>NC_091979.1:71836364-72472962 GCF_044704955.1 Pristiophorus japonicus
GAAGAGGAGGTAGGTCGACCATCTGAAACCTGTCAAAAAATGGAATGAAGGCTATCAACAGCCTCCCACAGATAAGAGAGGTAAGCAAATTGCTAAAAATTTGACTCTGAACACTTACCTCTTCATTCTCTGCGATATGGCCCCAGAATTCTCTGTGCACCATCTGCGTCCCCCTGTCGACAGTAGCGGCAGGCGCTATGGTAGGCGAAAGCAGTCAATTTCAGAAACGTGTCACAAAGGGGTCGTTGCACACATTTGACGTCAGCAAATGGGTAGCGCTAGAGTATGCAGCGCTAAATGACCGCACCGCTGCAAAACCACCAATGAAGTTCGTGGTAGGCTGTCACAGCACGGTGCTCGGGTGGAAGGTGTTTAGCAGTCCATTAGCATCCCTCTTGGGGGGTACAGCAGTTCCACCTCCCCTTTTTCTCCTCTCTATCATTTCCAAATATGTTATACCCTGCAATGTTTAATTCCTAGTCCTGAATTTTCTGCAGCAGTGTCTGTGTAATTCCTACTATGTCTGGTTCCTCGCCATGCATGATTGCCTCAAGCTCCCCTGTTTTATTACAGACACTGTGTGCTTTGTTGTACAGTCGGTTTAACTCATTTTTATAGGATTTTTTCTCACTTTATGTGTAACCTTCTTTTTAGAGTCTTGAGGGGGGGGAAACATTTGGTTCATTTACCCAGCAACCCCTAGGAGTGCCAACGGAGCTAAACGACTTTTCGACCCTGCCGCAGCACCGCTACCGATTCCCGTGAAATTCCGCGGGAGTTTAGCAGTTGTGCTAACTGGTTTCGCCCAGCTCCTACCTACATCATCATCACCATGCGCAGCAACCCTTTTTCACCCCGGAGCGAAAATTCAGTCGGCCACTCGCTGGGTGAAAATAAAAGGGGAAGTGTGGCCCTGAAAATGTTTTAAATGCCCGACTTATCAGTCACGGCCTTCCTCACTTCAGATCGCGGGGTCCGTGCTGCAATGTTGTAGCCTGGAACTCCACTTGTGGGCAGGGCTGCTGCCACAGCACCCGCTCCCTGGTGCTCCAGCGGTGGCCCCCTTCTACCTCCTGTAGAGTCAGCTTCTTGGCTCTCTTCTTTAATGGAAGGGGAGGGCCCCGTCTTCCCGCCAGCGCTACACACCCCTCCATGTAGCGCTGAAAAATTTGCGTTGGTTAGCATCCCGGTCCCACCCTAAAGAGGAAGTGGAGCATGAGATTTTGCGCTCCACTTCCTCTCGAGGCGGTTCGCAATTTTGCCCTGCTGTTCTACAATTCTATTTATTCCCTTGCCATTAATGTCCTCCCTTACTTTATTCTTTCCTATGCTCTCTTTTCCCATTTTGTTTTTATTTAGGCTGGTTACGTTGGTTGTAGATCCCTCCCCCCATCTTACTAGTTTAAAGCATTTGTCACCTCCCTAATTTACCCTTTCCACGAGGACATGGGTCCCATACCAGTTCATGTGGAGCCCGTCCCATCGGTACAGATCCTTCCTGTCCCAGAACTGGTGCCAGTGTCCCATGAAAAGGAACCCCTCTTTCTGTCTACTTCTATCCAATTTGCACGTGGCTCAGGTAATAATCCAGTGATTTGCGTTCATAAATCTAGGCTGACACTCCAGTGCAGTACAGAAAGAGTGCAGCACTGTCGGAGGTGCCATCTTTCAAATGAGATGTTAAACCGAGACCCCACTCAGGTGGATGGAAAAGATCCCATGGCACTATTTCAAAGAAGAGTAGGGGAATTATCCCCGGTGTCCTGGCCAATATTTATCCCTCAATCAACATAACAAAAACAGGTTATCTGGTCAATATCACATTGCTGTTTGTGGGAGCTTGCTGTGCGCAAATTGACTGCTGCATTTTCCCACATTACAACAGTGTCTGCACTCTAAAAAGTACCTCATTGGCTGTAAAGCATTTGAGACGTCCAGTGGTCATGAAAGGAACTATATAAATGCAAGTCTTTCTGTCTTTAACGGGTATGAATTTTAGCCCAAAGATTTTGTTTTTGGGGGGGGCGTTTACAGAGGGTGGGGGGAGGGGGGTGAGGTGGGGGAGGGTGTAGTTAGCAGGCGGGATCAGTGGCGGCTTGGATGGAAAAGAGTTTTTTTGGACAGTGTGCCTTTCCCAATGTTAGGTGTGACAGGAAGTGGCGGGGGGGGCCCAATTACGCTCATTATTCCCTTGTTGACAGATCATTAACTGGCTTTTTGAACTTCTGTTTTCACTTTAACTTCATGGCCACGGGAGCCATGTTGTTCAGGGACTATAGCTGTCAACCTGAGGCAGGAGTTCAGTGGCCATTACTCCAGCTGATTCCTTGATAGCTTCAAATGTTCAGTAAAAGCTCCCACCTGAGAGACCTTCACTTTCCTCAGCCACAAACTGTTTATCAGTCAATTTGCAGCATAGATTCTGCAGGCTTTCCACTTTCTACTCTCCATCCAGTATCGCCTCTTTGGAAGAACTCACCATTGACAAAATGCTTCTGTCATCTCTACTTCACCTGCCATCTACTCCATCAACATGGTGCCCTTTATACTGGCTCACATTGGTCCTCAGAATCCAACCACGATCAGGACCAACACCAGCAGCACCAAGCACACCAGCAGCACCAACAAGAACACCAATCTTCTCCGCAATCACCTGACACTGCATAGGACAGAGGTCTTCAGCACCCGACCACATTACTGTCCAGAAGACGAGTGGCCAGATTTACTTCACTTGACATTGTACACCCTGGCTGCCACATGATGTGCCAGGTTGGCACCAGCCCACACCAACATCATAAAGCATCCCTACAATGTCCAAGCCTTTACATTCACACTCACCACCATTATGGGGAGGTACGGTTATGTCTCACCATTCACTGAAACTCACTAAGCCACTTCCAAAGGAGCTCACAAATCTGTCCAAGAACGCAAAGTGTGGAAAATAAATGTTTCAATGTTTCACAGCATATTAACAGAAACTTTGCATGAATATTGGATAAAACACTCAAGTGGCTACCCTTGTGTGCTGTTAGTTGGTATGATTGCACTAGGATGAAGGTAAGTGTGAGGGGCAGCTAGTGAGATAGTGATGTGATAATATAGATAGAGAGAGAGGGATGGGTGGAGGTGCAAGGTAAGTTGGCGTGAGTAAGGATGTGCAGGAGTAGGGTAGGGAAGGCAGAGTGATGGGGACGTGATGAGTGACACAGCAGCATGAAGGTGAGTGTGGCTTTGCACAAACACCTTATGATCTACCGAGATCAATTAAAGGTTTGTGCCACTGCACCCAGGTCCTCCTGACGACATCCCTGCTCATGCCCTCCTGTGTAATGTGCAACCAGGCTGTTTTAGTCTCTTGCGGAGGTCTCTTCCGCCCATTGGAAAGGAAGAGGACCTCCCTGCATGCTCTGACTCCCTCCACAAGCATCTAAAGGAAGTCATGGGAGAAACTGGGTACAGCCCTGCACTTCTGTGCAGTGATTGTCAGTGTTTGCAACACTTCAATGCTGTGGGACACTGACAGCACAAATGTCAAAATAAAGTTGGCCATGGTCCCTTTAAGGAAACCGGCTGATGAAGTGCCATGAAATGCCGTCACCAAACCCACTTCCTTTAATTGACCAGGGAAACGTGATGGGCAGGCTGAACAAGCCCCATCAAGGGAAAATCATTTCACAGAGCAGGATGGAGCCAGCAGCGGGGCTGTGATCCGCCATCAACCCTAGCCGCACCAGACTCGCCGAGGTAAGTAAAATCCTGGCCTTTGTCTTCCAAATATTTACTTGGAGGAAATTTCTGCTCATCCAATAATGGATGTCAGACAGTCTGGCAATTTGGAGAGGTAGAGGGTCGAGAAATGGTGGTGAAGCAGAGTGGAATGTCATTTGTGACTTTCATAAGAGGCGTATCGGTACTGTGATAAGGGCGGAAACCTGATGGGAGGGATTCCAACATGGAGTTCCGGGAAAGATAGGTGACAGCGCATTCAAAGACTTTGGGGAGGAAAGGGAGGTTGGAGATGGGCTGATAGTTTGCAAGGACAGAGGTGTCAGGGTTGTTGTTTTGAGGAGAGGGGTGATGACGGCAGACTTAAAGGGGAGTGGGAGAGTACCTGAAGAAAGAGTACGGTTAACAATATCTAACATGGGGGCCAGGAAGGGAAGCTGGGTAGTCAGCAGTTTAGTGGTAATAGGGTCAAGAAAGCAGGAAGTGGGTCTCATGGACAAGATGAGCTCAGAGGTGGCGTGAGGAGAGCAAATGTTCATTAATTTCCATAAAACTGAAGTTTTAGAATCTTGTCCGCTTAATGATTTAGCAGTGACATAACTAGTACAGTCTGATTTTCCACTCATATTTTTCCACAGATTTAGTTATGCAAATGTTCGTACGAGACCAAATTTTCCCTGTAACACTTAATGCCATTAACAGCCCAGAATTAATAATGCCAATGAATACATCAGTTACTGATGATTTGTATTTATATTTGATTTGTGCAAATCTCAAATATAACTTAAATCATTTAGTAATTAGTTTTCATAATACAAAAGCCATATGGAAGAGCACAAGCAACACTAGCATCCTTGGATATCTTGACAATTAAGGGACTTACTCTTTTGCAAGTAAAAGAAGGAAACATGACTAGGAGGAAGAAATTAATGTTATTTTTTAAGGTCTTTCCTTTTTATGTTGCTGTGTCCTGCAACATTCTAAAAGCATTTGCACAGGCCCCTCCTGTCTACTTGGCCCGATAACCGACCCCCATCCCTGCTCTATGACATGTGAATGCTTGGCACTGAGGGCTAGCAGGCAGTCCCAGTATTCAGCATTTAAACAGCACAAATGGTGGGAAATACGATGGAGGCCGTGTTTCGCTCCTCTGCAACCAATTTACATAAGTTTGTCTACATGTAGGCAAATGTATCCTATCTTGAAAAGCAGCGGAGAGGCAGGCACACAATGGAGCACACCCTTGAGTACCTTTCTGCCTCTGCCCTCCCTAGAACCATTGAAAATTTGGTGGGGGTGTAAAGCAGAAAGTCTAGGTCAATGTGTTTAATAAAAGTTAATGAAATGTACATACTGTCTCTCTATTCTTCAGTAGGAAGCAATTAGCATCTTTTCTTCTGCTCCTATTTCAAGATGAGAAACATGTATCATTGTGTAGTCATCCTCTCTCCTGGAGCTAGTGTTTTTCACTATTCATTGGTCTTTATGGCCCTGTTAATAGCATTCTGTGGATTTTATTACATCTTTTGCCATTATCTTTTCACCGCTATTATCTGGGAGAGAATGTTTCGTAGTATAACAATTATCCTAATATGTATCTTCTTCTCCATGGAGGGAGGGAATTATTTTTCTCCTTTCTTTAAGATCACAAGGACCCGTTAGTTAAGTTGCTCTCAACACTAAGAGGTGTGCCAGAGTGTCCTCTTTTTCATTGTTGTGAGGAGACATCTTCCCACACAGCCTGGTAATACAGAAGAAACCAAGAACATGAATATTTTGCCACTGAAAGATTTAGGTGAGAAACTCAAAGCCGGATCTCTGCTATTTGTGCAACAAGCAACAACATAAAGGACACAGACAGGCTAAGTGAGTGGGAAAAAATTTGGCAGCTGGAGTATAATGTCGGAAAGTGTGAGGTCATGCACTTTGGCAGAAAAAAATCAAAGAGCAAGTTATTATTTAAATGGAGAAAGATTGCAAAGTGCCGCAGTACAGCGGGACCTGGGGGTAATTGTGCATGAAACACAAAAGGATAGTATGCAGGTACAGCAAATGATCAGGAAGGCCAATGGTATCTTGACCTTTATTGAAAAGGGGATGGAGTATAAAAGCAGGGAAGTCTTGCTACTGCTATATAAGGTATTAGTGAGGCCGCACCTGGAATACTGTGTGCAGTTTTGGTTTCCATATTTATGAAAGGATATACTTGCTTTGGAGGAAGTTCAGAGAAGGTTCACTAGGTTGATTCCGGGGATGAGGGGGTTGACTTATGAGGAAAGGTTGAGTAGGTTGGGCCTCTACTCATTGGAATTCAGAAGAATAAGAGGTGATCTTATCGAAACGTATAAGATTATGAGGGGGCTTGACAAGGTGGATGCAGAGAGGATGTTTCCACTGATGGGGGAACGAGAGGGCAAGATCTTAGAATAAGGGGCCACCCATTTAAAACAGAGATGAGGAGAAATTTCTTCTCCCAGAGGGTTGTAAATCTATGGAATTTGCTGCCTGAGAGAGCTGTGGATGCTGGGACATTGAATAAATTTAAGACAGAAATAAGCAGTTTCTTAAACGATAAGGGGATAAGGGGTTATGGGGAGCGGGCGGGAAGTGGAACCTCCCTGATCAGCTCTCATCTTATTGAATGGTGGAGTAGGCTCGAGGGGCCGTATGGCCTACTCCTTTTCCTATTTCTTATGTTCTTATATTTCTGTTTTCGCATGTCACTTAAATTGTTGCTCAACATTTTCAGCAATTAGGTAGTTGTGAAAGCTGATGTAAATTTATGAACAGATTTTGAAGTATTATATTATATTTTACACTGATTGAGCTATTTAAAATTCTTCTAATCTTTGACAAAACATTAAATTCAGCAGCTGGGGACAGCATCATGTATGATTCGTTACCAAAGTGAAATTACCATTTTGAAGGCTTGATCAAATTTCCATACTTCTATTATATTAGGGACTTTTTGATTATTGCTGAGTCCTTAGTTTCCATTGTTTAACTTTTGTTTTTTCTGTGCCATTTCATGTTTGTTTTGCATTTGATGTTTTTTTTAGCATTTGTATTATTTTCTTCCAGGTTGCTCTAATTCATCACAATAGGCTGCTCTATTCAAAAGATGAGCTGGGAACAAGTATTTGTGGAACAACCAGATTATTGGTAAGAAGAGATTCATTCACTGGAAACAAATGGCCAATAAAAAAAACATGAAAGTAACCTTAAAAATAGCTCTGAAAGGAAGATTGTTACAACACATGGAGAAAAAAGAAACAGCATTGCCTCATTTTCTAAATCAGACATAGCTACCAGTATTTCAAGGATCAGATCTGTTCAGAGGAAAGTGACAGGAAACAAATTAGTTCTAGGTGTAGCTCTGTAGCAAAATCAAATAGCGAGAAAAAACAAAACACTCACAATGTCTATCAATACAAGTACAGCAGGAATAAATTACCTTTTACATTCCTTGTGGTTGTAATTTATTGCATTTGAAGTTGCATAACTCTACTCCAGAGACATGAGCACATAATTTAGGTTGGCACTTTTATGCACTACTGATGAGTGCTGCACTGTCGGATAATACGTTAAACCGAGGCCCCATCTGCCATCTCAGGTGGATGGAAAAGATTCGATCGCACTATTTGAAGAAGAGCAGGGGAGTTCTCTCTGTGTCCTGGCCAAGATTTATCCCTTAACCACCATCACTAAAACAGATGGATCCAGTCATTTATTTAATTGCTATTTATGGAAGCTTGCTTTGTGCAAATTGGCTGCTGCATTTCCTACATTACAAAATTGACTGCACTTCAAAAGTACTGTAAAGTGGCTGTAAACTGCTTTGGGGCTTCCTGAAGTCATGAAAGATGCTATATAAATGCAAGTCTTTCTTACTTTCTTCACGGGGGTTGAAATCTGAAGTGCTCACCAAATAAGCAGCTCTATCAAAATGCAAGACTTCAAGTGCATTTTATGTTTGGATTATTAAAATAGAATGCTTTCTGATGTTAATTGATTGCACTTTTTTTTCTGTGTTACTCACACATAAGCCTATCAACCATGTTGTCATTGCATGGTATGGGGCTCAATTTTCCCTAGTTATCTGCGCCTTTTGTTTGGCATAAATTAAAATCTCCAAGTTTCCCCAAACTTTCTGCGTCAGCGTAACTCAGTTAGTTACAATTTGTTTAGGTTTGGTTTTTTTGCATCATAGGGGCCGTAACCTGATGACTGCGCCAGTTTTTCACATTTAAGCAAATTTGGCCAACTTACATTTTTCCTAGGACAGCCTTCTGAAAGTCCAAATATACCACATCAACTGGTTCTCCCTTGTCCACTCTACTGGAAACATCCTCAAAAAATTCCAGAAGATTTGTCAAGCATGATTTCCCTTTCACAAATCCATGCTGACTTGGACCTATCATGTCACCTCTTTCCAAATACGCTGCTATGACATCCTTAATAATTGATTCCATCATTTTACCCACTACTGATGTCAGGCTGACTGGTCTATAATTCCTTGTTTTCTCTTTCCCTCCTTTTTTTAAAAGTGGGGTTACATTGGCTACCCTCCACTCAATAGGAACTGATCCAGAGTCTATGGAATGTTGGAAAATGACTGTCAATGCATCCGCTATTTCCAAGGCCACCTCCTTAAGTACTCTGGGATGCAGTCCATCAGGCCCTGGGGATTTATCGGCCTTCAATCACATCAATTTCCCCAACACAATTTCCCGACTAATAAGGATTTCCCTTAGTTCCTCCTTCTTACGAGACCCTCTGACCCCTTTTATATCCGGAAGGTTGTTTGTGTCCTCCTTAGTGAATACCGAACCAAAGTATTTGTTCAATTGGTCTGCCATTTCTTTGTTCCCCGTTATGACTTCCCCTGATTCTGACTGCAGGGGACTTACGTTTGTCTTTACTAACCTTTTTCTCTTTACTTATCGATAGAAACTTTTGCAGTCCGTCTTAATGTTGCCTGCAAGTTTCCTCTCGTACTCTATTTTCCCTGCCCTTTGTCCTCCTCTGCTGAGTTCTAAATTTCTCCCAGTCCCCAGGTTCACTGCTATTTCTGGCCAATTTGTATGCCACTTCCTTGGCTTTAATACTATCCCTGATTTCCCTTGATAGCCACGATTGAGCCACCTTCCCTTTTTTATTTTTACGCCAGACAGGGATGTACAATTGTTGTAGTTCATCCATGCGGTCTCTAAATGTCTGCCATTGCCCATCCACAGTCAACTCCTTAAGTATCATTCGCCAATCTATCCTAGCCAATTCACGCCTCATACCTTCAAAGTTAGCCTTCTTTAAGTTCTGGACCATGGTCTCTGAATTAACTGTTTCATTCTCCATCCTAATGTAGAATTCCACCATATTATGGTCACTCTTCCCCAAGGGGCCTCGCACAACGAGATTGCTAATTAATCCTCTCTCATTACACAACACACAGTCTAAGATGGGCCCCCGCCTAGTTGGTTCCTCGACATATTGGTCTAGAAAACCATCCCTTTTGCACTCCAGGAAATCCTCCTCCACCATATTGCTTCCAGTTTGGTTAGCCCAATCTATATGCATATTAGATTCACCCATGATAACTGCTGCACCTTTATTGCATGCACACCTAATTTCCTGTTTGATGCACTCCCCAACATCACTACTACTGTTTGGAGGTCTGTACACAACTCCCACTAACGTTTTTTGCCCTTTGGTGTTCTGCAGCTCTACCCATATAGATTCCACATCATCCAAGCTAATGTCCTTCCTAACTATTGCATTAATCTCCTCTTTAACCAGCAATGCTACCCCACCTCCTTTTCCTTTTATTCTATCCTTCCTGAATGTTGAATACCCATGGATGTTGAGTTCCCAGCCCTGATCATCCTGGAGCCACGTCTCTGTAATCCCAATCACATCATATCCGTTAACATCTATTTGCACAGTTAATTCATCCACCTTATTACGGATACTCCTTGCATTAATACACAAAGCCTTCAGGCTTGTTTTTTTAACACCCTTTGTCCTTTTAGAATTATGATGTAGTGTGGCCCTTTTTGTTTCTTGCCTTTGTTTACTCGGCCTTCCACTATTGCTTTTTACCTTTCTACCATCTGTTTCTGACTCCATATTACTTCGCCCTATCTCGCTGCATAGGTTCCCATCCCCCTGCTACATTAGTTTAAACACTCCCGAACTGCATTAGCAAATGTTACCCCTAGGACATCAGTTCCAGTCCTGCCCAAGTGCAGACCGTCCCTTTTGTACAGGTCCCACTTCCCCCAGAACTGGTTCCAATGTCCCAGGAATTTGAATCCCTCCCTTTTGCACCACTGCTCAAGCCATGTATTTATTCTAACTATCCTGCTCCCTCTACTCTGATTAGCACGTGGCACTGGTAGCAATCCTGAGATTACTACCTTTGAGGTCCTACTTTTTAATTTAACTCCTCGCTCCCTAAATTCAGCTTGTAGGATATCTTCCCACTTCTTACCTATATTATTGGTACCTACATGTACTACGACAACTGGCTGTTCACCCTCCCTCTCCAGAATGCTCTGCAGCCACTCCGAGACATCCTTGACCTTGCACCAGGGAGGCAACATACCATGCTGGAGTCTCGGTTGCGGCTGCAGAAACACCTATCTATTCCCCTTACAATAGAGTCCCCTATCACTATAGCTCTCCCACTTTTTTTCTCCCCCTTCTGTGCAGCAGAGCCAGCCACGGTGCCATGAACTTGGTTGCTGCTGCCCTCTCCTGATGAGTCATCCTCCTCAACAGTACCCAAAGCTGTGTATCTGTTTTGCAGGGGGATGACCGCAGGGGACCCCTGCACTATCTTCCTTGCACTGCTCTTCCTGCTGGTCTTCCATTCCCTAGCTGGCTGTGGACCCTTCACCTGCGGTAAGACCAACTCGCTACACGTGCTACCCACGTCATTCTCAGCATCGTGGATGCTCCAGAGTAAATCCACCCTCAGCTCCAATTCCGCAACACGGTACGTCAGGAGCTGGAGGCGGATACACTTCCCGCACACGTAGTCGGCAGGGACACCGGAAGTGTCCTTGAGTTCCCACATGGTACAGGAGGAGCATATCACGTGACTGAGCTCTCCTGTCATGACTTAACCCTTAGATTAACTTAAATTGGCAACAACAATGCTGAAGTTTATTCACTGTTATGGAAGAGAAAAAAGAAAAACTACTCACCAATCAACAGCCAATCACTTACTCCCTTGGCTGTGACGTCACCTTTCTGTTTCTTTCTACTTCTTTTTTGCCTTCTCCCTGTAGCTGCACCGGCTGGCCTCTCGCCGACCCCGGACTCACGCCTCTCCGACGCACCTCCCGACGCCTCTCGCGGCCTTTTGTAGGCCTCTCGCCGACCCCGGACTCACGCTTCTCCGACGCACCTCCCGACGCCTCTCGCGGCCTTTTGTAGGCCTCTCGCTGACCCCGGACTCATGTCTCTTCGATGCACCTCCCGACACCTCTCACGGCCTTTTGTAGGCCTTTCTCCGACCCCAGACTCACGTCTCTCCAACGCACCTCCCGACGCCTCTCGCGGCCTTTTGTAGGCCTCTCGCCGACCCCGGACTCTCGCCTCTCCAACGTTTCCAGCGCCCTGCGCTCTATCGCTATTGCTGGTAGTGCTGCCGCAAGGTTATGCAGCGTCTATTGCCTGATAATACAATATTATTTGTTGTTTTTGCGTGGTGAAGCTCAATATGAAAGACTTGTAAATTGGAGCCCAAAGTCTATTTATCAGGTGCGTGCACATGATATGCTCACAATGTGGATAAATGTGAGGTTATCCACTTTGGGGGGCAAAAACACGAAGACAGAATATTATCTGAATGGCGGCGGATTAGGAAAAGGGGAGGTGCAACGAGACCTGGGTGTCATGGTATATCAGTCATTGAAAGTTGGTATACAGGTACAGCAGGCGGTGAAGTAGGCAAATGGTATGTTGGCCTTCATAGCTAGGGGTTTTGAGTATAGGAGCTGGGAGGTCTTACTGCAGTTGTACAGGGTCTTGGTGAGGCCTCACCTGGAATATTGTGTTCAGTTTTGGTCCCCTAATCTGAGGAAGGACGTTCTTGCTATTGAGGGAGTGCAGCGAAGGTTCACCAGACTGATTCCCAGGATGGCTGGACTGATATATGAGGAGAGACTGGATCAACTGGGCCTTTATTCACTGGAGGTTAGAAGGATGAGAGGGGATCTCATAGAAACATATAAAATTCTGACAGGACTGGACAGGTTGGATGCAGGAAGAATGTTCCCGATGTTGGGGAAGTCTAGAACCAGGGGACATAGTCTAAGGATAAGGAGTAAGCCATTTAGGACTGAGATGAGGAGAAACTTCTTCACTCAGAGAGTTGTTAACCTGTGGAATTCTCTACCACAGAGAGCTGTTGATGTCAGTTCGTTGGATATATTCAAGACGGAGTTAGATATGGCCCTTACGGCTAAAGGGATCAAGGGGTATGGAGAGAAAGCAGGAAAGGGGTACTGAGGGGAATGATCAGCCATGATCTTATTGAATGGTGGTGCAGGCCCGAAGGGCCGAATGGCCTACTCCTGCATCTATTTTCTATATTTCTATGTTTCTATGCATAGGATATGTGCCCTTGAGTGTTCCATTGCAGATGCCCCTTACGTTGTCATGTGCTCCAATGTAAACTGCAGGTCAAAAAAATCTTCTTGTGCAATGGAACAGATGTGGCTGGTGGACTTCACTAAACCTTGCAGAATGTTCTGGACAGACTCAAGTGCCTCCTGTAAACTTGTTCATGCAGAAATGTCCTTTTTATAATTAGGAGCACAGAGTATGCAGAACAGTTTGAAGAGGGAAGGGGAACAGCCTGAGCTCTGGATTACTCCAAGTGCCATGCACTAGTGAGTATAGGAATAACAGGATAGTGCATGGCTGGAGAAATGGTGCAGGAGAGTAGCTTCAGATTCCTGGGGCATTAGGACCAGTTCTGAGGCAGGAGGGACCTGTTCAAGGTGAACAGGTTGCACCTCAACAGAGCTGGAACCAATGTCCTCATGGGAAGATTATCTAGGGGGAGGGTTTAAACTAATTTGGCAGGGGATAGGCACCAGCATGAAACATTAGAGAGGAGAAACAAGATGCACAGAGGACTGGGAGTGAAAAATAACACTGGAGTAAAGAATAGTTCAGAAATAGTAGGGATCAAACAGGGGGCAAATGCGAGATAGGCTAAAAGATGGGTTTGGAGTGCATGTGCGTAAATGCATGTAGCCACATGAGTGTCAGCTGTGGCTCAGGTCGTAGCACCCTTGCCTCCAAATCCAAAGGTTGTGGGTTCAAGTCCCACTTCATGAGGCTTGAGGTCATTAAGTCTAATCTGACATTCTCGTGCTGCCTTTCAGATGAGATGTTAAACTGTGTCTGCTCTTTCAGGTGGATGGAAAAGATCCCATGGCACTATTTCAAAGAATAGGAGGGGAGTTATTCCTGGTCAATATTTATCACTTTAAAAAATATATATTTTTTGGTCCTTATCATGTGGAGCTTACTGTGCACAAATTGGCTACTGCGTTTCTTACATTACAACAGTGACCACACTTCAAAAAAGTATTCATTGGCTGCAAAGCATTGGGATGTCCTGAGGTTGTGAAAGGCGCTATTTAAATGCATGTCTTTCTTTCTTGGCACCACGATATAGTGGCAATAACATAGATCTGGCTCAAAGAAAGGGAGGATTGGGAACTTCATATTCCTGGCTTCAAGGTATTCAGGAAAAAAGAGGTCGGGTGGCAGTATTAATCAAGTAAACTATTATAGCACTGGAAAGGGATGATTTACGTGAGGTGCATGGTTGCCCGGCCGTGCAGTAATGCCTAAGCTCCCCACGCACTTCAATTCAAAGACCGCGCAGAGAGCTGGACACCTGGAGTGGGGAAGGGGCCAATTACAAAATGACCCGGAATCCAGACAGAGAGTAGTTTGCCAGTCTTGCAACCTCAGAGCCGAACCCATGAATGGCGCTAAATGCTGTCAGCTGGTGGCGGGTCCCACTGCGGCCGTCGTTTTCCTCCCTCTCTTTGCACTGCCAGGAACTGGCAGCATGCTGGAGAAATAAATGTTGGCCTGGTGACGTCACCGGATGCCATGCAGTGCTTTCCCAGTGGCTGTAGCATGGCTGGTGGAAGGCTGTTGACTTTCAATGAGGGATACTGCTAACGGCCTTGCTGGTTGGCCTTGAGGGGCTGATGGCTGGCAGTGTCAAATCAATATTCTTCTTGTTCTTCTTTACTGTCCTCTTCTTCTTCTTGTTCACCTTATTGGCTGGGCCAGCTGCGTTTATTGGGTGTGTGAAATGAGGAAGGCACAAAGGTGCAGTTGTGGTGAGGGGAGGACGAGAAAGCAAGAGGTGCAAGCGAGAAGGAGGATAACATATGAGGATACCAGCATCTAGGGTCCTTTCAGCCCCGCCGCTGGCAAAGGGCTTAGCCATGCCCAGAATGGTCTGCACGGTTCCTCCAAGGGGGTGAGATAAAGCTAGAATTGGGAAATGTACCTGGTGATTGTTGCAGATTATTGGTAGGTGAGTGAAGGCAGGGATTTGGGGATTGAGCAGTGTCTGAGGCTAGTGATGCAGTTGGTAAGAGATGGGTTTTGAAGATGCATTCTCTAACTTTGACCAGTGGTCTGAGGTCATGAAGCTTCTTTGAATACTGGAGCCAGGTCATGGGGGCGACACTGTGGGCATTGACGGCCTCGGTGATGTGGTCCCACATCATTCTTTCTGGAAGGTCTCCTGGCCCCTGTGGGTAGAGGACCCCTCTTGCAGTGTTGGCCCCCTGCAAAAAGCTGCATGCGAGACCCTGGGTGCCCCTTCCCTGGCTTGCTGAACCATTTGTGTTAGTGCTGAAGCAGTTTTACCATTATTTGATGTGGAAGACAAATAAGAACATAGGGACATAAGAAATAGGAACAGGAGTAGGCCATATGGCCCCTCGAGCCTGCTCCGCCATTCAATAAGGTCATGGCTGATCTGATTATGGACTCAGCTCCACTTCCCCGCCTACTCCCTATAACCCCTTATCCCCTTATCGTTTAAGAAACTGTCTATTTCTGTCTTAAATTTATTCAATGTCCCAACTTCCACAGCTCTCTGAGGCAGCGAATTCCGCAGATTTACAACTCTCTGGGAGAAGAAATTTCTCCTCATCTCTGTTTTAAATGGGCGGCCCCTTATTCTAAGATCATGCCCTCTCATTCTAGTCTCCCCCATCAGTGGAAACATCCTCTCTGCATCCACCTTGTCAAACCCCCTCATAATCTTATACGTTTCGATAAGATCACCTCTCATTCTTCTGAATTCCAATGAGTAGAGGCCCAACCTACTCAACCTTTTCTCATAAGTCAACCCCCTCATCCCTGGAATCAACCTAGTGAACCTTCTCTGAGCTGCCTCCAAAGCAAGTATATCCTTTTGTAAATATGTAAAAACTGCACACAGTACTCCAGGTGTGGCCTCACCAATACCCTGTATAGCTGTAGCAAGACTTCCCTGCTTTAAGAGCTGAAGACTGTCATTTGGGAATTATTTTTAATGTGTATATTTATTTTGAAAGGCAGTAAGGGCTTAAAATTCAATATTTCACATGATTTTTATTTTTAATTAGTTTTGAATGTATTGCCCCTTTAATTCATAGTGCATTTAATTGCCACAATGCCTTGCTAACTCCACAGCCTTGCTTCCAGAGGCTGTAAGAAGAAGCAGCGCGACTGTGGATGCCAAATTTGGGTCGGAGACCTTCATTAATGCCACCATGGCACCATTGTATGGTTAGTCAGTGCTGCACTCCACTTCACCATCATTGAGAGCTAATTTTCAATGTTAGCGCTGCAGCCATTTTCGGATGCTGTTAACTCTAATTGCTGGTAACAGCGGCAATTCTGTTGGCACACACGGATTTTTCATCCTTTGTGTTAAGTATCTCAGTGGTTCTTGTTAAGCCAAAGTAAATAACCATGGGTGACTCAGCTGAAAAGGGGGAAGGAAGGTCAGGAAAGCAATAGTGATAGGGGATTCAATAATTGGGGGAACAGACAGGCGTTTCTGTGGCCACAGACGTGGATCCAGGATGGTTTGTTGCCTCACTGGTGCCAAGGTCAAGGATGTAACTGAGCAGCTGCAGGAAATTCTGAGGGGGGAGGATGAACAGCTAGAGGACATGGTCCATATCATTGCCAATGACGTAGGTAGAAACAGGCATGTTGTCCTGCAGGCAGATTTAGGAGCTAGGACAGAGATTAATAAGCAGGACCTTGAAGGAAGCCATCTCCGGATTCCTCCTGGAGCCACACGCTGGTGAGTAAAGAAATAGGAGGATAGAGCAGATAGAGCTGGAGAGCTGGTACAAGGGGGAGGGCTTTAAACTCCTGAGGCATTGGGTTGATTCTAGTGGAGAGGGCACGTGTACAAGCCGGACCAATATCCTCGTGGGGAGGTTTGCAAGTGCCTTACCTTGGTGGTGGCAAATTAGGCTACCAAATGCGTACAGTTCTGGCCACCACATTACATGAAAGATATGATTGCACTAGAGAGAGTACAGAGGAGATTTATGAGGATGTTCGTAGGACTGGAGAATTTTAGCTATGAGAAAAGATTGGATAGGCTGGGTTTGTTTTCTTTCCTAGATAGAGTGGATAGGAAGGGGGCATAGAGTTAAAGTAATTGGTAGAAGGATTAGAGGGGAGTTGAGGAGAACTTTTTTCACCCAGTGGTGGGGTTTTGGAACTCACTGGCTGAAAGGGTAGCAGATGCAGAAACACAGAAACATAGAAAATAGATGCAGGAGTAGGCCATTTGGCCCTTCGAGCCTGCACCACCATTCAATAAGATCTTGGCTGATCGTTCCCTCAGTACCTCTTTCCTGCTTTCTCTACATACCCCTTGATCCCCTTAGCCGTAAGGGCCATATCTAACTACCTCTTGAATATATCCAATGAACTGGCATCAACAACTCTCTGCGACAGGGAATTCCACAGGTTAACAACTCTCTGAGTGAAGAAGTTTCTTCTCATCTCAGTCCTAAATGGCCTACCCCTTATCCTAAGACTGTCCCCTGGCTCTGGACTTCCCCAAATCGGAAACATTCTACCCGCATCTAACCTGTCCCGTCCCGTCAGAATCTGAAATGTTTCTATGAGATCCCCTCTCATCCTTCTAAACTCCAATGTATAAAGGCCCAGTCGATCCAGTCTCTCCTCATATGTCAGTCCTGCCATCCCGGGAGTCCAAAACTGAACACAATATTCCAGGTGAGGCCTCACTAAGGCTCGGTACAACTGCAGTAAGACCTCCCTACTCCTATACTCAAATCCCCTAGCTATGAAGGCCAACACACCATTTGCTTTCTTCACCGCCTGCTGTACCTGCATGCCAACTTTCAATGACTGATGAACCATGACACCCAGGTTTCGAGCACCTCCCCTTTTCCTAATCTGCCGCCATTCAGATAATATTCTGTCTTCGCTTTTTTTGCCCCCAAAGTGGATAACCTCACATTTATCCACATTATACTGCATCTGCCATGCATTTACCCACTAACCTAACCTGTCCAAGTCACCCTGCAGCCTCTTAGCGTCCCCCTTACAGCTCACACCGCCGCCCAGTTTAGTGTCATCTACAAACTTGGAGATATTACACTCAATTCCTTCATCTAAATCATTGATGTATATTGTAAAGAGCTGGGGTCCCAGCATTGAGCCCTGCGGCACTCCACTAGTCACTGCCTGCCATTCTGAAAAGGACCCATTTATCCCGACTCTCTGCTTCCTGTCTGTCAACCAGTTCTCTATCCACGTCAGTATATTACCCCCAATACCATGTGCTTTGATTTTGCACACCAATCTCTTGTGTGGGACCTTGTCAAAAGCCTTTTGAAAGTCCAAATACACCACATCCACTGGTTTTCCCTTGTCCACTCTACTCGTTACATCCTCAAAGAATTCCAGAAGATTTGTCAAGCATGATTTCCCCTTTCTTAAATCCATGCTGACTTGGACCGATCCTATCACTGCTTTCCAAATGCGCTGCTATTTCATCCTTAATAATTGATTCCAACATTTTCCTCACTACTGCTGTCAGGCTAACTGGTCGATAATTACCCGCTTTCTCTCTCCCTCCCTTTTTAAAAAGTGGTGTTACATTAGCTACCCTCCAGTCCCTAGGAACTGATCCAGAGTTGATAGACTGTTGGAAAGTGATCACCAATGTATCCACTATTTCTAGGGCCACTTCCTTAAGTACTCTGGGATGCAGACCATCAGGCCCTGGGGATTTATCGGCCTGCAATCCCGTCAATTTCCCAAACACAATTTCCCGCCTAATAAGGATATCCTTCAGTTCCTCCTTCTCACTTGACCCTCGGTCCCCAAGTACTTCTGAAAGGTTATTTGTGTCTTCCTTCGTGAAGACAGAACCAAAGTATTTGTTCACTTCGTCTGCCATTTCTTTGATCCCCATTATAAATTCACCTGAATCTGACATTTGGCTTCACTAATCTTTTTCTGTTTACATATCTATAGAAGCTTTTGCAGTCAGTTTTTATGTTCCCGGCAAGCTTCTTCTCATACTCTATTTTCCCCCTCTTAATTAAACCCTTCGTCCTCCTCTGCTGAATTATAAATTTCTGAATGAAGAAACCCTCATCACATTTAAATAGTACTTGGATGTGCACTTGAAGTGCTATAGCCTACAGGGCTACGGACCATAGAGCTGGAAAGTGGGATTAGGCTGGATAGCTCTTTTTCAATCGGCACAGACATGAAGGGCTGAATGGCCTCCTTCTGTGCCATAAATTTCTATGATTCTATCCTAATACAGACTGGGAAATAGCACTTAAGGGTAAAGAGAGGGAAGAATTCCAGAAATGTGCACAAGAGAACTTTCTTGGCCAGTATGCTTCCAACTCAATAAGGAAGAAATCTATGCTGGATCTAATTCTGGGGAATAAAGTGGGGTGAGTGGAGAATGATTCAGTGGGGGAACACTTGGGAAAGAGTGATCACAATGCCAGGTTCAGAGTAGTTATGGAAAACAACAAAGAAAAATCAAATGCGAAAAAACTCAACTGGAGGAGAGCTAGTTTATGAGTTGAAAAGCCACCTGGTCCAGAGAAGGCCCAGAGATTTGATAGAGGTGTTCAAAATCATGAATGTTTTTGATACATTAAATAAGGAGAAATGTTTCTAGTGGCAGAATTGTCGGTAACCAGAGGACACAGATATAAGGTAATTGACAAAGAACTAGAGGTGATATGAGGAAAAAAAAATGCAGCGAGTAGTTCTAATCTGGAATGGTGGAAGTTGATTCAATAATAACTTACAAAAGGGAATTGTATAAATACTTGAAAAGGAAAGAAATTGCTGTGCTTTGGGGAAAGAGCAGGAGAGTGTGACTAATTGGATAGCTCTTTCAAAGAGCTGGCATAGGCATGATGGGCTGAATAACCTCCTTCTGTCCTGTATTAATCTATGATTCTAAGTACCCATCATACAGCCACACATGCCTCATATTAAAAAAAGACTTGCATTTATATAGCGCCTTTCACATCCACTGGATATCTCAAAGCACTTTACAGCCAATGAAGTACTTTTGGAGTGTATTCACTGTAGTAATAAAGATAACGAGGCAGCCAATTTGTGCACAACTGGCTCCCACAAACAGCAATGTGATAATGACCAGATAATCTGTTTTTGCTATGTTGATTGATGGATTATTGGCCAGGACACCGGGGAAAACTTTCCTGCTTTTCTTTGAAATAGTGCCATGGTTCTTTTATGTACACCCTGAGAGAGAGACGGGGCCTCGGTTTAACATCCCATCCAAAAGACAGCACCTCCAACCATTCAGCACACCCTTAACACTGCACTGGAGGTCAGCCTAAATTTTTGTGTTCAAGTCCCTTGAGCAGGTCTTGAACCCACAACCTTCTGACTCAGAGGCAAGAGTGTTACCCTCCAAACCACAACTGTCATGTTATGTTAATAGAATGTTATGTGTGAAACCCCATTGTGATGCCAATGTGACACCAGCTTCAATTCTAAGTTGTTGCTTTAATTTGTATTCTGCCATAGTATGGCCTTGTGTAGCAAAATGTATGGCTATTTGAGGGCTTTGCATGGGGCAGTAGTAAAGCAATAGCGAGTTATGAGGAAGTATTTTGTGGCATGCACACTTAGGGCAGTTGTTTGGTACAGGAAGCTGTACAAAGAACCCTCCATTTTACTGGAACACTCCAACTTTCATCCCCTTCTATGTGTGCAGATGAGACTGCATTGCTTTATAATTCCTGTCAGCTGTTTAAGCACCCTCAGGCTATATTGGCAGAATCTCATACCGACTAGTAAATTTGTGAACATGGATAAATTCCTTTATCTCCTATGCACATAATTCACATTCTAAAAAGAAGTACATATATTATTAATAATAAATCCTAAGTACAGCACTGTTGAATTTTAACCAGATTTGTTCTATAACAATCTGTACTGTTGAAATGTCAAAATAGAAATGAGAAAATTGTTCCAAATGGGTCCTGGGATCAAAATTGCAGATTCCATTTTGTTGATATTTTGATTTCTGCTGAGCCTGAATGGCTAGTGTTCTGGGAATGAGTGTTCACCACATTAAAGTGCATAAAAAAGTGGTACTATAATGAGTTTTCAATGAAACACGTGCCACATGTACTGATTTTAACATGTAACTTGTTGGTCTAAATTGATGGTGCACACAAAGAGTCAAGCCCAAGTGATAACGTAGGGTTAGAGTGTAGAGTATTATTTCACCAATGTGCAAACATTATTCATTCCACATTTTAAAGTCACATATTCTGTCCTGATTCTTACATATAAAGTTTGGCACTTTGCACCCGAACTTGGTCGATTCAAGGCCCGCCCAAGTGCCACCAAAAGGACCGCTGATGGCCGCCGAGAGATCAGGTGGCACTTTGCCAGAAAGATTCCAATAAAACAAGTGGCAATACCGCCCGGCGACAAAATAACAGCTTACGCCGTCAATCTGGGCGACAGCGGGCGAGAGCTCTCAATCTCGACGGCCAATGTGTTTGGCACCCAAGTGCCGCCGAGGATGGAGTCGGGCCCAGGGAAGGTGGAGGAGCTGAAAATAAAAACCATTACAAAAAAAAACACCAGAACAACTTGAGGGGACCCCATCCAGGTAAGATGCTGTAAAAAAAATATTTTTAAAGGTGTTCACTAACCTTTTTTTGCAGGTCTTCGTACTTACCGTCGGGGTTAGACCTGCCTCCGCACAGCGGTCCTTCCCCTGCTGACGCCAATTCCCGCCCGCACCAAACTGGCAGCTCAGCGGGCAGGAGCACACTTGTGCTACTTGGCTGTCAGCAGCTGTCAGCGGGCGGTTCCCGGCAATACTCCCCATCCGTCTGCTGCAGCTCGAGTGAAAACTGGCACAGAGCGGAGACCGGCGTCAAAACTTGACAGCAGTCAGCGGCAGCAGCCCACCAATATCGAGGCCTTTAACTTTATATTGTTAAATAATACCATACCCTTCACACAAGCACTCAAACTTATTAAATAAAACTCTCACCACCAGTATCTATTCAACATTGCCACCAAACACCATTAGCATTTTCCAATGTGAGCTTTTGACATCTGGCATGCTGTTTTCATTGTTTTGCATAACTCTGGTCAAGTAGGTGAAGGAGTGCAGAGTGCAGTCAGTAATCTTTCAGATCTAGTTCTTCATCAGAGTCAATATTAAGTTCCATGACCTAGGTTTTTGCATCATTGATGTATAAGGCACTTTTTCTGGCTGTGTCTGCGAGATCGTTTGTGTTTCGTTTTATATCTTCTATATTTTTATAAATGAGACAGATGTCGTCTGCAAAGTCTAGGTCCCCAAGTTTTCCACTGGGCCAAGCGTTGCCTGATTTGATGCTGGGTGGCGGTCTCATCACAAAAACAATCATAATGGCAAAAATTATAGGGGACAAGGTGCAGCTTTGTGTGACACCGGTTTTTATATTGAAGTAATCAGATAAATCATTGCCTGTTCTTACCACACACTGTGCTTCTTGATACAAAATCTTGATGATGCTAATTGCTTTCCTATGTAGCCCATGCTCTTCATGAAAGATCCATAGGGAATTTATGTTGACACTATCAAATACCTTCTGAAAGTCAAGGAAATTTGACACTACTGGTAACTGCCATTCTTAGCTTTGTTCAATGATATCACAAAGAGTAAAGGTCTCGTCAATAAAAGATCTGTTCTGACAAAACCTGCTTGCTCTTCCTGGAATCTGCCATCAATGGCCGTCCCAATTCTCTTGATGAGAATGGACAAAAGATATTGATAGGGACAAGAGAATAATGCACCCTACCGACACTACGCTGAATCCTTCTACGAACTGGAGATATGGAAACTCCCAACATAGGGAGCCCATCCCACCACCGCTCCAACTCCTTATTACACTGAGGGTCTTGTTTGGGATGGGTAGATAAGGTAAGACATGGCGTATCCAGGTCCCTGCAACTTTTTAGCCCCTGTGGTCTATATATGGTCTTGAAATTTACCATTATTAAATCATTTTAATTGAAAAATGTTAATATTCTGGAAACTCTTGTTCACCCACCTTAAAAATCTGTTAAACACCATCTTGAATCTTGGCCAAAACGACATTTATGAGTCAACCATGGCTTCAAAATGGGATCAGTAGACGTACTGCCCCATTAAAAGCACCATTCTGGGCACCACGAATTTCAAAGAGGGTTTCCCTGAGGACTGGTGCATCTGCCAATTTCAGGTGATAGGCCTCTTTACGATGTAAAATGGCATCCTTTGTCTTTAACTAAATTCGATCAATTGAGTTAGGCCTGAGAGTTCCCCACCCAATGAAATGGAGCGGGTCTGATGACATCATCCATGACTCGCCTTGAGCTCAGACATTTAATAGAACCTTCCACACATCACACTTGAAGGTTGCTGGAGGAGCATCACAGATCTTTGGGAGAGGTGCGGTTGGTGATATATTGAAGATTTTCACTCTGAGGCTTGAGGGAAGCATGGAGTCTCAATTGCAGAAGGCAGCGCCCGGATTCTCTGACTCCTCCCAGGAAGTTCTTCTTCTTCAGGGAGTTTGAGCATGCAGGGACATCCTGCTCCTTGGAACGAGTGCAAGAGACTATCCACTGAGACCAAGAGGGCATGGTTGGAGATCAACCAGGAGGTCAGCAGCAGGCTGGTTGTCAGCCGCTCCTGGATTCAATGCCACAAGAGATTTAATTGAGGTCAGGAAAGGTGACTGCAATGCTACATTGCCTGACATCACTCCATCACTCATCACTCCATCACTCCACCTTCCCAAGCCTACTCCTGCACATCAATCCTCACACCAATCTACCTTGCAAGGTGCATACATCCCTCACTGTCTGTGCTCCTACTCACATCCCCATCTGACTATCCATCACTGACATGCGCCCTCATCCTAATGCAATCATAGAATCATAGAAATTAATGCTACATAAGGAGACCATTTGGCAATGTCTCGCCACTCCCTCATATCACCTTCTACGGATGAAGCCCATCCATCCCTTACACTCATTCCATCGCTCTCACTCAAAGTTCTCTTCTTTCCCTCCTTGCAGAAGATCCCAGATCATCTGGGAAAGGCAAAAAACTGGAGATGCCCTCCAATTTAGAGCACATTGACTCCAGCAGAGGAGGAGGCACTACAAATAAGTCGAGTTGCAGAGCTTCTGGCAGTGGAAGAGGGACAGAGGAGGACCTCCCACCAACTTGGTGACAAAAATCAATATCATACAGCCACATGGTATACAACAGTCACTCATGGCGACTTGATGTCAGCAACCAATAAAATGTTAACATGTACCAAATGGCAATATTACATATTCTTATCATAAGACTTCTAATTCATCTCTTTACTCTCCCTCAGGTTCAACAAGTGACCTCGCTGCCCATCACTATCCAGCTGAAGGAGGAAGACGATGCCTCAGAGGGAGCTCCACTCTCAGTGCTGCATCGGCATCAGACCCAGCACTAGCACAGATATACCCTGGTCCAGCTATTTACAATATACATCAATGATTTGGATGAAGGAATTGAGTGTAATATCTCCAAGTTTGCAGATGACACTAAACTGGATGGCGGTGTGAGCTGTGAGCAGTATGCTAAGAGGCTGCAGGTTGACTTGGACAGGTTAGGTGAGTGGGTAAATGCATGGCAGATGCAGTACAATGTGGATAAATGTGAGGTTATCCAATTTGGGGGCAAAAACACAAAGGCAAAATATTATCTGAACGGCGGCAGATTAGGAAAAGGGGAGGTGCAACGAGACCTGGGTGTCATGGTACATCAGTCATTGAAAGTTGGCATGCAGGTACAGCAGGCAGTGAAGAAGGCAAATGGTATGTTAGGGGTGCATGCAATAAAAGTGCAGCAGTTATAATGGGTGACTTTAATAAGCACATAGATTGGGCTAACCAAACTAGAAGCAATACGATGGAGGAGGATTTCCTGGAGTGCATAAGGGATGGTTTTCTAGACCAATATGTCGAGGAACCAACTAGGGGGGAGGCCATCTTAGACTGGGTGTTGTGTAATGAGAGAGGATTAATCAGCAATCTCGTTGTGCGAGGCCCCTTGGGAAAGAGTGACCATAATATGGTGGAATTCTATATTAGAATGGAAAATGAAACAGTTAATTCAGAGACCATGGTCCAGAACTTAAAGAAGGGTAACTTTGAAGGTATGAGGCGTGAATTGGCTAGGATAGATTGGCGAATGATACTTAAGGGGTTGACTGTGGATGGGCAATGACAGACATTTAGAGACCGCATGGATGAACTACAACAATTGTACATTCCTGTCTGGCGTAAAAATAAAAAAGGGAAGGTAGCTCAACCGTGGCTATCAAGGGAAATCAGGGATAGTATTAAAGCCAAGGAAGTGGCATACAAATTGGCCAGAAATAGCAGTGAACCCGGGGACTGGGAGAAATTTAGAACTCAGCAAAGGAGGACAAAGAGTTTGATTAGAGCAGGGAAAATAGAGTACGAGAGGAAGCTTGCAGGGAACATTAAGACAGACTGCAAAAGCTTCTATAGATATGTAAAGAAAAAAAGGTTAGTAAAGACAAATGTAGGTCCCCTGCAGTCAGAATCAGGGGAAGTCATAACGGGGAATAAAGAAATGGCAGACCAATTGAACAAGTACTTTGATTCGGTATTCACTAAGGAGGACACAAACAACCTTCCGGATATAAAAGGGGTCAGAGGGTCTAGTAAGGAGAAGGACCTGAGGGAAATCCTTATTAGTCGGAAAATTGTGTTGGGGAAATTGATGGGATTGAAGGTCGATAAATCCCCAGGCCTGATGGACTGCATCCCAGAGTACTTAAGGAGGTGGCCTTGGAAATAGCGGGTGCATTGACAGTCATTTTCCAACATTCCATTGACTCTGGATCAGTTCCTATCGAGTGGAGGGTAGCCAATATAACCCCACTTTTTAAAAAAGGAGGGAGCGAGAAAACAGAGAATTATAGACCGGTCAGCCTGACCTCAGTAGTGGGTAAAATGATGGAATCAATTATTAAGGATGTCATAGCAGCGCATTTGGAAAGAGGTGACATGATAGGTCCAAGTGAACATGGATTTGTGAAAGGGAAATCAAGCTTAAAAAATTTAGTGAAATTTTTTGAGGATGTTTCCAGTAGAGTGGACAAGGGAGATCCAGTTGATGTGGTATATTTGGACTTTCAGAAGGCTTTCGACAAGATCCCACACAAGAGATTAATGTGCAAAGTTAAAGCACATGGGATTGGGGGTAGTGTGTTGACATGGATTGAGAACTGGTTGTCAGACAGGAAGCAAAGAGTAGGAGTAAATGGGGACTTTTCAGAATGGCAGGCAGTGACTCGTGGGGTACCGCAAGGTTCTGTGCTGGGGCCCCAGCTGTTTACACTGTACATTAATGATTTAGACGAGGGGATTAAATGTAGTATCTCCAAATTTGCGGATGACACTAAGTTGAGCTGCGAGAAGGATGCTATGAGGCTGCAGAGTGTCTTGGATAGGTTAGGTGAGTGGGCAAACGCATGGCAGATGAAGTATAATGTGGATAAATGTGAGGTTATCCACTTTGGTGGTAAAAACAGAAAGACAGACTATTATCTGAATGGTGATAGATTAGGAAAAGGGGAGGTGCAACGAGACCTGGGTGTCATAGCACATCAGTCATTGAAGGTTGGCATGCAGGTACAGCAGGCGGTTAAGAAAGCAAATGGCATTTTGGACTTCATAGCGAGGGGATTTGAGTACAGGGGCAGGGAGGTGTTGCTACAGTTGTACAGGGCCTTGGTGAGGCCACACCTGGAGTATTGTGTACAGTTTTGGTCTCCTAACTTGAGGAAGGACATGCTTGCTATTGAGGGAGTGCAGCGAAGGTTCACCAGACTGATTCCCGGGATGGCGGGTCTGATCTATCAAGAAAGACTGGATCAACTGGGCTTGTATTCACTGGAGTTCAGAAGAATGAGAGGGGACCTCATAGAAACGTTTAAAATTCTGACGGGTTTAGACAGGTTAGATGCAGGAAGAATGTTACCAATGTTAGGGAAGTCCAGAACCAGGGGTCACAGTTTAAGGATAAGAGGTAAGCCATTTAGGACCGAGATGAGGAGAAACTTCTTCACCCAGAGAGTGGTGAACCTGTGGAATTCTCTACCACAGAAAGTTGTTGAGGCCAATTCACTAAATATATTCAAAAGGGAGTTAGATGAAGTCCTTACCACTAGGGGGATCAAGGGGTATGGCGAGAAAGCAGGAATGGGGTACTGAAGTTGCATGAACTCATTGAATGGTGGTGCAGGCTAGAAGGGCCGAATGGCCTACTCCTGCACCTATTATCTATGTTTCTATGTTTCTATGTTGGCCTTCATAGCTAGGGGATTTGAGTATGGGAGCAGGGAGGTCTTACTGTAGTTGTACAGGGCCTTGGTGAGGCCTCACCTGGAATATTGTGTTCAGTTTTGGTCTCCTAATCCGAGGAAGGACGTTCTTGCTATTGAGGGAGTGCAGCGTAGGTTCACCAGACTTATTCCCGGGATGGCTGGAATGACATATGTGGAGAGACTGGATTGACTGGGCCTTTATTCACTGAAGTTTAGAAGGATGAGCGGGGATCTCATAGAAACATATAAAATTCTGATGGGATTGGACAGGTTAGATGCAGGAAGAATGTTCCCGATGTTGGGGAAGTCCAGAACCGGGGGACACAGTCTAAGGATAAGGGGTAAGCCATTTAGGACTGAGATGAGGTGAAACTTCTTCACTCAGAGAGTTGTTAACTTGTGGAATTGCCTACCACAGAGAGTTGTTTATGCCAGTTCATTGGATATATTCAAAGGGATTTGGTATGGCCCTTATGGCTAAAGGGATCAAGGGGTATGGAGAGAAAGCAGGAAAGGGGTACTGAGGTGAATGATCAGCCATGATCTTATTGAATGTTGGTGCAGGCTCGAAGGGCCGAATGGCCCACTCCTCTACCTATTTTCTATGTTTCTATGTCGGTGGGCCTAGACATAGAGTAGTGTTGTCACCTGGTGTCTCACACATCACAAGTGAGCAAGTGCAGATGGTGGAGACAGGGATAGCAGTGGAGAGTCCTTGTAGGACACTCCAAGCTTTTCTCAGCTGAATGCAGATGCTGAATCTCGGGGGCCGTTGACAAAGAGGGTGATCTTGGGGGAGCAGAAACAAATGCATGAGGCTCTGGCAGCTTTTCCATCCACGATGTATGTGATTGTAAAGAGAATGGAGGAGTCCATCTCTAACATGAGCAGCACCATATCGCAGGTGATGGCGACAATGTGCTGTTCCATGGAAAGGATGGCTGCCTGCATGGAGCAACTAATGCGCTAGTCGAGCAAGAACATGTTTGCTGTGAACAACAGATTGCAGACTCTCATTGACCTCATCTCTCGGAAGGATACCAGTGTAGACTTGGGCATTCATCACCCCACTGCTGTGCAGCAAGGTCCCCTCCAGTTCCTTGCTCGCAAGAAAGTACAGGTGACCCATGAGAGTGATGATAGTGAGAGGGGACATGGAATTGGCGGCCCTGCTCAAAGCACTCACACTTCTCCCCTGCTGACTCCCCCTCAGTCGGAACTCCACATGCTGCCTCGGATCGCGATGGCCGAGTCTGCCCTGCATAGTTGCAGGAGGAGCAGTCTTTGGTGGGGCCCTCAAACGGTTCTAAAAAACCAAAGGACTTCCACCAAAAGAGGATAAGCAGTCGCAGTAGGGAAGTGAGCAGCCTGCCTCTACCTCTGCTGCAGCCATTGGGGATGCTCCTCGAAAAAGCATGCGGAAAAGACACAATCGTAGATGCACATGGGTGTTTGCCAAAATATTAGTCTTAAGTTTCAGTTCTATTTATAATGCACAAATACTTTCCTGTCTTGTCCATTTTTGCCTGCTGCCTGGGGAGTGGCTTTGTGGCTTAGTGGCTTGGAGTGAATAGTGAGACAATTATTTAACCTTGAGCATTGGCTGTTTGGTTGACAGGAATGGTTTGGTCATTTTAGTACTTCTGTTATTCCTTCATATAGTAGTAGCAAAGCAAATCAAATGTCAATATCTAACTCAGATATCCAGGTTAAAGCTTCCTGTGTAACATTGTGGATATCTTGTAGGCTGCCCACAAATTTCCTCTGAGGGCAGTGCTCAATGATGTGCTCCAGGGTTTGATTAGGAGCTCCACAGTCACATGACGGGGGAGGTTTTAATCTTCCATTTATGGAGAAGATGGCAGCATCTACCATGACCAGTTCTGAGGTGGTTGATGGTTCTGAGGCGAGGAAGGTTTCAGCTCTTGGGTGCCAGGCCTCTGGCCCGGCCGAAACCCTCCCTGGTGGCCCAGTGTTTGCCACTAAAGTGGCTATAGAGTTCACAGCGGCCTTCACCTTTAACTGAAGGGGAGAGACATGACTCTCCAGCGTGATGAAGTCATCAGTGCGGTGCTGATGACTGACAGCCTCGGCTACTCCGCCTTGCCCCCACTTCCGCCCCCATGTTGAGGCCACTTCCGCCCCACTCACAAAAAATCCCCAAAGAGCTCAATTTTGACGGCTAGGCTGCCCCAGTGCATGGGGTGGCCAGAGCATATCGAAACCGGTAAGCGCGTCTCATTTCCAGCGGTGGGCAATTTCGGCCCCTGCATATTTACATCGTAGGTGTGGTGGTACAATGTTTGCAATAATGAGCAGCCAAGGTATTAGTGTCGATAAATGCATACCAGTGATAATTCTCATAGTAGAATGGATTTGATAAGTAGACTTGATTGCCATGCTGGAGAGCAGTACTCCGCTGTAGAGTATAGCAGGGCGAATGCTGCCATACGGAGGGTTTGGGGTGGGGGGGGCAAAATTGCCCCGCGTCCCGTTTGGAGGCAGTAACCTTCCGGGGCCGGGACATTTATTGTCCGTCCCAGAGGTTCATAGAAACATAGAAAATAGGTGCAGGAGTAGGCCATTCGGCCCTTCTAGCCTGCACCGCCATTCAATGAGTTCATGGCTGAACATGCAACTTCAGTACCCCATTCCTGCTTTCTCACCATACCCCTTGATTCCCCTAGTAGTAAGGACTTCATCCCCCAGCGCGGAATTCAGCCCTTCTTCCCCTCAATGGAGGTCTCCGTGGAGGGGCGTTCCGGGGCGGTAGTCCGCTCCCGAGGCCAGCACCCCACCGGCAACATCAACACTACGTGGATGCTCTGCGTAGCGCTGATGCGGCAGAACGCCTCCCTACTTGAACTAAAGGGGAGGGCCGCTGCGCGCTCTGTAGTCCCTTCGGTGGCTGCCACTGGGCCACCAGGGTGTCGTCGACTAGATCAGAAACCCGGCACCTAAAACAGATGGTGGCCCGGTCAAGGAAAGGGCCGCTATTGTCGGGCCGACTGAAAAGTCGGCCGACAAAAAACTATGGCGGAGCACCCCGTACCTTTAACGGCACCCCGGCAACAGATGTCCGTCACCTTCGTGACATCAGCCAGTGCTATCCTCGCCGCCCACGGGGCAATTTCCCATGCGGGGCATAATGGAGTCGGCTCAGGGCGGTGAGGTGTTGGCGCACACAGTGATGACGTCATCGCCGTGCATGCGCCAGCCTGGGATGCAAATCGTGGGGCGCACCACTGCGGGCACAACTCCCCCCAAACCTTTGGGGCAATTTCTCCGGAGGCGCTATCGACCCCTTCCCCTGGGTGATAGCCTTGTTGCACCCCATTAGCATCCCCCCTGGCGGCTATAAAAAAGGGCAATTTTGCCCCCAGTGTCTGGTTCCCATGTGGATCCGGCGAGTTTCTGGACCCTACTCTTTAGTTTCTTTCCAAGGTTGTGGAGATGCTTGTGGTGTGATCAAGCGCGAATTGGAGGGGTTTTTAGTATGGTTTACTTCTGCACCGCAAAAGGAGACTTTCAAAGCTTGCTCTGCTTGATGGGCGTTGAGGTGGAATGTCAAGGTGATGGTCTTTTGCGGGTTTGGCCGAAGTCGCCATCAGCAGAAGTAGGCCACCTGGTCAGGGTTTCCTCATTGATTTATGTTTTGTGGCAAGGCAATGTCATCAGCGTATACGAACTTGCGAGACTCTGTTTCGGGCAAGTCACTGGTGTAAACGTTGAATAACATGGGTGCCAGGACAGAACGCTGTGGGAGTCCATTGTTCAATGTCCTGTATCTGATCGTCTGGGTGCCAGTGTACACATGGAAGCATCTGTTGCTAAGTATGAAGTTGAGAAGATGGATCGTAGGCCTGCAGAGTAAAATGGTGGAGAACTTGAAAAGCAGTGCATGCTTCCATACTGTGTCATATGTCGCTGACGGGTCCACGAATGCTACGGTGGTCTTGAGCTGGAAGCCTGCTTTGGTATGCATTGTTAAAGCTATCACTTGGTCGCAGCAGTTATGGCTGCTCCGGAAGCCCGCTTCCTCCTTAGGGATGGGTCTCTCGATGATGGGGGCTAGTCTATGAAGTAGTAGCTCTCCAGCACTTTATAACAAGTACAAAGTGGCAGCTGGAGGCTTCACAAGCATTCTTCCCCTGCGTCAGGAGGGCAATTATTTTAGTCTCCCACCAAATAGGTGGAATTTTACCAGATGCCAGTACCTCGAAAAAGAAGGAGGTCAACCGTCTCTTCGCTTTGGGTTCCAGTGCTTTTAAGAATTCTGGGTAAATACCATCTGGACCAGCAGCTTTTCCAGATTTGGTTGTCGACAGGGCTGCATTAGGTCATCCAAAGTGAATGGATCAGACATAGTTGACAAACTTGGTGCCACCATCAAGTTTGTCGAATGTTGCCGCTTCACCTGGTGTCGAAATTCTTTGTCCACCGGAGCTTTGATGTTTGTATCAAGTGGGTTACAATGGTGTCTACTCTGATGGTCATTCTGTGTTTATAACTGGAGTTTGCCCCGCCAAGTTGACGGAGCAGGGTCCGTGCTTTCCTGCTGGAGTGAGTGAAGTTAGTCTTCCCCACAAGGCTCCTCCAACTTTCACGTCTCGCCGAGTTCAAGGACCCCAACCTTGTGGTGGCTGTGACTGGATTCTTGTTCAGCGAATATTCCTGGTGGATAGCCTTGCTTTCTTTTGTCCAACAAGGAATATATGTCTTTCTAAATGTTTCTTAAACCCCCTAAGTACTGTTTTGTGGTGTTGGTGTGGCAGGGGAGTTGGTACAGCATCTTGAATCCATATAGGTGCACTGGTGCAACTTAAGTAATTCGGGCCATTATGAGCTGCCAGGGAATCTGGCACACACATATATGATCTTTTTATGGTTGCAGATGAGCTGCACATTGAGGGAGTGGAAGTCCTTGCGGTTCACAAACAATCCTGGGTGATCGGGGGGTGCCTTTATGACAACATGTGAGCAGTCATTGAGACCTTGCACCTGTGCGAAGCCAGCCAGATCCACAAAGCTGAGCGCCTGCTCAGTAACACTGGCCTCATCAGTGGCAAAGTGTACATTCGTGGCTGACTAGTCAAACATGGCATCGGTCACCTGGGTGATGCATCTGTAGGCCGGCGACTGCGAAATCCTGCAAATGTCTGATGCTGATCTCTGGAAGGAGCCTGAGGCAAAGAGGTTGAGGGTGGTGGTATCTTTTACAGCCACTGGTAAGGCATGTCCACCAAGTCCTCTGGGCAGCAGGTCTTGTTCCAGCAAGTTACAAATATCTGCGACGACCTGGTGCGATAGCCTGAACTTCCTGAAGCACTGCTGCTCAGTCATATCCAGGAAGCTTATCCTCTGCCGGTATCCCCTGTGTTGGGGGTATCGCCTCCAGTGCGGTGCAGCCCTGTGGTGCCTCCCTCTCTCCTGTGGACTATCAGGTAGGTGAGGAGAAGGCTGTTGGTGTTGTTGCTGCTGCTGTAGGTGTGGCTGGTGCTGTTTGTGCTGGGTCCGAATCTTGGTCCGAATCTGAGGTCCAAGGTGAGACAGCATAAGTGGCACCCATGCTGAACTGATAGATGGCAGGTAAAGTGGACAGCAGAGGCCCAGTCCTCCAATGTAGTGAGTGACTTGAAATGTGGTGAGCATGGCTTCCAAGTTTGCAGAAATCACCTCAATTGCCTGAAAGCAAAATCTCTGCACAAATTGGTGTCAGCAAGAACTTTTCCCATAGACACGGAAGTAAGTGTAAGGTATGAGTATTTATGTGTTTTTTCCAGCTGCCACAACTCGTACAATGGCCACTGAGCTGCTGCCTCACCTTCACAGGCAATGTTCCCAAGGTGCATGAATCCTGTGCGTAAACAGTTAAAGTTGAAACCTCATGTTAAAAAGGTTGTTAAGAATCAATAAACGAGCAGTTAACTGTCTCAATGAGGTCACCCACCACTCACAAGCTGATCCGAGGGACGTGACTAAATGTGCCTGAGTTAAAGGTGGAAGTCAGCAGGATGATGACAGATTCCCGCTGCGCTGTCAATTTCAGAGCGCTTTTAACTGACGACCCGCCCCCAAACCCACACGTCAGCAATGTGAAAATTACTGCTGCTATTTTCCTGCTATCATGAAACATGATAGTCATTAAGTTTATCTTCTGTTAACTACTACTGAAAAAAAATCATATTTTCTCATTTACATGAAATTCCTCTTATTCACTGTTTCTCTGCAAATTAATAATTGACATGATCAAAAAATGCTAATACATTTGGCAAACATGAATAGTTGTTCATTGGAAGTGAAACTTTGAAACTTGATTTTTTTTTCTGCTTCAATGAAGTGCTGTAAATGATTTATTGATAGGAACGAGATATCTAATAGAAGCTGATTAGAGGCTGGAATTTCTCTTTAAAAGATGTACAATGACCATCGCTTCCCATAAGAAAGAAAATACAATTCTGGCCCCTGATGTGATCAATGTAAAGTGATTAACAGCTAAGCAATGGAATGTTTCTGTGGGAAGATTTCATTAGTGCAGTACAAAGTTAGCCAGTGCTGCTTGATCTTGTTATTATTTGGTTTTGTGGGTAATGGATTTATGAAAGAACTATTAAAATCCTTTGACATTTTGGGGGGGAAAATGACTACTGCTCCGTTTAGGGCAGATAATTCGAATTATTACCGCACGGCGGGAGTTGGAGGGAAGGGGCAGAAAATTTGTCTCTTTATCTGTGACACCGTCTCCCAGCGTTTTGGGGCACTGTTTGAGGCAGTGTGGGGGGGAATCAGGTCGGGAGCAGGGCAGTGGCCATCACAGCTATGATGATCACATCATTGTGGCGATGATGAGGCCTAGTGAGGACTCACTGGGCCACTAGGGAAGGGTTCGGCTGGGCCAGCGGGGGTTGATAGTCTGTTGGCAGCCCGGCCGATCCCGCGGCTGCCATTGTTGGGCTGACTGCAGAATTGTCCGACAATTAAAAGAAAGTAGTGGCCGCGGTGGTGCACCCTCCCCTTTAAGGGCGGCTACACTGCCCAGTCACTGGCAGCTTCGTGCCTGGGCAATCTATCAGTGGCACCGACCGGTGGCGGCTGCACTCCCGCAGAAAAGGGATCGATGGGGGGTGGTAAAGGGTCGGCTCATGGCCGGTGCGCCGGACGGGGCGGAAAGTCAGGGTGCAGGCAGAAACCCGTTTCCGCCACCCTCGGCCCGGTGGCAATTGCAGAGGGATCGTACCCTCGTTAAGGCCTTACCACTCCTTTACTGCCTCTTAGATGCGGTAACGGGCCTTAAAAAGGGGGGCAATTTCGGCCCCTTTGTGTCTTACACAATGGCAGTGATTGCTTTACCGTGACAGCGTACTGCGTGCTGTATTATCTCAGTTGTAGGTGTAAAAATACTTGCGTTTTAAACACTATTTAAGAAAACAAAATATTACCCAGTATTCTTCTATATATCAACTCACTCAAGATTAAATTATGTTTCATATAACCTTCATATAGCTTGGCATTGTTCTCTGACAGCAGCTCCGGTGTCATCTCCTTCAGAAGTTTGGAAAAACTTGTGGTTGAAAAATATCAAGGCATTATTAACTTTCACTATTGTAGGAAGAGTTGTGGGAATTACAGAAACAAAATGAAGATCTGGAATAATCCACTCAAGTTTCTCAAAATGACTTCCATATTTAGAAAGAACTTCTGATCTTCAGATAAACCAAGGTTGTTCATTCATAATGTGAAACAATTTAACCTGGAGAATTAGTTCCTGGCAATCTCCCCTTCCATCATTGGGCTGACTGAACCTCATGGTTGCAATTAAAGATGCCTTTCAAAGCTGTACAAAAACACAGAGATTCTGTGCATTTTTTAATTTACATGGCCAAGTGTAAATTTAATGTAGCTATGATTATGGTATGAAATCAAAATGAATCTAAACTCGACAGGATCTGTTCCTCAATATTTGAATTAATGAGTGAGTTTTACTACTGAAAGGGAACTCTTTAACTGCCCAAATAGACATAAAGTGGAAAATCAATCAAAGTTATGTTTTTCTTAATGGGAATCAGTTGGAAAACTCACTGACACCAGGATAACATGGGCTTTCAGTTCAGCTACATGATGTTGTGCTTAATCATAGAAAGATAGAGTATATTTTTGAAAATGCCTCGATTTAAAAAATCTCAAACCCTTCCTGGCTTCACCCCTCCCAATCTCTGCAACTGCCTCCAGCCCTACCCCTCTCTAAGAATGTTGCATTCTGCCAACTCCTGCCTCTTGTGCATCCCTCACTCTCATTGCTCCATCTTTGGACGTTCTACCTTTTGACCTCCCTCTTCTCTTTAAGACCCTCCTAAAACCTTCCTCTTTGACCAAGCTGTTAGTCACACCCTCCTATTATCTCCTTCTCTGGCTCAATGTTAAATTTTGTCTGATTACACTCCTGTGAAGCACCTTGGAATATTTTTCTACAGTAATGTGCTATATAAATATAAATTGTTGTTTAATTGTCTCTTCTCATGATGACTACAACTTGACAAGAATGACATTAAGAATGAGATTTGAGACCCTATTTCAACCTTCCTGCCCTCCCGGAGCATGAGACCTGGGAGATTTGAACTCTTAGGGCCGGACTTACATGCTCTGACGCTGAGTTCTACCCAAATCGGCTGAAGTGCCACTTCCTGCAGGTGAGTCAAAGTTTGTGGGTGTCAGGCTGCTGCTAGTGACCACAGAAACAGTCCGACTAAGCTAAGGATTTGTGGTTGGGTGGGTGGAATATCTGGGTTTGGGGGAGGAGGTAAAGCTTGGGGAAGAGGAGTCCCAAGATATTCCTGCTCCTCGTGGCCCAGAAGGAACCTTTAAAAATAAAATTTCTTAGTAGCCAGGATCAGTGTTTCCTGTAAATTGCGCAGCTGGCTTGCAGCTTTTCAATGTAAAAACGGTGCTTGGACAGTATTTTGAATGACCCTCAAAGAGGTCGTGCAGGGCCAAAACAAATTATAGGAACATAAGAACATAGGAAACAGAAGTAGGAGTATGCCATTTGGTCCCTAGAGCCTGCTCTGCCATTCAATAAGATCATGCCTGATCTGATCTTAGTCTGAACTCCACTTTCTTGCCTGCTGCCCATAACCCTTGATTCTCCTATAGTTCAAAAATCTGTCTACCTCCACCTTAAATATATTCAAATACCCAGTATCCATAGCTCTCTCTGGTAGAGAATTCCAAAGATTCACGACCCTCTGGGTGAAGAAAAAGAAGATCCTCCTCATCTCCATTTTAAATGGGTGATCCCTTATTCTGAAACTATGCCCCCTAGCTCTAGATTCCCCACGAGGGGAAACATCCTCTCTGCATCTACCCTGTCAAGTCCCCTCAGAATCTTATATGTTTCAATAAGTTCACCTCCCATTCTTCCAAACTCCAATGAGTTTAGGCCCAACCTGTTCAACTTTTCTTCATAAGACAACCCCTTCATCTCAGCAATCAACCTAGTGAACCTTCTCTGAATTGCCTCCAATACAAGTATATCCCTCCTTAAAAAAGAGACCAAAACTGTACACAGTACTCCAGGTGTGTTCTTACAGTTGAAGCAAGACTTCTCCACTTTTATACTCCAACTCCTTGCAATAAAGGTCAACATTCCATTTGCCATCCTAATTACCAGCTGTACCTGAATGCCAACTTTGTGTACAAGAACACCCAGATCCCTCTGTACCGCAGCATTTTGTAATCAACATTTAAATAATAATGTAATTTTTGTTTTTCTGACCAAAGTGGATAACATCACATTTTCCCACATTATACTCCATCTGCCAAATTTTTGCCCACTCACTTAACCTATCAATGGGCTCAATTTTCCCCAATGCCGTTTTTTGGCGTATTGCAAGAGTTATGCCCATTTGTTTTGGTCCCAACTACTCCAAAAAAAATAAATACCAAGTTTTCCTGTTCTATTTTTGAAATTGGCATTGCACAGCCTGTCCATTAGCTTCAAGGGATGGTGCCTAATGTCTGTGCCGAAAAAATGATGCCCCCCTCCTTCTGTGCATACGCGGAAAAAAAAATGACGTTTTTGCCCTGACTGCTATAGGTGCACTTGCCCAGTAGAACTCCCGGTCTGCATTCGGTCATTTTTAAAGAGCCAGTTGTGTGTGAGATCTTTAATTCTCATGAGAAAAGTCAGAGCTGCAGTACAATATGCAACGCGGCTCAAAGACTAAGAATTTCTCACAGGATGAAGTGGAGGCACTAGTTACTTTGATTGAGGACAGATGGCAGGATCTGGACACCAGCAGAGGTCACATCAAAGTTTTACCAAAAGAAATGAAGAAACGCTGGAACCAACTTGCAGAAGATTACTGTGCAATGGTGACCACCCTGAGGTCTGGAGGCCAGTGCAAAAAGAAGTGGCAGGACCTTGCTCAAATAGTTAGTGTGAGTAATATTTTCATTTATTCAATGGAATTGCAATTGTAAATGTGACCATCTGTATATGTCCTACCAAACAGAAAGACACTCTCTCTAAAAAGTTATATTTTAATCTTTGCAGAGGAAGGTGGCACACAACAAAAGGGAAAGAACTCGAACAGGAGGAGGCCCGGCAAATCTGCACCCACTGACACCCTTGGAAGTAATGGCCGCTACTTTGATGGGTCCTGCCTGGAGAAAAGCAACCACCACTGCACAAGCTGGGCCCACACTCGATGGAGAGGGTAAGTCCTGCAAATTCCACAGTCTGGCTTTGCTAAATGTTAAGTACTGCACGTTTGTAGTACATAGTACATACTGTACTATGCTTCGGTTCATGGGGATGTCTCCGTCAGCTATGCTTCGGTTAATGCAATGTGCTATCGTTCATCATGGTCCTTCAAATGAGCCTGCTGCCTACACTGTGTGAGCCTACCCTGCCCCCTCCTCTGCTGCTAACCATTTGTCTGTTCTGTTATATTTTTCAGAACTTGAGGCCAACCCTGACGAGGCTGAAGCCGATGCAGAAGACGATTCAGACACGGATGAGCCTGAAGCGGAGAACATCTCCCAATCCCACCTCCCAGTCCAAGAGAATGGGGGTGACGGTGAGGGGGAGGTGATGGATGAAGCCCACATTGTTGTACTCACTCAGGAGGAGGTGTAGGTGCCTCCCTTTGAGGTGCCAGGCCCTTTCCTGAGTGGTACGAGTGTTGGGACATTGCATGGTTTCTCACGCTCCGAGGCTGGGGATTCTAGTGGGGTGCAGCAAGGCGCACCCAGGGCCCCATCGTCCAATGCTGTAGGTCCCAGTGGGATGCATAAGGCACACCCAGGGTGAGGAGGGGAAGGAGAGCTACACAGCGCTCTCCTGAGGTACAGGATCTAACTGATGCGGTTTAGATGATGGCAATGAGTGTGGAGAGCATTGACCTTACACGGTCACTCCTGGACACCATCAGTGGGGTGGGTAATGCTGTATCGAGACTGTCTGGAGAAGTAACAACACTTTCATGAGAATTGGGAACACTGTCCGGGAACATGAGGGAGGGAATGTCACAGGCAGCTGATACAATTTCAGTGCACACGAGGGAGGGAATGGCATAGGTAGCTGATGTGCTGTCATTGAATATGAGGGAGGGAATGTCGCAGGTAGTTGATACACTGTCGGTGAACATGAGGGAGGGAATATTGGAGATAGTTGAGACACAGTCAGGGCACATGAGGGAGGGAATGTCAGAGTAAGCTTCTGCAATAAGGGAACACACCCAGACCCCGCGGCAATTGACAGAATCAACTGCCACTCCAACTCCAAACCCCAGACCAGCCTCTGAAGAGGCCCAAGCCGGGCCTTCCACATTACCAGCTGCAGCCCCCCCATCAAGAAGTGAGATGTTCGAAAGAATAAGCTTGATATCAACCCGAGAAACGCTGTGCCACCCCCTGAAGGGCAGGGGTGGAGTCAATAAGACCAAGCGCAGCGGGCAGTCTTAGAATAAGGTGGAGGGGAGATACTGCTGCTGCTGTTCTTCTTCTTATTATTATTGTTGTTACTGTTATCACTGTTCTCAAATTAAAAGTTTTTTGTAAGTGATGTAAATTTACAAGTTTATAAGTTTGTAAGTGATCTTAGCGTTTGTAAGTGATATTAAAGTTTGTAAGTGATCTTAACTGAAAGCTTCAAAGTTTGATACAAGAATATTTTTTATTAAAGTTAAGTACAAACAAGTGTTTGTTAAACTTTTGAATAAAATATATTTTAAATTATAATTTAATCATTTCCATTATTTTCCATTATTAATACAACTTTTTGAACTGAAGAAGAACCATTTCCATTATTTGTTCCATTATGAAGTATAATGTGGATAAATGTGAGGTTATCCACTTTGGTGGTAAAAACAGAGAGACAGACTATTATCTGAATGGTGACAGATTAGGAAAAGGAGAGGTGCAACTAGACCTGGGTGTCATGGTACATCAGTCATTGAAGGTTGGCATGCAGGTACAGCAGGCGGTTAAGAAAGCAAACGGCATGTTGGCCTTCATAGCGAGGGGATTTGAGTACAGGGGCAGGGAGGTGTTGCTACAGTTGTACAGGGCCTTGGTGAGGCCACACCTGGAGTATTGTGTACAGTTTTGGTCTCCTAACTTGAGGAAGGACATTCTTGCTATTGAGGGAGTGCAGCGAAGGTTCACCAGACTGATCCCCGGGATGGTGGGACTGACCTATCAAGAAAGACTGGATCAACTGGGCTTGTATTCACTGGAGTTCAGAAGAATGAGAGGGGACCTCATAGAAACGTTTAAAATTCTGACAGGTTTAGACAGGTTAGATGCAGAAAGAATGTTACCAATGTTAGGGAAGTCCAGAACCAGGGGTCACAGTCTAAGGATAAGGGGTAAGCCATTTAGGACCGAGATGAGGAGAAACTTCTTCACCCAGAGAGTGGTGAACCTGTGGAATTCTCTACCACAGAAAGTTGTTGAGGCCAATTCACTAAATATATTCAAAAGGGAGTTAGATGAAGTCCTTACTACTAGGGGGATCAAAGGGTATGGCGAGAAAGCAGGAATGGGGTACTGAAGTTGCATGTTCAGCCATGAACTCATTGAATGGCAGTGCAGGCTAGAAGGGCCGAATAGCCTACTCCTGCACCTATTTTTCTATGTTTCTATGTTTCTAACACAACACAACATTACGGAACAGGTCCAAACAGTAAACTTGGTCCATTTGGAATAGTTGTCGCTGAGCCTTCAGGCAGCAAAGCATTCACGGAGTAGCTGCTGGTGCAATGCTCGAGCAATTGTTAAAGAGGCATGACGGCCCGCCCTCCTCTGCCGTCATGCTCCGGGTTCAGGTAGTTACATGGCTTCCTCGTCCTCCTCCTCCTCATCATCTGCATTTTCCTCCTCATCATCAGCCACTATCACCTCAGGTGGGTCTTCTACTATCAGCTGCTGCTGCTTCATGATGGCCAAGTTGTGCAGCATGCAGCACACAGCAGTGAACTGACCGACAATCTCACGGGATTATTGCAAGTAGCCTCCAGTATGGTCCAGGCATCGGAAACACTGTTTCAAGATGCCAATGGTCCTCTCTATTATGCAGCGCATCACAATGTGCGACGTATTGTATTCCAGGTCAGCTTCGGTCCGGGTTACATGTAGGGGCATCATGAGCCAGGTGATGAGGCCGTACCCTTTGTCTCTCAGCAGCCAGCACTACCCTTCTGGCTGCTGCTGAAACATGGCAGATATAATGCTCTCATGTAGGATGAACGCATCATAGGTGCTCCCAGGGTATCTCGCATCAACTAACATGATGCGATGCATGTCGTCAGACATGAGCTGCACATTCATTGAGTTTCTGTTCCTGTACATCTCGGATTCCTCCAAAGGTGCTCACAAGGCGATGTGAGTACAATCAATGCAGCCCTGTACCTTTGGGAAGCCAGCAATCCTGGAGAAGCCCACAGCCCTGTCACACATTAGTTGCCGCTGAGCCTTCAGGCAGCAAAGTGTTCACGGAGGAGCTGCTGGCGCAAGGCTCGAGTAATCATTAAAGTGGCACGACGGTCCGCCCTCCTCCATTGTCATGCTCCAAGTTCAGGTAGTTGCAAGGCTTCCTCATCCTCCTCCTCCTCTTCCTCCTCGTCATCTGCATCTTCCTCCTCATCATCAGCCACTATCACCGCAGGTGGGTCTTCAACTAACAGTTACTGCTGCCTCATGATGGCTAAGTTATGCAGCAATCAGCACACAACACTGAACTGACCTACAATCTCAGGGGAGTATTACAAGTAGACTCCTGAATTGTCCAGGCATTGGAAATGTTGTTTCAAGATGCCAATGGTCCTCTATTATGCTGCGCGTCGCAATGTGTGACATGTTGTATTTCCGGTCAGCTTCCATCCACGTTACGCCTAGGGGCATCATGAGCCAGGTGGCGAAGCTGTAGCCTTTGTCTCCCAGCAGCCAGCTCTGCCCTTCTGGTTGCTACTGAAACATGGAAGTTATAGTGCTCTCACATAGGATGAATGCATTATGGGTGCTCCCAGGGTATCTTGCATCAACTGACATGATGCAATGCATGTCGTCACACACGAGCTGCACATTAACGGAACGGAAGCCTTTTCTGTTCCTGTACATCTCAGAATTCTCCAAAGGTGCTCACAAGGCGACGTGGGTACAATCAATGCAGTCCTGTACCTTTGGGAAGCCAGCCATCCTGAAGAAGCCCACAGCCCTTTCATGCATTGCCTTGATGGTCATGGGGAACTTTATGTAGTAATTCCTCCAGGCATATAGTGCAGCAGTCACCTGCCAAATGCAGTTATGTGTTGCATGTTGAAAAATGGAACACACATCCCCAGTTGACGCCTGGAATGATGCAGATGCATAGAATGAAAGTGCAGCTGTAATCTTCACTTCAACTGACAAAGCAGTCCTCTGACGCTTCTAGGTTGCCGGTCTGCTATTACTAACTCACAGATCTCGGTTCCAACTTCTTTGCGGAAATGCTGCCTACTCACACAGTCTGCATCACTCACATGCAGGTATGAACGCCTGTCTTGACATACCTGACGTGGATAAGACCACCTGCCCATCATCCTATGTGCTCTGAGGTTTCTCATGCAATGACGTCTAATCAATCGTCTCCTCCGCAGCAGCATCATGCAACAGGCTTGCACAAGATATGGCAGTCAATATTGCCCCCATAATTAAACTGTACCTTTGCAAGAAGCTCAAAACAGCAGGACAAGCAGTTAAAGCTGCTCTCCTCTCTCTCTCTCCCCAAGGTCGATGCCCTAGTATGGACCACACCCTTGTCTGCACATGCACAACAGGCTTGCTTGGAACGGGAAGCTAGGCATTCAATGAGGTCATTTGGGGCAACAAAGTCTAATGCAATTCTTTAATTTTAGATTTTTTTCAAATACCACCCCACCATCGACCGAACATCTCCTCACTGGGCTCGAGGGTCGGCTGGCAGAATCGCTCCCTCGCCTGGACACAGGGGCTCGGCAAACCATTCCCGCCCCGCTCCCCCCCACTCCCGGGCTGCTGCATTGTCTAAGTGTTCTCATCCCTTCAGTTCGACTTCCACATCTCCCCACAATCCAGGGCTTCATTTGATGCCGAGCCCCGAGCCCTTGTGTCTGGGCGAGGGACTGCTTCTGCTGGCTGATGCTCCGACCCTCGAGCCGGGTTTGGAGACATTTGATGGTGGCGTGGCACTTTGAAAAAAATCCAAAATTAACAAATTGCATGAGTCATCCATTTTCTGCGTTTTATGTTTGAAAAAATTAAGCTTCATGATGCATATTTAATGTGATCTTGACTCCCTCCAAAACTTTGCGTAAAAACAATGGCATCTTTCTGCACAATTCTTTAATGTTCGCTGGTTTTTCATAAGTCCCCCGAAGGCTTTTTGGGAGTGGTCCCATACGCCGTCCTAGGAAAAATGTAAGTTGGCCAAACTTGCAGAAATATGAAAAACTGGCGCAGACATCAGGTTCCGCCACCTTTGACAGAGGAGAGTGTTATTAACTGAGCCACTGCTGATTAAATTAAACGTATTTTATTTAACAAATTGTATTGTATTGTATGTATTGTATTTTATGAAACACTGATTATTTATTTCAAGGAGTACCAATTACAGAGCAGTCCTTACCAATTCTCCACATTTGGGAAGTTTAAACAGTTGAGATTGATGCTTTGTGTTAAGTCCTGACTCTAATGTACTGACTCACACGAGACACATGCTGAAGTCAAGGTCACTCAGGACCTGCACCTTTAATTCCAGCTCTCCCGTGCTGCACTTGCCTGAGACCTCCCTTTATATACCACAGTGGGACAGGTATGGAGTGTCTCCTGCAAGTGCAATCCTGGTGGCAAGGTATGCTTATTGTTACAGGTCATATCCAGTTACAGTCATGTATAGCATGGTAAGATACAGTTATATACAGTAATGTGAGATACATGACATCACCCTCCCCCAAGGTCTTATTGCCTTTATAGATTCAATCTCTCAGGTGGTCTGTGCTCTCGCGTGGAGCATCTTTGTTGTGGTTCAGTTGTTTGCCTTGGTGCCTGTTTTTCGTTCGGTGTGGTTGCTGGTATCTCGCCTGCGCTGTCTGTTTTGTTCGGTGTGATTGCTGGTATCTCGCCTGGGCTGTCTGTTGAGACTGCCCTTTCCTCAGGTTGTTCCACCTGTCTGTCCACCAGGTGTGGTGTGAGTTCCACATTGTAGTCTGCCTCTGGTTCTTCAGTGTTATCAGTGAATCTACTTTTTACTTGGTCTACATGCCTCCGGCAGGTTTGGCCATTGCCCATTTGTACAACCAATAGCTTGTTTCCCTCTTTGTCTGTTACTGTCCCTGCAAGCCATAGTTTAGCACAAACACTTTGTCCCCTGTCTCATTCCATCGCCCCCTCGAATTTCGGTCATGGTACTCAGTTAGCTTTTGACGCTTAGCCTCAACAATTTCATGCATGTCTGGGAGGATTAACCAGAGCCTGGTCTTTAAGGTTCGTTTCATCAATAGTTGCGCGGGGGGAACCCCAGTCAACGAATGCGGACGAGATCTGTATGCCAGCAGCAGTCGCGACAGGCGGCTCTGCAGCGTGGGGCCTTGGATTCTGAGCATGCCATGTTTAATGATCTGCACTGCTTGCTCCGCCTGGCCATTGGAGGCCGGCTTGAAAGGTGCCGTCTTAACGTGATTTATGCCGTGGTCAACTATAAAATCGTGAAATTCTGCGCTGGTAAAGCACGGACCATTATCACTGACCAATATGTCAGGAATGCCGTGCGTTGCAAACATGGTTCTAAGGCTCTCCACAGTGGTGGAGGTGGTGCTCGAGCTTAAAATGGTGCACTAAATCCATTTTGAAAATGCATCAACAACTACGAGGAACATTTTGCCCATGAATGGGCCCGCATAGTCTACATGTACCCGCGACCACGGTTTGGTGGACCAGGGCCAGGGGCTTAGTGGGGGTCTCCCTGGAGGCATTATTGAGTTGGGCACAAATGGTGCACCGACGGACGCAGAGCTCCAAGTCCGCATCAATGCAAGGCCACCAGACATGAGATCTGGCTATGGCCTTCATAAGGACGATCCCCGGGTGCTCGCGATGGAGCTCCCGGACAAACGCCTCCCTGCCTCGTAAGGGCATAACTACTCGGCTGCCCCACATCATGCATGTGCCTATGGAAGGGTTTGACCTCCTCTGGGCAGGCATCGTGAGCCTCTGCCCAGTCACCGGTTAAAATGCATCTTTTAACTAGAGATAACGTGGGGTCGCTGGTCATCCAGGCTCTGATTTGGCGAGCTGTCATGGGCGAACCTGTGGATTCAAAGGCATTGATTGCCATGACCATCTCACAGTCCTGTTCGTCAGACCCTTCTGTGGTCGCCAGGGTAGCCTGCTAAGCGCGTTGGCACAGTTATCTGTGCCTGGTCTGTGCCTTATCGTGTAGTCGTAAGCCGCCAGCATGAGTGCCCAAGCTGAATGCGCACCGAGGTGTTGCCGTTGATTGCCTTGCACTCGGATAGTAGGGACGTGAGGGGTTTGTGGTCGGTTTCTAATGCAAACTTGGCCCCAAAAAGGTATTGGTGCATCTTTTTGACACCATACACACATGCGAGCGCCTCCTTCTCAACCATACCGTACCCGCGCTCCGCCCGCGAAAGTGACCTGGAGGCATAAGCAACGGGCTACAATTTACCCACATCATTGACCCCGTATGCTGACGCATCACACGTAAGGACTAACTTTTTGCCTGGGTCAAAAAAGGAACATAGAAGGTTGCGTGCCTTATTGAAGGCGCGTTTTTGGGCGTCCCTCCAAAACCAATCGCACCCCTTTCTGAGTAGCACGTGGAGAGGCTCCAGCAGCGTGCTCAAGTTCTGCATAAAGTTCCCAAAGTAATTGAGTAGCCCGAGAAAGGCGTGCAGTTCCGAGACATTCCAGGGCCTGGGTGCCAGGCGAATTGCTTTAGTTTTGGATTCGGTTGGGCGGATTCCATCAGCGGCAATCCTTCTGCCCAAAAATTCAACCTCAGGCGCGAGGAACAGACACTTGGATTTCTTAACTCTTAGGCCTACCCGGTCCAATCGACTTAGTACTTCCTCAAGATTGCGGAGATGAGAGTCGGTGTCCCTGCCCGTGATGAGTATGGCATCTTGAAACACAACCGATCCGGGATGGACTTGAGCTGTTGCGCTGGAATACTGCAGCTGCCGACCTGATGCCGAATGAGCATCAATTGTACACAAAAAGGCCTCAATGTATGTTGATGGTGGTGAGTAGCTTAGACTCTTCGGTCAGTTCTTGCTTCATATACGCAGATGTGAGGTCAAGTTTCGAGAAAAGCTTTCCTCTAGCCAACGTGGCAAATAGTTCCTCCGCTCTGGGCAGCGAGTATTGGTCCTGTAGGGAGACTGTTTATGGTAGACTTGTAATCCCCACAGATTCGCACGGATCCATCAGGCTTCATGACGGGGATGATGGGGCTTGCCCAGTCGCTGAATTCCACAGGAGAAATTATGCCTTCCTGCAGAAGCCGGTCCAATTCGTTTTCAATCCTTTCCCTCATCACATAAGCACAGCTCTAGCCTTGTGATAGACCGGTCTGGCATTCTGTGTGATGTAGATTCTAACTTTAGCCCCTTTGAATGTTCCCACACCTGGCTGAAAGAGATGTTCAAAACCACTTAGAACTGTTGAGCAGGAGGTCCGTTCCTCTGACAACATGGCGTGAACATCATCCCATTTCCAATTAAGTTCTGCTAGCCAACTTCTCCCCAACAGGGCTGGGAGATCCCCGGGGACAATCCACAGGGAAAGTCGGTTCACCATTCCTTTGTGTGTGACTGAGAGCATGGTGCTGCCAAGGACTGGGACGATTTCTTTAGTATAGGTCCTTAGTTTGGTGTCGATCTTTGTGAGTTCTGGTCTGATGCTTTTTTGCGGCCACAGCTGTTCAAATTGTTGAACGCTCATGAGGGATTGACTGGCCCCCGTGTCCAGTTCCATGTTGACAGGTATCCCGTTGAGTAGAACCCTCATCATAATTGGAGGCATCTTGGTGTAAGAACAGTTCTTCTTCGCCTGCCAAGAACATCTGTGCGACCAGTGCTGCTGCCTCTAGAGTCAAGTTCTTAGTCTCTATAAGCTTTCGGAATATGCATGCGTGGCCTATTCCTTCAATAAAAAAGTCTCTCAGTACTTCTCTCCTTAGTTCATCGGGGAACTCACATGAACTAGCCAGCCTCCGAAGTTCCGCCACGAAGTCGGGTATGCTTTGGCCCACACAGCCTCTGTAGTTGTAGAACCTGTGTCTGGCCATGTGTAGGCTGCTCGCTGGCTTCAGGTGGTCTCTCACCAGTGTGCTCAACTCCTCAAATGACTTGCTTGCTGGTTTCCCGGGTGCCAGCAGGTCTTTCATTAAAGCGTATGTTTTCGCGCCACAGCTGGTCAAGAGATGGGCTCTTTTCTTGTCTGCCTTATCGTCGCCCAGCCAGTCTTTGGTCACAAAGCTTTGCTGGAGCCTTTCTATAAAGTCATCCCAATTGTCTCCAGCATTGTATTTCTCATCTGAGCTGTTGGTAGCCATTCTGTGGATTCTGTGATCCCGTAACTCGTCGCCACTGTTAAGTCCTGACTCTAATGTACTGAGACACATGCTGAAGTCAAGGTCACTCAGGACCTGCACCTTTAATTCCAGTTCTCCAGTGCTGCACTTGCCTGAGACCTCCCTTTATATACCTCAGTGGGACAGATATGGAGTGTCTCCTGCAAGTGCACCCCTGGTGGTAAGGTATGCTTATTGTTACAGGTCATATCCAGTTACAGTCATGTATAGCATGGTAAGATAGAGTTATATACAGTAATGTGAGATACATGACACTTTGAAACATTCAAATTTTGCAATGAAGCAGAGATGGTGGAAATAGTGACAGAGGAAAAGTGATCATCAGGACTGTGGATCTCAATGGAACAGATCAAGCTGGAAGTAAAAGATGACAGCAGACAACAAATACGACAAGCCCAGAAAGTGAAGGTGGATTATTTTACACCATGTTCCTCATTTGTTTCCGCACAATCTTAATAAACATGGCTTAGTAGTTCGAGTCCAAGCTACCTGTCAGTGTGGGTTTTTCTATGTTTGACAGATCAGGAATGTATGATGATATCTGATATTATTTCTATGCCATATTCAATGATTTCTCAAATTCTTTTTGTGCGCAATCATTTTAACTGGCTGCATGACCCATTCAAATTTTCACACATATGGGGTTTCTTCCACCCAACAGGCAGTGAGCAGCCTGCGCGAGACCTCCAGACTGCTGCACAACCACACAGCTTAGCAGGAACGGTGGTCATACTCCAGCCTTGTTTGTCGTGTCGGCTGCTATCCCAGATACTTTGTGCACAAGGTCATGTTTTGCTTTACAGGGAACACATATTTGCCTATGCACGCTGACTTTTACATTGAAAGAAAAACTTGCAATTATTAAAGGACATGTTTATTTGCACTAGCAAAATGCTCTGATTGGGTTTCCATGATCACATGACCCAATTGCTGATTGGTCCCCTTGGAGGATAAGACATACCCAGCAGTTTATCTGGAATGTGTAACTAGAACAGCCCAGCCCAAGTTCACAGTGACTTTGCAAAGTATAATTTGAGCCATTCTGACTGCTGAGTCCAGAGAGGATAGAGCTCCTTTACCCCAGCCAAAGTTCATGCCTCCCTAGCGCAAGTTCCTGACCCCCCCTGGCAGTAGCACAGCTCAGAAAAGCCTTGATACAGGCCTCACTTCTGGTTTCAGGTTCGAGGAGTCTGTGCATGCACGGGAGGATGGTGGCGGAGTCAATATGGGCGATGGTCCACATGCGTAGACGTCGGGGGTGGAGTCCAAAGCGCGCAGGTGCAAGACGCTCAAAAAACTTGTGAAAATAATTACTCTGATTATTAATACCTTCAAGAAAGAAATAATCAATAGAGCGCCCTTCATGTCGTCAGGACATCACAAGGTGCTTCACAGCCAATTAAGTACTTTTGAAGTGTCGCTACTGTTGCAATACAGACAAATGCAACAGCCAATTTGCACTCAGCAAGGTAACACAAACAGCAATGATGAATGTCCAGATAATCTGTTTTGGAGGTGTTGGATGAGGGATAGCTGGGAGAGACACTCAGGGAATGCATGTGCTCTCCTTCAAAATTGTGCCACGAGATACATCCATCTGAGCAGCAAGGTGGGCATCGGTTTTATGTCTCTTCTGAAAGATGGCACCTCCGACGGTGCAGCATTTCTTAAATATTGCACTGAAATGTCAGTCTTTCATCTCCTCTGGACATTCCAAAGAGCTTCACAGCCAATGAAGTACTTTTGAAATGCAGCCTCAAATGTTATGCACATAAACATAGCAGCCAATTTATATTATATCAAGGTTCTACAAATAATAAATGAATGGCCAGTTAATCATTTTGGTGGTATTGGTTAATGAATGAATGTTGGCCAGAACACCAATCAACATAGAAATATAGAAACATAGAAAATAGGTGCAGGTGTAGGCCATTCGGCCCTTCGAGCCTGCATCACCATTCAATAAGATCATGGCTGATCATTCGCCGCCGAATCCCTTTCATGCTTTCTCTCCATACCCCTTGATCCCTTTAGCCGTAAGGGCATATCAAACTCCCTCTTAAATATATCCAATGAACTGGCATCAACAACTCTCTGTGGTAGGCAATTCCACAGGTTAACAACTCTCTGAGTGAAGAAGTTTCTCCTCATCTCAGTGCTAAATGGCTTAGTGCTTATCCTTAGACTATGTCCCCTGGTTCTGGACTTCCCCAACATCGGGAACATTCTACCTGCATCTAACCTGTCCAGTCCCGTAAGAATTTTATATGTTTCTATGAGATCCCCTCTCAGTCTTCTAAACTCCAGTGAATACAGGCCCAGTTGATCCAGTCTCTCCTCATATGTCAGTCCTGCCAGCCTGGGAATCAGTCTGGTGAACCTTCGCTGCACTCCCTCAATAGCAAGAACATCCTTCTTCAGATTAGGAGACTTAACTGAACACAATATTCCAGGTGAGGCTTCACTGAGGCCCTGTACAACTGCAGTAAGACCGCCCTGTTCCTACACTCAAATCCCCTAGCTATGAAGGCCAGCATGCCATTTGCCTTCTTCACCGCCTGTTGTACCTGAATTCCAACTTTCAATGACTGATGTACCATGACACCCAGGTCTCATTGTACCTCCCCTTTTCCTAATCAGCCGTTTTCAGATAATATTCACCCTTCGTGTTTTTGCCACCAAAGTGGATAACTTCACATTTATCCACATTATATTGCATCTGCCACTCGTTTGCCCACTCACCTAACCTGTCCAAGTCACCCTGCTGCCTCTGAGCATCCTCCTCACAGCTCACACCGCCACTCAGTTTAATGTCATCTGCAAACTTGGAGATATTACACTCAATTCCTTCATCTAAGTCGTTAATGTATATTGTAAAGAGCTGGGGTCCCAGCATTGAGCCCTGCGGCACGCCACTAGTCACTGCCTGCCATTCTGAAAAGGACCCGTTTATCCTGACTCTCTGCTTCCTGTCTGCCAACCAGTTCTCTATCAACGTCAGTACATTACCCCCAATACCATGTGATTTAATGTTACACACCAATCTCTTGTATGGGACCTTGTCAAAAGCCTTTTGAAAGTCCAAATACACCACATCCACTGGTTCTCCCTTGTCCACTCTACAAGTTACATCCTCAAAAAATTCTAGAAGATTTGTCAAGCAGGATTTCCTTTTCATAAATCCATGCTGACTTGGACCGATCCCATCACTGCTTTCCAAATGTGCTGCTATTTCATCTTTAATAATTAATTCCAATATTTTCCCCACTACTGATGTCAGGCTAATCGGTGTATATTTACCGGCATTCTCTCTTCCTCTCTTGTTAAAAAGTGGTTTTACATTAGCTACTCTCCAGTCCATAGGAACCGGTCCAGAGTCGATAGACTGTTGGAAAATGATCACCAATGCATCCACTATTTCCAGGGCCACTTCCTTAATTACTCTGGGATGCAGACCATCAGGTCCCGGGGATTTATCGGCCTTCAATCCCATCAATTTCCCCAACACAATTTTCTGCCCAATAAGGATTTCTTTCAGTTCCTCCTTCTCACTAGACTCTCAGTCCCTTAGTATTTTCAGAAGGTTATTTGTGTCTTCCTTCCTGAAAACAGAACTAAAGTATTTGTTTATCTGGTCTGCCATTTCTTTGTTCCCCATTATAAATTCAACTGAATCTGACTGCAAGGGACCTACGTTTGTCTTCACTAAACTTTTTCTCTTCACATATCTATAGAAGCTTTTGCAGTCAGTTTTTATGTTAACAGCAAGCTTCCTCTCATACTCTATTTTCCCCCTCCTAATTAAACCCTTTGTCCTCCTCTGCTGTATTATAAAATTCTCCCAGTTGTCAGGTTTGCTGCTTTTTCTGGCCAATTTATATGCCTCTTCCTTGGATTTAACACTATCCTTAATTTCCCTTGTTAGACACGGTTGAGCCACCTTACCCATTTTATTTTTACTCTTGACAGGGATGTACAATTGTTGAAGTTCATCCATGTGATCTTTAAATGCTTGCCATTGCCTATCCATCATCAACCCTTTAAGTATCACTCGCCAGTCTATTCTAGCCAATTCACGTCTCATACCATCCAAGTTATCTTTCCTTAAGTTCAGGACCCTCGTCTCTGAATTAACTGTGTCACTCTCCATCTTAATAAAGAATTCTACCATATTATGGTCACTGTTTCCCAAGGGGCCTCGCACAACAAGATTGCTAATTAGTCCTTTCTCATTACACATCACCCAGTCTAAGATGGCCTGCCCTCCAGTTGGCTCCTCGACATATTGGTCGAGAAAACTATCCCTAATACACTCCAGGAAATACTCCTCCACCGCATTGCTGCCAGTTTGGTTAGCCCAATCAATATGTAGATTAAAGTCGCCCATAACAACTGCTGTACCTTTATTGCACGCATCCCTAATTTCTTGTTTGATGTTGTCCCCAACCTCACGACTATTGTTTGGTGGTCTGTACACAACTCCCACTCGTGTCTTCTGCCCTTTGGTATTCCGTAGCTCCACCCATACCAATTCCGCATCATCCAAGCTAATGTCCTTCCTTACTATTGCATTAATTTCCTCTTTAAACAGCAACGCCACCCAATGTCCTTTTCCTTTCTGTCTATCCTTCCTAAATGTTGCATACCCCTGGATGTTGAGTTCCCAGCCTTGGTCGCCCTGGAGCCATGTTTCCGTGATACCAATTACATCATATCCGTTAACTGCTATCTGCGCAGTTAATTCATCCACCTTATTGCGAATACTCCTCGCAATGAGGCACAGAGCCTTCAGGCTTGTCTTCTTAACACACTTTGCCCCTTTAGAATTTTGCTGTAATGTGGCCCTTTTTGCTTTTTGCCTTGGGTTTCTCTGCCCTTCACTTTTACTTTGCTTCTTTCTATCTTTTGCTACTGCCCCCATTCTCCTTCCCTCTGTCTCCCTGCATAGGTTTCCATTCCCCTGCCATATTAGTTTAACCCCTCCCCAACAGCACTAGCAAACACTCCCCCTAGGACATTGCTTCTGGTCCTGCCCATAGAAACATAGAAACATAGAAAATACGTGCAGGAGTAGGCCATTCGGCCCTTCGAGCCTGCACCACCATTCAATAAGATCATGGCTGATCATTCCCTTTCCTGCTTTCTCTCCATACCCCTTGATCCCCTTAGCTGTAAGGGCCATATCTAACTCCATCTTGAATATATCCAATGAACTGACATCAACAACTCTCTGCGGCAGGGAATTCCATTGGTTAACAACTCTCTGCATGAAGAAGTTTCTCCTCATCTCAGTCCTAAATGGCCTATCCCTTATCCTAAGACTATGTACACTGGTTCTGGACTTCCCCAACTTCGGGAACTTTCTTCCCACATCTAACCTGTCCAGGCCCGTCAGAATCTTATACGTTTCTATGAGATCCCCTCTCATCCTTCTAAACTCCAGTGAATAATGGCCCAGTTGATCCAGTCTCTCCTCATATGACAGTCCAGCCATCCCTGGACTCAGTCTCGTGAACCTTCGCTGCACTCCCTCAATAGCAAGAACATCCTTCCTCAGATTATGAGACCAAAACTGAACACAATATTCCAGGTGAGGCCTCACTAAGGCCCTGTACAACTGCAATAAGACCTCCCTGCTCCGATACTCGAATCGCCTCGCTATGAAGGCCAACATAGCATTTGCCTTCTTCACCACCTGCTGTACCTGCATGCCAACTTTCAATGACTGATGAACCATGACACCCAGGTCTCGTTGCACCGCCCCTTTTCCTAATCTGCCGCCATCCAGATAATATTCTGCCTTCATGTTTTTGCCCCCAAAATGGATAACCTCACATTTATCCACATTATACTGGATCTGCCATGCATTTGTCCACTCACCTAACCTGTCCAAGTCATCCTGCAACCTTTTAGCGTCCTCCTCATAGCTCACACCGCCACCCAGTTTAGTGGCATCCGCAAACTTGGAGATATTACACTCAATTCCTTCATCTAAATCGTTAATGTATATTGTAAAGAGCCGGGGTCCCAGCACTCAGCCCTGCGGCACTCCACTAGTTACTGCCTGCCATTCTGAAAATGACCCGTTTATCCCGACTCTCTGCTTCCTGTCTGCCAACCAGTTCTCTATCCACATCAGTACATTACCCCCAATACCATGCGCTTTGATTTTGCACCAATCTCTTGTGCGGGACCTTGTCAAAAGCCTTTTGAATGTCCAAATACACCACATCCACTGGTTCTCCCTTGTCCACTCTGCTAGTTACATCCTCAAAAAATTCCAGAAGATTCGTCAAGCATGATTTCCCTTTCATAAATCCATGCTGACTTAGTCAGATCCTGTCACACCTTTCCAAATGCGTTGCTATTTCATCCTTAATGATTGATTCCAACATTTTCCCCACTACTGATGTCAGGCTAACCGGTCTATAATTATCCGTTTTCTCTCTCCCTCCTTTTTTAAAAAGTGGTGTTACATTAACTACCCTCCAGTTGATAGGAACTCATCCAGGTTCGATGGACTGTTGGAAAATGATCACCAATGCATCCACTATTTCTAGGGCCACTTCCTTAAGTACTCTGGGATGCAGACTATCAGGCCCCAGGGATTTATCGGCCTTCAATCCCATCAATTTCCCTAACACAATTTCCTGCCTAATAAGGATATCCTTCAATTCCTCCTTCTCACTAGACCCTCAGTCCCCTAGTACTTCCAGCAGGTTATTTGTGTCTTCCTTCATGAAGACAGAATCGAAGTATTTGTTCAATTGGTCTGCCATTTCTTCTTTCCCCAGGTGCAGACCGTCTGGTTTGTACTGGTCCCATCTCCCCCAGAACTGGTTCCAAAGACCCAGGAATTTGAATCCCTCCCTTGTGCACCACTCCTCAAGTCACGTATTCATCTGAGCTATCCAGTGATTCCTACTCTGACTAGCACGTGACACTGGTAGCAATCCTGAGATTACTACTGCTGAGGTCCTACTTTTTAATTTAGCTCCTAGCTCCCTAAATTTGTTTTGTAGGACCTCATCCCGTTTTTTACCTATATCGTTGGTACCTATATGCACCACGACAACTGGCTGTTTACCCTCCCTCTTCAAAATGTCCTACAACTGCTCCGAGACATCCTTGACCCTTGCACCAGGGAGGCAACATACTATCCTTGAGTCTCGGTTGCGGCCGCTGAAACGTCTATCTATTTCCCCTTACAATAGAATCCCCTATCACTATAGCTCTTCCACTCTTTTTCCTGCCTTCCTGTGCAGCAGAACCACCCACGGTGCCATGAACTTGGCTGTTGCTGCTCTCCCCTGTTGAGTCATCCCCCTCAATAGTATCCAAAGCGGTGTATCTGTTTTGCAGGGGGATGACCGCAGGGGACCTCTGCACTACCTTCCTTCCACTGCTCTTCCTGTTGGTCACCCATCCCTTCTCTGGCTGTGAAACCTTTACCTGCAGTAAGACCAACTCACTAAATGTGCTATTCACGTCATTCTCAGCATCGTGGATGCTCCAGAATGAATCCACCCGCAGCTCCAGTGCCGCAATGTGGTCTGTCAGGAACTGCAGCTGGATACACATCCTGCATATGTAGTCATCAGGGACACTGGACGTGTCCCTGACTTCCCACATAGTACAGGAGAAGCATAACATGTGTCCGAGCTCTCCTGCCATGACTTAATCCCTAGATTAACTTAATTTTGCAATAATAATGCTAAAGGTTACTTACTAATAAAGAAAAGAAAAAGAAAAATTACTCACCAATTACCAACCAATCACTTACCCCCTTGGCTGTGACATCACCTTTTGATTTCTTTCTACTTCTTTTTTGCCTTCTCTCCCTGCTGCAGCTGCACCGGCTGGGCCTTTTATAGGCCACTCCGACGTCCCCGGACTCCCCGCTGCTCACACCCCCGCCTCTCGAACTGCTGGGCCTTTTATAGGCCACTCTGACGTCCCCGGACTCCCCGCTGCTCACACTCCCACCTCTCGAAAAGCTGGGCCTTTTATAGGCCACTCTGACGTCCCCGGACTCCCCGCTGCTCACACTCCCACCTCTCGAACTGCTGGGCCTTTTATAGGCCGCTCCGACGTCCCCGCACTCCCCGCTGCTCACACTCCCACCTCTCGAACAGCTGGGCCTTTTATAGGCCACTCTGACGTCCCCGGACTCCCCGCTGCTCACACTCCCACCTCTCGAACTGCTGGGCCTTTTATAGGCCGCTCCGACGTCCCCGCACTCCCGCTGCTCGCACTCCCACCTCCTTGACGACTGCTGGGCCTTTTATAGGCCGCTCCGACGTCCCCGGACTCCCGCTGCTCGCACTCCCACCTCCTTGACGACTGCTGGGCCTTTTATAGGCCGCTCCGACGTCCCCGGACTCCCACTGCTCGCACTCCCACCTCCTTGACGACTGCTGGGCCTTTTATAGGCCGCTCCGACGTCCCCGGACTCCCCGTTGCTCGCACCTCTTTTGTTTCTCTCTCTTTACTCTTCCTTCTCGCCCTGTATCCCTTGAGCTGTGGTATTATCTTCAGCATAGATGATGTGCTTAAGATTCAGAGGTAAGTGTGCAACCAGAACCTGTTTTATATTAATTCCTGGGATGTGGGCCTCGTTGGCAAGGCTGGCATTTATTGCCCATCTCTAGAAACATAGAAACATAGAAACACAGGAATTTACAGCACAGAAGGAGGCCATTTCGGCCCATCGTGTCCACGCTGGCGGACAAAAAGCCCCACGGCCCTTGGTCAGCAGCCCTAAAGATTACATATAAACCTATGAACAATGACGGAAAGACAAAGAATACACAGCCCAACCAGTCTGCCTCACACAACTGTGACACCCCTTATACTAAAATATTTTACACTCCACCCCAACCGGAGCCATGTGATCTCCTGGGAGAGTCAAAAACCAGATAAAAACTCAGGCCAATTTTGAAAGAAAAAGTCTGGGAAAATTCTTTGCCGACCCATCAAGGTGATCAAAACTCGTCCAGGAGATCACTATGGCCATATTCGATTCCCTGCAGTACTTACCATTATATCTGTGCCGTCCAACAAAAGGTCATCCAGCCTAATCCCAATTACCAGCTCTGGGTCCGTAACCCTGCCCATCCAACCATCTCTTAAAAGTGGTGAGGGTTTCTGCATCCACCACTCTTCCAGGCAGCGAGTTTCAGATCCCCACAACCCTCTGAGTAAAGAAGCCCCCTTCAAATCCCCTCTACACCTTCCACCAACCAGCTTAAAAATATGCCCCCTCGTAATAGACTCTTCCAACAATGGAAGTAGGCCCTTACTATCCACTATGTCCAGACCGCTCAGTATTTTGTACACTTCAATGAGGTCTCCTCTCAACCTCCTCTGTTCCAATGAAAAAAAAAACAGCCTATCCAATCTGTCTTCATAACTAAGATTCTCCATTCCAGGCAGCATCCTAGTAATTCTCCTCTGCACCCTCTCTAATATAATCACGTCCTTCCTATGAACAATGATGGAAAGGCAAAGAGCACCCAGCCCAACCAATCTGCCTCACCCAACTATGACACCCCTTATACTGAAAGATTCTACACTCCACCCCAACTGGAGCCATGTGATCTCCTGCGAGAGGCAAAAGCCAGATAAAAACCCAGGCCAATTTTGAGAGAAAAGGTCTGGGAAAATTCTTCTCCGACCCATCCAGGCGATCAAAACTAGTCCAGGAGATCACCTTGGCTGTATTCGATTCAAGCAGTACTCCAGCTGTGGCCTAAGCAAAGTATTATACGATTTAAGCATAACCTCCCTGCTCTTATATTCTATGCCTCGGCCAATAAAGGCAAGCATTCCGTATGCCTTCTTAACCACCTTATCCACCTGGCCTACTACTTTCAGGGATCTGTGGACAAGCACTCCAAGGTCCCTTTGTTCATCTACACTATTGAGTGACATACTGCTTAATGTTTATACCCTTTCCTTATTAGCCCTCCCAACATGCATCACCTCACACTTCTCTGAATTAAATTCCATTTGCCACTGCTCTGCCCACCTGACCAGTAGATTGATATCTTCCTGCAGCCCATGACTTTCCTCTTCATTATCAACCACACAGCCAATTTTAGTGTCGTCTGCAAACTTCTTAATCATACTTCCTATATTCAAATCTAAATCGTTGATATATACCACAAAAAGCAAGGGACTGAGCCCTGCGGAACCCCACTGGAAACATCCTTCCAGTCACAAAAGCATCCATCAATCATTACACTTTGCTTCCTACCTCCAAGCCAATTTTGGATCCAACTTGCCACTTTGCCCTGGATCCCATGGGCTTTAACCTTCATGACCAGTCTACCATGTGGGATCTTATCAAAAGCCTCGCTAAAGTCCATATATACTACATCACAATGCATTACCCTCATCAATCCTCTTGGTTACCTCCTCAAAAAATTTAATCAGGTTAGTCAAACACGATCTTCCCTTAACAAATCCATGCTGACTGTCCCTAATTAATCCTTGCCTTTCCAAATGTAGATTTATTCGGTCTTTCAGGACTTTTTCCAATAATTTTCCCACCACTGAGGTTAGGCTGACAGGCCTGTAATTACTCGGACTATCCCTTTCTCCCTTCTTAAACAAGGGTACTACATTAGCAGTCCTCCAATCCTCCGGCACCATGCCCAGATCCAAGGAGGCCTGGAAAATGATGATCAAGGCCTCTGCTATTTCCTCTTTTACTTCGCTCAACAGCCTGGGATGCATTTCATCTGGGCCTGGGGACTTATCTACTTTCAAAGCTGCTAACCCTTTAATACTTCCTCTTTCACGATATTTATTTCATCCAGAATATCACATCCCTCCTCGATAGCAATATCTGCATTGGCCTTTGCCTTTGTGAAAATAGATGCAAAGTATTTGTTAAGAATCTTACCAACATCTTCCGCCTCCACACAAAGATTACCCTCATGGTCTCTAATAGGCCTTACCCTTTCTTTAGTTACCCTCTTACTCTTAATATATTTATAGAACATCTTAGAGTTTTCCTTAATTTTACTGACCAAGAATTTCTTGTAATCTCTCTCGGCATTCCTAATATCTTTTTAATTTTGCCTCATAAAATTCTATGGGCTAGGACCTCCACTTTTTTTGCATGCTTAACGCCTACTTAATGGCCATTTTACTGCTGAAATGACGTATAACATCCAGATATCGCCCATTTAGCCACAAAATGGAAACTGAACTCATTTTTCGGAAACTTATCGCCGAGTGTTACTTTCCCCATGTGCTTAATGCCAGGAAAAAATATTACCACCCGCCCATTTTTTTGGGCGGAATCATCAGAATGGGTGAAATAAACGCCCATAATATCACCCAGTATTAATTTCCACACTGATTTAACGCCGAGATTCAATAATACCGCCCGCCCACCTTTTTTTGTCGTAAAGAGCATATTTACCGAAACTAGCGGCCATGAGATCGCCCAGCGTCACTTTCACCACCTCGCACACATAGCACCCACAATATCGCTCGCCCAAAAAACACCCAGAAAAAGTGGAACTAACCGGAACTAATCACAGCGTTATAGACGCCATGTTCTACATCACATGTCGCATCCTTTAAAAGGCTGCTGTGCTTCAACCTCGGGGGAGTTCGGATGTACTCTGGAGGTCGTTGGAGTTGATGTAAACATCTGTACAACCATCTTGACCATACTGTGACCGATTGGAATTGAATAGGTATCTTCATCGGGACATTCGTTGTTTGTGACCAATCAGTGGAAAAAAGAGAGCTACTGCAATGGGGCCTGTACTTTCTCACCCTCTCTTGATGACCAATTACATGCAGCAGACTCGAGATTGCCGAAGGTATGCTCCACAGCATTATATGCCTAATGTAAGGCGTGCCAGACTGATGAAGAGGACCAGATGTTACACCCCCGGCAAGTACAGGGAGAAGCAGTCTTACCTCAACTTGCCCGACACCACCTGCCTTCGGAGACTGTGCTTCAGGCCACAGCTGGTGACATTTGTGGACTTTCTCAGCATGCCACACATTGCTGCATTAGACAGGTCACTGAAGCCCTGTACGCTCTCAGGAGGGACTTGATCAGCTTCCCTGTGACCAGGGAGGCAGAGTGAGAGGGCTCTAGATTCTCCAGAATTGCAAACTTCCCCAGAGTGCAGGGAGCAATAGACTGTATGCACATCGCGATGTGGGCACCTTTTCAGGATGCTGAGGTTTTCAGGAACCACAAAAGATTCCACTCCCTGAATGTCCAACTCATTGTCGACCACCAGCAAATTATACTGGCAGTGAATGCTCAATTTCCGGGCATGATGGTCACATCCTGTGTGAGAGCATTGTATCTGACTTGTTTAACAATCAGCCACAAGGTCAATGCTGGATGCTTGGTGACAAAGGATGACCCCACTGTGTGACACCCACACCGAAGCCGAGACGCGATACAACGAGAGCCACAGAGCCACTCGCAATACCGTGGTGAAAACCATTGGAGTGCTTAAGCAACACTTTAGATGCCTGGACCACTCAGGAGGCGAGCTCCAATACCACCCTGAGCAGGTAGCTCAATTCGTGGTGGTGTGCTGTATGCTTCACAACTTGGCCATCAGTAGGGGACAAGAATTGCCTAATGAGTCTGACAGTCCACCTCACCAGAGAGAGGAAGAGGAGGACGAGGAGGCGGTCACTGACATCGGCCCAGACAATCAGACTGATGCTGAAGCCATGCCTCCGCCCGCTTGTAGACCGCATGAAAGGGCCCGTGGTGGCATGATAGCTGCTAGAGCCTTACGTCAGGAGCTCATCAATGATCGCTTTGCCTGAAAGAACGTTGGTGTTAGTTACAAGGCTGACATACTGCTGGGTGTGCAGGTGATACATCAACGGTGGGCATCACCTTGGTGACAGTTAAAGTTTAAGTTGATTGAAGTTAACTGTCATTATACCCTTTGATGTTAAGGAATCACCAGCGTTTAACGGTGCAGCTATCTGACCCAATGAGCAATAAGGTTTTGTTAAATAAAAATAATTTAAATCGAACATTTGTCTGAAATCATCAGTAGTTCTGTAAATCCAATCCTTCCCCCCACATCTTCTCCTCCCCACCTCTACACCTTCCTCTTCTCCTCTTGACTCCAAGCCGCCTGGCCAAGGAGCTCCTCAGGCGATGCTTCATTGGGGGGTGGGGGGATGATGGCCGAACTGCTGCTTGGATGGATACAGGAGAGGACGGTCCCGAGGTGGGAGCGTGCTCTGAGCCAGAAGCAAGATGGTGCTGCTGGCTCTCATATGTGGTTGGCAATGGGGGTGCGGCACCTTGGGGTGCAGTGCCGCGCTCTGGCACCCCTGGGAGCCCTCTGACACCAGTGTTCCTGGCTACCAGCTCCAGGTCCTCCGCCATCCCTTCCATGTTATATATTATTTGTTGGATAAAAACTTGGTGCCAACTATGTTCTTGGTGCTTAATTGGCTTTTTTGCTGCTGGTGAATCTCCCTCGTGCCACGCCACAACAGCCAAACAAGCACACACCAGAGCCACACGTGCCTTCAGTCCCTCTCAGCTCCCTCTCTCTCTGTTTCCTCTTCTGCTCATGATGACACGACCTCCTGAATTGCGGGAATTGAGTGTTGCCATGCCGTTGTTAAGGATGGCGACACTTTACTTGGTAAAATAATGGGACGAAAGGCGGACGAGTCCCCTGGACCCGATGGCTTACATTATAGGGTCTTAAAATAAGTGGCTGCAGAGATAGTGGATGCTGTCTACCAAAATTCCCTGGATTCTGGGGCGGTCCCAGCGGATTGGAAAACCGCAAATATAACGCCCCTATTTAAAAAAGGAAGCAGACAAAAAGCAGGAAACTATAGACCAGTTAACCTAAAATCTGTCATTGGGAAAATGCTGGAGTCCATTATTAAGGAAGCAGTAGCAGGACATTTGGAAAAGCATGATTCAATCAAGCAGAGTCAGCATGGCTTTATGAAAGGGAAATCATGTTTGACAAATTTGCTGGAGTTCTTTGAGGATGTAACGAGCAGGGTGGATAAGAGGGAACCAGTGGATGTAGTGTATTTGGATTTCCAGAAGGCATTCAATAAGGTATCACATAAGAGGTTACTACACAAAATAAAAGGGCTGGGGGTATTATGTTAGCATGGATCGAGGATTAGTTAACTAACAGAGAGTTGGGATAAATGGGTCATTTTCCGGTTGGCAAACAATCACTAGTGGGGTGTCACAGAGATCGGTGCTGGGCCCTCAACTATTTACAATCTAAACTAATGACTTGGATGAAGGGACCAAGTGTAATTTAGCCAAGTTTGCTGATGATACAAAGATGGGTGGGAAAGCAAATTGTGAGGAGGACACAAAAAATCTGCAAAAAGATATAGATAGGCTAAATGAGTGGGCAAAAATTTGGCAGATGGAGTATAATGTGGGAAAATGTCAGGTTATCCACTTTGCAGAAATATTAGAAAAACAAATTATAATTTAAATGGAGAAAAATTGCAAAGTGCTGCAGTATGGAGAGACTTGGGGGCTACTTGTACGTGAAACACAAAAAGTTAGTATGCAGGTACAGCAAGTAATCAGGAAGGCAAATGGAATGTTGGCCTTTATTGCAAGGAGGATAGAATATAAAAGCAGAGAAGTCCGGCTGCAACTGTACAGGGTATTGGTAAGGCCACACCTAGAGTACTGCGTACAGTTTTGCTCTCCGTATTTAAGGAAGGATATACTTGCATTGGAGGCTGTTCAGAGAAGGTTCGCTAGGTTGATTCCAGAGATGAGGGAGTTGACTTATGAAGATAGATTGAGTAAGTTGGGTCTATACACATTGGAGTTCAGAAGAATGAAAGGTGATCTTAATGAAACATATAAGATAATGAGGGGGCTTGACAAGGTGGATGCAGAGAGGATATTTCTACTTATAGGGGAAACTAAAACTAGGGGACAAATTCTCAGAATAAGGGGCCGCCCATACAAAAATGATATATGTAGAAATTTTTTCTCTCAGTGTGTTGTAAATCTATGGAATTCTCTGCCCCAGAGAGTTGTGGAGGCTGGATTCTTGAATATATTTAAGGTGGAGGTAGACAGATTTTTGAGCGATAAGGGAATACATGGTTATGGGGAACGTGCAGGGAAGTGGAGCTGTGTCCATGATCATATCAGCCATGATCTTATTGAATGGCCGAGCAGTCTCGAGGGGACAAATGCTCCTGCTCCTATTTCATATGTTCTTATGTTCACCTGACCATGGGCTGCTGTGCCTTCAGCCGCCTCGGCCCTATGCTCTGGAATTTCCTTCTTAAGTCCCTTCCGCCTCCTCACCTAATTTATTACCTGTCGTAAAAACCATTTCTTTAGACCATGCTTTTTGTCACCCCTCCTATTTCCCTCTAATGGCTCAGTGTCCATTTTCGTCTGATTATGCCTCTGTGAAAATATTTTGCATGTTAAACATAGAAACATAGAAACATAGAAAATAGGTACAGGAGTAGGCCATTCGGCCCTTCGAGCCTGCACCACCATTCAATAAGATCATGGCTGATCATTCACCTCAGTACCCCTTTCCTGCTTTCTCTCCATTCCCCTTGATCCCTTTAGCTGTAAGAGCCATATCTAACTCCCCCTTGAATATATCCAATGAACTGGCATCAACAACTCTTAGTGGTAGGGAATTCCACAGGTTAACAACTCTCTGAGTGAAAAAGTTTCTCCTCATCTCAGTCCTAAATGGCTTAGCCCTTATCCTTAGACTATGTCCCCTGGTTCTGGACTTCCCCAACATCGGGAACATTCTTCCTGCGAAGAACATTTCACCTGCACCATCATAAAGTTCCTTACTGTCAAAGACTTCTGCCAAATTCCTTAATAAAGGTGATAACATAAACATATATATTATTTTAATCAGGATAATTAATCAGTGATCAGTGATCATTGCTTAGGGCTTTAGTAAGACTCCACAGACAGAGTTGGACAACAGGTATAATGAGGTCAATACACTACAAGAAGTGTTGTAGAGCAGACGTAACAAATTTTCAAGTCTCATTTTAGGGTAAATCTGGTGGAGCCTTGCAATATGGCCCAGCGAGAGCCTCAAGAATCACTGTGGCTTCTTGTGTCCTACAAAAATATTGCAATTAAGAAAAGCTTGCTGCTCTGGAAGCTGAAGGTGATTGTAGTTAAGAGGGGTGGAAGCACCTCCATCCCCACAGTATGAGGAGGGTGCACAGGGAGGAGAGGACATTTGACAGGACAACCAGCAGGCAGCGAAAGGATGACACAACTGACAGCCCAGTGTTTTCAATAAATAAAGCTTGACTCACCAAATAAAGTCACTTGATGCCTGCACCCTCATAAAGTTCCTTATTGTCAAAGACTTCTGCCAAATTCCTTCATAAAACAGAAATCTACCTTTCCTCTGCTATCAACCAAATCCCTCAAAAGTGAAAGCATCAACAGTCATGAACTCAGAATTCTATGTGTACAAGCTTTACCAAACACCATTCTCAAAAAATGAACAAAATTCCAAATATATTATTTACTACTTCTTAACACCTTTGTGCCAGCTAATTTCAATCTCAAGCTTCTAATCTGTTATTGCTTTAAGGTGTTTCCTGAGTGAGATAAAAATGAGCAATGGCCAAGATCAGATCAGCCATGATCTTATTGTGTGGTTTCATACTGTAGAGTAAAGACGTTACATTGGCGACGAGAAACGGGAATTCACGACCCACGAGAATGGCCACCGGTAGCACAGAGGAACGGTACTGTGTTGGGGAAGACTGGGATGATTTTGTCGTGAGGCTTCAGCAAAGCTTCGTTACGAAAGAATGGCTGGGGGATGCAGCGGCCGACAAGCGAAGGGCTCATCTTTTGACCAGCTGCGGACCAAAGGCTTACGCGCTCATGAAGGACTTATTAACACCCGAAAAGCAGGCGGACAAAACCTTTGAAGAACTTAGCGAATTGATCGGGGAGCACCTCAAACCGCAGAGTAGCATACATATGGCCCGACACAGATTCTACACCCACCGACGTCGTGGAGGACAGAGCATACCGGACTTCGTAGCGGACCTCCGGCATTTGGCCAGCCTCTGTAAGTTCACAGACGCCTGCAGGGAGGAGATGCTAAGAGACTTCTTTATCGAGGGCATCGGTCATGCGGGGATTTTCCGCAAATTCATTGAGAACAAGGATTTGACCTTGGAAGCGGCGGCGTTGATAGCTCTAACTTTCATGGCGGGGAAGGAAGAGATGAAAATAATATACGTGCGCAATTCTGCCTCTAACGCGGCGATGGATCAGGGAGTCAACATCATCAATGTGACTCAGAGCCCCGCAGGCAGGCAGGGGCAGTCCGACATTCTCCAGGCAGCAATAGACCCCAGAGTAGGATTTCAACAGTGACAATGGCAGGCTGAACGGACATTCACGCCATCACAGTAGACAATGCAGCCCGGGATGGGGCCATTGACACCCACTAATAGGGTACTTAAGAGCAGTCAAAGGGACAGTCAGCGCAGAATACCTGGCCATAGTCCCTTTGTTCCCAACAATGGAAACTTTAACTCATACTGGAGGTGTGGGGGAAAACACTCAGCTAGATCTTGTAGATTTCTGCAGGAAGTGCAATCTCAGTGGCCACTTAGCTCGAAGGTGCAGGAAGTCTGCAACCAGACTAATATATCAGGCGGATGGACCAGAAGAGGGTTCTTTGAGGCGGGATGATTTTTGGGGCAAATCGATGGACGCCGAGTTCAGCGGGTCCATGTGGCGAATATTGACAGTTCATACACCAAAACACCACCAATGATGATGAGAGTTTTATTAAATGGTATCCCAGTACGCATGGAGCTGGACACTGGGGCCAGCCAGTCACTCATGGGCGTTCAGCAATTTGAGAAGCTATGGCCACTTAAAGCCAGTAGACCCAAATTAGCACGTAATGAGACACAATTACGGACTTATACTAAAGAAATCATTCCGGTGCTAGGCAGTGCAATGTTGGCTGTCACACACAATGGGTCAGTGAATCAGCTGCCGTTCTGGATTGTTCCGGGCAATGGTCCCGCACTGTTGGGGAGGAGCTGGTTAGCCGAGATGAACTGGAAATGGGGGGATGTTCACGCAATGTCATCTGTGGAGCGAAGATCGTGCTCACAAGTCCGACAACAATTCGATTCACTATTCCAACCTGGCGTCGGGACTTTCAAAGGCACTAAAGTAGTGATACACATCACCCCGACGCCAGGCCAGTACACCACAAAGCCAGAGCGGTGCCGTATGTGATGCGGGAAAAGATCGAGAGTGAATTGGACCGGCTGTTGAGAGAGGGCATCATCTCGCCTGTTGAATTCAGCGAATGGGCGAGCCTCATCATTCCCATCCTAAAAGTGGATGGCTCTGTCAGGATCTGTGGCAACTACAAGGCCACCATCAATCGGGTGTCCCTACAAGATCAAAACCCGCTCCCGAGAGTGGAGGACCTCTTTTCCACGCTGGCAGGTAGCAAGCTGTTCACCAAGTTGGACCTCACTTCAGCCTATATGACCCAGGAACAGGCTGACGAATCTAAACTACTGATCACCATTACCACGCACAAGGGACTGTTCATTTATAATAGGTGCCCGTTTGGCATTCGATCAGCGGCCGCGATCTTTCAACGAAACATGGAAAGCCTGCTTAAATCCATTCCTGGAATGATCGTATTCATCATCCTCATCACGGGCCGAGACACCGAGGAACACCTCCACAACCTGGAGGAGGTGCAATGCCGACTGGACCAGGTAGGCCTGCGACTCAAGAAGTCTAAATGTGTGTTCTTAGCTCCTGAGATTGAGTTTCTGGGCAGGAGGGTTGCTGCAGATGGGATTCGGCCCACCGAATCCAAAACAGAGGCGATTCGACAAGCACCCAGACCCTGCAACACATCGGAGTTGCGTTCATTCCTAGGACTGTTGAACTATTTCGGTAACTTTCTGCCGAACTTGAGCATGTTGTTGGAGCCGCGACAAGTGCTCCTATGTAAGGGTTGCGATTGGTTTTGGGGGGACTGTCAGGAACGGGCTTTTGATCGGGTGTGAAACCTACTTTGTTCAAATAAATTGTTGACCCTGTACGACCCCTGTAAAAAAGTGGTTCTGACATGTGATGCATCGTCCTGTGGGGTTGGGTGCGTGTTGCAGCAGGGCAATTCTGAGGGTCAACTGCAACCTGTGGCTTATGCCTCCAGGTCGCTCTCTCAAGCAGAACGGGGATATGGGATGGTCGAGAAGGAAGCGCTTGCATGTGTCTATGGTGTAAAAAAAATGCATCTTTGGTAGGAAGTTTGAATTAGAGACAGACCACAAGCCATTAACATCCCTGTTGTCAGACAGCAAGGCTATCAATGCCAATGCATCAGCTCACATACAGCGATGGGCTCTCATGCTGGCTGCTTATGACTACTCCATCCGGCACCAGCCCGGCACTGAAAATTGCGCTGATGCGCTCAGCAGGCTTCCACTGGCCACCAGTGAGGGGGCAGCTGAGCAAAGCGACGAGATGGTCATGGCTGTCAATGCCTTTGACAGCGCAGGCTCCCCCATCGTAGCCCGCCAGATCAAAATCTGGACAAACAGAGATCCCCTCCTATCCCTGATTAAGAAATGTGTCCTGACTGGGGGTTGGGCACCCGCACACGGAGCATGCCCTGAGGAGGTCAGACCGTTCCACAGACGGATGGATGAGCTCTCCATCCAAGCCGACTGCCTACTATGGGGTAGCCGGGTAGTTATGCCCCAGAAGGGCAGGGAGGCATTCATCAGGGAACTCCACAGCGAGATCCCAGGCATTGTGCTGATGAAGGCCATTGCCCGGTCACACGTTTGGTGGCCTGGAATTGATTCAGACCTGGAACACTGTGTTCACAGGTGCATGACGTGTGCCCAGCTGGGTAATGGCCCCAGGGAGGCCCCACTCAGCCCGTGGCCCTGGCCCACCAGGCCATGGTCACGCATTCATGTTGACTACGCGGGCCCGTTCATGGGTAAGATGTTCCTTATTGTGGTAGATGCGTACTCGAAATGGATCGAGTGCATCATTCTGAATTCATGCACATCATCCACCACCGTGGAAAGCCTACGTGCGATCTTTGCAACCCATGGCTTGCCGGACATCCTGTTTGGTGATAATGGCCCATGTTTCACAAGCTACGAATTCCGAGAGTTTATGTTAGACAATGGCATCAACCATGTCAGGACTGCGCTGTTCAAGCCGGCCTCCAATGGCCAGGTGGAACGTGTGGTCCAAATCATTAAGCAAGGTATGTCCAGGATTCAAGGACCCTCCCTACAATGCCGCCTATCGCGTCTCCTTCTGGCCTATAGATCCCGACCGCACTCATTCACGGGGGTCCCGCCCGCAGAGCTACTAATGAAATGGACACTCAAAACTCGGTTGTCCCTCATTCACCCAGTCCTGACTGACATAGTTGAGGGCAAGCGCAAGTCACAAAACGAGTACCATATCCATAATTCGAGGGGGAGATGTATAGAAATAAATGATCCTGTATTCGTCCTCAATCACGCCATGGGGCCCAAATGGCTTGAGGGCACTGTAATTGACAAAGAGGGGAATAGGGTCATCGTGGTAAAACTCAACAATGGTCAGATATGCCGTAAGCATCTGGACCAAGTAAAAAAAAGGTTTAGCATCGATACAGAGGAACCTGAAGAAGACCATGAGTTGGAGCTCACAACACCGTCAGTGAACGAGCAACAAGAGCAATCAGAAGAATGCACAGTCCCTGCGGTCAGCCCAGACAGGCCGGAATCACCACAGGTGACAGACACTCACGTCAGTGTCCAACAACCAGAGCCCCAACTGCGGCGCTCCACGAGGGAGCGTAGACCACCTGAAAGACTAAATCTATGATCCCAATAAGACTTTGGGGGGTGATGTCATGTATGTAACCACAATGTAATACCACTGTATTACTGTATACACTCAACCTAGATGCACACCTTGACCACAAGGAGCGAACTTGTGGGAGACACTCCTTACCTGATCACACAGGTATAAAAAGGGAGGTCCTACACAGGGTCATCGTCTTTGGAGTCCTGTGAATAAAGAGTTAAGGTCACAGAGTGACCTTGTCCCCAGAATATGCCTCATGTGGTTTCATACTGTAGAGTAAGGACTTTACAGTAGGCTCCAGAGTAATTGTGAGAACTTGCTTTGTGTAAGGTCAAGCATCATATCTCTAGGCCATTAGGATGTGCTGGTATTAGAGATTAGTCGGGTCAATGCGAGTAGCAAATAGCAGACAGGATGTGATCGCTGCATCGCATGTGAGGTGCGAATTTCAGGAATTGGCCAGAACAATGGAACCCCCCCCCCAAGTAGTATCACATTAATTATCTGGGATTGTATAGGTCATCCTGTTCCTTTTTTAATGTTAATGCAGGATGTCAGGTTAAACTGATTAAAAGATAAACAGTTAAAGATGGCTATTATATTAAGTCTCTCGGAGTCGAGGATGACTTGCTTCAAAAGTGAGTTCTCAGGTAGCTGAAGTGTCCAATGCGGGAACTACAATCTCTGTCACAGGTGGGGCAGACAGTGGTTAAAGGAAGGGGTGGGTGGGGAAACTGGTTTGCTGCACGCTGCTTCCGCTGTCTGCGCTTGGTTTCTGCTTGCTCTCGGCGATGAGACTCGAGGTGCTCAGCACTCCCGGATGCTCTTCCTCCACTTTGAGCGGTCTTGGACCAGGGATTCCCAGGTGCCAGTGAGGATGTTGCACTTCATCAAGGAGGCTTTGAGGGCGTCCTTGAAGCATTTCTTCTGCCCACCTGAGGCTCGCTTGCCGTGACGAAGCTCCGAATAGAGCACTTGCTTTGCGAGTCTTGTGTTGGGCTTGCGGACGATGTGGCCCACCCAACGGAGCTGGTCGAGCGTGGTCAGTGCTTCGATGCTAGGAATGTTAGCCTGGGTGAGAACAGTGATGTTGGTGTGCCTATCCTCCCATCCTATCCAGTCTGGAGATTTGGTGAAGGAACCTCACTTCAATATACATGCTGGGCATCATGTGATATGACTCACATTAAGGGGGAAGGAACTTTAAGGATGGCTGGAAGGCTTTTGAACAAAGTATAGGTAGCAGCCTTCTTGTAGGAAGAGCTCATGGGACGGTCGGAAGTCCAACATGCGGAAGCCAAATTTGATCACCTTGGGTCTGCAGGAAACCAGGTTGCATGAGTCTTCTTCTTCGGCAGTGCCCTGGAGTCAAGAATGACTTGCTTCCACATTAATATGAGTTCTAAGGTGACTGATGAGACCAATGCGGGATCTGCAGTCTCTGTCACAGGTGGTGCAGACAGTGGTTGAAGGGATGGGTGGTTCGGCTGTTTCGTTTGTCGCAGGCTCCTTCCGCTGTTTGTACTTGGCTTCCGCGTGCTCCCGGCAGAGAGACTCGGAGTGTTCTGTGCCTTCTCGGGTGCTTCTTCTCCACTTTGAGCGGTCTTGGGCCAGGGATTCCCAAGAGTCGATGGGGATGTTACATTTTTTCAAGGAGGCTTTGAAGGTGTCCTTGAAGCGTTTTTTCTGTCCTCCTGGGACATTCTTGCCATGAAGGAGCTGGGAATAGAGTGCTTGTTTCTGGAGTCTAGTATTGGGCATGTCGAAAATGTGGCCTGTCCATCAGAGCTGGTTGAGCATGATCAATGCTTTGATGCTGGGGATGTTGGCCTGAGAGAGAACACTGATGTTGGAGCGCCTATCCTGTCAATAAATTTTCAGGCTTTTGCGGAGGCAGCGTTGGTGGTACTTCTCCAGTGGTTTGAGATGCCTACTATACATAGTCCATGTCTCTGAAGCATATAGGAGGGCAGGTACCATTACTGCTCTGTAGACCATGAGCTTGGTGCCGGGTTTGAGATTCTGGTCTTCGAGCACTCATTTCCTCAGGTGATCGAAGTCTGACGGTGCACTGAAGGTGGTGTTGGACTTCGTCATTGATGTCTGCCCTTGCTGACAGTAAGTTCCCAAGGTATGGGAAGTGGTCCACGTTGTCCAAGGTCTCGTCATGGATCTTGATAATCAGGGGGCAGTACTGTGCGCCAGGGGCAGGTTGATAGAGAACCTTTGTTTTGTGGATGCTTAATGTAAGGCTCAGATTCTCGTACACTTCAGTGAAGGTGGCAACGATGGTTTAGATTTCTGCTTCCGAGTATGCACAAACGCAAATGCTGTCTGCACACTGTAATTCAATGACAGAGGTTGGAACGACCTTGGATCTGGACTGGAGGCGATAGAGGTTGACCAATTTCCCGTTTATCCAGTAGATTAACTCCACTCAAGCGGGGTGTTTGCTAAAGGTGAGATGAAGCAGTACAGCAAAGAAGATTGAGAAGAGCGTTGGTGCAATGACACAGCCTTGCTTGATCCCAGTCTGCACTTTTCTTGGGTCTGTGGTGGATCCATGGGTAAGCATCGCAGCTTGCATGACATCATGAAACATGCAGAGAATTTTTGAGGCCAGCCAAATTTGAGAAGGATACTACATAATCCCTCATGGTTGACAGAGTCCGTTTGTGAGGTCAAAGAGGTTGATGCAGCTCCCTACATTTTTCTTGGATGTATGGACAACTCAACTGAAAGAAAACAGATCTACAGACACCTGTGTGATATATTCTTACTACATCAATAACAAACACACTCTACAAGGTGGCTCCAACACAGAAACTGTAATCACGTGACTCTGCCGCATGACCCTTTTATTATTTACATCAGTAGTTGCATTAGCACAGTAGTCCACTAAGTGGAGCAGTAGTCCACTAGGTGGAGCTCTACTACACTTCTCCCTCTTTATTGAATAAGTAATCATAACAAAATAGTCATTATACATAACTTGCATGGTCATACACAACAAAAGATATGAACTTATTTTTCCATATTTACAAATCAAACTTAACCACTGGTTTTCGGTTTCGAAGAGGATACCTTTGCTCTCGAACTGAACATGCCAAGTTGGTGTCAAACTTAGACTCACTCTAGGCTGAGCCTGAGGAGAAATTTTCTCTACATTTTCCTCGTCAAGCAAATGTTGGATCCAAATCCAAGGAAACGGCACCACAAATTGGACCACAAATTGGCAAATTTTCTGATTACATATTGAAATACTCCTCATACAATGACTGGTAGAACACCATTTTGACTTTCTACAACTTCAGACTGTTTGTCTGCCTCACTTGGACACAGACCTAAATTGTGATGTTCTTTTGGACTTGTTTCTAGTACATCTGATGTACGGTTTGCTACTGGTACTCTACTTGTAGCAAAACTATCTGATTCATCAGAAATAATCGAATCATTCCAACTTTCAACTCCTTCCACATCTGTAGGTAAAATATGATCAATGTGAACAAACCTAACCTTTTCATGATCAAATATGTGCGAGGGCCACATATCTTCACTACTCTTCCTGGTAACCATTTTAATGATTTATGGTGATGGTTCTTCACTCTCACCTTCGGATTCAATTTCACACTTCTGTCTTAATACTCTACCTCAATCATGATTCTCTTTCTGTCTTAATTGTTTCTCTTCTACTGACTGCCAAGTTTGGTTTTAACAACGAGAACCTGGTTCGTGGCTGTCGTTTGAGAAACAACTCTGCTGGTGTTCTACCAGTAGTTATATGAGGAGTATTTGAATATGTAATCAGAACATTTGCCAATTTGTGGTCCAATTTGTGGTGCCGTTTCCTTAGATTTGGATCCAACATTTGCTTGACGAGGGCACGATTTATAATTTATACAGTGCGCTCTGCTGCACCATTTGAAGCAGGGTGGTACGGTGGAACTTTGATATGTTTCACACGATTTCTGCTCGTGAACTGTGCAAATTCTTCTGAACAAAATTCTGGCCAATTATGAGACATTATGGGCTAGAACCTCCACTTTTGTGCTTATCGCCCAAAAATGGGTGTTATTTCTGCCGTGGGTGGTAAAAATGGGTTTTCAGATCGCCAGCTTCTTGCCCATTCTCAAAACACTTAGTTTACAAGTTTGAAAATGGGCGTTACTGTGAGCAATAGCGAATGGGCAGTAGCGTTAATTTTTTTTGACCTTCTGCTGTAAAGTGTGGCCGTCCTTAGTAACGGCATGGCAACGCTTGATTCCTGCGATTCTGGAGGTCAAGGGTCTCCATGACATGCGCAGAGGAGGAGACAGAGAGAGAGGGAGCTCAGCCAGACTGAAGGCATGGTTGGGTGTGGTATGGCTGATTTGGGAGGAAGGAGGGAGACTTTAGAGCTTTAAAGCAAGTAGGCAAACAAAAAGTAGCTGTTACAAGCCACATATTTGACCGAATTTGTCCTATAATGGAGAGAGGAGGCATCACAGCACGCTGTGGAGACTGACGTTGGAGAGAGCAGTGAGGTGGAAGAGGAGCACATTGGAGGGCACAAAAGAGCCAGGAGGTTCTCAGACAAGGCAAATGCCTCCCTCCTGCAGGAAGTCGAGTTACGCTGGGGTGATTTGACACAGGGAGGGCATGGGAAGCCCACCCCAAAGGCCTTCCAGAGGATATGGACCGAGATAGCAGAGATGGTCTCATCAGCGACCAACGAGGTGCGTGAGGGCAACCAATGCTGCAAACAATGGAAAGACATTGTGGGATCTGCAAGAGTAAGTATTACATTGATTTACATGTACTTATGTATTTATATAATTTGATTCTGAAGAGTCATAAGTGACTATCAGCAGATGTGAGGTCTTGCACTTTTACCGGGAATGTTTTACTCAAAGCCTGCAGTCACGGTGTACGTCTTTAGGTAAAGAATGATAATAATCATAATAATCATGATTACATCTGTCGGTTATGTATTGTATCAGTCTCTGTGACAGTACCTCACAATAATATCACTCAATGATCTCATGCCATGTCGTCCTGTCACCTTTTAGAGAAGAAGCTATCGACGATGAGGCCCGTGCAGAGGCAAGTGGGTGGAGGGCCACCAGTCCCCAGCGACATCACAGAGATGGAGGAGCGAATGCTCGCACTCTTGGGGAGGCACCCCTGGACAGCCAAGGACGCATCTGCAGACCGTGAAGTGATGCCATGTGAGTAAAGCTTACACCATTGCGTGATGTAAAGTCAATAGATGCCACACCAACTCATATCCGAACAATCATATATGATAGATGATTTCTAAAAGTGTCATAGAAATAATGCTGACCTAATGAAAATTATTGCAATGCACAATGTGTTGATGGTCATGAAATGTGATGTCTGCGATGATTTTGAGAGCAGTGGTGCTTTTGTCGTGTATATGTTGCGTGTAGCGCTGGACTCATCTTGTCACCCTAGCACCCACTTCTCCTCTAATAATCTAATTTGTGTTTTGCAGCTCAGCCAGCAGCGTGGCCCCAGGCAAGGCCACAGAGGCCAGAAGGTGGGGCGCGGGGCAGGAGTTGGCGGACGATCCTACCACATCTGGTGCTGAGGAGCTCTGATTGTTGCCCGTCAATCCGCTGGGTCTGTTCTCGATGGATGAGAACACAGACTTCGAAGAACCTGCATCGCACCGCTCCAGAACCCATTCCACCCCAAGGCCATCTCGTGGTCCTCCAGTCATTCCCGCCTCCACTCTGGAGGTACTGGCCCCAAGCACCTCTCCACAGGGCACCCCATTTGTCCCCAGGACGGCACCGAGCCCGTAGAGGCCTCGTGGACGTGGCAGGTCTTACTCACGAGGGCGACATGACAGCGGAGAAATGGTACAGTTGGTCAGGAAGACTGTAAACATTGGTGACCAGCTCATCGAAGCATTGGTGGGCATATCCCGACAGCTGGCCACCAGGCCCTTTTCAGAATGACAGGCAGTGACTAGTGGAGTACCGCAGGGCTCAGTGCTGGGACCCCAGCTCTTTACAATATACATTAATGATTTAGATGAAGGAATTGAGTGTAATATCTCCAAGTTTGCAGATGACACTAAATTGGGTGGCAGTGTGAGCTGTGAGGAGGATGCTAAAAGGCTGTAGGGTGACTTGGTTAGGTGAGTGGACAAATGCATGGCAGATGCAGTATAATGTGGATAAATGTGAGGTTATCCACTTTGGGGGCAAAAACATGAAGGCAGAATATTATCTGAATGGCGGCAGATTAGAAAAAGGGGCGGTGCAACAAGACCTGGGTGTCATGGTTCACCAGTCACTGAAAGTTGGCATGCAGGTACAACAGGCGGTGAAGAAGGCAAATGATATGTTGGCCTTCATAGCTAGGGGTTTTGAGTATAGGTGCAGGGAGGTCTTACTGCAGTTGTACAGGGCCTTGGTGAGGCCTCACCTGGAATATTGTGTTCAGTTTTGGTCTCCTAATCTGAGGAAGGATGTTCTTGCTATTGAGGGAGTGCAGCGAAGGTTCACCAGACTGATTTCCGGAATGGCGAGACTGACATATGATAAGAGACTGGATCAACTGTGCCTTTATATACTGAAGTTTAGAAGGATGAGAGGGGATCTCATAGAAACTTAAAAGATTCTGACGGGACGGGACAGGTGAGATGCGGGAAGAATGTTTCCGATGATGGGGAAGTCCAGAACCAGGGGACACAGTCTTAGGATAAGGGGTAGGCCATTTAGGACTGAGATGAGGAGAAACTTCTTCACTCAGAGAGCTGTTAACCTATGGAATACCCTACCGCAGAGAGTTGTTGATGCCAGTTCATTGGATATATTCAAAAGGGAGTTAGATATGGCCCTTACGGGTAAAGGGATCAATGGGTATGGAGAGAAAGCAGGAACGGGTTACTGAGGTGAATGATCAGCCATGATCTTATTGAATGGTGGTGCAGGCTCGAAGGGCTGAATGGCCTACTCCTGCACCTATTTTCTATGTTTCTATGTTTCAATCTTGAATATATCCAATGAACTGGCATCAACAACTCTCTGCGGTAGGGAATTCCACAGGTTAACAACTCTCTGAGTGAAGAAGTTCCTCCTCATCTCAGTCTTAAATGGCTTACCCCTTATCCTACGACTATGTCCCCTGTTCTGGAGTTCCCCAACATTGGGAACATTCTTCCTGCATCTAACCTGTCCAGTCCCGTCAGAATTTTATATATTTCTATGAGATCCCCTCTCATCCTTCTAAACTCCAGTGAATACAGGCCCAGTCAATTCAGTCTCTCCTCATATGTCAGTCCCGCCATCCCGGGAATCAGTTTGGTGAACCTCCGCTGCACTTCCTCAATAGCAAGAACTTCCTTCCTCAGATTAGGGGACCAAAACTGAATATAATATTCCAGGTGGGGCCTCACCAAGGCCCTATACAACTGCAGTAAGACTTCCCTGCTCCTATACTCAAATCCCCTTGCTATGAAGGCCATCATACTATTTGCCTTCTTCACCACCTGCTGTACCTGCATGCCAACCTTCAGTGACTGATGAATCATGACACCCAGGTCTCGTTGCACCTCCCCTTTTCCTAATCTGTTGCCATTCAGATAATATTCTGCCTTTGTGTTTTTGCCCCCAAAGTGGATAACCTCACATTTATCCACATTATACTGCATCTGCCATGTATTTGCCCACTCGCCTAACCTGTCCAAAGCACCCTGCAGCCTCTTAGCGTCCTCCTCACAGCTCACACCGCCACCCAGCATAGTGTCATCTGTAAACTTGGAGATATTACACTCAATTCCATCATCCAGATCATTAACATATATTGTAATATATATTGTAAAGAGCTGATGTTTGAGCTGCACACACACAGCAGTGTGTCAGCGTTGTCACTCACATCAGTGCTCTTTCAGGCAAATCTTTCCGATATCAGCTCCTCACGTAAGAGTGGGTTTAAACAAATGCCAGCCACACCGCTGGCGTTCGTTCTGGTTATTTCCACATTTGTGGGCAGTTTTTTGAGCGATATTGTGGGCGATATGTTTGCGAGGGTGTGAAATTGACGATGGCTGATCTCCATGGCTGCTAGTTTGGGTAAATATGCTCTTTATGACAACAACCAGTGGGCGGGCGTTCATATTGAATCTCAGTGTTAATTCCATGCGGAAAGTAACGCTGGCCGATATTATGGGCGTTGATTTCGCCCATTCTGCTGATTCTGCCCCAAAAAGTGGGAGGGCGGTAATATTTTTTCCCGGCATTAGCTGCATTGGAAAAATAATGCTCGGTGATAAGTCTCCTAACAATGCCCGTCAGTTTCCATTTTGTGCCAAAATGGGCAATATTTGGGCATTATATGTCATTTCAGCGGTAAAATGGGCATTAAGCATGCAAAAAAAGTGAGGTTCTAGCTCCATGTCTTCTGGGATGGCATATGAAGAAAGTCATCTTCGCAATTTGTCTAGTGCTTTACTTGTTTATTTCCACATTGGAAACACCTGTACCCACTTCAAATGGCTATCAATCACAACGAACAATTGTTGACCTTCTAGCTCAGCAAAATCTACATGTAACCTTTGCCACACCCTGGTAGGCCATTTCCATAGCTATAATGGTACGGATGGTGCTTTCTTGCTTACCGACTGATACGTTGTACACTGACTGATGATGTACTCTATATCTTTATCTACACCTGGCCACCATAACTAACTACATTCAAAACTTTTGGTCAAGCACATTCCCAGGTGCTAGTCATGAAGGTCTCCTAACAATTTGGACTTGAATTTATTTGGGATAACTACTCTTGCACCCCACATGAAACAATCTTTATCCACTGACAGTTCATTCCTGCAAACGAAGTATGGATGAATATCTTCCTCTGATACCTCATTTGGCCAGCCATTTGCTATGTAATCATATACTTTTGACATAATTGGGTCATGTTTTGTTGCTCCACCAATCTCTTCAGCTATGATTGGCAGCTCATCAATGTATGAGAAATAGAACACTTCTTCCCTATTGGGTGTAACTTGTAGTGGGGTTGGGAACCTAAACATAGCATCAGAATTACTTAGATCTACCTTAGAGATAATGTTCTCAGTTTCTAGGCTTTTGTGTTCTTTCTCAACTTGCTCTTTTGAGTGCATATGGTACGCGACGTGGCTTGCAGAAAACTGGTCTAGCATCCTTCTGCACTGACACTCGCCTTGAAGCCTTAGATCAGACTGCCTGTTTCGCAGAACATCTTCGGATGTTGCTTGATGATGTCATCTTTCGATGGAAATTTCATTTCCATGTGAAAAATCTCATTCTAATCCAGCTTCAGTGATCCCAACCAATTTCTACCTATCAAGACAGGCTTGTGTCCTGCCATTACTATGAGAGGCAAGCTCTGAAACCGATCCTTGTAAATCACCGGTATGGTGATACGTCCTGCAACAGGGATTTGCTCTCCTGGGTAGCCTCGCAGCTCTTTCTTCGATTTCTCCAGTCGAAAACCGTGCAACTTGTCGAGATGTATCAATTCCGGTACGACGCTCGTGGATGCACCAGTGTCGATTTCCATGGGTATCTTTGTTCCTGCAACATCTACTTGGATGACCATACATCGCAGATTATTGTTAGATACCCTCGTGCTCCTGGTGATGTGTATCTCCAGAACCTCCTCGTCCTGTTGCTTCTCTTCATTGTTATGTAGTGTCTGACGATTTCTACTTATAACATTGAACATCGGTTTACTCTTCAGTCAACACACCTTCGCAAGATGCCCAGTTTTCTTGCATTAGAAACACTATACCTTCACATATGGATAGTTTTGAGCATTGTGTTGTCCCAGGCACTGATAGCATGACTTCAGTGCATTGTTACCTTGGCCAATTACTGAGGCCTTGGGGCCCAACTGCTTTTTACTTTTAACCTGCAGCCGATTCACCTCGGTTGTCTGATGACTGGAAATGGCCTGAAATTCTCGGGAATATTGGTCGGCCATATCCATTGACATAGCTGTCTGACAAGCTAAATCAAAGGTCAAGTTAAGTGTTGTCAACAACTTCCCTCTGATTGCTTCATTTTTTAACCCACAAACGAAGTGGTCATGCAATGCTCAGTCCTGAAAGTTTCTGAAATGACAGTGAATAGATAGCTATTTTTAAAGCTACAATGTACTCACTGATACTCTCATCAGTTAATTGAATTTGTTTTCCAAAATAATAACTTTCAGCAATTTCCAGGGGCTCAGGACTGTAGTACTGTTAGAATCTCCATCAGTGGCATGTCCTTCAGCTTGACAGGAACAAGCAAATTCACATTTCATACACGTCAGGGCCTGCTTCAGTCAAAAAAATAGCACATTTCCTTTCTAAATCCACCCGGTTACGGTTTTCTTCATTGGGGATTTCGAAGATACTATTTGCGGTGAAAAACATTTCTAGCTGCTCCATATATGCTCCGAAAGTCTCTCGGTCACAATGGAACTTACCCAAGCACGCTATTATTCCCATAGGCATGGCCTTCTGGACTCTGACATTTTAGATATGTGTGCTTGTAATTTATCTTGGATTTTTTAACTGTCCTGTAAAACAAAGCACCTCCCAAAGTCTCTCACTAACAAAAATTTCAGCTAGGGAATCCGATTATCCTATTCTCATCGCCAATATGACATAATCTTATGGCATCATTTAACAAACATGCTCTACAAGATAGCTCCAGCACAGAAACTGTTATCATGTGACTTTGCCACATGACCCTTTTATTATTTACTTCAGTAGTTGCAGTACCACAGTAGACCACTAGGTGGCACTGTAATCCACTAAGTAGAGATCTATTACAAACTGAAGTCCAAGGTCTAAAAAAGACTTGTGACCTAAAGAACAGCTGGTTGGTGGACAAAGCGTAGGAGATCCAGCAACTAGCTGACCATCACAACGCGTGTGGATTTTTTAGCGCAGTCAAGACCACCAATGGCCCAAGCACTGAAGGTCCTATCCCACTGAGAGCTAAGAACAGAGAGATGCTCATCAAGGACAAAGAGGCAGTCAGTGCCGCTGGAAGGAGCACTTCGAAGATCTCCTTAACCAAGATTTTGTCTTTGATATAAATGTCCTTGACTCCATCCCACAGCATGTTACCCACCACCTCCTCGACACAATCCCAGCCTGGCATGAAATTGAAAAGGCCATCCGACAACTGAAAAACAACTATGCCTCAGGAGCAGTTGGAATCCCTGCCGATGTACTAATGCATGGCGGAAAAGTACTCTTGGCGCTAATCATTCCTTGGGTTATTTGAAGAGGAATGGTTTGCGACTACGTGACATAAATTAGTGGACCTTCCCTTGGGTTATTTGAAGGGGTACGGTTTGCGACGAAGTGAAATAAATTTGTGGACGATCTTTCGGTCACAAATTCAGCACAGGATGTAGGCATCATGTCGGAAGAGTTAATCAGTGATATTCAGAAATATGTGGACAAGAAGCTAAGAACATTCAAATCACTCGTGTCTGAGGTAGATAGTCTGGGATAGATGTCAGAATTACACAAAAGGTTACGGAAGGAAAGCAAAATTAAATGGCATGATTGGAAAGCCATGATTATTCTGTGGCAAACCAGTAAATAACCAAATTAAATAAAGAATTAGAAGGACAAAAGGGAGTGGTGGAGATAGAAACATAGAAACATAGAAAATAGGAACAGTTGTAGGCCATTCAGCCCTTCGAGCCTGCACCGCCATTCAAAATGTTCATGGTTGATCCTCTATCTCAACACCATATTCCTGCTTTTTCCCCATACCCCTTGATGCCTTTTGTTTCTAGAAATCTATCTATCTCCCTCTTAAATATATTCAGTGATGTGGTCTCCACAGCCTTCTGTGGTAGAGAATTCCACGGGTTCACCACCCTCTGAGTGAAAACATTTCTCCTCATCTCAGTTCTAAATTTCCTACCCAGTATCGTGAGATTGTGACCCCTTGTTCTCGACTTCCTGGCCAGGGGAAACATCCTCCACACATCCAGTCTATCCAATCCAGTCAGAATGTTATACGTTTCAATGAGCTCCCCTCCCATTCTTCTAAGCTCCAGTGAATACAGGCCTAGTCAATCCAATCTCTCCTCATACAACAGTCCTGCCATCCCAGGAAGCAATCTGATGAACCTTTGCTGCACTCCCTCTATGGCAAGTATATCCTTTCTTAGGTAAGGAGACCAAAACTGCACACAGTACTCCAGATGTGGTCTCACCAAGGCCCTGTATAACTGTAGTAAGACATCCTTGCTCCTGTACTCAAAACCTCTTGCAATGAAGGTCAACATAGCATTTGCCTTCCTTACTGCTTGTTGCATCTGCATGTTTGCTTTCAATGACTGGTGTACAAGGACACCCAGGTCCCTCTGTACATCGACACTTCCCAAGCCATCACTATTTAAATAATACTTTGTCCTTATGTTTTTCCTACCAAAGTGGATAACTTCACATTTATCCACGTTATACTGCATCTGCCATGTGATTGCCCACTCACTCAACCTATCTAAATTGCCTTGCAGCGTCTTTGCATCCTCTTCAAAACTCACAATCCCACCTAATTTTGTGTCGTCAGCAAACTTGGAAATATCACATTTGGTTCCCTCATCCAAAACATTTATATATATTGTGAATAGCTGGGGCCCAAACACTGATCCCTCTGGTACCCCACTAGTCACTGCCCGCCACCGCGAAAAAGACCCGTTTATTCCTACTCTGTTTCCTGTCATTTAACCAATTTTCAATCCATGCCAATACATTCAATCCTATCTGCTTTAATTTTGCACACTAACCTCTTATATGGGACTTTATCAAAGGCCTTCTGAAAATCCAAATACACTACATCCACTGTTTCTCCCTTATCTATTCTATCAGTTACATCCTCAAAAAACTCCAGTAGGTTTGTCAAACATGATTTTCCTTTCATAAATCCATGTTGACTTTGTTTAATCCGGTTGATATTATCTAAGTGTGCCGTTATCACATCCTTTATAACAGACTCCAGCATTTTCCCTACTGCTGATGTCAGGCTAACCGATCTGTAGTTCCCTATTTTCTCTCCTTTTTTTAAAAAAGTGGGGTTATATTTGCCACCCTCCAATCTGCAGGAACTGTTCCATAATCTATAGAATTTTGGAAGATGACAACCAATGCGTCCATTATTTCCATGGCTACCTCTTTTAATACTCTGGGATGCAGATCATCAGGCCCTGGGGATTTATCAGCCTTCAGTCCCATTAGTTTCTCCAGCACTATTTTCTTACTAATAATTATTTCCTTTAATTCCTCTTGCTCACTAGACCCTTGGTTCCCAGCATTTCAGGACATTATTTATATCCTCTTCCGTGAAGACAGAACCAAAATATTTATTTAATTGTTCTGCAATTTTCTTGTTCCCCATTACAAATTCTCCTGTTTCTGTCTGTAAAGACCTACATTTGTTTACACTAATCTTTTTCTTTTTACGTACTTGTGGAAACTTTTGCAGTCGTTTTTTATGTTCCTTGCAAGTTTACTCTCATACTCTATTTTTCCTCTCTTAATCAATCTCTTGGTCCTTTTTTGCTGAATTCTAAACTGCTCCCAATCCTCAGGCTTGCTACTTTTTCTGGCAACTTTGTCAAACTCCTCTTTGGATCTAATATTATGCTTAATTTCTTTTGTTAGCCATGGTTGGGTCACTTTTTCTTTTATGTTTTTACACCAGAAAGGAATTTATAACTGTTGCAATTCATGCATTCGTTCCTTAAATATTAGCCATTGCCTATCCACTGTCATGCCTTTTAATGAATCTTCCCAATCTATCATAGCCAATTCATTCCTCATACCTTCGTAGTTTCCGTTGTTTAGATTTAGGACTCTAGTTTCGGATTGGAATACTTCACTTTCCATCTTAATAAAGAATTCAATCATGTTATGGTCACTCTTCCCTAAAGGACCCCGCACAACAAGATTGTTAATTAACCCCTTCTCATTACACAATACCTAATCTAGGATAGCCTGTTCCCGAGTAGGCTCCTCTACATAGTGGTCTAAAAAATCATCTCGCACACACTCCAGGAATTCATCTGCCACTGGATTATTACTAATTTGGTTTGGCCAGTCTAAATGTAGATTAAAGTCATCTATGATTACTGTAGTACCCTTGCTACATGCATCTCTAATTTCCTGTTTGATGCCATCCCCTACACTATCACTACTGTTTCGAGGCCTATAGTCAATCCCACCAATGTTTTCTGCCCCTTGGTGCTCATTAGCTCCATCCAGACTGATTCTACATCTTGATTTTCTGAGTCATTATCCTTTCTCACTATTGCTCTGATTTCATCCTTTACTAACCACCCCCTCTTTCTTTTTACCTGTCCTTCCTAAATATCGGATATCCTTGGATATTCGGTTCCCAACCTTGGTCATCCTGCAACCATGTCTCCATAATTGCAACAGAGTAGGTTGAGTGAGGCTCTTCTGCCAGTTTAAGTGCTGCAGCAGAGATCTGGTGCTGCAGTGGTGTCCCAGCTGCAATACCATCCAATTTCTTTCTGTCGCAATGGCGGGCTCCCTTTTAGTGGCAGGAATCCCACCTGGATCCCATCATGTATATCTAATTAATCCCAATCCAGGAAAATTGATTGGGGTTATATCAGGGTTGGAGGAGCAGGTGTTTTTTCTGTTCTTTCTATGGCTCATTTGCCAAAGTTACAGTGGATCAGTGTGAGAAATTTGCAGATGCCTAGCTTGATGCCTGACCTGTACTGGTTAGCTGTTGTTCATTGGGATACTACAATTGGTTCCAGCATTTCTGCGTTTAGGAAAGGAAAATCAGCCAACGTCCCATTCCTGATCTCTATACAGTGAATCATGGTGGAATGTGCTCATGTGTGTCTGTAGAGCAAGGATAGGATTGGGTTTGACTGTGATGTCAAACCATGGAAGCAATCCAAATATTATGCCTATGTAAAAGAATAGTTATATGAGCCAAGGTCCTTGAAGATTGTGGATGCCCATAAAAGTGTATCCCAGGATGAGTCTCCAGTTTCAGCCTAGAAAGAGGAAGATTTAGCTCAATATAAGGGCAGCACCTGGACTATCTTTATTAAATGACGAGAAATATTATATGCAGTGATATTTTTTATTCATTCACGAGATGAGGATGTCGCTGACATGCCTGCATTTATCGCCCATTCCTAGTTGCCCTTCAGAAGGTGGTGGTGAGCCACTTTCTTGAACCACTACAGTACGTGTGGTGGAGGTACTTGCACAGTGCTGTTAGGGAGGGAGTTCCAAGTATTTGACCCAGCAACGATAAAGGAACAGCAATATATTTCCAAGTCAGGCTAGTATGTGACTTGAAGGGAAACTAGGAGGCAGTGATGTCCATGCATCTGCTGCCCTTGTCCTTCTAGATTGTAGAGGTTGGGGACCCGGGAGGTGCTGTCGAAGAAGCCGTGGCAAGTTGCTACAGTGCATCTTGTAGATGGTACACATTGCAGCCATGATGCGCCAGTGGTGGATGGAGTGAATATTTAAGGTAGTGGAAGGGGTGCCAATCAAATGGGCTGCTTTGTCCTGGATGGTGTCGAGCTTCTTGAGTGCTGTTGGAGCTGCATTCATTCAGGCAAGGGAAGAATATGACCTGTAGGTGGTGGAAAGTCATAACTGTTCAAGGGTCATGGTGGGATCTCCATGTTAAGAAATGCTGGTGTACTTCTGGCAGTAACCTTACCCTGGGTTTTATTAAAGTTTGGTTCACCTTTGCCTATAATTATTAACGTTATTGATTGAATAGAAATTTCCAGGCATAAATATTATAGTAGGGAGCTGCATGTATGTTTGAGTTTATTTTTTAAATATTTATTGACATTTTACTGCTCATTAAAATGAATGGACCAAAAATCATGGGAAGGCAAGTGCAGAAGCAGAAAACCCAGCCATGTCTATATATCTGTTTAATATCCATAATAGAGGAATAGTTTACTCAGCAATTGAAAAAGAATGTTTAAATGTCATCCCAGTACCGTGTGGTGTTTAACAGGCTGCCGATTCGCTATTAGCCCATTTCGTGCTCCTGGCAAAGACCAATTTTACCCTCCTCAGGTTCAATCTCTGGCCTACATTGAGTAAGCTGATTTCAGCCATGGCACTGTTAAAGATGCTACAATTGCCCTCAGCATTATGAGTTAGAGAGGAAAAATCAGCCTGGATTCCTGCTCCTGAATGATATCCAGCCACTCCTGATGATAGGAAGAATATGTCGGTGAGGATAGATTGAGTTTGGCTGTGATGTCCCATGGCTTTGGTTGCTGATGCACATGGTCAAAGCTCACACATTAATACAGGAAGGCGTAGCTCATTATCACAGAAGTCCATTTGATTTTGCTCACTACCTGTAGTATATTGCAGGAAGTCTTGAAGAGGATGTAAAGAAGAAAATAAAACTTCAATTATATATGAATTGCCAGGCAAGCAAAGTTATAAGTTATGAGCCACATAAAATGAAAGAGAAGATACTACTGGTTTTCTGGAATTGTTTGACTTGGAAAATTGCGAGGATGATGATAGAAGCTGAAACAAGGTCACCTGGCAGTCTTCGCAAGTAACTTATACTTTCTTATGCACCTTCGTGGATAATGTATGGCATACAATATGAGTTCAAAAACACGCCAAGATACTCTATATTTTTGCCATTCAACATTTATAAGCATTTGATTCCTGTAGACACAGATAAATGAGGGATGGCTTTTTAATCATTCAAGAGAGCCATTCTGCGTTCTCCAACTCTCTTTTATCCCTCCCAACATTATCATATTACGCCCACCTACGCATCATAATCATTTGTCAATATCTACAAAGAGAAAACTTGAGTTAATATTTTGACTGTAGACCCTTCTCCATGACTGTTCTGATGAGGATTCTACACCTGAAGCATTAGCCCATCTGTTATTGTTACAGATGCCTATCAATCTGCTCTGTTTTTCCAGAATTTTCAGGTTTTTCTTTTGATCAATCCAACACTTACTGGTTGATTGGCTAGAATAACTAACCAACAGGTTAAAGACTGCCGAAGAACCCTGAGTGGGGCAAGCCTACTCTGCTCATCGCAGGCCAGGGACCTAAAATCAGCTGCCACAGACCTAATGCCCTTTTAAGTGACTGCTAGGGATGCCTGAAAAATGATGCCCTTGGGTCAGGTATTTTTCAGGCGTCCTTGGCGCAAGGCATTGGTTCCTGAAATTGGGTCTCAATGTGCCCGTTTTATGCCTGTTTTACACCTGTTTTACACTCAGAAAATGGACACAACAAGGTCCAATTTCTACCTCTTTGTTTTGTCAATGGACTCTGATTACGTCAGTTGGCTCCCCTATTATATATATTCTTGATGGTTTTGTTTGGCTGTTGGACTAATCTTATGAATGATTATTAACAACAAGATCAACACAATTTCCCCAAATAATTGCTAGCAGTCACTTTCTAAATGTTATAGTCTACTCTTAATTTTAAGTTGCTCAATTTGAATTATCTGTTAATTTGATTGTTTATTCTATTAGATTCCCACTTTGCTGTACTATTTACATTGGTTAATTTGAATCATTACCTAAATTGATTATTTAGTGCAAAACAATATGACATTATCAGGAGTAGATTATATTCATATTAGCTGTTTAATTTAATGTAGAGATTAATGGATGAACTGTAATAAAAAAACTCAGTCTTTTATATTAAATATGGAAACCTCTTTTTAAATTGAAATAATTGTACAAAATTTTATCCAAAATAGATGCTTATTTATCTGCTATTACCTTGACAAACCACAGTAAAATGATAATGGAAATATGATTTGCCTCAAATGCCTATTGCCAAAGTCTACACAAAATGCTATTTTTATAATACTTTCTGACAATTATAAGTGGCAAAGTAACAATATAGATATCTTGACCTTCAAAATACTGGAATGAAAAACAAATGTTTTGCTTTTAAAACTATAAGTAAGTATAACATATCAGGTACATTGTCATTATCAGAAGGCTTAGAAGCTAATAACATTTTAGTCAAATTAAGTGTGGTGCAGACAGCTGATATAATTAGTGCTCCACATCAAAGCACAGTTTAGGCTAAGCTATATTATACATTCAAAAACCTGAATTAATTATATCAGCAGCCAATTACAAATTGATGAAAAGTCTGCAGTGCAACCATGCTGAACGCATTGTAAAATTCCTGCTCTAACACTCTTCTTCCATTTGCTTACTACTGAGAATATGATAAGCCAATGGACGGCACTGATATGTTTGGAATCAACCTCTTATATTTTTGTTGTGTATGCAATAACTCAATAGGCTGAATACGGTAAACTCCGAACAGGTACAAACCTGGCTCTATTTCATTAGGGACCAAAGTGATTACATTACAAGATGGCTGGCCTTTTATACCTGGGCCGCACACACATGCGCACAGCCCAATGATCTCCAACAGTGGCGCCACCTGGTGGCTAGTAAACCAAGCATACATACATGACAATATCCCCCTTTAAGATATTAGTAATGGTCCTTTTACAAATTGAGATGGTCCAGGGCTTTCCGCTCTCGAGTTGAACGTCTCAGTTCAACTCCAGTCTTGGGCGAGCATTCTGAGTCTGTTACGACTGGGGGCTGGGTAGCTGATCTGATGGGAGTGGCAATGACCATGTCAGGGATTGAAAGTCCAGATTCATTGATGACAGCGGAGTCACCTGATGACTGAGGGTAGGTTGGTTGGTCACTGATTGTGTCTTCCTCAGACTGTTCCGGTTCATCCGTGTGCCGCAGGTTTATCTGATCGACATGTTTCCTGCATGTCTGCCCATTCTTGAGCTTAACGATAAACACTCTGTTACCCTCCTTGGCCATAACACTACCGGCGATCCATTTGGAACCTTGACCATAATTCAGTACATACACAGGATCATTGATAGAAATGTCGCGTGACACAGTAGCGCGATCATGATACCCTTGCTGACTTTGACATCTGTATTCAACACGATTATTCAAGTCAGGATGGACAAGAGAGAGCCTGGTCTTGAGACCTCTCTTCATCAATAGTTCAGCAAGGGAGACCCCGGTAAGTGTATGGGGTCTTGTCCTGTAACTAAGCAATATGCGTGACAAGCAAGTTTGCAGTGAATCTTGAGTTACACGTTTCATACTCTGCTTGATGGTTTGAACCGCACGCTCTGCTTGTCCATTGGATGCGGGTTTGAATGGTGCTGACCTCACATGTTTGATACCATTGAGTTTCATGAACTCTTGAAACTCCATACTGGTGAAGCAAGATCCGTTGTCGCTTACAACGAGGTCAGGCAGACCATGCATAGCAAACATGACATGAAGGCTCTCAATGGTAGCTGTGGATGTTCTGGATGACATGAATATGCATCCACCACAACTAAAAACATCTTTCCCAGGAAGGGACCTGCAAAGTCGATGTGGATACTGGACCATGGCTTAGATGGCCACATCCATAGATTCAGCAGTGATTCCGCTGGTGCTTTACTTAGCTGCATGCAAGTGTTGCACTGATGCACACATGATTCCAGATCAGAGTCAATTCCAGGCCACCATACATGAGACCTGGCAATGGCTTTCATCATGACAATACTGGGATGAGTGCTATGTAGATCATGTACACATTTCTCTCTGCCTTTCTTAAGCATAACAACACGATTACCCCACAGTAAACAATCTGACTGAATGGATAGTTTGTCTTTGCGACGGTTATAAGGTTTGGTCTCATCACCCATTTGCTTGGGTATGGCAGATCAATCAGTATTAAGGACACAATGTTTCACAACCGATAATATCGTGTCCTGGCTGGTCCAGGTCTTAACGTGTTGAGCCGTGACAGGGGTTCCTTCACTTTCAAAAGCATCCATAAATAACAAGAGGTCTGCATGTTGTGATGTCTCCACCTCCGGTGTGGGCATCAGCAGACGGCTTAGTGCATCGGCACAATGCTCGGTGCTAGGTCTATGGCGAATGACATAATCAAAGGCAGATAATGTCAGCGCCCACCTCTGGATGCAGGACGATGCATTGGTATTGATACCTTTGTTTTCTGAAAACAATAAAATGAGTGGCTTGTGATCTGTTTCCAGTTCAAACTGAAGACCAAACAGGTACTGATGCATCTTTTTAACCCCATACACACAGGCCAGTGCTTCTATCTCTACCATGCTGTAGGCTCTTTCCACCTTTAACCAACATTTTGAAGCATATGTAACAGGTTGTAATTTGCCCGACTCATTAGCTTGTTGGAGCACGCAACCAACTCCATATGACGAAGCATCACAGGCCAATACTAGAGGCTTACATGGATCATAATCAGCAGCTTGTTCCAGCAAAGCAGATTAGTAACTTTCTCAAAAGCTCTATCTTGAGACACACCCTAAAACCAATTGTTGCCTTTTCTTAGCATCATGTGCAGTGGCTCTAATAAGGTGCTCAATTTAGATAAGAAATTACCGAAGTAGTTGAGTAGACCAAGGAATGAATGCAGCTCCGTCACATTCTGAGGCTTGGGTGCATTTTTGATGGCCTTGGTTTTCAAGTCTGTAGGCCTGATACCGCCAGCAGCAATTTTCCTCCCTCGGAATTCGACTTCCAGTGCCATGAAGACACACTTCGAGCGTTTCAGTCTGAGTCCCACTTTGTCCAGACGATGTAGAACCTCTTCCAGGTTGTTCAGATGTTCGGCGGAGTCACGACCTGTGATCAGTATGTCATCTTGGAACACGACGGTTCTGGCAACAGATTTCAGTAGACTCTCCATGTTCCTCTGAAATATGGCTGCAGCCGAGCGAATTCCAAAAGGGCACCTGTTGTAGATAAACTGTCCTTTATGAGTGTTGATGTTTCTTCGACGTGTCAACCAGCTCCTGTGTCATGTAGGCCAACGTCAGATCCAACTTCCCCCCAGCTAGCGTTACAAACAGGTCATCAGCCTTCGGTAACGGGTATTGATCCTGTTTCGAGACTCGGTTGATCGTAACCTTGTAGTCTCCACAAATCCTGACAATGACATCACTTTTCAACATGGGAACAATGGGGCTGGCCCATTCGTTAAATTCGACCAGTGATATGATCCCTTCATGCTGGAGTCTGTCCAGTTCGATTTCGACCTTCTCCCTCATCATACACAGAGCTGCCCGAACTTTATGATGGATGGGTCTTGCATCCGAGTCCCCCGGATCTGCACCTTGGCTCCCGTGAAATTGCCGATGCCTGGTTCAAACAGCGAGGGGAACTTGCTCAGCACTTGAGCACATGGAGCATCCTCCTCCTCCGACAACGCTTTGATCTCGTTCCAATTCCGTTTGATTTTTTCTAACCAGTTCCTGCCGAACAGCATTGGACCATAACAATATATCGTGAACTGTACGATCATACAACACCTTGATTACTACACTACCAATCACCGTTATGAGTTCTTTAGTGTAAGTATTTAACTTCGCATTGACTGGACTCAGCTTAAGCCTCACAGCCTTAGTATCCCACAGCCTGTCAAATGTCCTCTGGCTCATTATTGATTGACTCGCACCTGTGTCCAATTCCATCGATACCGGCACACCATTAAGTTTTACATTAGTCATTATCGGTTGGCTCTTTGTTCGGAATGAATGCAGTCCATACACTTCCTCCTCTGGTATCTCGGATTGCATACCTGGATCCAGGCTAGACTGGTCTTCATCCTCTATGTGGTATGTCGTAGCACGCTTGCTCAGTTGTGGACACATGCGCTGGAGATGCCCCACTCTCAAACAGCCTTTACAAATATACTGTTTAAACCGACACTGATGATGCCGATGATTTTCCCCACAATGCCAACACGGTGATATCAGATTTATTGGCGTGAGCGGACTTTGAGCAGCCACAGATTTTGCGTACGCAGTCGGGTAAGCCCTGCCATATGCAGCTCTGCCAAAGGACGATATTATCTTGTTTACAGTACTTGCCAAGTTCCGATTTTTCAATTGTATCTGCTTTAAGCTTTTGTCCGTCGTCATGCATGATTGGGCAATTGTGATGGCCTTGCTCAAATCCAGCGTCTCCGCTGCCCATAGCTTACACAGAATCACCTCATGGTTGATGCCGATTACATAGAAGTCCCGCAGCATATCTGCCAACGCAGTTTTGAACTTACACAGTCCAGCTAGACGTCTTAGGTCGATAACGAATTCCGATACATCCTGGCTCTCAGAACGAACATGCGTATAGAATCAATATCTTGAGATGATGATGCCTTTATCTAGTTTGAGATGGTCACAAACGAGAGCACACAATGTTTCATAGTCCTTGTCTATTGGACTTACAGGTGAGAGGAAATTCTTTATGACTCCATGGATTTTTGGACCGCAAACCGTGAGGAGAACCGCCCGATGCTGAACTGCGTCTGCCTCTTTCTCCATTTTGTTGGCCACAAAGTACTGGATCAAGCGGGCTATAAAGTCTGTCCAATCTTCTCCTTCCACGAATTGCTCCAGAACTCCAATTGTGCTCATTTTTGCATTCTTGTTACCTCGTCGCCAAATGTTGTGTATGCAATAACTCAACAGACTGAATACTGTAAACTCCAAACAGGTATAAACCTGGCTCTACTTTATTAGGGACCAAAGTGATCACATTACAAGATGGCTGGACTTTTATACCTGGGCCGCACACACGTGCGCACAGCCAAATGACCTCCAACAGTGGCGCCACCTGGTGGCTAGTAAACCCAGGCATACATACATAACAATTTTCCTGTGAACATTTTTTTGCCACATTTCTTAATTACATTTTTCTTGCAGAAAATACATTGCCGCCAGCTAGGAAGTGCTCAGCTTTTAGACGACAGGGTTCATGCTGCACTGATTTAATTTTAAAAAATAGAGTAATGACAGGCCCTAGTAAATCTTGACAGGCTTCAAGAGTTGCTCACTCTAGGCTGATCATCAGCACTTGAGGCTGTACATCCAATATAAGTCACATTTTAAAAACAAATTGTGCTCCAGAAGTTCATTGTTGCAATTCATTATTCTTTTCCTACCTGTCAACGATCACTTCCTCAAAATTCAATCATGGAGTTAATCTATTTAAGCTGTTCATGGCCTCCATAATGACTTTTATATCTATCACCTTCGTAAAGAAGTAAAGGGACAGGCTAATCATAAAACTTGCATAAACCCCCAAAATAATCTAATTCTGCACTTACAGTGTAAGTACCCATTTGACACATTTGAGGTGGTTGGAAAGTGGTTGTGAGAATTGATCTGAATGCGAATTGATTTGCCATAAATGGCAGTTACACCACAGATTCTGTGTCATGCAAACTGTATAAATATTATGCCCAAACTCCAGTATAACCACTACATTAACCTTTCTTTCAAAACTGTGCGATCACTGATCTTTGTAAAAGAGACTAACGTGTAGGATCTAAGGACCATTTTCTATTTAGAAAAATATATAACTGATCATAAAACAATTAAACAATGCAGAATGAGGCCAAAGAACTATCTTATTCTTTTTGGTCAAGTATATCATGTTTTTCCGCTTCTTTTGTGAGGCCAAAATCTCACAGAGAAAAAACAAAATCATCAATTAGGGAAAATGCTGGAATCCATTATTAAGGAATTGGTAACAGGGCACTCAGAAAATCATAATATGATTAAGCAGACGAAACATGGTTTTATGAAAGGGAAATCATGTTTAACAAATTTATTAGAATTTTTTGAGCATGTAACTAGCAGGTAGATAAAGGGAACTGGTCGAAGTAGTACATTTGGATTTCCAAAAGGCATTCAATAAAGTACCACATAAAAGGTTGTTACGCAAGATAAGGGCTGATGGGGTTGGGGGTAATACATTAGCATGGATAGAGGATTGGTTAACGGACAGAAAAGCGAGAGTAGGGATAAATGGATCATTTTCAGGTTGGCAAGCTATAACTAGTGGGGTGCCACAAGGATCAGTGCTTGGGCCTTAGCTATTTACAATCTATATTAATGACATAGATGAAAAAATAAAGACTTGCATTTATATAGTGCTTTTTACGATCACCGGATGTCCCAAAGTGATTTACTCATTTTAGCAAGTGAAATTATTGATTTCAGAAGCAAGCCAAATTTTGTCTCAGAAAGATCGCTTTTCACAACATCATTACAACAAATGAAGTACTTATGAAGTGTAGTCACTATTATAATGTAGGAAACGCAGCAGCAAATTTGTGCATAGCAAGAAAAGAAAGACTTGCATTTATGCAGCAATTTTCACGACTATCGGATGTCCCAAAGCATTTACAGTCAATGAACTATTTTTTAAAGTTTAGTCACTGTTGCACTGCAGGAAACGCAGCAGCCAATTTGCACACAGCAAGCTCCCACAAACAGCAATATGATAATGACCAGATAATCTGTTTTTGTTATATTGATTGAGGGATAAATATTGGCCAGGACATTGGGGATAACTTCCTGCTCTCTTTTACATCCACTTGAGAGAGCAGGCCTCAGCTTGATGTCTCAACTGAAAAACAGCACCTCTGATGCTGCAGCACTCCCTCAGCACTGCACTGGAGTGTCAGCCTAGATTTTTATGTTTAAGTCTCTGTAGTGGGCATTTGAACCCACAACCTTATGACTCAAAGGCAAGAATGCTACCAACTGAGCCACAGCTGACACTGAAGGAACCAAGTGTAATGTATCCAAGTTTGCTGATACAAAGCATGGTGGGAAAGTAAGCTGTGAGGAGGATACAAAGGGGCCAAAATTCGGTAGCACACGTTTGGGGTGGTAACTGAGGCAAGGTAGGTCTTCCTGTGGGAGTCCTGCCCCAGCAACGAAATTGGTTACCGCCACCGAGAGGAAGTGGAGCACAATGTTGCACGCTCCACTTCCTCTCGGGGTGGGACTAGGGAGCTAACCGCGGGAATTTACCAGCGCTACGCGGAGCGCCGTGTAGTGCAGGCGGGAGCACAGGGCCCTCCTCTTCTGTTAAATGGGAGGGCATGCTGCAAACTCTGCAATGGGGAAAGGGTCCATCACTTCTCCACTGGGAAGCAGGGTGCAGTGGCAGCAGCCCAGCACAGAAGCGGAGTGCCAGGCTGCAACAAAGCGGCACGGATCCCGCAAATTCGACAAGGCAAGGTACGTAGGCCATGGAAAAAGAAATGGCATGAAGCACCGCCCTTTAATCTTCGTCCCGCGAGCAGAGTGTGGTCCAGTTCGTGACCCACGAGGCTGCTGCAGACATCACCCATGGTGACCTCACGGGGCGCTACCAAAGACCCGATCAGAGTAAAAATGGGTTGCTGCACACAGGGAGCTACCGGCATGAACGGGGCGCTACTGGTTTGCACTCCGCTAACTCCCATGGAATTTCACGGGAAGCGGCAGTGGCCCTGCGCCCCGAGCAAGAAATTGTCTGCGCCCCGTTACCGCCCCCAGGGGGCGCGAACGGGAGATGCAAACAATGCGAATTTCTCCCCCACAGAATCTGCAACGGGATGTAGAAAAACAGAATATTTTTTAAATGTTGAGAGAGAGCGATTTAGCTGTCTTCGTACAGGAAACACCAAGAGTTAGCAATATCAGCAAACAAATAGGAAGGCAAAGGGTATGTTGGCCTTTATTGCAAAGGGGTTTGAGTACAAGAGTAAAGATATCTTGGTACAATTGTACAGGGCTTTAGTGAGACTACACCTGACATACTGTGCACAGTTTTGGTCTCCTTATCTGAGGAAGGTTATACTTGCCTTAGAGGTGGTGCAATGTAGGTTCACTGGATTGATTCCTGGGATGAGAGGATTGTCCTATGAGGAGAGATTGAGTAGATTGAGCCTGCACTCTCTCGAGTTTAGAAGAATGAGAGGGGTTCTCATTGAAACATATTGGGCCCGAACTTGTTCAAAGCCAAGGCCCACGCAAGTGCCGCCCAAAGGACCGCCGAGAAACCTGGCGGTACTTTGCCAGGACGATTCCTCTAAAAGATATGCCAGTACTGCCCAACGGCAAAATAACGACTTACATAAGAACATAAGAATATAAGAAATAGGAGCAGGAGAAGGCCATACGGCCCCTCGAGTCTGCTCCGTCATTTAATACGATCATGGCTGATCCAATCATGGACTCAGGTCCTCTTCCCTGCCTGCTCTCCATAACCCCTTATTCCCTTATTGTTTAAGAAACTGTCTATTCCTGTCTTAAATTTATTCAATGTCCCAGCTTCCACAGCTCTCTGAGGCAGCAAACTCCACAGATCCACAACCCTCTGAGAGAAGAAATTTCTCCTCATCTCAGTTTTAAATGGGCGGCCTCTTATTCTAAGATTATGCCCTCTAGTTCTAGTCTCCCCTATCAGTGGAAACATCCTCTCTGCTTTCATCTTGTCAAAACCCCTCATAATCTTATACGTTTCGATAAGATCACCTCTCATTCTTCTGAATTCCAGTGAGTAGAAGCCCAACCTACTCAACCTTTCCTCATAAGTCAATCCCCTCATCTCTGGAATCAACCTTGTGAACCTTCTCTGAACTGCCTCTCAAGCAAGTATATCTTTTTGTAAATATGGAAACCAAAACTGCACGCAGTATTCCAGGTGTGGCTTCACCAATACCCTGTACAACTGTAGCAAGACTTCCTTGCTTTTATATTCCATCCCCTTTGCAATAAAGGCCAAGATTCCATTGGCCTTCCTGATCACTTGCTGTACCTGCACACTAACCTTTTGTGTTTCATGTACAAGTACCCCCAGGTCCCACTGTACTGCAGCACTTTGCAATCTTTCTCCATTTAAATAATAACTTGCTCTTTCATTTTTTCTACCAAAGTGTATGACCTCACACTTTCCGACATTATACTCTATCTGCCAAATTTTTGCCCACTGCCCTGTCTATGTCCTTTTGCAGATGTTTTGTGTCCTCCTCACACATTGCTTTTCCTCCAATCTTTGTATCATCAGCAAACTTGGCTACTTTACACTCAATCCCTTCTTCCAAGTCGTTAATATAGACTGTAAATAGTTGGGGTCCCAGCACTAATCCCTGTGGCACCCCACTAGTTACTGATTGCCAACCAGAGAATGAACCATTTATCCTGACTCTCTGTTCTCTGTTGGTTAGCCAATCCTCTATCCATGCTAATATATTACCCCCAACCTCGTGAACTTTTATCTTGTGCAGTAACCTTTTATGTGGCACCTTGTCAAATTCCTTCTGGAAGTTCAAATACACCACAAACACTGGTTCCTCTTTAAACACCCTGTTCGTTACATCCTCGAAAATTTCTAGCAAATTTGTCAAACATGACTTCCCCTTCATAAATCCATGCTGACTCTGCCTGACCGAATTTTGCTTTTCCAAATGTCCTGTTACTGCTTCTTTAATAATGGACTTCAACATCTTCCCAACCACAGATGTTAGGCTAACTGGTTTATAGTTTCCTTCTTTTTGTCTGCCTCCTTTTTTAAATAGCGGCATTACATTTTCAGTTTTCCAATCTGCTGGGACCTCTCCAGAATCCAGGGAATTTTGTTAAATTAAAACCAATGCATCCACTATTCCTGCCGCTACTTCTCTTAAGACCCTAAGATGCAAGCCATCAGGTCCAGGGGATTTATCTGCCTTTAGTCCCATTATCTTACGAGTACCACCTCCTTAGTGATTGTGATTGTGTTAAGTCCCCCCCCCCGCCCACATAGCCCCTTGACTATCCATTGTTGGAATATTGTTAGAGTCCTCTACCATAAAGACTGATTCAAAATATTTGTTCAGAGTTTCTGCTATCTCCATGTTTCCCATTACTAATTCCCCGGTCTCGTCCTCCAAGGGACCATTTACTTTAGCCACTCTTTTCCTTTTTATATACCTATAGAAACTCTTGCTATCTGTTTTTATATTTCGTGCTAGTTTACTTTCATAGTCTATCTTCCCTTTCTTAATAATTTTTTTAGTCATTCTTTGGTTGGCATTTAAACGTTTCCCAATCTTCTGTTCTCCCAATAATTTTGGTCACATTGTATGCCCTTGTTTTTAATTGGATACCGTCCTTCATTTCTTTCGTTAGCCACGGATGGCTATCTTTTCTCTTATGCCTTTTCCTCCTCACTGGAATATATTTTTCTTGAGAGTTGTGAAATGTCTCCTTAAATGTACACCACTGTTCATCAACCGTCCTACACTTTAATCTATTTTCCCAGTCCACTTTAGCCAACTCAGCCCTCATACCTTCATAGTCTCCTTTATTTAAGCTTAGTACGCTGGTTAGAGATCCAACTTTCTCACCTGCCATCTGAATTTGAAATTCAATAATGCTATGATCACTCATTCCAACTACACCGTGCATCTGGGCGGTAGTGGGTGTGAGCTCCCAATTTCGACAGCAAATGCGATCCTCGCCAAAGTGCCACCGAGGATTGAGTCGGGCCCAAGGAGAGGAGAGCACATAAAAATAAATACTTTCAGCAAAAAAATAACACCTCAGGGGACCCCATACACATAAATCGCTGGAAAAAAAAAAGAAGTTTACTAACCTTTTTTGCCAGATTTTCTTACTTAACCATTGGGGTTAGACCTGCCTTCACGCAGCAGTCCTTCCCCCTGCCTCCGCTGACTCCCGCCCGGAGCAAACTGGCAGCTCGGCGGGCGGGAGGACACTTACGTGCCTTGCGCGCCAGCGACCATCAGTGGGCGGTTCCCAGCGGTACTCCCCTCCCACCGGCAAGAGGCCTCCACGAAAATGGCACCAAGGGAAGACCGCCCAAAAAACACAGTGACAGCCAGCGGCATTGGGCGGTAAAGCCACCAAGTTCGGGCCCATAATATTCTGAGGGAGATTGACAGGGTAGATACTGAGTGATTATTTCCCCTGGCTGGAGAGTCTAGAACTAGGAGTAATTGTCTCAGGAATTTCTTCACTCAGTGGCCTTGTGAATCTTTGGAATTCTCTACCCCAAAGGGTGCTGAGTTGTTGAGTATATTCAAAGCTGAGATAGATAGATTTTGGACTCTGGAGGAATCAATGGATATAGGGATTTGGCAGGAAAGTGGAGTTGAGGTCGAAGATCTGCCATGATCTTATTGAATGGCGGAGTAGGTTTGAGGGGCTGAATGGCCTGCTACTGCTCCTAATTCTTATGTTATTAACAAGAGGAGGAAGCAGAAAGGAAAGTAAAGTGGTTAAAGAGTGCAAAAAGATGAAAAAGAAAAACAGATCCTGAGGAGGAAAGATTAAACCAAAAGTACAGAAGCAGGTTCCGGTGGTATGTAATGCACAAAGTATTGTGAATAAAATTGGTGATACCAGTGATATTTAAAGGGATCAGCAATCACTGTCAGGTTAGGTGCTAATTCATTTCTTCAGGCTCTGTGTAAGTTTGTGCGAATGTTTGGAGCTTTCCAGAGCTACTTAAAGTTAGTGAGGTAATAGGGGCTGGTGTCGCAAGTGGAGAAGGACTTGGTTGTGACTTCATAGGTTATAATCAGACCACTTGCTCCCAGTCATGGGTGCTGTAGTTGTCATCCCCCTTGGCCTACAGCATGACAGGGAGATGGATCAGAGGTAGCAAAGAAGTGGACAAGCTGTTTATAGAGGGAGGGGGAATAGGGCTCTCAGCAGGCCTTACCCACCTAGAGTCTTCTGAAAGCAATTCACTCACCTCAAATTTAGCCAGGAGCAATGTGTGAGGCATCTAAGCTTTACGAAGGAGGTGCACACAGAACACTGGCAGCCATTGCAACCAGGCCTGCAGCCTCACACCAGAGCAAGGACAGTGCTGTCGGTGGCTGTGAAGATGACTGTGGCTCTGAATTTCCTCGTATCGGGATCATTCCAAGCTGGAGCAGGCGACATCTGTAATATCTCCCAGTTTTCCATACACTGCTACATAAGAGAGGTGACAGACACTCTTTATGCTAGGAAAGGTGACTTCATTGTCTTCTCTTTGACCAGAGAGAAGCAGGAAAAGCGTGTATGTGGCTTTGTCAGGATAGCGCACTTCCCTATGGTGCAGAGCGCCATTGACTGAATGCACGTGGCTTTGCGGGCAACATATCTAAATGCTGAGATATACCTCAACCGCAAAGGTTACCACTCGCTGAATTGGTTAGTGTGCGACCATGCTCAGCACATCATGATGGTGAATGCCCAGTAGCCTGGCAGGAGTTACGATGCTTTTATTCTGCGTCAGTCTGCTGTTTCCTCACAACAAACTAGAGGGTGGCTGCTGGGCGACAAGGCTATCCATGAACCAACTGGTTCATGACTCCACTGCACAACCCATGCACACATGGGCAGCATGCATAAATGCAAGCCATGCTGCCACGTGGAATCCGATAGAACAGACCATTGGCATCCATAAATAATGCTTCCACTGCCTGGACCACTCTGGAGGACTCCTGCAGTACCCACCAATGCGCCTCAAGAAGATTATTGATTTGACACTCCCAACCACTAGCTCCTCAAGGTCAGCCAGCAAGGACATTTGCAGTGTCCCCCACTGAAAGTCTGCAGCCTTCCACCAACCATGCTGCAGCCACTGGGGTAGCATTGTGTGACTTCAATATAATAGGCAAAGGCACACACAAGACATTGAGTAAGAGAATGCATATGTTTGATGAGTTGATTTCTTGATGTCACATTGGATGGATAGACATATATAGGTATATTGGCAAGTTTGTTTTGTGGTGGCTTTTATTTCAGCATCATGGCCAAGAGGACGCTGTAATGGTTAATAACAGATGGAAAGTAAAGTGTGGGACTAATGTTGAAAGGGGAATTGGGATTGTCGTCACTGGGACCGCAGGTGGATGATTCCATCCCGGATATCCAGAACACAAAGGGTGGCATCCTTCCATTTGCTTCTTCCTCGTCTGATTCCTCCTCTTCTGTGTCTTCCTCTTCCCTCTGCAAGCGTATGCTGTAAATGTGAAATGACAGCATAAAATACTGGAAATACAGGGTACTCAGCTGGTCAGGCAGCATCTTGACCGAGATGTTAACTCTGTTTTTCTCCCCACGGATATTGCCTGACCTGTTGAGTAATCGCAGCATTTTCTGTCTTCATAAAGGCCTCATTTACCATCCGAGCCCTTGCATGTATCCAACAGCACTCCCGAAACACTTAAACACCTTTTCACATCTATTGCAGCAAGCCACCACTTCAATAAAAATTGTTAAAAGTCCAAAACTATACATTCAAACTTACCTAACAATGTGTGTTCTTTAAAATGTGCAGACATCACCTGGCATCCTTAGGACCCAGTGCTGTGGTTGAAGTTTGTGTTGGTTTTGTTAAGTCGGCGTTGCACACTGATTGATGTCACCATGCTGCCATTTTTTCTTTTAGGGTGCTACCAGTTACTGGCAGCACAAAGGGGGAGACAAATATGACGGCCATTTGCGGGACCCGCCACCAGCTGCCGAAAGAGCAGTGGTCGCCATTTTATTGCCATTTCATGGCACTACGGAGTGGCGGTAAGTACATGATTTTCTAGCTCTTTAATTTTATGGACAGGGATAATAATTTATTGATGCTAAAACTGCATCAGTAACTTTGAAGCATTCTGCCATCGGTTTGACACATGCATTTCCTGTGAATTTATCACAATATTCAATCAGCAAAATGAGTAATGTGGTCGAAGAAATAATTCAGGCGCTGATGGATTCAAAAAAAGTACCAGTGGATAATGGCAATATGTTTTGTTGTGAGAATAGTCTGTTGTGAAAAATCTCTAAGATTATTTCAAGTGTTTACTCCAAGGTAAAGTTATATTTCCAGAGAGTGTCTGAAATTTACTTTAAAACAATACATTGCTCTTTGGTATTTTTATTATTAACAGCTTAAATCAACTTTCTAAACTGTACACCCATATGGCTGGCCTTCTGATGGATGCTGTTGTTTTAGAAAATGATATGAAAGTGAAATTCTGCAATAATATGAGGAGTTTTGATAGATTGGATAGGGAGAAACTGTTTCCACGGCAGGAGAGTCAGTAACCAGAGGACACAGATTTAACATAATTGACAAAAAATTCAAGGGGGGGGGGCGAGATGAGGACAATTTTTTTAATTCAGCAAATTGTTATGATCTAGAAAACATTGCCTGAAAGGGTGGTGGAAGCAGGACGGATGAGAATTTTAAAATCGAGAATTTAACCACAATCCGATGTAGGTCAGTGAGCATGGGATGATGTGCGAGTTAGGACACATACAGCAGAATTTTTAATGACCTCAAGTTTAAGGAGGGTGGAAGATAGGAGGCCAGGCAGGAGTGTGTTGGAATAGTCAAGGCTAAAAGTAACAAAGGAATGGAGAAGGGTTTCAGCAATAGATGAGCTGAGACAGGTGTGGGGTCAGGTGATGTTACGGAGGTGGAAATAGGCGGTCTTACTGATGGCGCGGATATGTGGCCGGAAACTCATCTTGGCGTCAAATATGACACCAAGTTTGGGAACAATCTGATTGAACAGCTGCCAGGGAGAGGGATGGTGTTGGTGGCTAAGGAACGGAGTTTGTGGCAGGGACCGAAAACAATGGTTTCTGCTCTGTCTGTAGTGTACTTATGAATGACTCCACAAGGCAATATGTTGTACTTGAACTTTAGTGACCTAGATCCTTCATTACAAATTCCAGAGTGCCATGCAAGCATGGTGTGCAGCCTTTTATACAGGGCCCTGCCACCAGGGCAGAAAACTCCTGGTCTCCACCAGCTGCACCCTCTAGCGGTGCCAGTATGTATGTACATGGTGTGAATCTTATTGAAAGTACATCAGGTAAACCAGTCTCCATCTTATACATCATCATCATAGGCAGTCCCTCGGAATTAAGGAAGACTTGCTTTCAATCCTTAAGTGAGTTCTTTGATGGCTGAACAGTCCGATACGAGAGCCACAGACCCTGTTACCGGTGGGACAGACATGTGTCGAGGGAAGGGATCGGTGGGGCTGGTTTGCCGCGCACTCCTTCTGCTGCCTGCACTTGGCCTCTTCACGCTGTTTGCGTTGAGACTTGAAGAGTTCAATGCCCTCCCGGATGCACTTTCTCCACCTAGGGAGGTCTTCAGCCAGGGTCTCCCAGGTGTCAGTGATGATGTCGCACTTTACCAGGGAGGCTTTGAGGGTGTCCTTATAACGTTTCCGTTGTCCTCCTTTGGCTCGTTTACCATGAAGGAACTCCGCATAAAGCATTTGCTTAGGGAGTCTCGTATCTGGCATGTGAACTATGTGGCCTGCCCAGCGGAGCTGATCGAGTGTGGTCAGTGCTTCTATACTGGGGATGTTAGCCTGGGCGAGGACACTGATGTTGGTCCGCCTATCGTCCCAGGGGATTTGCAGGATCTTGCGGAGACATTGTTGGTGATATATCTCCAAGGACTTGAGGTGCCTTCTATACATCGTCCATGCCTCAGATCCATACAGGAGGGCGGGTATTACTACAGCCCTGCAGACCATGAGCTTGGTGGTAGATTTGAGGACCTGGTCTTCAAACACTCTTTTCCTCAGATGGCCAAAGGCTGCACTGGCGCACTGGAAGCGATGTTGAATCTCCGCATCAATGTCTGCCTTTGTTGTTAAGAGGCTCCCAAGATATGGGAAATGGTCCACTTTGTCGAGGGCTGCGCCGTGAATCTTGATGATTGGAGGGCAGTGCTGTGCGGCGATGACAGGCTGGCGGAGGACCTTTGTCTTACGAATGTTAAGCGTAAGGCTCATGCTTTCATATGCCTCAGTGAATACATTGACTATATCCTGGAGTTCAACCTCTGAATGTGTGCAGACGCAGGCATCGTCCGCATACTACAGTTCAATGACAGAGATTGGGGTGATCTTGGACCTGACCTGGAGGCGGCTTAGGTTAAACAGCTTTCCACTGGTTCTGTATTTTAGTTCCACTCCAGCGGGGAGCTTGTTGATTGTGAGATGGAGCATGGCGGCGAGGAAGATTGAGAAGAAGGTTGGAGCGATGACGCAGTCCTGTTTGACCCCGGACCGGACGTGGATTGGGTCTGTAATGTACAATTTCACAGTGACTACATATAGAGTACATCCATAGTCAGCATATATAACATCACTCTCCCCCAAGTCCTTTGTGCCAATTACCTTTGCACTATGTGCTCTGGCTTAGCTCTCCCCAGACTTAAGTGCCAATAGCCCTTGCACCTTGGCTATGCTTTGGCTTGGCTCTCTCCCTGTTAACCCCCAAGTCCTTTTTGCTACAACGTTGGGTAGTGGTTGATGTCATGTATTCAACCAGCATTGTAACCCATGTATAAACTGACCTAAGTTGTACACCGTGAGAACACTGACCACTAGGTGGGAGACACTCCTAACCTGGACCTTTAGGTATAAAAGGGGAAGCTCCACCCACCTTCATCACTTGAGTGCTAAGGAATAAAGGACAGGTCACAGACTGACCTTCTCTCAAGCATGGGCCTCGTGTGCATTTATACTGCATAGTAAGGACGTGGCCGGTTTGAACGGTGCCGTTCTAACATGGTTAATTCCATTGCCTGCCATGAAGCCCTGGAATTCAGTGCTTGTGAAGCACGGGCCATTGTCGCTGACCAAGATGTCCGGTAGACCGTGGGTGGCGAACATTGCCCGTAGACTTTCTACCGTGGCAGAGGATGTGCTTGAATTTAAAATGTCACACTCGATCCATTTGAAGTAGGCGTCTACTACAACCAAAAACATTTTCCCCATGAAAGGACCTGTGTGACCAAGGCTTGGCGGGCCATGGCCAGGGGTTAAGGGGGGCTTCCCTGGATGCATTGCCCAGCTGGGCACACGTGTTGCACCTGCGAACACAAAGTTCCAGATCTGCGTCTATCCCTGGCCACCAAACGTGTGACCTGGCAATTGCCTTCATCGTGACAATGCCCGGGTGCCCATTGTGGAGTTCTCTGATGAACACCTCTCTGCCCATCTGGGGCATGACTACGCGGTTTCCCCACAGTAGGCAATCGGCCTGAATCGAGAGTTCATCCTTGCGCCTGTGAAATGGTTTAAATTTCTCAGGGTATGCCCTGTACGTGGCTGCCCAGTCCCCATTTAGGACACATTTCTTGACTAGAGACAATAGCGGGTCTCTATTTGTCCAGACTTTAATCTGACGGGCTGTCACGGGTGAGCCTTCGCTTCCGAAAGCTTCAACAGCCATGACCATCTCAGCAGCATGCTCGGTAGCCCCCTCAGTGGTGGCTAGTGGGAGCCTGCTGAGTGCATCGGCGCAGTTTTCGGTGCCCGGTCTGTGCCGAATTGTGTAGTCATAGGCGGCTAACGTGAGTGCCCACCTCTGTATGCGGGCCGATGTGTTTGCATTTATGGCCTTGTTGTCGGCCAAAAGGGACGTTAGGGGTTTGTGATCTGTCTCCAGCTCAAATTTCCTGCCAAACAGGTACTGGTGCATTTTCTTTACCGCATATACACATGTGAGCGCCTCCTTTTCTACCATCCCATAGCCCCTTTCTGCCTGGGACAGACTTCTGGAGGCATAAGCTACCGGCTGTAATTGACCCTTGGCATTGACATGCTGCAATACACACCCGACACCATAGGACGACGCATCGCACTTTAACACAAGTTTCTTACATGGGTCATATATCGTTAACAGATTGTTGGAACATAACAAATTGCGTGCTCTATTAAAAGCCCTTTCCTGGCTGTCCCCCCAGACCCATTCGTGACTTTTGCGTAGGAGCACGTGTAGCGGCTCTAGCAGCGTGCTCAATTTGGGAAGAAAGTTACCAAAATAGTTCAGGAGCCCCAGGAACGAACGCAGCTCCGTCGTGTTACGGGGTCTGGGTGCTCTCTGGATCGCTTCCGTCTTGGACGCAGTAGGGCTGATCCCGTTTGCTGCTACCCTCATCCCCAGGAATTCTACCTCTGGAGCTAGGAAGACGCACTTCGCCTTTTTCAGTCGCAGACCAACCCGGTCCAGTCTGCTTGGCACCTCCTCCAGGTTGTGGAGGTGTTCTTCCGTATCGCAACCCGTAATGAGGATGTCGTCCTGAAAAACCACCGTCCCTGGAATCGACTTGAGGAGGCTTTCCATATTTCGTTGGAAGATCGCGGCGGCCGAGCGAATCCCGAACGGACATCTGTTGTACTCAAACAACCCCTTGTGTGTCGTGATGGTGGTCAGCTTCTTCGACTCACTCGCCAGCTCCTGGGTCATGTAAGCTGAGGTCAGGTCCAATTTTGTAAAAAGTTTGCCACCGGATAGCGTCGCAAAGAGGTCCTCCGCTCTCGATAGCGGGTACTGGTCTTGGAGTGACACCCGATTGATGGTGGCCTTGTAATCGCCACATATCCTGACCGACCCATCCGCCTTGAGCATCGGCACAATCGGGCTCGCCCAGTCACTGAATTCGACTGGCGAGATGATGCCTTCCCTCAGCAGGCGGTCCAATTCGCCTTTTATCTTTTCCCGCATCACGTACGGCACCGCTCTGGCCTTGTGGTGTACTGGCCTGGCGTCCGGGTTTATGTGAATCACTACCTTGGCCCCCATGAAAGTGCCAATGCCAGGTTGAAATAATGAGTCAAATTTGTCCAGGATCTGTGAGCATGATACTCGCTCCACAGAGGAAATTGCATTGACATCGCTCCATTTCCAGTTCATGACAGCAAGCCAACTCCTCCCCAGTAGTGCGGGACAGTCCCCTGGGACAATCCAGAGTGGCAGTCTGTTCTCCGAATCTTTGTGGGTCACGACTACCATGGCGCTGCCTAGCACCGGAATGATCTGCTTTGTATATGTCCGTAGCTGTGCGTCAATCGGCTATAATTTTGGCCTGTTGGCCTTGGATGCCCACAACTTTTTGAACTGTTTGATACCCATCAGGGACTGGCTAGCACCCGTGTCTAACTCCATTGATACTGGGATGCCATTGAGGAGCACTTTCATCATTATCGGTGGCGTCCTGGTGTATGAACTGTATACGTGCTCCACATGAACTCGCTGAACTTCAGCTTCTAGCGATTTCCCCCAGTGTCCATTTCTGCAATTTCTGCAGGTATTTTGCTCATCTCTGCAAACTTCAGCTGAGTGTGTGCCTCCACGCCTCCAGCATGAGTTGCGGTTTGAAACAAAAGGTCTCTTGCCAGTCGATCGTCCCTGACTGCCCCTGTTATTGTCCTTGAGTGCACCATTAACAGGTGTTGATGGCCCCATTACTGGCCGCATTGTCCCTTGCAATGGTGTGAATCGCTGTTCAGCTTGCCATTGTCTCTGTCGAACTCCCCCTCTGGGTTCGACTACATGTTGGGGCATGCCCGACTGCCCTTGTCTGCCTGGAGAACTGTGTGCTGCTTTAACAATGTTGAATCTCTGTCCCAACCATTCCTTAACACAGTACCTCTCATCTGTTCTGCTAGTGGCCATGCTCGCGTGGTTTAAATCCCAGTTTCTTGTCGCCATTGATACGTCCTTACTATGCAGTATAAATGCACACGAGGCTCATGCTTGAGAGAAGGTCAGTCTGTGACCTGTCCTTTATTCCTTAGCACTCAAGTGATGAAGGTTGGTGGAGCTTCCCCTTTTATACCTGAAGGTCCAGGTTAGGAGTGTCTCCCACCTAGTGGTCAGTGTTCTCACGGTGTACAACTTAGGTCAGTTTATACATGGGTTACAATGCTGGTTGAATACATGATAGTTATCAGATTGGATGGTTCGATGATGCAGTGGAGGTTCCAGTGGGTTCTGGGTTGTGATCCATGTGTGTGTCCATGGCTACATACATCCATTTTCCACACCCCACAGCGAGATCATGCAGCTGGCCCGTTACTTTAACATACAGGATCAGACGCGGTGCAAGTACAAAGAAAGGAAGAAAATACATTTTTTTTTCAGTTTGTATCATGGCACCTAGATTCCTTGACTTACATTCGTTACGTTTTACGATCGTGTGCCAGGATTACATAGATTGCATTCATGGTTTAGTCATGGTCAGTACTGAGGTCGCAGTACAGATATGCGAGGACGCTAGTTCCAAAGCAACCGGGTGGGGTCCTAGTCGGGGTGCTAGCAGGGTGGGCTTGTTTCGCTCTCTGAGCCAGGACTCAGGGCCGTTGCCTTGTGGTGGGCAGAGCCACAGATGTGTGTGGCCTCAATGTCCTCCTTTGAGGGCTGCAGAGTCTTCTGCCTGCTCTCTCACGGTGTTAGGAACCTGGCTGTTCCAGGTCCCATTTGGGGAACTCGTTGCTTCTGAACTTTCGCTCCCGGACATGGCCGAGGTAACGACTAGGTCTGGGGGTTGTGCTGTCTCCACCCGGATGGTGGGCGACGGCGGCCGACTGCGCGTATTGGCGCCGTTTTCATTTCCAGGTCCGTGGCGAATGGTGCCATTGGGTGCCTGCGGCATGGGATAGACCTGGGGCAGGGTATCAGGCTCCGCACCTTTACCCTCCCGAATATGCTCGCTTGCTTCTCTAGGGGACACTCCATTCCAGACATCTCGCAACAACATTTGATTCTTTGCATTAGGACAGGTATGGACAGCTCGCAACAACATTTTTTTCTTTATATTAGGTCTGGTGCCGACATCTCGCAACAACATTCTGTTCTTTACAGTGCCGACATCTCGCAACATCATTCTGTTCACAATATTAATCGGTTTGTTACATTGATTGCCATGCATACAATGTCTCTTTAAGTTCAGTTGGTTGCAGATCTTCTTTAAGAAAACTCTGCTGGCTTTACCCCAATCAGATCCTTTGTTGGACCCCACATGTTGGTCCCTCAGCATTGCACCTGGTGATGTTGCCACAGCCATATTCCTTTCCAGCCACGCTGCTCCTCGCTGCAGCAGGAACGCCATCTTGCATCGGTCCTCGAGGTCAACTGCATTGATCCTTCTCTCCCGCGATTCAGTCACAAACGATGGAAGGGTACCTGTGATTTTGATTTCCCCACCCAGGAGTCCTGCCATTGGAGCCGCGAAGGTATTTTTAGATTGTTCCGGTTGGATCATTGCCACGCAGTTGTGATGGATGGTCTGTGCCTCAGGTGCTGCGCTGGTTTGTTCTCTGGTGCCTGGCCAAGCGAAGGTGAGGTTTTGCTCTGCCTCTGAGCACAGGGGACATCGATTGCTGGAGTGAAGAGGTCTTCCCATTTCCACTGGATCTTCCCCATCCATCTTCTACTGAGTAGCATTGGGCCATCACCTGCAACAATTCACAGAGGTAACTTGTGCACCACGCCATTATGGATTACACTTACATCCGCTCCATTATACTCCATATACTTCTTCTTAGGGCTGAGCTGCCTCTCTGGCCAAATCATCATGCTCCCCGCTGGATTCAAAGTCATCTACCAACTCCTCTGCTAGATGGTGAGTCGTATTTCTTTTACACATGCGCTGGAGGTGGCCCTTCATGTTACAGGCTTTGCATACGTACTCCACAAACCGACACTAGTGAGCCCTATGGTTTCCTCCGCAACGCCAGCGTGGTGCTATTCGATTAGCACCCCTCAGTGGACTCTGAGTTCTGGAACCCTGAGGTCTGTGCTCTCTGGCCTGGGCACAGCCACATTCTACAGTCCTTGTTCTCATCGCCAGTTGTTATGTCTGTAGTGTACTTATGAATGACTCCGCAAGGCAATATGTTGTACTTGAACTGTAGTGACCTCGATCCTTTATTCTAAACTCCAGAATGCCGTGCAAGCATGGTGTGCAGCCTTTTATACAGGGCTCTGCCACCAGGGCAGGAACCCCCCCGGTCTCCACCAGTTGCACCCTCTAGTGGTGCCAGCATGTATGTACATGATGTGAACCTTAATGATAGTACATCAGGTAAACCAATCTCCATCTTATACAATCTCGCAGTGACTACACATAGAGTCATCATCATAGGCAGTCCCTCAGAATCGAGGAGGACTTGCTTCCACTCCCAAAGTGAGTTTTTTGTTGGCTAAACAGTCCGATACGAGAGTCACAGACCCTGCTACAGGTGGGACAGACATTCGTCGAGGGAAGGGGTCAGTGGAGCTGGTTTGCTGTTCGCTCCTTCCGCTGCCTGCGCTTGGCCTCTTCATGCTCTTTGCGTTGAGAATCAAAGAGCTCAGCGCCCTCCCGGATGTACTTTCTCCACCTCGGGCAGTCTTCGGCCAGGGTCTCCCAGGTGTCAGTGGTGATGTTGCACTTTACCAGGGAGGCTTTGAGGGTGTATTTATAACATTTCCGCTGTCCTCCTTTGGCTCGTTTACCATGAAGGAGCTCCGCATAAAGCATTTGCTTAGGGAGTCTTGTATCTGGCATGCGAACTATGTGGCATGCCCAGCGAAGCTGATGGAGTGTGGTCAGTGCTTCAATACTGGGGATGTTAGCCTGGTAGAGGACACTGATGTTAGTGCGCCTGTCCTCCCAGGGGATTTGCAGGATCTTGCGGAGACATCGTTGGTGATATACATAGAGTACATGCATAGTCAGCATATACCAACAGTTTCGGTCTTCCCAATATTTAGTTGGAGAAAATGTCTCCTCATCCAATACTGGATGTTGGGCAAGCAGTGTGACAATTTAGAGACAGTGAAGGTCTGTGGGGAAAGTGCAGGGAGTGGGACTAATTAGATTGCTCTTTCAAAGAACTAGCACAGGCATGATGGTCCGAATGGCTTCCTTCTGCATTGTATGATTCTATGATGCTCCATGACATTTATATCTTAAAGTGGTTCACATCCAACAAATGAATATGGAAGTGCAGTCACTTTTAGATAGGGAAATGCTGCAGCCAATTTTCACACAGCAACCTCCCAACATAGCAAATAAAATGGATGGTCAGTTAATTATTTTTGGTGGTATTGGTTGAGAGAGGGCTTGTTAGAAATAGCCAAGTTTAAGGCTATCTCTGGTCACTTTAATAATCAGGATTGACTGTAAACCAATCTGGCGGATATATTGTGTTTCATCAGAGTTTAAGACAGAATATAACACATTAGTAATACAGTAAAAACATACGACCATAACAAATAGTCAATACCAATCCCGATCGGACAAACGACTGGCGCATGTGAGCAGTTCTCTGGCTTGCAGTCTCTTTCTCTTTTTCTAGACCTTCCTTCGGTAAAGCAATGGGATCACTCAATGAATGTACGACCAGCACAACTTCTGTTTCGCTCTCTCCTCACACAGTTTGTGAGTACAACCTTGAACAGACTGCTTTTATTCTCTTTTTATGGCTGAGCCTGACATGGGATATTGACAAGACCTTTTGATCTATAGAGGTTTCCCTAAAAACTTAATATCCAATAAGGCTTCGAGTTCTTTGTCTCAATTATGAATCAAGAACCCTCCATAAAGATGTCTTCTGATTTTCTTAGCCATATGTCTTTCTTGTTTATAGTTCCCAGAGTTCATTCTTTGAAATTGATTTAATCTCTCTTGTCCCTATTCTCTCCTTTGATCCTGTGAGGCCAAACCAGAAAACTGTTCCTTCAGAGTCGTTATCTCCTTTACGACATAACAAATGTTTACGTTAACTCTCAAGTTCCATCCATTCTAGGTCTTTCTATAAAAAATTGTCTTAAATATACATAAACAAAGCTGAAGTTTTAACTTGAAAACAGCAGATAATGGTTGCCATAGTGCAGAATGCTATAACATCTCAGCAGGGTACCAAAACATTAGCATTTCTACGCATTTCTCTGATTCGAAGAGACTTTCCGTCTGCAATTGAAACATCAGAGTTTAAACAAAATTTTTTTTTGCGTCACAGTTTCAATCACATAACCATATACAGCTTTAAGCATCCTTGATTTAGAACATATTGTTTCTCAGGACAAGCTCATAGGCTTCTTCACATAGTTCCATGCGACTTTTTACATCCATCTGAACTGTTGTGGGCTCCATGAAGGCCGATGAATTTAATGCTGATATATAGAACTAGAAATTCCACTGCACTTTTTGGGGCGGTAACTTTTGAAATCTCCGAAAAGTATCGGCAGGGGATAATCATTTTTTGCTCCTGGGATTTTAGCTTTAGCGCTCCAAAAGGAAAGTGGAGCACTAAATCAAGCGCTAACCACTTCTCCTAGGGTGTTAAAGTGTGTGAGCAGGGCGGTAGTGGCAGAGCGCTGAAGAATGTGCAGCACAGTGCTACTAGCATCAGGGGCTGCTTCCCTCGCTTAAAGGGAAGGGCCAGGAAAGAAAGACTTGGATTTATATAGCGCCTTCCATGACCATCAGACGTCTCATAGTGCTTTACAGCCAATGAAGTACTTTTGGAATGTGGGGGAGGTGCAAAGACACATGGGTGTCATGGTACATCAGTCATTGAAGGTAGGCATGCAGGTACAGCAGGCAGTAAAGAAAGTAAATGGCATGCTGGCCTTCATAGCGAGGGGATTTGAGTATAGGAGCAGGGAGGTCTTGCTGCAGTTGTACAGGGCCTTGGTGAGACCTCACCTGGAATATTGTGTGCAGTTTTGGTCTCCTAATCTGAGGAAGAACGTGCTTGCTATTGAGGGAATGCAGCGAAGGTTCACCAGACTGATTCCCGGGATGGCAGGACTGACATATGAGGAAAGGCTGAATCAGTTAGGCTTATACTCACTGGAATTTAGAAGAATGAGAGGGGATCTCATAGAAACTTATAAAATTCTGACGGGACTGGACAGATTAGATGCAGGTAGAATGTTCCCGATCTTAGGGAAGTCCAGAACCAGGGGTCACAGGCTAAAGAGATAAGGGGTAAGCCAAAAAGGATCGAGCTGAGGAGAAACTTTTTCAGCCAGATAGTTGTGAACCTGTGGAATTCTCTACCACAGAAAGTTGTTGAGACCAGTTCGTTGGACGTATTCAAAAGGGAGTTAGATGTGGCCCTTACAGCTAAAGGGATCAGGAGGTATGGAGAGAAGGCAGGAATGGGGTACTGAGGTTGCATGATCAGCCATGATCATATTGAATGGCGGTGCAGGCTCGAAGGGCCGAATGGCCTACTCCTGCACCTATTTTCTATGTTTCTATGTCACTTTTGTAATGTAGGAAACGGTGCAGCCAATTTGAGCACAAGCAAGCTCCCACATACAGCAACGTGATATTGACTAGATAATCTGTTTTTTTTTGTCACATTGATTGAGGGACAAATATTGGCCAGGACGCCAGGGAGAACGCCTCTGCTTCTCTTCGAAATAGTATCATGGGATCTTTTACGTCCAATTGAGAGAGCAGACAGGATCTCAGTTTAACGTCTCATCTGAAAGACGGTACCTCTAACAGTGCAGTGCTCCCTCAGGGGAGTGTCAGCTGAGATTTTTTGTGCTCAAGTCCCTGGAGTGGGACTTAAACACACAACCTTCTGACTCGGTGGCGAGAGTGGTACCCACTGAGCCACAGCTGACAATGATGATTTACAACATTGTTCTACTTAGTTATGTGTGCTGAGGCGACCTGCGTGACTGCCATTACAGCCCCAATCACTCTCAGAGAGTGGAGGGCTTAGACATCGCGCAGCAATGAGGCGTCAAAAACTTTCAGCAGGCACCAGACTGGCCGACCTTGTTGTGTATGGAGAAAGAGTCAGACTGAACACTGTGAGCTCAAAGTAAAGTGTGACCTTAGTCTTTTATTGCAGATCTCCAGAGTGCCTCTCTAACCTGTGAAGCCTTCTTAAATACCTGTGCTCCCAAGGGATTATGGGATCCCTTGGGACTCCGGGGAAAGAGCCCTCTGGTGGTTGTACAGAGTAAATACAAGTCCACATATATAACAACGTTCCCCCCCCAAAGTCAAAGGTGTAACTATTTACAATGTAAGTCGATCTGGGACCCTTCTTGCCCTGGTTGATCATCTCAGTGTGAAAGCTGGTGCTGTTGAATCATTTGTTGGGCCCTGCAGGGCTGCTGTGGATGATGGGTTCTGCTTCGTGGTCAACCGTGATGTCGGTTGCCATTGGGGAGTGTTTTGGGGGAACAAAAAAGGTAGGGTCCAAGGTGGGTTGCTCAGGATAGTCCGTGAATCTGAGTTCGATTTGGCCCAAGTGTTTCCGGTGAATGAGTCCATTTGAAAGTTTGACCTGAAACACCCTGCTCCCCTCTTTGACCACGACAGTGCCGGGAAGCCACTTGGGACGTTGTCCATAATTTAATACAAATACAGGATCATTGACTTCAATCTTGCATGACACATTTGTGCTCTCATGGTATGCACTTTGTTGAAGCTGCCTGCTCTCTACCTGTTCATGTAGATCAGGGTGAACTAACGAGAGCCTTGTCTTAAGTGTTCTTTTCATGAGCAGTTCAGCAGGTGGGATCCCAGTGAGTGAGTGGGGTCTCGTGCGGTAGCTAAGCAGGACTCGGGATAGGCGAGTCTGCAGTGAATCTTCAGTTACCTTCTTCAAGTCTTGCTTGATGGTTTGCACTGCTCTCTCTGCCTGACCATTGGACACTGGTTTAAACGGGGCAGATGTGACATGTTTGATCCTGTTACGGGTCATGAATTCTTTGAACTCAGCACTGGTAAAACATGGCCCGTTGTCGCTCACCAGGACATCGGCTAAGCCGTGTGTGGCAAACATGGCCCGCAGGCTTTCAGTGGTGGCAGGGGACATGCTAGCTGACATTATCTCATATTCAATCCACTTGGAATACGCATCTACAACCACAAGGAACATTTTACCCAAGAACGGGCCTGCATAGTCGATGTGTACCCCAGACCACGGTTTGGAGGGCCAAGACCATAACCATCGGCGCCTCCCTGGGTACATTGCTTAACTACGAGCAAGTATTACATCTGTGAACGCAGGACTCTAAGTCCGCATCGATACCGGGCCACCACATGCGGGATCTGGCTATCGCTTTCATCATTATGGTGCCTTGGTGGGTACTGTGGAAGTCATTGATGAAGGTGTCTCTGCCCTTCTTGGGGACCACTACTCGATTGCTCCACAGAAGGCAGTCTGCCTGTATAGACATTTCATCTTTGTGCTGCTGGAACGGCTTTATCTCTTCCTGCATTTCCACTGGGACACTGGACCAGCTCCCGTGAAGTACACAGCTTTTGACTCGAGATAATAAGGGGTCCTGGCTTGTCCAGGTTTTGATCTGCTGGACAGTGACAGGTGATTGCTCACTCTCAAATGCTTCCATAACCATGGCTAGATCTGCAGGCTGCGCCATTTCCACCCCCGTGGTGCGCAATGGCAGTCTACTGAGAGCATCGGCGCAGTTTTCTGTGCTTGGCCTGTGGCGGATGGCATAGTTGTGTGCGGACAACATGAGTGCCCATCTCTGGATGCGGGCCGATACGTTGGAATTTATCCCTTTACTCTCGGAAAACAGGGATATAAGTGGCTTATGGTCAGTTTCCAATTCGAATTTTAGCCCAAACAGGTATTGATGCATTTTCTTTACCCCATAGACACACGCTAACGCTTCTTTTTCAATCATGCTGTAGATTCTCTCAGCCATAGACAGACTCCTGGATGCATAAGCAACCGGTTGCAGTTTCCCGAAATCATTAGCTTGTTGCAATACACACCCGATGCCATATGACGATGCATCACATGATAGTACCAAAAGCTTACATGGATCATACAACACAAGCAATTTGTTTGTGCATAACAATTTTCTCACTTTTAGTGTTATGTATTGTCCAGGTACATTAAATGTAATAGTATAATAGTGCGCCACAGAGGGCGCTGTGGTGGGAGACCTGAAAGTACCTGCAAGACAGAGTATAAAAGGCTGCCCACCACACCTGAGAAGGCACTCTGGAGTTACCTAATAAAGGACTAAGGTCACAGCAGTTACTACAACACGAGACTGTGTGGAGTCAGTGATTTGAGTGCTACATACATCACATTGGCGACAAGGACACGGACGATCTTCACGCAATCATGGCTACTCTGGGCTCGTTAAAGGATTTTACGGTGGGCAATGATTGGGAGGCCTTCACGGAAAGGCTCGAGTACTACTTCACAGCAAACGACCTGACGGGGAACACGGACGCACTGAGAGAGAAGCGTAAGGCGATATTGCTTTCCAATTGTGGCGATGAGGTTTACTGTCTCATCAGGGATTTGCTGACACGCGAGAGCGCCAGGGACAAGTCGTATGAGGAGCTGATCACACTCATTCGTGACCAACTGAAACCGAAGGAGAGCATCCTCACGGCCCGCTACAAATTCTACCACCACTGCAGAACTGAGGGCCAGGATGTCACCAAATATGCTGCGGACCTCAGGAGACGCGCGGCGCCATGTGATTTTGGCATACACCTTGACGAGGCGTTGCGGGATGTTTTTTTATGGGGATTGGCCATGAGGGTCTCCTTCACAAGCTGCTAACCATGGAACCTACAGTCACTCTGAAGCAAGCCATCACCATCAGCAGGTCATTCATGACCTCGACTTGCAGCACCAAGCAGATGATACACACAGTCTCGAACCCGCCAGGCACTGTCCACAGGATTGCACCCACCATGGGAAAAACTGCAGAACGTGGCTCTGCCCAGGGTAGAGAGCACGGACCTCAGGGTCCCGGAGCTCAGAGTCCGCCGAGGGAGGCTAATCAAGTAGCACCATGCTGGCGCTGCGGAGAAAGCCACAGGGCTCACCGGTGCAGGTTTGTGGAGTATACGTGCAATACCTGCCGCACGAAAGGCCAGCTTCAGCGTTTGTTCAAAAGAAACCTGACTCACCGTCTGGCTGAGGAGATGGTAGAGGATCCACCATCCAGCGAGGAACAGGCATAAGAAGATGAGGTGCTGGGACTGTATACATGTACCGATGATTCGGCTCCAGTGATTATGGAAGTCAAGATTAACGGAATCCCTGTGAGCATGGAAGTAGACACTGGATCGGGTCCATCGTTGATGAGTCAGAGAACTTTTGATAAACTGTGGGTCAACCCAGCTGCACGACCCAAGCTGGTCCCGGTCACGCCGAAGCTCCGTACCTACACCAGGGAACAGGGGCGAGACGCATGGATTACCTTTGTGGGTCGTTGCAGGTGATGGGCCGACGCTACTAGGCAGGAGACGGATGGGGAAGGTCCGTGGGAGCTGGGAAGACTTCATTCCTCCACAGACTGCTGTTCCCCGGGTCCCCCAAGAGCAGCGCCGACCAAGCTGGAGGAGAAAGAAGCCGTTCATTGGCAGTCCAAATCCCCATACAGACGAGCAGACCCTGGAAGAGCAGGCGTTGATCGGGAAATCCACCGACAGGCGACAAATCCGGGGGGCCCACGCGGAGAGAAAGTCGGGCGGCGGTCGCGGCTACGGTGGAGGCCGGGATGGCGGTGGCGGTGGCGGTGGTGGGGGCTACTGCAACAGCAGGAGAGGAGGCTACGGCGGCAGAGGAGGCGGCCGGCATAACTCGGGAGAACGCAATAGCTACTCGGGTGGGTACAAGAGCCAGAGCGGCGGGGACAGCAGCAGTTACGGCAAGTAAGGAGGCCACAGGGACTATGACTGATCGAATCGTTCTTGGCCATTTTTCCTTCCTCCTGCAGTTATCAGTATGTTCTGCACAGAGCTGCACCTACAGTTATCAGTATTTTCTGCAATATCTTGAAAATATATCCACTGCCCGCCATTATTGAATGCTGTGCGTTTCTCCGAATCAGTGGCACAAATGCCCTTATTCAGAACCGCCATTTCAATAAGAAACATCAATAGCTGTAGTTGAAGCATGGGGGAGGGTGCAGGGAGAACGGAAGGTTTCATATCATCCTGCTCATTGGCAGGCGCTAATTCCTGAATCCTGACACGACAAACATCTTGGAAATCAGTAACCTGGGTTAAGGTAGATGCTGAAATATCATGAACAAACTTAAAAAAAAAACGTAACTTTGAATTAATTTTAAAATCTAATAAATTTTAATTTAATTGAGAAATAACAAAATAATGTGATCTTACTGCCAGCAAAGATGGTGGCGAGCCCGGGCTGCAAAGAACGAAGGCAAGCAGTACAACTAAAATGGCGGCGCCTAAGTGAAGCCTCGTGGGAATCTCAAGATGGCGTTTTAAAAGGGAAATGCACCCGGGAGCCTTAAAAGGGCCTTACACCGTTGGCGGTCCACACAAAAAGACTTTTGTAAGGCAAGAGCGAGTCTAAATGTGTAATATGATTTGTATGATGTAGTGATTTAGGATAAGAGTTGATATTTTGATGCTGAATGGTTACTGTGTTTAAAATGTGATGGGGATGAATGATTTACGAAAAGCGTCAATACCACGAGGTACAAGTAAAAGGGTTAATGGGTCGTGGCTAACATGCCTAAGAGGCCAATGCGATTTCCGATATTATGTGATTCAGGCAATGGTTCAGCGGCTGCAGATGCCGCTGAGGCGACTATTGAGAACAGAGGCAACACACCAGTTGCGATACCCTGTCTCAGCACAGCCCATCATCTCGGGCAAAAAGGGGCAGTACACTGCCACCGTACCTCACCCAGTGGAGCTGGGATTAAATAACTGTTCAGTGCACCTGCAACCTTTTGATATAACATCTGTACCATATATCATATGTACCATACAAAAGTACTGTCTATATATACCTACTTTCTGTTGGAGGTTATCCCCGTGTACTTCATCACCCATGTAAGGACTACAAATACCACTGGATCACAAGCATTATCTCTACATGGGGGGGAAGAGGGAAGTGGATGGTCATGGACTTACACTCACAAACCAACCAGGACGAACAAGGCTGAGGTTACCGGCAATGGCTTTTGGGACTGGGGGGGAAGTGAGATGTTATGTATGGTCCAGGTACATTAAATGTAATAGTACAATGGTGCGCCACAGAGGGCGCTGTGGTGAGAGACTTGAAAGTACCTGCAAGACAGAGTATAAAAGGCTGCCCACCACACCTGAGAAGGCACTCTGGAGTTACCTAATAAAGGACTAAGGTCACAGCAGTTATTACAACACGAGACCGTTTGCAGTCAGTGATTTGAGTGCTACATACATCACATTTACAAAGGCATTTTCTTGGCTTTTGTCCCAAATCCATTTGCCCCTTTTTCGTAGTAAGACATTTAGTGGTTCTAGCAGGGTGTTGATACCCGGTAAGACGTTACCAAAGTAGTTCAAGAGTCCCAGAAACGCCTGCAACTCCGTCACGTTCTGTGGCCTCGGTGCATTCTCAATTGCCTCCGTCTTCGCGTTGGTGGGCCTGATGCCGTCCGCCGCAATCCTCCTTCCTAGGAACTCCACTTCAGGCGCCAGGAAAACGCACTTCGAGCATTTTAACCTGAGACCCACGCAGTTGAGTCGACCGAGAACCTCCTCCAGGTTCTGCAAGTGCTCAACTGTGTCCGACCTGTGACCAAGATGTCGTCCTGGAAGACCATGGTGTGCGGGACCGACTTCAGTAAACTTTCCATGTTTCTCTGGAATATCGCCGCCACTGATTGGATTCCAAACGGGCATCTGTTATAAACAAAAAGACCTTTGTACGTGTTGATGCAGGTGAGGGCCTTCGATGATTCCTCCAGTTCCTGCGTCATGTAGGCTGAAGTCAGATTCAGCTTCGTGAACAGCTTTCCTCCCGCCAGCGTTGCAAAGAGGTCATCGGCTTTTGGTAGTGGGTATTGGTTCTGCAGGGAGAAATGATTGATAGCTACTTTGTAATCGTCACAGATTCTGATGGTGCCATTTCCCTTGAGGACTGGGACAATAGGACTGACCCACTCGCTGAACTCGATCGGTGAAATGATGCCCTCTCATTGCAGACGTTCTAGCTCGATCTCTACCCTTTGTCTCATCATGTACGGTACTGCTCTCGCCTTGTGATGGATGGGTCGTGCCCCCGGAATTGCTCCTTGGAATTTCCCGATGCCTGGTTCGAACAGCAAAGGAAATTTGTTTAAGACCTGGGCAAACGAAGTGTCGTCAGTGGGCGATAGCACTTGGACGTTGTCCCAGTTCCAGCATATCTTTCCCAGCCAGCTCCTGCTGAGCAGCGTGGGACCATCGTCCGGTATCATCCAGAGTGGTAACTTGTGCACCGCTCCATCGTAGGAGACCTTTACGGTAGCACTGCCGATTACAGGAATCTGTTCTTTAGTGTAAGTTCTTAATCTCATGCGAACTGGAGTTAAGACTGGCTTTGAGGCCTTGTTGCACCACAACCTTTCGAACGTCTTTTTGCCCATGATGGACTGGCTCGCGCCCACGTCCAGCTCCATTTACACCGGGAGTCCATTTAGTTCAACATTCAGCATTATCGGGGGACAATTCATGGTGAATGTGTGCACCCTATGTACCTCTGCCTCCTCTATCTGAGGCTCTGGTTCGTCATGATCCTCCGTGGATCTGTCCTCCTCTGCAACGTGGTGGTTTGCAGGTTTAACAGGCTTAGCAGCTCGCCTGCACACTCGTTGGAGGCGTCCCATTGTTCCACAGCCCTTGAAAACGTATCCTTTGAATCAGCATGAATGGAAACGATGATCACTCCCGCAGCACCAACAAGGTGTTAATGGCCTTGCATTCATCACCCTTGATGGTGGATTCTGAGACATCTACGGACGTGTAGTTGCAGGTATGTGTGACCTGCCCTGTATGTTATGATTCGAAAACAACATCACTTTGTTCACAGTACTTGTAGCAGCACTTGTGTGCAGAGAGATTTGCTTCATATTGTCACTGGTGGCAATGAACGCTTGGGCTATCGCTATGACCTTACTCAAGGTTGGGGTCTCTACAGTCAACAGCTTGCGAAGTATGGTTTCGTGGCCAATGCCAAGTACGAAAAAGTCTCTGAGCATGTACTCCAAATGTCCTTCAAATTCTCAATGTCCTGCAAGGCGTCTCAGCTCAGCGACATAACTCGCCACTTCCTGGCCTTCAGACCTTTTGTAGGTATAGAACCGGTACCTCGCCATCAGAATGCTTTCCTTCAGGTTCAAATGCTCTCGGACCAGTGTGCACAAATCGTCATACGATTTCGCCGTGGGTTTCGCTGGAGTGAGCAGATTCTTCATGAGGCCATACGTTGGTGCCCCACAGACGGTGAGGAGGATCGCTCTGCATTTGGCAGTGCTCTCTTCCCTATTTAGCTCGTTGGCCATGAAGCATTGTTCGAGTTGCTCCACAAAAGTTTCCCAATCAGCTCCCTCCAAAAATTTCTCCAGGATGCCCACTGTTCTCTGCATTTTTTGGTTCACTATCTGTATCTCATTGCCAGTTGTAGTGTATGGAGAAAGAGTCAGACTGAACACTGTGAGCTCAAAGTAAAATGTGACCGTAGTCTTTTATTGCAGGTCTCCAGAGTGCCTCTCCAACCTGTGAAGCCTTCTTAAATACCTGTGCTCGCAAGGGATTATGGGATCCCTTGGGACTTCGGGGAATGAGCCCTCTGGTGGCTGTACAGAGTAAATACAAGTCCACATATATAACAGACCTGAACATCACTGCCTTTAATTATTGCTTCCCAAGCGGCCAGCCGAGGTGACAACGTTTCCTGCAGCTGCTGTTGTTGACATCTGCTGAAACAGCAGGGGTGTAGGAGCGAATTTCTCATCTGGGGCGGTAATGAGGCACTGCGCACTTGATGACATCATGATCTACAGAGCACTCGAGATCAAGATGGTAAGTATTAGCACCAGCGCAAATCGGGCAGGAAAGTTCGTGGCGCCGCTGAATTAGCCGTGCCCAGTTGGTAACCTATTAGCGTTCTGTTATCACCCATCACAAGCGCTAAAGGGAGGTGCAAGGCAGCTGAATTTCTCCCACATAATGCTTTCAAGAAAATTCCTCCCTACCTTACAACCAATTGAGTGGAATCCCCACATCATCCGATGCAGCAGTATTCAAGCTGAATTATTGACTCTACAGATGATATTTCTATGAGCAAAGCAGAACTGGAGCTGTAGAACTTCCTGATGGTAGGGGAGGTGTGATCCATACATGAGGGAGAAGGGAATAGAGTGACATGGGGCAGAGTGGGAAGAGGGAATTAGTGTGGGAGGAAGCTTGTATGAAGTAGAAACACCAGCGTAGACCAGTTGGGCCGAATGGCCTGTTTCTGTGCTGTAAATTCTATGTAATTCAATGTAAGTATTAAGTAATCTAAGCATACTTCTGTTTACAATTTTTGATCCCTTTCATAAACAGATATTCATCCAGTTACTTTTTAAACATTTTTTAAAACTTGTGCTCAGGATGTGGATAACACTAATAAGGCCACATTTATTGCCCATCAATAGTTGCCTTGAGAAAGTGATGTTGGGCCTTCTCCTTGTGAACTGCTAGTGATTGTTCTTTTCAACAGCTGAGTGGCTTGCTAGGCCACTTCAGTGAGCATAAGAGTCAATCATGTAGTGTGGCACTGGAACCACATGTTGCTCAGACCAGAAAAAGGCTCCTTTTTCTGAAGGACATTAGACCCAATTGCATTTTTACAACTACCTGGTATTATTCACGGTTATTTTTCTGGTGCTAGATTTGAACTCATGACTTCTGGGTTGATAGGCTAGAACAATAACAACTAGGCTACTGCATCTTTAGATAAAAGTTCATTAATGCAGCATTACTTTTCAAGGATGTTCATTTAACAATTCTATAGCTCTGTGGGGAAAAATAAATGGCCTAGACATTGGTTTGCCCCCGAAAATGGGTGCTGGGATCACGAGACGGTAGCAACCCATGCCCATTCGGAGGACTGCAGGCAGCTCGTGAACTTCGAGCTGACTGCTCATTTGCATGATTCTGGCATTCAGGCTAATGCTGAACGTGCTGCTAGGTGTCTGAACTCTCAGAAAGTGTCCCATGGTCGTGTGAGTCTAGCATCAATTAAAGGTAGCCTGAACTATGTAAAAATAGTCTGCACCTCTTAAAGGGGAGGTGCATACTGCCTGCAGATCATCGTTCAACTGGCTGACAAAGAAAGTGCAAAAACTCAAATAATGATGGCATAACAGGGGAGAGAGCATGCACCAAGATTTGCAGATGCAGTACTGGAGGCCTTGGTCCTCGAGACCAACTCCTGGAAAGGGGTGCTCTTTCCATAAGGGGCAAGTAGGCCCTGCAGGCAACCGACAAAAGTGCAATGAGAGCAGATAGCCACTGTGGTGAATGCCAGCAATGTTATCTTGAGGATGTAGACACAGTGCAGGAAGACATTTAATGATCTCACACAAGTGGTCAAGGCCAATGAATTCATCTTCAAATGTCATATCCCACCATCTGCAACACTAGCCTCACACACTGCTCAATGCGCCACACTCCCATCACTCACTTAACAACAATCTCTACCAAACACGACTCATAGATAATATTCATAGCTTCACCTCACCCTTGTCGCCCAGTAGCCATCTCTGGTTTGTTGCAGTGGCTCAAAGACTGAGGGAACAATGGACTGGCGCAGAATAAAAGCATTGTGGCTGCTGCCAGGATACTGGGCATTCACCATCATGATGTGCTGAGCATGGTTGCACACCAACTGCACGTTAAGCGAGTAGTAACCTTTGCGGTTGTGCTACATCTCAGCATTTAGATATGGTGCCCGCAAAATCACATGCATTCAGTCAATGGCGCCCTGCATGATGGGGAAACCCGCTGTCCTGGCAAAGCCACGTGCACACTCTGCCTGCTTCTCTCTGGTGAGAGAGAAGACAATGAAGTCCCCTCCCCTGGCATGAAGAGCTTTTGTCTCCTCTGTGGACGGCGAGCTGGAAGATGTTACAGATGTTGCCTGCTCCAGTCTTGAAGGATCCTGACATGAAGAAATTCCAGGCCAAGGTCACCTCACAGCCACAGGCAGCGCTATCTTTGCCCTGGTGTGAGGCTGCAGATCTGGTTGCAAGTAGTGGCCGAGTTATGTGAGCAACTGCTTTATAAAGCGCAGACAATTCACACACTGCTCCTGGCTCAGGTTGAGTTAAGCGAATTGCTCTCTGAAGACCCTAGGTGGGTAAGGCCTCTTGCTGAGAGCTCTTCTCCCCCTCCTCCTCCCTCTGCAAACAGCTTATCCTCTTTTTTTGCCTCTGCTCCATCTCCCTGTCATGCTGCAGGCCAAGGGTGATGACAACTAGAGCAGCCATGACTGGGAGCAAGTGGTCTGACCAGAACCATTGAAGTCAGACCAAAGCTTTCTCTCTGTCACTCCCTGTCACCGCACCAACTTTAAACAACTCTGGAATGCTCCAAACACTTCCACAAGCTTTCACACAGAGTGCCAGTAAAAATAAATCAGGAACTGACCTGAGAGTGGTTGCTGATCCTTTTAAATATCACTGGTGCGGGTCCTTGCAGCTCTTGACTGCATATTCAGCTGTGCGAGGTTATCAAAGGGCCTTACTTCCAGCGTTGAGGATGAAAATGGCAGCGCTGGCATCAAATCAGCATTGCACACTGATTAACATCACGATCTGTCTACTCTACATACTTTGCACGCTCCCCGACCCGATGCTAACGCCCTCACCAAGATGGTGTCCAGCATGGCCCACACCAGAATTGTGTGCGTGCGAGTCGGATGACATTTTTGACTCAAAAGGGCACCCGTAGCACCCAAACAACAGGCGCTGCGCAATCGTATTTCTAGGCCAATTTCTCCTATGAGATTTGTCAATTTAGTACTCATACCCTCCCAGGTTTAGCAACCTGCTTGCATCCACATTACCTGTGCCCTTTAGCATTTTAAAGATTTGGATCATAATATCTCAGTGTTCTCTTCTCAGATGGGAACATTCCAACTTTATCAACAATCCATCCTAAAACTTAACCCGGAAATTTTCAGCTCATCGCTAGCTCATTGTGAAGCTGAAACAGCAGTGAGGCTTCATTTCGAGCTATCTAGTTTTCCCAATCCCCTTGCACTCAACCTCCTCCTCTTCATAATCAATGGAGTGTCTTTCATCCATTGACATACTTAGTTTTCAGAACTGTGTGCTGTTTTTAAAAATTGATTATGCTCATAAATGTTTAAAGATTTCTAATTTCCTTTTGCATGCAGCTTGGGAATGTTGGCCAGAATGTAGAATTAAATTATTACTTTTGTTTTTTTGTATGCAGAAAGCTGCGGCTCTGTCCATGGGAGATCAGGCAAAGGCTTATTTGTATTCATTTTATTTTATCATTTTTATTGAGAAGATTGGGAGCTGAACATGATGGAGAAGTAGTGGGATGGAATTAAAGAGGAGCAGAGCCTGTGTAACTGGAACAAAGCAATGGTGGGAAGCACATAAACAGAATCAGATTAAAAGGAACAAAGTCAAAAATGAAGCAATGTGACAGCTGTGGAGGGATGGATAGATGTTCAAAGAAGAGGAATGGAGAATGACATGGAGTCAGAACGCCTAAATTATAGAATCATAGAATCATATAAACTTACGGCACAGAAGGAGGCCATTTGGCCCATCGTGTCCGTGCCGGCTGACAAAGATCTATCCAGCCTAATCCTACTTTCCAGCCCTTGGTCCGTAGCTTTGTAGGTTACAACACTTCAAATGCCTATCCAAGTACTTTTTAAATGTGATGTTTCTGCCTCTACCAACCTTTCAGGCAGCGAGTTCCAGACCCCCACAACCCTCTGGGTGAAGAGATTTCCCCTCAAATCCCCTCTCAATCTCCTACCAATTATTTGACCCCTCTACTGAGGGAAATAGGTTTTTCCTATCCACTCTATCTAGGCCCCTCATAATTTTATACACCTCAATTAGGTCTCCCTCATCCTCCTCTGTTCCAAAGAAAACAACCCTAGCCTATCTGATCTTTCCTTACAGCTAAAATTCTCCTGTCCAGGCAACATCCTTGTAAATCTCCTCTGTACCCTCTCCAGTACAATCACATCTTTCCTGTAATGTGATGACCAGAACTACAGCAGTACTCTAGCTGTGGCCTAACTAGTATTTTATACAGTTCAAGCATAACCTCCCTGCTCTTGTATTCTATGCCTCGGCTAATAAAGACATGTATCCTTTATGCCTTCTCAACCACCTTATCTACCTGTCCTGCTACCATCAGGGATCTGTGGGCCTGTACACCAAAGTCCCTCTGATCCTCTACACTTCTCAGTTTCCTACCATTTATTGTGTATTCCATTGCCTTGTTAGCCCTCCCCAAATGCATTACCTCACACTTCCCCAGATTGAATTCCATTTTCCACTGTTCTGCCCACCTAACCAGTCCATTGATATCTTCCTGCAGTCTACAGTTTTCTTCTTCATTATCAATTACACAGCCAATTTTTGTATCATCTGCAAACTTCTTTATCAGACCCCCTGTATTCAAGTCTAAATCATTGATATATACCACAAAAAGCAAGGGACCCAGTACTGAGCCCTGCAGAAGCCCACTGGAAACAACCTTCCAGTCACAAAAATACCCATCGACCATTACCCTTTGCTTCCTGCCTCTGAGCCAATTTTGGATCCATCTTGTCACTTTGCCTTGGAGCCCATGGGCTTTTACTTTCGTGATCAGTCTGCCATGTGGGACCTTGTCAAAAGCCTTGCTAAAATCCATATACACAAAGCATTAAACGCACTTCCCTCCTCAACCCTCCGTGTTACCTCCTCAAAAAATTCATCAAGTTAGTTAGACACAACCTCTCCTTATCAAATCCATGCTGACTGTCCTTGATTAATCCGTGACTTTCTAAATGAAGATTTGTTCTGTCTCTCAGAATTTTCCCCAATAATTTTGTCACTATAGAGGTTAGGCTGACTGGCTTGTAATTACTTGATCTATCCTTTTCTCCCTTTTTAAACAATGATACAACATTAGCAGTCCTCCAGTCCTCCGGCATCACACCTGTATCCAGAGAGAATTGGAAAATTATGATCAGAGCCTTTGCTATTTCCTCTCTTGGTTCTCTTAAAAGACTGGAATACATTTCATCTGGGCCTGGAGATTTATCAATTTTCAAGGATTGTAAACCCCTCAATATTTCTTCTCTCACTACATTTATTTCATCTAATATTTCACACTCCTCCTCCCTGATTGCAATGTCAGCATCATTCCTCTCTTTTGTGAAAACGGACACAAAGTATTCATTGAGAACCATACACAGTTTACCCTTTATTGTCTCTGACAGGCCCTATTCTTTCTTTAGTTATCCCCTCGTTCTTAACGTATTTATAAAACATCTTTAGGGTTTCCTTGATTTTACTTGACAATATTTTTTCATGCCTTCTCTTTGCCCTTTTCTTCCTAGTCTAGTCAATGTAGCACCTTTTTAAAAGTATCAGCTTCATTTCATTGATTTATGATTATTAAGATGTAACCTAGCAGTACTGAGCAACAAGATATTCTCTGAGTTAGATCCTTTGGATTATCTAAGGAAATCATGACTTTATAATCTAACTGGGGTGAAATAATGTAGTCTGCCATTATACTACCACCTGTAGTTTGATGCTAAATGATCTTGGGTGCATTTCAATGTTAAAGTGACAATTTATACTTGAAGCCAAGTTGGCAGTCTAACCCTCGAGTGCACACAGGTAAGAGTTGTGAGACAACTTCCAGTAGGCCTCCTGCCCTGTTCGAAGTAACATTTTAAAATTAAGCTTGATCTCAGAGCGACCGACCACCTGGACCTGTGAGGGAACCACACCAGTAACGCAGCTTAAAAAAGCGAGCAGCCAGCCACTGCAGGGAACAGTGTGAGCAGGTCAAAGAGCGCGACAAAGGAGAACAGGGCGATGACATTTGACGTCACAGGAAAGGAGGGAAGTGAAGGGGACAGTATCATTAGGGGGATAGATACAGTTCTCTGGTGAACTTTTCTCTGTCTTTTCTTTTCTTCCTTTAAATTAAGGGCCTTACATTCGGACCGGGATTAATAACTAAGAACTAAATCTAATTAATTAAATACATTAGAGATGGCAGAACAGGCTATGTGTTTCTGCTGTTGCTTGTGGGAGCTGGTTGACCCCATTGAGGTCCATCACGACCATATCTGCAGCAAGTGTTTGCAGCTCGAGGAACTTTGGCTCCGTGTTGATGAGTTGGAGTCCGAGCTACAGACACTGCAACACATCAGGGAGGGAGAGTTATTTGGATGCAGTGTTCCAGGAGGCAGTCACATCTCTTCGATTAATTAATTCAAATTTGGTCCGTGGTCAAGGACAGGAGGGTTTGACGACAAGTGAGGCAGTTATGGGGACCCAGGAGGTAGTGATGGAGGCACCTCGGCCCTTGCTCTTGTCCAACAGGTTTGAGGCTCTTAATCCTTGTGTGGACGAGAGCAGGGGCTACAGGGAGGATGAGCAAACTGACCACAGCACCATGGCACAGAGGGCTGTTCAAATGGGGGGATTAAAAAGAAACATTGTAGTGGTAGGGGACAGTATCATTAGGGGGATAGATACAGTTCTCTGCAGCCGACAGCGTGAGTTCCGAAGGCTGTGCTGCCTGCCAGTGCCAGGGTGTCATGTATGCACACGGTGCTGCTCTGGTATAAAAGGCCAGCCATTTTGTGAGTCATGCACTTTGGGCCAAAATAAAGCAGAAGCAAGGTTGTACCTCGCTTAGCTAAACAGTACTCAGTTTGAACCATTATTGCATACATAACATTTGGCGACAAGAATACAAGAACATTTGTTTGCAAAATGAGCATGATTGGATTTTTAGAACGATTCGTGGAGGGAGAAGATTGGGCAGACTTTGTGAGCCGTTTGAACCAGTACTTCATGGCCAACAAAATGAAGAGGGTCGTCGATGTAGATCGGTGCCGGGCTGTGTTCCTCACTGTGTGCGGTTCAAAGATCTACGGTCTGAAAAAAAATCTACTCATGCCTAGTGATCCACAGAGAAAACGTACGAGGAGTTGTGTACATTGGTACAGGAGCACCTTAAGCCAGACGATGGCATCATCATCTTGAGATACATGTTTTATACACACATTCGATCGGAGGGGCAGAACGCGGCTGAATTCGTTGCTGACCTGAGACGTATAGCAGGACCGTGCAAGTTCGGGATGGTGTTGGCAGACATGCTGCGGGACTTCTTTGTTATCGGTATCAACCACGAGGTGATCCTGCGCAAACTTCTGGTGGTGGAGGGGTTAGATTTAAAAAGGGCCATCCCAGATCGCTCAATTATGTATGACGACGGACAGGAGCCTAAAGCAAATAGCGGTGAAGAACCGAACCTCGGCAAGTACTGTAAATGCGATTGATTCGGTGTTCGGCAGAGCGGCACATGGCAGGGCCTATTCTGCTGCGTTCACGAATGATTTGGCATTTGGCAGAGTGGCACATGGCAGGGCCTATATGGCTGCATTCGCGAAACCTGTGGCTGCCCAAAGTCTGCCAGCGGGAATGTATCCGACTTCTCCGTGTTGGCGTTGTGGGGGAAATCATTGGCAGTGCCGATTTAAACAATATAGTTGCAACAGCTGTCTGAGAGTGGGGCATCTCCAGTGCAAGTGTCCGCAGTTGAGCAAGCGAGCTGCGACACACCACGTGGAGAGCCAGACTAGCGCAGATGTGGATACGCAATCCGAGATGCCAGAGGAGGAAGTGTGTGGACTGTACTCTTTTATAGCCAAGAGTAAACCAATTTTGATTAAGGTGAAGTTTAATGGAATATTGGTATCGATGGAACTGGACACAGGGGCGAGTCAATCGATCATGAACGAGAGGGCATTTAACAAGCTGTGGGATACTAAGACTGTGAGGCCAGACTGAGCCCTGTTAACACGAAGCTGCGTACATAAACCAAAGAACTGATAAAGGTGATTGGCAGTGCACAAATTAATGTGTCTTATAACGGTGCGGTTCACTAGTTACCGCTGTGGATTGCTCCAGGCAATGGCCCAACGCTGCTCGGCAGAAGCGAGTTGGAGAAAATCAGATGCGACTGGAACGACATAAAGGCACTGTCGTCGGAGGAAGATACATGTGCCCAAGTATTGAGCAAGTTCCCCTCGCTGTTTGAACTGGGTATCGGCAACTTCACGGGAGTCAAGGTGCAGATCCACTCAGATGCAAGACCCGTCCATCATAAAGCTCGGTCAGTACCGTATATGATGAGGGAGAAGGTCAAAATTGAACTGGACAGACTCCAGTGTGAAAGGATCATATCACTGGTCGAATTTAATGAATGGGCCAGACCCATAGTTCCTGTGCTGGAAAGTGATGGCACAGTCAGAATCTGTGGAGACTACAAGGCTACAGGGTTTCGAAACAAGATCAGTACCTGTTACCAAAGGCTGATGACTTATTTGCGACACTAGCCGGAGGGAAGTCATTCACAAAACTGGACTTGCCGTCGGCCTATATGATGCAGGAGTTGGTCAAGATGTCGAAGAGATTTACGTGCATTAACACGCACAAAGGATTGTTTATTTACTACAGGTGCCCGTTTGGAATTCGCTCGGCTGCAGCAATATTCCAAAGGAATATGGAAAGTCTACTGAAGTCTGTTCCCAGAACTGTCAGGTTCCAAGATGACAAACTGATCACTGGTCATGACTCCAAGGAATATCTGAACAACCTGGAAGAGGTTCTACTGCATTTGGACAGATAGCCCGAAGTGCGTATTCATGGCACCGGAGGTCGAATTCCTCTGGAGGAAAATCGCCGCTGATGGCATCAGACTAATGACGTGAAAACCAAAGCCATCAAGAATGCACCCAAGAATGTGACGGAGCTGCGTCTACTCAACTACTGGATCATTCCTGGGTCTACTCAACTATTTTGGTAACTTCCTACCTAAATTGAGCACCTTACTCGAACCACTGCACATGCTGTTGAGAAAAGGCAACAACTGGATGTGAGGCACATTGCAAGACAGAGCCTTCGAGAAAGCCACCAATCTGCTTTGCTCGAACAAGCTGCTGGTACATTATGACCCATGTAAACATTTAGTTTTGGCCTGTGGCGCATTGTCATATGGAATTGGTTGCGTGTTACAACAAGCCAATGAGTCGGGGAAACTTCAAACTGTCGCGTATGCATCTCAAAGTTTGTCTAAAGCAGAAAGAGCCTACAGTATGGTAGAAAAATAAGCTTTAGCGTGTGTGTATAGCTGTTTGGTCTGAGGTTCAAATTAGAGACCAATCACAAACCGCTCATTTCGTTGTTTTCCGAGAGCAAAGGTATCAATACCAATGCTTCATCCCGCATCCAAAGGTGGGCACTGACATTATCTGCCTATGATTATGTCATTCGCCACAGACCTGGCACAGAGAATTGTGCCGATGCTTTGAGCCGGTTGCTGTTGCCCACACCGGAGGTGGAAATGCCACAACCGGCAGTTATAATCATGGATGTGTTTGAGAGTGAAGGTATGCCTGTCACGGCTCAACAAGTTAAGACCTGGACCAGCCAGAACCCAATATTATCGGTGGTAAAGGGTTGCATCCTCAAAGGGGATTGGTCTGCCATACCTAAACAAATGTGCGAGGAGACCAAACCGTACATTCATCGCAAGGACGAATGATCTATTCAAGCATATTGTGGGGCAATCAAGTTGTAATGCCTAAGAACGTGAGAAAGAAGTTTTTGCTAGTGCTGTTGGGGAGGGGTTAAACTAATATGGCAGGGGGATGGGAACCTATGCAGGGAGATAGAGGGAAGGAGAATGGGGGCAGAAGCAAAAGATAGAAAGAAGAAAAGTAAAAGTGGAGGGCAGAGAAACCCAAGGCAAAAATCAAAAAGGGCCACATTACAACAAAATTCTAAAGGGGCAAAGTGTGTTAAAAAGACAAGCCTGAAGGTTCTGTGCCTCAATGTGAGGAGTATTCGTCATAAGATGGACAAATTAACTGCACAGGCAGCAATTAACGAATATGATATAATTGGCATCACAGAGACATGGTTCCATGGTGATCAAGGCTTGGAACTTAACATCCAGGGGTATTCAACATTCAGGGAAGGATAGACAGAAAGGAAAAGGAGATGGTGTAGCGTTCCTGGTTAAAGAGGAAATTAACGCAATAGTAAGGAAGGACATTAGCTTGGATGATGTGGAATCTGTATGGGTGGAGCTGTGGAATACCAAAGGGCAGAAAACGCCAGTGGGAGTTGTGTACAGACTACCAAACAATAATAGTGAGGTTGGGGACAGCATCAAACAAGAAATTAGGGATGCATGCAATAAAGGTACAGCAGTTATCATGGGCGACTTTAATCTACATATTGATTGGGTTAACCAAACCAAGCAATGCGGCAGAGGAGGATTTCCTGGAGTGTATTGGGGATGGTTTTCCAGAACAATATGTTGAGGAACCAACTAGAGGGCTGGCCATTCTAGACTGGGTGATGTGTAACAAGAAAGGACTAATTAGCAATCTTGTTGTGCAAGGCCTCATGGGGAAGAGTGATCATAATATGGTAGAATTCTTTATTAAGATGGAGAGTGACACAGTTAATTCAGAGACTAGGGTCCTGAACTTGAGGAAAGGTAACTTCGATGGTATGAGACATGAATTGGCTAGAATAGACTGGTGAATGATACTTAAAGGGTTGATGGTGGATAGGCAATGGCAAACATTTAAAGATCACATCGATGAACTTCAACAATTGTACATCCCTGTCTGGAGTAAAAATAAAATGGGAAAGATGGCTCAAATGTGGCTAACAAGGGAAATTAAGGATAGTGCTAAATCCAAGGAAATTGGCCAGAAAAAGCAACAAACCTGAGGACTGGGATAAATTTAGAATCCAGCAGAGGAGGACAAAGTGTTTAATTAGGAGGATGAAAATAGAGTATGAGAGGAAGCTTGATGGGAACATAAAAACTGACTGCAAAAGCTTCTATAGATTTGTGAAGAGAAAAAAATTAGTGAAGGCAAACATAGGTCCTTTGCAGTCAGAGTCAAGTAAATTTATAATGGGGAACAAAGAAATGGTTGACCAGTTGAACAAATACTTTGGTTCTGTCTTCACGAAGGAAGACACAAATAACCTTCCGGAAATACAAGGGAACCAAGGATCTAGTGAGAAGGAGGAATTGAAGGAAATCCTTATTTGGCGGGAAATTGTGTTGGGGAAATTGATGGGATTGAAGGCCGATAAATCCCCTGGGCCTGATAGTCTGCATCCCAGAGTACTTAAGGAAGTGGCCCTAGAAATAGTAGATGCATTGGTGATCATTTTCTAACAGTCGATCGAATCTGGATCAGTTCCAATGGACTAGAGGGTAGCTAATGTAACACTACTTTTTAAGAAAGGAGGGAGAGAGAAAACCGGGAATTATCGACCGGTTAGCCTGACATCAGTAGTGGGGAAAATGTTGGAATCAATTATTAAAGATAAAATACCAGCACATTTGGAAAGCAGTGACAGGATCGGTCCAAGTCAGCATGTATTTATGAAAGGGAAATTATGCTTGGCAAATCTTCTAGAATTTTTTGAGGATGAAACTAATAGAGTGGACAAGGGAGACCAGTGGATGTGGTGTATTTGGACTTTCAAAAGGCTTTTGACAAGGTCCCACACAAGAGATTGGCATGCAAAATTAAAGCACATGGTATTGGGGGTAATGTACTGACATGGATAGAGAACTGGTTGGCAGACAGGAAGCAGAGAGTCGGGATAAACGGGTCCTTTTCAGAATAGCAGGCAGTGACTAGTGGAGTACCGCAGTGCTGAGTGCTGGGACCCCAGCTATTTACAATTACATCAATGATTTGTATCAAGGAATTGAGTGTAATATCTCCGAGTTTGCAGATGACACTAAGCTGGGTGGTGATGTGAGCTGTGAGAAGGATGCTAAGAGGCTGCAGGGTGACTTGGACAAGTTAAGTGAGTGAGCAAATGCATGGCAGATGCAGTATAATGTGGATAAATGTGAGGTTATCCACTTTAGTGGCAAAAACATGGAGACACAATATCTGAATGGTGGCAGATTCGGAAAAGAGGAGATGCAACGAGACCTGGGTGTCATGGTACATCAGTCATTGAAAGTTGGCACGCAGGTACAGCAGGCGGTGAAGAAGGCAAATGGAATGCTGGTCTTCATAGCGAGGGGATTTGAGTATAGGAGCAGGGAGGTCTTACTGCAGTTGTACAGGGCCTTGGTGAGGCCTCACCTGGAATATTGTATTCAGTTTTGGTCTCCTAATCTGAGGAAGGACATTCTTGCTATTGAGGGAGTGCAGTGAAGGTTCACCAGACTGATTCCCGGGATGGCAGGACTGACATCTGAGGAGAGATTAGATCGACTGGGCCTTTATTCACCTGAGTTTAGAAGGATGAGAGGGGATCTCATAGAAACATATCAAATTCTGACGAGGTTGGACAGCTTAGATGCAGGAAGAATGTTCCCGATGTTGGGGAAGTCCAGAACCAGGGGACACAGTTTAAGGATAAGGGATAATCCATTTAGGACTGAGCTGAGGAGAAACTTCTTCACTCAGAGAGTTGTTAACCTGTGGAATTCTCTACCGCAGAGAGTTGTTGATGCCAGTTGATTGGATGTACTCAAGAGGGAGTTAGATATGGCCCTTACAGCTAAATGGGATCAAGGGGTATGGAGAGAAAGCAGGAAAGGGGTATTGAGGTGAATGATCAGCCATGATCTTATTGAATGGTGGTGCAGGTGCAGGCTCGAAGGCAGAATGGCCTACTCCTGCACCTATTTTCTATGCTTCTATGTTTCTATGTGCGTTACACAGCACACATCCTGGTATAGTGATGATGAAGGCCATCGCCAGGTCCCATGTATGGTTGCCAGGAATTAATTCTAAGCTGGAAGCATGCATGCATTAGTGCAACACCTGCATGCAGCTCAGCAAAGCACCACCGGAAGCACCGCTGAGTCTGTGGTCATGGCCATCCAAACCTTGGTCCAGGATCCATGTAGATCTTGCAGGTCCCTTCCTGAGCAAGATGTTTTTAGTGGTGGTGGATACTTATTTGAAGTGGGTAGAATGCATAATCATGTCATCCTGTACGTCCACGGCAATCATTGAGAATCTCAATGTCATGTTCGGGACACATGGTCTGCCTGACATAGTGTTGAGCGACAATGGGTTGTGCTTCACCAGTCAGGAGTTTCAGGAGTTTATAAAACTTAACAGCATAAAACATGTAAGGTCAGCATCGTTCAAGCCTGCATCCAACGGGCAAGCAGAACGTGCAGTACAAATTATCAAGCAAAGCATGAGGAGAGAAACCCAGAGGTCACTGCAGACCCTTTTGTCTTGCATATGCTGAGTTACAGGACAAGACCCCACACACTCACAGGGGTCTCGCCTGCTGAACTCATGATGAAAAAAGGTCAAGACCAAATTATCTCTTGTACATCCGGATTTAAGTAATCATGTTGAATACAGAAGACAGAGTCAACAAGGATACCACAATCGCGCAACTGTGTCGTGCGAGATTTCTGTTAATAGTCCTGTTTCTGTGTTGAATTTTGGTCAGGGTTCCAAATGGGTCGCTGGTATGGTCATGGCCAAGGAGGGCAACAGAGTATTTGTTATTAAGCTCAAGAATGGGTAAATTTGCAGGAAACACATGGATCAAACAAAGCTGACGAGCCGTCGGACGAAGAAACCATCGGCAAACAACCAACCTATCAGCAGCCTTCAGTGGACTCAAGGGTCATCAGTGAACCCGGAATTTCCATCACGGACTTGTTCAATAAAAATGGACTTGCAATTCCTGACATGGCCACTGCCACCCCCAACAAGTCAGCCATCCAGCCACCAGCCACAACAGACTCCACACACTCACCCAATGCCGGAATTGAACTGAGATGGTCAACCCGGGAGCGTAAAGCACCGGACCATCTCAACCTGTGAAAGACTGTGATAAGATCTCAGAAGAGGGTATTGTCATGTATGTACATGCTGTTTGTAGCCACCAGATGGTGTCATTGTTGGAGGCCACTGAGCAGCATGCACATGGTGCTGCTCGGGTATAAAAGGCCAGCCATTTTGTGATTCATGCACTTTGGGCCAAAATAAAGCAGAAGCAAGGTTGTACCTCGCTTAGCTAAACAGTACTCAGTTTGAACCTTTATTGCATACATAACACAGGATTAAGGACATCTCCTCTGGGCTGGAGAGAAACTTGGAGTGGGAGGGGGAAGATCCAGTTGTCATGGTCCACGTGGGCACCAACGACATAGATAGGACAAAGAAAGAGGTTCTGCTCAGAGACTAGGAGCAGTTAAGGGCAAAATTAAAAAGCAGAACCACAAAGGTAATAATCTCTGGATTACTACCTCGAGCCATGAGCAAATTTGCATAAGGTAATTAAAATCCGAGAGATAAACACGTGGCTCAAAGACTGATGTGGGAGAAATGGGTTTTGGTTCATGGGACACTGGCACCAGTACTGGTGTAAGAGGGAGCTGTTGCGTTCGGACAGACTCCACGAAGACTGTGTTGGGACTTGGGTCCTGGCGAATCATATAACTAAGGAGAGGGCTTTAAACTAATTAGTGGGGGGGAGGTTTCAGCTGAGCGAAAATTAAAAAAGTCAAATAACAAGGAGAAGGCAATAGATCAGGGTAGCACTGGGGGAAATAAAAACCAGAGCGTGCCAGGAAGGGACAAAGTGTATAAACATAAAGGTGAATCAGAAAGTGGGATCAAAGCAGGAAAAAATGCTAAAAAAACAAACTTAAAAGCTCTTTATCTGAATGCACGTAGCATTTGTAACAAAATAGATGAGTTGACGGCACAAAGTTAAAGCACATGGGATTGGGGGTAGTGTGCTGACATGGATTGAGAACTGGTTGTCAGACAGGAAGCAAAGAGTAGGAGTAAATGGGGACTTTTCAGAATGGCAGGCAGTGACTAGTGGGTTACCGCAAGGTTCTGTGCTGGGGCCCCAGCTGTTTACACTGTACATTAATGATTTAGACGAGGGGATTAATGTAGAATCTCCAAATTTGCGGATGACACTAAGTTGGGTGGCAGTGTGAGCTGCGAGGAGGATGCTATGAGGCTGCAGAGCGACTTGGATAGGTTAGGTGAGTGGGCAAATGCATGGCAGATGAAGTATAATGTGGATAAATGTGAGGTTATCCACTTTGGTGGTTAAAAACAGAGAGACAGGCTATTATCTGAATGGTGACAGATTAGGAAAAGGGGAGGTGCAAAGAGACCTGGGTGTCATGGTACATCAGTCATTGAAGGTTGGCATGCAGGTACAGCAGGCGGTTAGGAAAGCAAATGGCATGTTGGCCTTCATAGCGAGGGGATTTGAGTACAGGGGCAGGGAGGTGTTGCTACAATTGTACAGGGCCTTGGTGAGGCCACACCTGGAGTATTGTGTACAGTTTTGGTCTCCTAACCTGAGGAAGGACATTCTTGCTATTGAGGGAGTGCAGCGAAGGTTCACCAGGCTGATTCCCGGGATGGCGGGACTGACCTATCAAGAAAGACTGGATCAACTGGGCTTGTATTCACTGGAGTTCAGAAGAATGAGAGGGGACCTCATAGAAACGTTTAAAATTCTGACGGGGTTAGACAGGTTAGATGCAGGAAGAATGTTCCCAATGTTGGGGAAGTCCAGAACCAGGGGACACAGTCTAAGGATAAGGGGGAAGCCATTTAGGACCGAGATGAGGAGGAATTTCTTCACCCAGAGAGTGGTGAACCTGTGGAATTCTCTACCACAGAAAGTTGTTGAGGCCAATTCACTAAATATATTCAAAAAGGAGTTAGATGAAGTCCTTACTACTAGGGGAATCAAGGGGTATGGTGAGAAAGCAGGAATGGGGTACTGAAGTTGCATGCTCAGCCATGAACTCATTGAATGGCGGTGCAGGCTAGAAGGGCCGAATGACCTACTCCTGCACCTATTTTCTATGTTTCTATGTTTCTATGTTTCTAAATAAATACAAATGGGTATGATATGATAGCCATTACAGAGATGTGGTTGCAAGGTGACCAGGACTGGGAGCTAAATATTCAGGGGTATTTGACAATTCGGAAGGACAGACAGAAAGGGAACGGAGGTGGAGTAGCACTGTTAATAAAGGATGGGATCAGTGCGCTAGTGAGAAACGATATTGGCTCAGAGGATCAAGAAGTTGAATCAGTTTAGGTGGAGATAAGGAATAATAATAGTAATCTACCAAAATTCCCTGGATGCTGGGGCGGTCCCAGCGGATTGGAAAACCGCAAATGTAATGCACCCATTTAAAAAAGGAGGCAGACAAAAAACAGGAAATTGTAGACCAGTTAGCCTAACATCTGTCGTTGGGAAAATGCTGGAGTCCATTATTAAGGAAGCAGTAGCGGGACATTTGGAAAAGCATAATTCAATCAAGCAGAACTAGCATGGTTTTATGAAAGGGAAACTATGTTTGACAAATTTGCTGGTGTTCTTTGGGGATGTTAAGAACAGGGTGGATAAGAAGGAACCAGTGGAGGTGGTGTATTTGGATTTCCAGAAGGCATTCGATAAGGTGCCACATAAAAGGTTACTGCACAAGATAAAAGCTCACGGGGTTGGGGGTAATATATTAGCATGGATAGAGGATTGGCTAACTAACAGAAAACAGAGAGTTGGGATAAATGGATCATTTTCCGGTTGGCAAACAGTGACTAGTGGGATGCCGCAGGGATCGGTGCTGGGTCCTTAATTATTTACAATCTATATTAATGACTTGGATGAAGGGACCGAGTGTAATGTAGCCAAGTTTGCTGATGATACAAAGATGGGTGGGAAAGCAAATTGTGAGAAGGACACAAAAAGTCTGCAGAAGGATATAGACAGGTTAAGTGAGTGCGCAACAATCTTGCAGATGGAGTATAATGTGGGAAAATTATTAACTTTGGCAGAAAAAAATAGAAAAGCAAATTAAAATTTAAATGGAGAACAATTGCAAAGTGTTGCAGTACAGCACCTGGGGTCCTTGTTCATGAAACACAAAAAGTTAGTACGCAGGTACAGCAAGTAATCAGGAAGGCAAATGGAATGATGGCCTTTATTGCAAGGGGGATAGAGTATAAAAGCAGAGAAGTCCTGCTACAACTGTACAGGGTATTGGTAAGACCACACCTAGAGTACTGCGTACAGTTTTGGTCTCCGTATTTAAGCAAGGATATACTTGCATTGGAGGCTGTTCAGAGTCGGTTCACTAGGTTGGCTCCAGAGATGAGGGAGTTGACTTATGAAGATAGGTTGAGTAGATTGGGCTTATACACTTTGGAGTTCAGAAGAATGACAGCTGACCTTATCGAAACATATAGGATAATGAGGGGGCTCGACAAGGTGGATGCAGAAAGGATATTTCCACTCATAGGGGAAACTAAAACTAGGGAACATAGTCTCAGAATAAGGGGCCGCCCATTTAAAACTGAGATGAGGAATTTCTTCTCTCAGAGGGTTGTAAATCTATGGAATTTTCTGGCCCAGAGAGCTGTGGAGGTTGGGTTATTGAATATATTTAAGGCGGAGATAGACAGGTTTTTGAGCGATAAGGGAATAAAGGGTTATGGGGAGCGGGCAGGGAAGTAGAGCTGAGTCCATGATCAGATCAGCCATGATGGCGGAGCAGGCTTGATGGGCCAAATGGTCTAATCCTGCTCCTATTTCTTACGTTCTTTCCTCTTGGAAACTTTACAAACTTGTTTTTGAATCTTTTTAATGTTGAAAGAAAAGTGACTCCAGCTTGCCCTCTAATAATATGAAACACTTGCTAACTGGGAGAACTCTGCATGTTTCCCGCACAAGGTTCTATTGTCTTTAAGCTGTGTGTGACCTGCTTCATATGCCACAGAAGCCCAAGCAGAGTCTGAAGTTGTGCTGCTGAGATTCTGCAAAGACTCTTTGAATTGAATATTGATGTGCAGCTGCAGCAGTTCTTTTGTTCCTGGCACAGACATGGAGATCTGTCTACCTCTTGTGGCGCTGTACTACTCATAATCTTGTTGAACATTCAAAGCCCAGCCAACATCTTTCTAATGTTATAGAAAGTAGACTCGGGCATGGAGTGAGCTCCACTTATAAAGTTAATTGTTCTGCACATTTTGTGATTATACTGAGTCAAGGAGAAACGGATGGGTTTTATCTGCACTCTGATAAACAAGTCCACATTATTCCATGACTAAACAGATGCAGCCTTGTAAAACATTTAAGGGCCCAAACATCCAAGGGGCCAAAATTGGCCTCATCTGTGCTTCCCGTTAATTCCTCCGGGGGATGCTAACAGGGAGCAAATCAATTTTTGCCCGGACGATCGCTCCCAACAAAATAGATTTTTTTTGAGGCGCTACCAGGTGCCGCCGCACTCCTGCCGGTAACGTCCCGCTCGGAGGTGCCCGGCGATGATGACATCATAGCCGAGCGCATCACCTCATTACAGCCCTTCCCATAAATTCAGCCTCTCCCACTCAGGTTCCGCCTAGTGCTGACTATGACAGCTGCCGAGTTGCAGGCGGGAGGCGACTGGAGAAGTGCTCTTTAAAGGCGCCATCTTATCCAAAACTTTTCTGTCGGCCATTATTATTTCCAGCTTGCTGAGACATAGGCAGGGTGCCCGTTGCAAGGATTGTAGCAGTTTTCACCTCAAGGACTGTTCTGGCTCTTGAGCATTCAGGGCAGATTTGACTCTGCAACATTTATCTTGTTTCATGGGGGCTGTGTTGGCACTCGACCTCCTGCTGCGACTTCACTGTCTGAAGTTACTTAGGTGGAGACAAATCTGGAGAGAGACAAAGGCAGAGAGAAAGAGAGGCAACACTACAAAGAAAAGACCGGGAGAAGAATATGCAGCAACACAAGGAGAAATGCAAAGAGAGAGAGAGGGAGAAAGACAAAGACAGCAAGATGTGGCCAGAGGGAGAATGTGCAACAGGGCTGGCAACAGGAGATCTTACCCTCCCAGAGTATTCCGGCAGCAGTTCTCCTACATCAATTTCACTGAGGACCAATGAGCTTGAAGACTGCATTTCAGGAAGGACATGGTCACAGAGCTCTGCTATCTCCTGTAACCAGACCTCGAGCCACAGACCAGGGTGATGACGGCTGTCTCAGCGGCAGTCAAGGTCACTATCGCGGTCAATTTCTATGCCAATGGATCCTTCCAGTGTGCAACAGGAGATATCGCCAACATCTCCCAGTTTGCTGCTCATTGCTCCATCCACGAGGTCACAGTTGCTCTCTACAGATGGAGACGGGACTACATTTCCTTTCCCATGACCAGAGGGAAGCATCACGAGCGTTCACGTGGATTTGTCAGGATACCGGGCGTCCCCAATGTGCAGAATGCCATTGATTGCACCCACGTTGCTTTGAGGGCACCGCATCACAATCGTGAGATCTTCTGTAACTACAAAGGCTACCATTCACTGAATATGCAGTTGGTATGCGACCACACATGCTGCATCCTCATCATCAATGCCCGCTATCCTAGAAGCAGCCACAGTGCCTTCATCCTGTGCCAGACCAGAGTGCCAGCTCTCTTCCAGCCACCACATCAAACCCATGGCTGGCTGCTCGGGGACATGGGCTATCCTCTCTCCACCTGGCTCATGACTCCATTCAGTAATCCCACTACTCCTGCCCAGCGGTCATACAATGAGAGCCATGCCACCACCAGGAACAACATTGAGCAGACCATCGGAGTGCTCAAGCAACTGTTCCGCTGCCTTGACTGCTCGGGAGGAGTCCTCCAGTACTCGCCTGAGCGTGTGTCCGTACTCATTGTCGTCTGCTGCACGCTGCACAACCTGCACATCCATTGCCACCAGGTATAACTGCACCATCTGAGGACCAGGAGGAGGAGCAGGAGCAGCAACACCCACGATGAAGGAAGCAGTGACTCCATCATGATCCTGCAAGGGAGGTCCACGACTGAATCATCAGAGCTCGTTTCCACTGATTTCCATTCCACTTTCCGGTTCCTCTGGACGTTGCCATCCCCACATCATTTGCCCTTCCATACCAAAGCCCCAAAACTGAAATGAGAGACAGCAGCAAATATTAAACATTCTAATCAACATTTATAAAACAATAAAATGTATAAAGGTGTATTTATTCATCATCCTTGTGCATTTCCTTATATCCCCTCTTTTGTTGGCCTGTTCTAATACTACTCCGCAGTGTGTCTCCTGTGGCTGCAGCACGGCTGGTGGAAGGCTGCTGTGTGTCGGGGTCAGAGACTACAGATGGCCTTGCAGGAAAGCCTTCCCTGGAAGGCTCGGCTATAGATTGCACCACCTCAGGTTGGGCGGGGGCAGTCTGGGCTGGCTGGGTAACAGGCAGCAACAAGTGCAATGGCGGTGTGGCAGTGATGGGATCAGGAATGCTGTCATCCTGAGAGAGGACAGCAGGGTACTTCTCCACTGACCCACTGCCACTCCCCTGGGGCAACACCTCAGCATCTCCACCAATCTGCTGCAGGACAGATTGCTGCACAGCTGCGACACCTTGAGATCCCCGGTCGACTGTGGTGGAACCAACGGTGATGGCAGCAGTTAGAGCTTATGTGGCATGCAGCTGAGACTGCATAATATCACCAAGACGTTGTGTGGCATCAAGCTGAGACTGCAGGAGAGTAATCTGAGCTTCCATGCAACTTAATTACAGCACTAAGACATTGCATTGCTTCTGCCTGTGCCGCAATGGAAGCTGCCACATCGCCCATGACATGCCTCATGAGGCCTGGATCTGCACGGTCTCTCTGGGAGTCCACCATCATCTGCACACTGGCAATGATGGTCTCCATGGTGTGCGCAGAGCTCTGTATAATGCAGGAGGCAGACTCCTTCATGTTCCTTACCACTGTCGATAGGCTCTCGGGCACCTTTGCCATTGCACCTATTGTATCGGAGTGCATGACCATCACCCTTTGTGTGAATGCCTTCCCATTGAGATCCTCTTTTAAGTCCTGTGCAGCAGAACTCACATGCACACCCTCCTTGGAGATGGCTCCCGAGGTTCCCTTTCCCCTTGACCGTGTTGCAGCCCGCTAGGCCCCGGTGCATCACCCAGTGCAGACCCCTCTACCAAACTAAACTCTAAGGACAACATAGTGCCAGTATCTGAGCTGGTGCCTGTGGGTGAGAGAAGCAGTAACACAGTGCTTGGCATCTCCTCCTCTTCCCCCTCCTCATGCCCCTCTTCTCCCTCGTGACTCAGTTCAGGGGGCTCAGGGACAGGCTGGTCACCTGCTGCATGATTATCTAAAAGCATAAATGGCACAAGCGTCATGTTAAGGTGAGGGCAGGGGCAGGAATGGAACAAGGAAGGCAAACAGTATGAGGAGCTGGGAAGTGATAAGGCCTTCTAGTTTAACCGGGAAGTGGGATACGAAGAGGGGATAAAGATACCATTGTAGCCCCAGCGGGTTTATCGTCTCCGTTGGCCATGCGCCCACCACTTGTGGCCAATGAGCCACAGCACTCGCTCCTCCAAGTCAGTCAGCTGTTGCAGTTCATCTTCTCCTCCCCCCTCTAATCTGCAATATACTTCCAAGTCAGGATGGTGTGTAACTTCATTGTGCTCTGCTGCATGTTTTACAACCTTGCCATCATGAGCGCACAGCCCTTGCCATCAGGCATATGGCAGAAGAGAAGGAGGAACTGCCGAAGAAGCCATGGTGGATGAGGTACCAATCAAGCGGGCTACTTTGTCCTGGATGATGTCAACCTTTTTGAGTTTTGTTGAAGCTGCACTCATCCAGGCAAGTGGAGAATATTCCATCACGCTACTGACTTGTGCCTTCTGAATGGTGGAAAGGCTTTGGGGAGTCAGGAGGTGAGACACTCGTTGCAGAATACCTAGCCTCTGACCTGCTGTTGTTGCCACAGTATTTATGTGGCTGGACCGATAATTTTCTGGTCAATGTTAACTCCAAGGATGTTGATGGTGGGGGATTCGGCGATGGTAATGCCATTGAATGTTGTAATAGAGCCCCACCTAGTGGACTACTGTGGTAATGCAACTGCTGATGTAAATACATGATGACAAGTTCCTGTAGAGCCATCTTGTATGTGTGTTTGTGATGTCAGAAAGAATATACAATAAACTCTCGTTTACCTGGATTGTTTGGGGATTCGGCAACTCCAGGTAAACAAATTTTTCGATTGGGCGAGTTTACATTTTAAAGTTAATATTTGAAGGTGATAGAACCACTCACAAAATATTTTATATATCGTATCATATAGATCTTGATCCGTTCTTTCTAATGAGCTATTCAGATTGAAAATCGATTCATATCTTTTTGAAATATAAAACAAATAATTGACAAGTGCTAAATTTATAAGGTCGAATAAATAAAACGAAGATTTAGTTCATGTTATTTGAATGTGAATGTAATAAAATAAATGAAAATTGATTCAGAACTTTTCAAAATTAAAAATAATTGTCTAATAAATGAAACAAAATATTTAGTTCATGTTATTTTATTATTTTAGTCTGTTAAATTTGCTCATTCTGCCATTGTTTTGAATGATACCCTGATCCATAGGTTGAATGAGCGAGGTCACATTGGGAGGCAAATAGCATGCAAAGATGTTGCCACAACTCAACACTAATTTTGATTCATGTGGGTGTGCTCTGCAATTGTCCAAATACAGCACACACTTTCCGTTAGGTTTGCCTATTTTCTTCATGTTTTCTCGAACTTGGGGGGACGAATTCTGTTGAAAACCATTCCATGAATATGTCCTTGTCCATCCATGCACTTTTCTGAGCTTTATAGCTAACTGGTAAATGAGCAATTCCTTTTAAAGCACGTGGTTTCCTTGATTTGCCAATCACTAAAAGTGGAAGTCTATGTTCTCCAGAGGCATTGGCACAATTCAAGATTGTTAACCTCTCCTTATTCATTTTAAAGCCGACAGCTTCCTTCTCCACTGCTGCAGCCAAGGTAGCAGTTGGCCAACACCTCCATAGTAAGCCAGTCTCATTGGCATTGTATATTTGATCTGCAGTCAATTTCTTTTCCTGCACCATTTCAGCTAATGTTCTTGAATAATTCTGTGCGGCCTCATTTTCTGCTGATTTTTTTTCGCCCGTCACATCCCAGCTGGCGAATGCCGTGGCAATGCTTAAAACGTGTGAGCCAGCCTTCTGTCAAAATGCACTCTTCAGTTAAATTCATTTTCATCTTGAAGTCCTTGGCCTTTGCTGTAATCATTGGCCCTGAAATTGCCACACCTTCCGACCGTTTCAAAGAAAACCATTCAGAAAGCGCTTGGTCTAGTTTGTCAAGCTTTGGCTTTCACAAATTTTTGCAGGACATTGCCTTCATGGAAGATTCAGAAGCAGCGGTGAAACTTTCTAAATCTTTCTTTTGCTTCTTGATATCATAAATTGTTGATGATCCAACTTCATATTCGTCCATCAAAGTACGCACACTTCTGCCAGCTTCAGGCTTGTTTATAATTTCTCATTTCTGCTGAATGTTCACTACTTTTCATTTCTGAATGCTGCATTTGCTTTTAATGCTGTCACAAGGCATTTTAAATTGTTTGATTTCAGGGTGTTTTGAACAAGGCCACCTGACAGACTGATGCGTTGTAATGAACTGCTTTCAATGTGTGTGACAGTTGAAAAGTGAGCAAGAAGTCCACGCATGCCTCGTAATATTTTAACTTCCATTACGGCCTGCTTTCCGTTACATTCATATCTGGATAAACGAGAGTTTACAGTATCACATTGGCGATGAGGATGGGATAATCAGATTTCCTGGCTGAAATTTTTGTTGGTGGATGATTGCTGTCAAACAACTGAGAGACTTTGAGAGGTTCTTTGTTTTGCAGCACAGCTAAAAACCAAGATACGTTTCAAGCACACATGTCTGAATTGCCAGAGTCCCGATGGCCATACCTATAGGAATAATAGGGCACTTAGATGAGTTCTATCATGATTGAGTGGCTTTCGGAGCATATGTGGAGCAGCTAGAAATGTTTTGCACTGCAAATAGTACTGTCCACGACCCCGATAATGAAAACCATAACCGGGTGGTGTTAGAAAGAAAACAGGCTATTTTCCTGACTGAATCAGGGCCCGAGGTGTATGAAATCTTGAGAAATGTGCTTGTCCCTGTCAAGCTGAAGGACATACCACTGATGGTGACAAGTTAGAACAGCACTACAGTCCTGAGCCCCTGGAAATTGCTGAAAGTTATCGTTATGGAAAACAAAATCAATCACATGATGAAAGCATCAGTGAGTACATTGTAGCATTTTCAAAAAGCTATTCTTTCACTGTCATTTTGGAAACTTTCAGGACCAAGCATTGCGTGACTGCTTTGTTTGTGGGATGATAAATGAAGTAATCAGAAGAAAGTTGTTGACAACCCCTAACTTGACTTTTAATTTAGCTTGCCAGACAGCTATGTTGATGGATATGGCCGACCAATACTCCCGTGAATGTTGTGCTATTTCCAATCATCAGCCGACTGAGGTGAAGCACCTGCAGGTTAAAAGTAAAAGGCAGTTGGGCCCCAAGGCCTCAACAACTGGCCAAGGTTACAATACATTGAAGTTGTGCTATCGGTGCCTGGGACAACACATTGCTCAAAGCTGTCCATATGTGAAGGCAGGGTGTTTGTTCTGCAAGAAAACTGGGCATCTTGCGAAGGCGTGTCGACTGAAGAATAAACTGATGTTCAATGCTATAAGTAGAAATCGCCAGAGAATATATAGCATTGAAGAGAAGCAACAGGACAAGGAGGTTCTGGAGATACACGTCATCAGGAGCACGAGGATACCTAACAACGTCTATTCATTCAATAGACGTTGCATCGCTATATCTCGACAAGTTGAGTGATTTTTCATTGGAGAAGTCAAAGATACAGCTGCGAGGCTGCTCAGGAGAGCAAATCCCCATGGTGGGACATATCACCGTACTGGTAAAATATAAGGATCAGTTTCAGAGCTTGCCTCTCTTAGTACTGGCAGGAAACAAGCCTGACTTGATAGGTAGAAATTGGTTGGGATCACTGAAGCTGGATTGGAATTACTTTTTTTGTGTTGAAACAAGATTTGCATCAAAAGATGATGTTATCAAGCAATATCCAAAGGTGTTCCGCAGTCCACTCCAAGGTTTCAAGGCGAGTGTCAGATACAGAAGGACACGAGACCAGTTTACTGAAAGCTATATCCCGTACCATACGCACTCAAGGAGAAAGTTGAGCAATAACTGAAATGACTAGAAACTGAGAACATTATCTCAGATAGATCTAAGTAATTATGCTACACCCATTATTGTTGTATCTAAGTCAGATGGTAAGGTAATGTTCTGTGGTGATTATAAAGTAACCGTAAACCAGGTTTTAGAGGGTTACCTACGCAATACATTGCCAAATGTAGAAGATTCGTTCACAATGCTGACAGGTGGTCAGATCTTCTCAAAGTTAGATCTCACAAATGCTTACTTACAATTTGAACTCGAGGATGAGTCCAAGTCATGCTTGACTATAAATACTCATCTTGGCCTCTATCAATTTAACAGGCTATCATTTGCAGTGCCTTACGACCCCGCCATATTCCAAAGTGTGATGAACGAAATTTTGCAAGGCATTGAAGGTATGTTATTTAGATGACATACTCATTTCAGCACCAAACAGGAAAATCCATAATGGCGTGTTGAATGAAGTGCTCAAATGGCTAGAGAAGCACAGAGTACGAGTGACTGCTCGCAAGTGTGAGTTATTTCAAAACTCAGTGGAATACTTAGGGCACAGAGTAGACAAATATGGTTTACATCCAACCAAGGAAAAGCAAGATGCAATCAGAAATGCACCCACTCCCAAGAATGTCACTGTACTTCGATCATTTTTAGGTCTTTTGAACTATTATGGGAAGTTCCTACCAAATTTGGCTACAGTGTTACATCCACTGAATGAGCTGTTGAAAAAACATTGGAAGTGGTCAGAAGAATGCGACACAGCATTCAAAGAGTGTAAAAGCCAGATGGTAGAGAGTACCATGTTAGTTCACTATGATGTATCTCAGGAGATCAAGCTAGCATGTGACGCCTCTCCGTATGATGTTGGGGCAGTGATCTCTCATGTACTACATAGTGGGGAAGAGAACCAATTGCTTTTGCTTCACGCACTCTAAATGCAAGTAAGCATAATTATGCACAGATCAAAAGAAAAGCGTTGGCATTAATCTTTGGGGTCAAGAAGCTCCACAAATACTTGTAAGTTTACCATTGTTTCTGACCATAGGGCCCTGACAGCAATCCTCCATCCAAAGTCCCAAGTTCCAAACTTAGCTGCAGCCCGAATGCAGAAATGGGCATTGATTTTGTCAGCATATACATATGATATTGAGTACAGATGATCAGCTGATCATAGTAATGTAAATGCTATCTCCAGGTTGCCATCCCCATCACAAGTTACATCAAAAAGGGAAGAAGTGTTCTATTTTTCATACATTAATGAACTACCAGTCACAGCTTAAGAGATTGGTAGAGCAATCAAACGTGACCCAGTGATGTCAAAAGGTGTATAGAAACATAGAAACATTGAAAATAGGTGCAGGAGTGGCCATTCAGCCCTTCGAGCCTGCACCACCATTCATTAAGATCATGGCTGATCATCCACTTCAGTACCGCTTTCCTGCTTTCTCTCCATACTATATTGCAAATGATGGCCAAAGCAGATAACAAAGATATTCATCCATTCTTCATTCATAGGAATGAATTATAAGTCGATAAAGATTGTATCATGTGGAGTGCAAGAGTGGTTATACCAAATAAATTCAGGTCCAAATTATTAGGAGACCTCCATGACCAGCACCTGGGAATGTGCTTGACCAAGAGTTCTGCATGCAGTTACTTTAGGTGACCAGGTGTCGATAAAAATATAGAGTACATTGTTAGTCAGAGTACAACATGTCAATTGGTAAGCAAGAAATCACCATCAGTACCATTACTGTCATGGAAATGGCCTCCCAGGGTGTGGTAGAGGTTACATATAGATTTTGTTGAGCGGGAAGGACAAAGGACACACTTGTCCATTGTGATTGATAACCATGCAAAATGAGTAGAGGTGCTTCCGATCCCAAAAGTAACAAAGTGCAAATTGTAAAACGTGCCCTCATCAAGCATATGTTGGATCCAAATCCAAAGAAACGGCAGTTGTTGTTGGATCACAAACTGGCAAATTTTATAATTAATTATTGTAATACTTCTCAAAGAACTACTGGTAGAACACCAGCAGAGTTGTTTCTCAAATGATATGCAAACTGTGATTCTGACCAATGGATACACCACAGACCCATTCCACATTCGAACTGCGGTCAGTAAGGGCTGCACCATCGCACCAATGCTCTTCTCGATCTTTCTTGCTGCAATGCTCCATCTCACCCTCAGCAAGCTCCCTGCCGGAGTGGAGCTAAATTACAGGAGAAATGAGAATCTTTTCAACCTCCGCCGCCTCCAGGCCATATGCAAGGTCGTCCCATCCTTCGTCATCGAACTACAGTAGCAGATGACGCCTGCGTCTGCGCACACTTGGAGGCCGAACTCCAAGCCATCGTCAACACCTTCACCAAGGCGTATGAGAACATTGGCCTTACACTAAACATCCATAAGACAAAGATCCTCTACCAACCTGCAGCTGCCACACAGCACTGCCTCCCCCGGTTATCAAAATCCATGATGAGGCCTTGGACAACTTGGAACATTTTCCATACCTCGGGAGCCTACTGTCAACAAGGGCAGACATCGATGATGAGGTCCAACACCACTTTCAGTGTGCCAGTGTGCCTGAGGAAGAGGGTGTTTGAAGATCAGGACCTCAAACCCGGCACCAAGCTCATGATCTACAGAACAGTGGTGATACCCACCCTCCTATATGGCTCAGAGACATAGACTATGTACAGCAGGCACCTCAAAACACTGGAGAAGTACCGCCAACGCTGCCTCCGCAAGATCCTGCAAATCCATTGACATGATAGGTGCACCAACGTCAGTGTCCTCGCTCAGGCCAATATCCCCAGCATCAAAGCACTGACCACGCTCAATCAGCTCCATTGGACGGGCCACATCGTCCACATGCCTGACACGAGACTCCCAAAACAAGCGCTCTACTCGGAGCTCCGACACGGCAAGCGAGCCCCAGGTGGGTAGAGGAAACGCTTCAAGGACACCCTCAAAGCCTCCTTGAAAAAATGCAACATCCCCACCAACACCTGGAAATCCCTGACCCAAGACCGCCCGATGTGGAGGAAAAGCATCCGGAAGGAGCTGAACACCTCCCCAGGTCTCTTCGCCGAGAGCAAGCTTAAGTCAAGCATCAACAGTGAAAGAAGCGCTTGGCAATCCAGGCTTCCCACTCATCTGTTCCTTCAACCACCGTTTGTCCCACCTGTGACAGAGACTGTAGGCCCCGCATTGGACTCTTCAGTCACCTGAGAACTCATTTCTAGTGTGGAAGCAAGTCAGCCGCAACTCCGAGGGACTGCCTTTGATGATGATGATGTTTCTCAAACAACAGCCACGAACCAGGTTCTCGTTGTTAAAGCCAAACTTGGTACAATCAATAGAAGAGATACAATTAAGACAAAAAGAGAATCATGATAGAGGTAGAGTAAGAGAGAGAACTGTGAAATTGAATCAGAAGGTTAGAATAAAGAATCATCACCATAAATGGTTAAAATGGTTACCAGGAAGAGTAGTCAAGATATATGGTCCTCGCACATATTTGGTCAAGATGTTTGATCATGGAAAGGTTAGATTTGTTCACATTGATCATATTTTACCTACAGATATGGAAGGAGTTGAAAGTTGGAATGATTCGCTTATTTATGATGAGTCAGATAGTTTTGTTACAAGTAGAGTACCAGTAGCAAATCCTACATCAGATGAACTACAAACAAGTCCAAGAGAAAGTCAGAACTAAGTCTGAGTCTCAGTCAAGCAGACAAACAGTCTGTAGAAAGTCCAATGCAGATCAAGGGTTATCCTTGGAGAAATACTCTCCTCAGGTACAGTCTTAGGCTGAGTCTAAGTTTGACACCAAGTATGGAAAGTTCTTTTTGAGACCAAAGGTATCCTCTTCGAAACAGAAAACCAATGCTTAAGTTTGATTTGTAAATATGGCTAAATTTTACACTTTTTTGGGCGTTATTTCCGGTGTGGGCGGTAAAAATGGGTTTTCAGATCGTCGGCTTGTCGCCCATTCGCATACCCTGGTCTCCATTTTTGGAATTGAGCATTACCGCGAGCGATATGAAATGGGCAGTAGCGTTAAATCTTTCTGATCTTCTGCCGTAAAGTGTGACAATCCTTAGCAATGGCATGGCAACGCTCGATTCCCGCGATTCAGGAGGTCAAGCGTCATCATGACATGCGCAGCAGAGGAGAGAGAAAGGGAGGGAGCTGAGACGGACTAAAAGCGTGTGTGGCTGTGGTGTGTGCTTGTTTGGCTGTTGTGGGAAGCACGAGGGAGATTCACCAGCAGCAAAAAGCCTACTAAGCACCAAGAATATAGTTGGCACCGAGTTTTTGTCCAACAAATAATATATAACATGGAAGGGATGGAGGAGGCCCTGGAGCTGGTAGCCAGGAACATTGATGACAGAGGGTTCCGGAGTGTGGCCAAGGTGCCACACGCCTATTGTCAACGACACATGAGAGCCAGGAGCAACATCTTGCTTCTGGCTCGGAGCACTTTCCCACCTCAGGACCGTCCTCTCCCGTATTTGTCCATGCAGCGGTTTGTTTGTCATCCAACCCCCCCACCCATTGAAGCATCGCCTGAGGAGCTTCTCGGCCAGACGGCTTGGAGTCAGGAGGGTAAGGGGAAGCGGTAGAGGTGGGGAGGAAAGGTGGGGCGGGGGGGCGGGGTGGGGGTGCATGAGTTGGTTTTTACAGAAATGCTGATGATTTCAGACAAATGTTCAATTTAAATGTTTTTTATTAAACAAAACATTGGCTCAAATAGCTGCACCGTTACACGCTGGTGATTCCTTAACATCAAAGGGTATAATTACACTTAACTTCAATCAACTTAAACTTTAACTGCCACCAAGGTGATGCCCACCATTGATGTATGACCTGCACACCCTGCAGTGTGTCAGCTTTGTAAATAATACCAACATTCTTTCAGGCAAAGCGCTCATTGATGAGCTCCTGATATAAAAGTCTTGCAGCTATCATGCCACCACAGGCCCTTTCATGCGGTCTACAGGGAGGTGGGGGCATGGCTTCAGCATCAGCCTGAATGTCTGGGCTGAAGTCAGCGTCCACCTCCTCATCCTCCTCTTCCTCTCTCTGGTGAGGTGGACTGTCAGGCTCATCAGGCAATTCTTGTCCCCTCCTGATAGCCAAGTTGTGCAGCATGGAGCACACCATCACGAATTGAGCTACCTGCTCAAGGTAGTATTGGAGCTCGCCTCCTGAGTTGTCCAGGCATCTAAAGCGCTGCTTAAGCACTCCAATGGTTTTTTCCATGATATTGCAAGTGGCTCTGTGGCTTTTGTTGTATCGCTTCTCAGCTTTGGTTTGGGTGTCACGCAGGGGGGCCATCAGCCAGGTGGCAAGCATCCAGCATTGACCTTGTGGCTGATTGTTAAACAAGTCAGATACACTGCTCTCATGCAGGATGTGAGTATCATGGATGCTGTCGGAAATTCAGCATTCACTGCCAATATAATTTGCTGGTGGTCGACAACGGGTTCCACATTGAGGGAATGGAATCCCTTGTGGTTCCTGAAAACCTCAGCATCCAGAAAAGGTGCCCGTATCGCGATGTGCATACAGCCTATTGCTCCCTGCACCTTGGGGAAGTTAGCAATTCTGTAGAATCCGAAAGCTCTCTCAGTCTGAGCCTCCCTGGTCATAGTGAAGCTGATAAAGTCCATTCTGCATATGTAAAGTGCTTCAGTGACCTGTCTAATGCAGCAATGTGTGGCATGCTGAGACTGACTGCAAATGTCGCCAGCTGAGACCTGAAAAGAACCCGACCCAACGCGTAGACCGACAGTACTGTGGTGACTTTGACCTCGACGGACAATGTAGTACTGATGGTGCTGGCAGGCTGCAGATCTCCCCTTATGAGCTGGCATATCTCAGTGATAACCTCTTTGTGGAAGCGCAGTCTCTGAAGGCAGATGGTGTCGGGCAAGTTGAGGTAAGACTGCTTCTCCTTGTACTTGCGGGGGGTGTAATGTCTGGTGCTCCTCATCAGTCTGGCACATCTTAGATTGGGCACATAATGCTGTGGAGCGTACCTTCAGCCATCTCGAGTCTGCCGCATGTAATTGGTCATCAAGAGAGGGTGAGAAAGGACAGGCCCCATTGCAATAGCTATCTGTTTTCCACCGATTGGTCACATAGAATGAATGTCCTGACGAAGACACCTATTAAATTCCAATCATTCACAGTATGGTAAAATGTTTGTTCAGATGTTCCATCAAAAGACATCCCCCAAAGACATGCAGAGTACATCCGAATTCCCCTGAGGTTGAAGTAGAGCAGCCTTTTAAATGATGTGACATGTGATTTAGAATACGGCATCCATAATGCTGTTCGTTCCACTTTTTCCGGGCGTTTTTTTGGGCGAGTGATATTGTGGGCGAGATGTGTGCGAGGTGGTGAAAGTGACGCTGGCCGATCTGGGTGTTAGTTTCGGCAAATGTGATCCTTATGACAAAATAAAGTGGGCGGTCGGTATTAGTGAATCTCGGCATTAATTATGTGTGGAAACTAACGCTGGGCGATATTATGGGCGTTGATTTCGCCCATTCTGATGATTCTGCCCAAAAAAAGTAGGCTGGCGGTATTATTTTTTCCTGGCATTACGCACATGGGGAAAGTAATGCTCAATGATAAATGTTCGAAAAATGCTCATCAATTTCCAATTTGTGGCTAAATGGGCGATATCTGAGCGTTTTACATCATTTCAGCGTTAAGTGGGTGTTAAGCATGCAAAAAAAGGAAAAAATCGAGCCCCATATCTTTTGTTGTGTATAACCATGCAAGTTATGTATAATGATTATTTTGTTATCATTACTTCTTCAGTAAGGAGCGAGAAGTGCAATAGAGATCCAGCTAGTGGACTACTGTGGTAATGCAACTGCTGATGTAGATACAATAAAAGCCACATGATAACGCATTCCTGGCAAGCCTTCTTGTATCCTGTGTGCTTATGATGTTGTAAAGAATATATCACAAATGTCAAGGGGCCATAATTAGACTGTTGCTTGTTGGAGATAGCCATTGCCTGGCACTTGTGTGGTGCGAATGTTACTTGCCACTTATCAGCCCAAGCCTGAATGTCGTCCAGGCCTTGCTGCATGTGGGCATGGACTGCTTCATTATCTGAGGAGTTGAGAATGGAACTGAACACTGTGCAGTCATAAGAACATAAGAAATAGGAGCAAGAGGAGGCCATTTGACCCCTTGAGCCTGCTCAGACATATGATAAGATCATGGCTGATCTGATCTTGCTACTGCTTCTTTAATAATGGACTTCAACATTTTCCCAACCACAGATGTTAGGCTAACTGGTCTACAGGGCTAGACTTTCCACTTCACATCACCCATCTAAGGCCCATCTATCGCCCAAAACGGACTTCTATCGCCCATTTTGAGCAAAAAGTGGAAACTAGGCCCAAAACATCACCGGAAAAATAGGCCCCCAAGTTTCCACTTTGATCGCCGAGATGATTGCCCAAATGATTGCCCACACAAGGCTGATCCCAAGTTTCAGCACCTAGCATGCATTTGGCTGGGCTGATGCAAGGTCCAAAAGAGTGCTCAAAAATAGTTGCTTTTTCAGGGCCTTAGAGAGGGAAATGGGCACTCCGGATGCCATTTTTAGCTTCTGAAGAAGGATGGAGAATTCATTCTGAGTTATTTAGAGAGTAAAATTTAAGCAAATTGTACTCAAAAATTTGGGACAGGGAATATAAATAGGTATTATCAACTTATTTATGCTAAATAGATCTCATATATTGGAATTATTAAGTAAATAGCTTTTACATAGTTAAGTTATTTAATGATATTGTTGGTGCCTATTAAACTGACTGGTATACAGCTTAGAGACTACAGAAAGGGCAGACTACAGTGATTAGAGAGTATAGAGTGCAGAGATTATTAAAATCAGTGAAAGTAATTATTGATATTAATAGTGATTATGGGGCCTATGCTTTCCCTGCCTTTAATTGCAACTGCTCACACACTGGTTACTGAAAGGATCAATCGAAGAGGTGGCACAGTAATGCATAGATGGAGACGAAGACAGAGGAGAGACTGTATAGCCAACGAAGGTACTTGGAGAAGCAATCCTACCTGAACTTGTCTGAAAATGCTTGTCTTAGGAGGCTGCGATTCCGGAAGGAGGTCATGGATGAGATATGACAACTCGCCAAGGGTGATCTGCAGCCTTCCAGCACCATCAGAATCGCATTGTCCGTTGAGGTGAAGGTTATTGCTGTCCTAGCCTTCTACGCATCAGGATCTTTTCAGGCTTCAGCTGGCGACATCTGCCATATCTCTCAGCACGTTACACACTACTGCATTCGACAGGTGTCTGAAACCCTTTACGCTCGCAGGATGGAAAGCTTCCCAATGACCAGGGAGGCACAGACCAAGAGTGTATTGAGGACATAGGGGAGCTTAATCAGCATGGCGATCTAGCACTGGTACCACCACATCCTTCCCCTTCCCGAAGAACAGTAGCCAGTAGTAGTTACACGGCCGCTAAGCTTTTGCGTCAGCAGCTCATTAATGTTAGCTTCGCATGAACTATTATTGTTGATATTCAAATGTTCAATTACAGTTACGTTTAAACAAAAGTTTCATTTCCGTGGGGAAGCAGAATAAACAAACAAATATGAATGAAAAACTGTACGTTGTAAAACTTATGTAAGTAAGAGAGAAGGTACAAAAGTTGTAGAAATGTTTTTAAATTAAGAAACATGAATTTTTTAAAGAACTAATGAACAACACCCTCCCTCCAACTCCTCCCCCCACCCTGCACCAACCCACCCCACTTCCCTCAAAATCCCCAAAACTTTAGAAGAAGAAGAAATTGAACATTTTAAAGAACAAGTGGCCATTTAAGTAATAATAACAAATGACCATCTCAGTCATGATAACAAGTGACTATTAAAGTCATGATAACAAATGGCCATCTCAGTCATGATAACAAGTGACTATTAAAGTCATGATAACAAATGACCATCTCAGTCATGATAACAAGTGACCATTTCAGTCATGATAACAAGTGACCATTAAAGTCATGATAAGAAATGACCATCTCAGTCATGATAACAAGTGACCATTAAAGTCATGATAACAAATGACCATCTCAGTCATGATAACAAGTGACCATTTAATTCATGATAACAAGTGACCATTTCAGTCATGATAACAAGTGACCATTTAAGTCATGATAACAGATGACCATCTCAGTCATGATAACAAGTGACCATTTCAGTAATGATAACAAGTGAACATTTCAGTCATGACAAGTGACCATTTTAGTCATGATAACAAGTGACCATTTCAGTCATGATAACAAATGACCATCTCAAGTCATGATAACGAGTGACCATTTCAGAAAGAATGGCAAGTGAACAGTTAAGTAATGATAACAAGTGAACATTTAACTGTTGAATACAAGTGGCCAATTTAGTAACAATAACAATAACAGTAACAATAACAAGAGAATAATAAAGTGATAAAGTGGCAATAACAAGTGAATATTTTAAAACAAGTGAACTATTGAGAAGCACTCCCCCCTCCCTACCTGCGGCCACGTTTCCCTCCAGATCCTGTCCCACCCCGTGTTCGCATCCCACCCGCCTGTTTTGGTTTCCGCAGACTGACACCAAGACATCGTGCAGAGTGGGACGGCAAGACTTCCTGCCGTGGTGGAGGTAACGGAGCGGAACAGAAGCCTCAGGCTCTACTTCCGAGTCAGGAGGAATTCTGTCCTCCGTACTCACTTGTGTGCTTGGGGTCTCGTTGCGAGCGGACAAGACACCTTGGCCGTAGGGCATTTGTTGCGGCTGTCTGCTCCCTGATTGCCTCCAACGTCTCCCGAGCAGTCTGTGACTGTTCGTAAGACCAACTGGAGAAGCGAGAGCAGAACTCGCTCCAGGTTGTGGAGAACTGGCTCCGATGGTTTGAAAAACCCGCAAACTCCTGGATAAGGTCGCGACCGATCGCGGCCGTCTCCCTGCACAGGAAAAGTAAGCTCTCCTTCTGGTCCTCCGTGGCAGGCAAGTGCATATCACGCTGACCGGAACGCCGTGGGGTTGGCGTGTGCAATGTCACGTGCCTTGGCATCACCACCTGCACACCACTTGGTCCAGGTGCCTCATCTGTCTCAAAAGAGAGGGCCGCAGGTTGTTCCCCCCCGGCCCAAAAAAAATCTCCCGTTCTTCTTCCTCTTTCTCCTCCTCCTCCTCCTTCTCCTGCTCTCGCACAGTTGCAGCTGGAGTCTGCACTGGCTCCTCTTCTGGCTCATCCTCCTGGGAGTGTCCCGACTGGTCAGTGGACGTGTCCGTTGACTTCATCAGTACTTAGAAATGTAGAAACATAGAAAATAGGTGCAGGAGTAGGCCATTCAACCCTTCGAGCCTGCACCACCATTCAATAAGATCATGGCTGATCATTCCCTCAGTACCCCTTTCCTGCTTTCTCTCCATACCACTTGATCCCCTTAGCCATAAGGGTCATATCTAACTCCCTCTTGAATATATCCAATGAACTGGCATCAACAACTCTCTGCGGCAGGGAATTCCATAGGTTAACAACTCTCTGAGTGAAGAAGTTTCTCCTGATCTCAGTCCTAAATAACCTACCCCTTATCCTAAGACTATGTCCCCTGGTTCTGGAATTTCCCAACATCGGGAACATTCTTCCCGCATCTAACCTGTCCAGTCCCGTCAGAATCTTGTACGTTTCTATGGGATAACCTCTCATCCTTCTAAACTCCAGTGAATAAAGGCCCAGTTGATCCAGTCTCTCCTCATATGACAGTCCAGCCATCCCTGGAATAAGTCTGGTGAACCTTCGCTGCACTCACTCAATAGCAAGAATGTCCTTCCTCAGTTTAGGAGACCAAAACTGCACACAATATTCCAGATGAGGCCTCACTAAGGCCCTGTACAACTGCAGTAAGACCTCCCTGCTCCTATATTCAAATTCCCTAGCTTCTTCACCACCTGCTGTACCTGCATGCCACTTTCAGTGACGGATGAACCATGACACCCAGGTCTCGTTGCATCTCCCCTTTTCCTAATCTGCCGCCATCCAGATGCTATTCTGCCATCATGTTTTTGCCCCCAAAATGGATAACCTCACATTTATCCACATTATTCTGCATCTGCCATTCATTTGCCCACTCACCTAACCTGTCCAAGTCACCCTGCAACCTCTGAGCATCCTCCTCACAGCTCACACTGCCACCCAGTTTAGTGTCATCTGCAAACTTGGAGATATTACACTCAATTCCTTCATCTAATTCGTTAATGTATAGTGTAAAGAGCTGGGGTCCCAGCACTGAGCCCTGCGGCACGCCACTAGTCACTGCCTGCCATTCTGAAAAGGACCCGTTTATCCCAACTCTCTGCTTCCTGTCTGCCCACCAGTTCTCTATCCACGTCAGTACATTACCCCCAATACCATGTGTTTTGATTTTGCACACCAATCTCTTGTTTGGGACCTTGTCAAAAGCCTTTTGAAAGTCCAAATATACCACATCCACTGGTTCTCCCTTGTCCATTCTGCTAGTTATATCCTCAAAAAATTCCAGAAGATTCGTCAAGCATGATTTCCCTTTCATAAATCCATGCTGACTTGGTCCGATCCTGTCACTGCTTTCCAAATGCGCTGTTATTTCATCCTTAATGATTGATTCCAACATTTTCCCACTACTGATGTCAGGCTAACCAGTCTATAATTACCCGTTTTCTCTCTCCCACTTTTTTAAAAAAGTGGTGTTACATTAGCTACCCTCCAGTCCATAGGAACTGACCCAGAGTCGATAGACTGTTGGAAAATGATCACCAATGCAACCACTATTTCTAGGGCCACTTCGTTAAGTATTCTGGGATGCAGACTATCAGGCCATGGGGATTTATCGGCCTTCAATATCATCAATTTCCCTAACACAATTTCCCGCCTAATAAGGATATCCTTCAGTTCCTCCTTCTCACTAGACCCACTGTCTCCTAGTACAATGAGAAGGTTATTTGTGTCTTCCTTCGTGAAGACAGAACCGAAGTATTTGTTCAATTTGTCTGCCATTTCTTTGTTCCCCATTATAAATTCATCTGAATCCGACTGCAAGGGACCTACGTTTGTCTTCACTAATCTTTTTCTCTTCACATATTTATAGAAGCTATTGCAGTCAGTTTTTATGTTCCCTGCAAGCTTCCTCTTGTAATCTATTTTCCTCCTCTTAGTTAAACCCTCTGTTGAATTCTAAATTTCTCCCAGTCTTCAGGTTTGTTGCTTTTTCTAGCCAAATGATATGCCTCTTCCTTGGTTTTAACACTATCCTTAATTTCCCTTGTTAGCCATGGTTGAGCTACCTTCCCTATTTTATTTTTGCTCCAGACAGGGATGTACAATTGCTGAAGTTCATCCATGTGATCTTTAAATGTTTGCCATTGCTTATCCACCGTCAACCCTTTAAGTATCCTTTGCCAGTCTATTCGAGACAATTCACGCCTCATACCGTTGAAGTTACCTTTCCTTAAGTTCAGGACCCTATTTTCCGAATTAACTGTGTCACTTTCCATCTTAATAAAGAATTCTACCATATTATGGTCACTCTTCCCCAAGGGGTCTCGCACAAGATTGATAATTAGTCGCTTCTCATTACACATCACCCAGTCTAGGATGGCCAGCTCTCTAGTTGGTTCCTCAACATATTGGTCTAGAAAACCATCCCTAATACACTCCAGGAAATCCTCCTCCACCGCATTGCTACCAGTTTGGTTAGCCCAATCAATATGTAGATTAAAGATGCCCATGATAACTGTTGTATCTTTATTGCACATATCCCTTATTTCTTGTTTGATGTTGTTCCCAACCTCTCTACGACTGTTTGGTGGTCTGTACACAACTCCCACTAGCGTTTTCTGCCCTTTGGAATTCCGCAGCTCCACCCATACTGATTCCACATCATCCAGGCTAATGTCCCTCCTTACTATTGCATTAATTTCCTCTTTAACTAGCAACGCCACCCCGCCTCCTTTTCCTTTTTGTCTATCCTTCCTAAATGCTGAATACCCTTGGATGTTGAACTCTTGGTCACCCTGAAGCCATGCCTCCGTGATGCTAATGACATCATACCCATGAACTGATATCTGCGCAGTTAATTCCTCCACCTTATTCCGAATACTCCTCGCACTGAGGCACAGAGCCTTCAGGCTTGTCTTTTTAACACACTTTGCCCCTTTAGAATTTTGCTGTAATGTGGCCCTTTTTGTTTTTTGCCTTAGGTTTCTCTGCCTTCCACTTTTACTATTCTCCTTTCTATTTTTTGCTTCTGACTCCATTTTATTTCCCTCTGTCTCCCTGCATAGGTTCCCATCCCCCTGCCATATTAGTTTAACTCCTCCCCAACAGCACTAGCAAACAGTTCCTCCCTATCTATCGCTCCTTGATTATCCACTATTGGGATGTTTTTAGTGCCTTCCCCCATGAAGACTGATGCAAAATATTTGTTCAACGTCTCTGCCATTTCCCTGTTCTCCATTATTAATTCCTCAGTCTCATTCTTCAGGGAACCAACATTTACATGCGTAGGGTTACTTCCAAAAATGGGCATGCCTGAATTTCTACCCCTATCTATCTTGTTACACATCCCAACCCCATGTCCGCTGTCCCATTATACATTTGAAAACAGAATATTTCCTCTGGTCAGTATTTTTAACAAAATTATAGATACATTTCTTCCATCAATGTTGTCAATTTTTATTGCCGGAGTTGTGATCACAGAGCTATTATTAGTCAACACATAGCAGTAGCCTAAAATAAATCAAAATGATCGATTTTTCAATTAGTAGATTTCATATACTGTACATACTATTTTTTTAAATTCCGAACAATTTTATCGAAAGCAATCTTTATCTTAATTGGAATAAACCTGAAGACTTCCGCATAGATTTTCACATAATCTCAGCCTGCAGCGAGCAGCTGAGTCAGCAGATTCCCTTACAACCAGGAATAACTATCTTCTGAGAGCAGTTGGAAAAAGCTACTATCAGGTAACAACTTTGAAATTAGTTTTTTTTTTACTGTGTAGATGAAATGTCACAAATTAATTAGTGCTGCTGGCAGCTCATAGCTTGGGAAGTGTTTTATATATGAAGTGTTTTCTGTATCCTGTGGTAACTTCATATAACTGGCACTTAGAGATAATACAATAAAACCAACACCTGACGGCTGTCGTGAAATGGGCTATTGGCAGGTGGAAATTGATTGCGACTGGTGATAGTGTCACTTCAATTTGTCAGTGTCAAGAAAATCGAACCCAGTGCATTAGAACACTATACTTTCATGTCTGGGACCTAGGTGAGAATCCAACTCAGACTGATTGGATAAATTTATTTTCTGACTGAAAACTGTTTTAAATGAAATGGATTCAACAACCTTGACCCAGTTGCTACCACTGCACAGGCCAAAATGTTCCACCATTTGTCATGGGTGAATTTTACTCAAAGATGCCGTTAGAATAGTAAGCATAGGAAACAGAAATATAATTCCAGTGCACTTTCGTGCTTGAGGCTAGAGTTGACGTTGTGCAGAAGGACTATCCACATTCTAATCTGTATTGCCTAAAATAAACCCTGGGGTACTTAATTCTGACATTGGTTGCATTTGTAGTTGCAATTGAGACTGCCAAATGAAGTGTTGCTCCCAGGTTCTACGGTAAGGCTTAGGGGTATTATGGAACCGATGCAAAAGGTTTTGAGAGGGAAGGAGAACAATCAGAAGTCATGGTTCATGTAATATGTAGAAATACATACAGGTTACCACATTTAAACAGGCCATTTGGCCAAACCAATCCATTTTGCCATTCACCCTCCACATAATCAAACAGTTCTAATCTCATCTATTCGCCCTGTTCCTTTCCCACCCAACCCCATCCCCTCAACTCCCCCCACCCCCCGCCCAATGCAACCCCTTTTCCTTCCGCCACTGATCCAGTCTAATCTTAAAGGTTGCCATTGTTTTTGCCTCAACTACTAACCCTGGAAGTGAATTCCACAGCCTCACAACTCTCTCTGCCCTCTGCTCTAAATCTCTTACATTTAATCTTGTACCTTTGGCTCCTTGTTCTTGACCCCTCAACTGTTATCTACCCTGCCCCATCCTTTCATAATTTTAAAAACTTCCATTATATTTCCCCATAATCTGCATTGTTCTATTGGAAAGATCCCAATTATCAAGTTTTTTTTGTTGGAACCAATGACATCGGAAGAAGTAGAATTCAGGTCCTGAAATTAAAGTTTCAGCAAGTAGGAGATGGGTTAAACGAGCAGGACCTCCAGGTTAGTAGTTTTTGCAGCATTTCTCATGCTGGCCAGCATAAGAATAGTAAGATAAAGCCGTTAAATGCATGGTTGGAGAGATGGGTGCAGGAGGAAATTATTCAAATTCATGGGTCATTGGGATCAGCTTTGGGACAGAAGTAACCTCTATAAAGTGTATAGGCTTTCCCTTATTAAGGCTGGGACTAATACTCTCACTGGCAGTATAACTACTGTTGTGGGGAACATTTTAAACTAATATGATTTGGGGAGAGGAATAAACAAGATAAAGTTGCAAAAGGAAAGCAAAAAGGACAAGGATTGTAGGAAAGCAAATTGAGAAAAAAAATGGAAATCCATAAAGAACAGATCAGAAGGAAGAGGTAGTAAAATCATTAAGAATCCCCAAAAGGATGAGGCAGGTTTGGAATGTATGTATGTAACTACGCATGGTATTATGAATAAAATTAGTGGTCGAGAAGTACAAATTAGAATGGGGAATATGATATATGAGCATTAACAGGGAATTGGCTTGGAGTAGGCCAAGAATGGGAACTGAACATTCCTAGTTACAAAATATGCAGCAGAAATAAATTGGAAAAAATGAATGAAAGGTAACAATGTTAATCAAAGTTTGCATTCAATGTTCATCCCCATGAGTGGTTCAGTAGCACCAATACTGAATGAGCTGGCAGAGTCTTGAAGGATATAACTGTCAAACTGGGCTTGCAGTAGGTGGTGAGAGAACCAATACAAGGGAAAACCCTACTTAACCTCGTGCTCACCACTTGTACTTGTGACAGATACATCTGTCCATGACAATATTGGTAGGAGTGATCACCGTATAATCCTTGTGGAGACAAAGTAGTGTCTTTATACTGAGGACAACCTCCATCGTGTTGTGTGGCACCACAACCATGCAAAATGGGATAGATTCAGAACAGATCTAACAGCTCAAATCTGGGCTTCCAAGAGGTAGTGTGGGCTATCAGAAGCAGTAGAATTGTATTCCATCACAATCTGTAACCTCATAACCCAGCATACCACTCACTGTACCATTACAATCACACCAGGTGTCAAACCCTGGTTCAATGAAGAGTGTAGAAGAGCATGTCAAGAGCAGCACCAGGCATATGTAAAAATGAGGTGTCAACCTGGTGAAGATATAACATAGGACTACATGAATGCCAAACAGCTGAAGCAGCATGCCACAGACAGAGCTAAGCGATCCCAGAATCAACAAATCAGATCTAGGCTCTGCAGTTATGAATGGTGGTGGGCCATTACGCAACTAACAGGAGGAGGAGCTCCATGAACATCCCCATCCTCAATGATGGCGGAGCCCAACATTTGAGTGCAAAATTCGTAACCACCTTCAGCCAGACTGGTGATTGGATGATTCATCTTGGCCTTCTCCTGAAGTCTTCACCATCACAGATGCCAGTCTTAAGCCAATTCAATTCACTCCTCATGATATCAAGAAATGGCTGAGCACACTGATACAGCAAAGTCTATGGGATCTAACAAAATCCAGGCCATAGTGCTGAAAAATGATGCTACAGATCTAGCCACGCCTCTAGCCAAGCTGTTCCGGTACAGCTGTAACACTGACATCTACCCAACAAAGTGGAAAATTGTCCAGGGATGTTCTGTCCACAAAAAGCAGGACAATACCAATCTGGTCAATTATCGGCCCATCAGCCTACTCTCAATTATCAGAAAAAGTGATGGAAGGTGTCGCCGACAATGCTATCAAGCGGCATTTACTCACCAATAACCTGCTAACTGATGCTCAGTTTGAGTTCCACCAGGATCACTCGGCTCCAGACCTCATTACAGCCATGGTCCAAACATGGACAAAAGAGCTTAATTCCAGAGGTGAGTTGAGAGTGACAATCCTTGACATCAAGGCAGCATTTGACCAAGTGTTACATCAAGGAGCCCTAGTAAAATTGAAGTCAATGGGGATCAGTGGGAAAACTCTCCACTGGCTGGAGTCATACCAAGCAGAAATGAAGATGGTTGTGGTTGTTGAGGTCAATTCTCTCAACTCCAGGACATTGCTGCAGGAGTTCCTCAGGGCAGTATCCTAGACCAAACCATCTTTGGTTGCATCATCAGTAACCTTCCCTCCATCCTAAAGATGTTCCACAGTATTCAGTTCCATTTGCAACTCCTCAGATAATGAAGCAGTCCATGCTCACATGTAGCAAGACCTGGATCAACATCCAGGCTTGGGCTGATAAGTGGCAAGTAACATTCACGTCACACAAGTGCCAGGCAATGACCATCTCCAACAAGAGAGCCAAACCCTTTCCCCTTGAAGTTCAAAGGCATTCCCATTGTTGAATCCGCACGATCGATATCCTAGAGGCCACCATTAACCATAGACTTAACTGGACCAGCCACATAAATACTGTGGCGACAGGAGCAGGTCAGAGGCTGGGTATTTTGTGGTGACTGACTCAACTCTTGAATCTCCAAAGCCTTTGAACCATTTTCAAGGCACACGTCAGGAGTGTGATGGAATACTCTCCACTTGCCTGGATGAGTGCAGCTCCAACAGTACTCAAGGAGCTCGACACTATCCAAGACAAAGCAGCCCACTTAATCGACACTCCATCCACCACCATAACCACTGGCACAATATGGCTGTAGTGTGCACCATCTACAAGATGCACTCCAGCAAGTCACCTAGGCTTCTTGAACAACACCTCTACCACCTAGAAGGACAAGGGCAGCAGGCGCATGGGAACACCAACAGCTTGAAGTTCTCCTCCAAGTCACATACCATCCTGACTTGGAAATTGTTGTGCATCTGTAAAGAATGCACTCCCATATTCCGCTACCAGGGAGTGCATCTCCTGAAGTCCCAAGGGATCCCAGCATCCCATGGGAGCCCTGTATATAAGCCGGCACCTAAGGCCTGTTCCTTACTCTGGAGTGTCGTTAGACTGAGGTCACTGTTACTTTAACCTCCCTGTGTGCAGTCTCATCTGTGTTAGGAACACAATAACTGGCGACGAGTATATGAATCCAACACAAAGATGCAGCAAACTGTGGGCATCCTGGAGAAGTTCTCGGATGGTGAGGACTGGGAAGCCTATGTTGAATGGCTAGACCAGAACTTTGTAGCCAACGAGCTGGACGGAGAAGGAAGCGCTGCAAAAAGGAGAGCCGTCCTCCTCATGGTCTGTGACCGACCTACAGCCTCATGAAGAATCTTCTGGCTCTGATGAAACCCACAGATAAGTCATATGAGGAGCTGTGTACACTGGTTCGGGAGCATCTTAACCCAAGGGAGAGCGTGCTGATGGCGAGGTATTGGTTCTACACGTGCCAGTGATCTGAAGGTCAGGAAGTGGCGAGCTATGTCGCCAAGCTAAGGCGACTTGCAGGACAATGTGAGTTTGATGGCTACTTGGAGCAGATGCTCAGAGACTTTTTTATACTGGGCATTGGCCACGAGACCATCTTATGAAAACTTTTGACTGTAGAGACACCGCCCCTCAGTAAGGCCGTTGAGATAGCACAGGCGTTTATGTCCACCAGTGATAACACCAAACAAATCTCTTAGCACATAAGTGCTAGCAATGTTCATAAATAACTGGAACTGTGTTTGTGAGCAGAAATGTACAGGGCAGAAACCACAATTCTGCAACTGCCAGCAGGCCTCAGCTAGTCCAGATGACTCAGAGTCCACAACAAAGGATGAATGCAAGGCAATTCACACCTTGTTGGTATTGTGGAGGCTTCCATTCAGCCTATTCATGCCACCTCAAAGGGTATGTCTGCAAGAGCTGTGGAACAATGGAGCACCTCTAACGAGCTTGCAGATGAGCTGCAAGCTTTGCAAAACCTGCTAACCACCACATGGCAGAGGAAGATCGGTCCATGGTGGATCAATGCAATTTCGAGCCTCAGAGAGAGGAGGCAGATGCTGAAGTACATGGGGTGCACACATTTTCGATGAAATGTCCACCTATAATGCTAAATGTAAAATTGAACGGCTTACCCGTAGACATGGAACTGGACACTGGCGCTAGCCAACCCATCATGAGTAAAAAGATGTTTTAGAGACTGTGGTGCAACAAGGCACTCAGACCAGTTCTGAGCCCCATCCACACGAAACTGAGAATGTACACCAAAGAGCTCATCACTTTCCTGGGCAGCACCGTAGTCAAGGTTACCTATGAGGGCATGGTGCACGAACTGCCACTCTGGATTGTCCCGGGTGATAGAAATATAGAAACATAGAAACATAGAAAATAGGTGCAGGAGTGGGCCATTTGGCCCTTCGAGCCTGCACCACTATTCAATATGATCATGGCTGATCATTCACCTCAGTACCCCTTTCCTGCTTTCTCTCCATACCCCTTGATCCCTTTAGCCGTAAGGGCCATATCTAATTCCTTTGAATATATTCAATGAACTGGCAACAACGAATCTCTGCGGCTGGGAATTCCACAGGTTAACAACTCTCTGAGTGAAGAAGTTCGTCCTCATCTCAGTCTTAAATGGCCTACCCCTTATCCTCAGACTGTATCCGCTGGTTCTGGACTTCCCCAACATAGGGAACATTCTTCCCGCATCTAACCTGTCCCGTCCCGTCAGAATCTTATACGTTTCTATGAGATCCCCTCTCATCCTTCTAAACTCCAGTGGATAAAGGCCCAGTTGATCCAGTCCCTCCTCATATGTCAGCCCAGCCATCCCTGGTGAATCAGTCTGGTGAACCTTCGCTGCACTCCCTCAATAGCAAGAACTTCTTTCCTCAGATTAGGAGACCAAAACTGAACACAATATTCCAGGTGAGGCCTCACCAAGGCCCTGTACAATTGCAGAAAGACCTCCCTGCTCCGATACTCAAATCCCCTAGCTATGAAGGCCAACATACCATTTGCCTTCTTTACCGCCTGCTGTACCTGCATGCCAACTTTCAATGACTGATGAACCATGACACCCAGGTCTCGTTGCACCTCTCCTTTTCCTAATCTGCCACCATTCAGATAATATTCTGCCTTCGTGTTTTTGCCACTAAAGTGGATAACCTCACACTTATCCACATTATACTGCATCTGCCATGCATTTGACCAGTCACCTAACCTGTCCAAATCACCCTATAGCCTCTTAGCATCCTCCTCACAGCTCACACCACTACCCAGTTTTAGTGCCATCTGCAAACTTGGAGATATTATACTCAATTCCTTCATCCAAATCATTAATGTATAATGTAAAGAGCTGGGGTCCAGCATTGAGCCCTGCGGCACTCCACTAGTCACTGCCTCCCATTCCGAAAAGGACCCGTTTATCCTGACTCTCTGCTTCCTGCCTGCCAACCAATTCTCTATCCACACCAGTATATTACCCCCAATACCATGTGCTTTGATTTTGCACACCAATCTCTTATTTGGGACCTTGTTAAAGGCCTTTTGAAAGTCCAAATACACCATCTCCACTCGTTCTCCCTTGTCAACTCTACTAGTTACATCCTCAAAAAATTCCAGAAGATTTGTCAAGCAAGATTTCCCTTTCACAAATCCATGCTGACTTGGACCAATCTTGTCACTGCTTTCCAAATGCGCTGCTATTTCATCCTTAATGATTGATTCCAACATTTTCCCCACTAGTGATGTCAGACTAACTGATCTATAATTACCTGTTTTCTCTCTCCCTCCTTTTTTAAAAAGTGGTGTTACATTTGCGAACCTCCAGTCCATAGGAACTGATCCAGAGTCGATAGACTGTTGGAAAATGATCACCAATGCATCCATTATTTCTAGGGCCACTTCCTTAAGTACTCTGGGATGCAGACAATCAGGCCCCGGGGATTTATCGGCCTTCAATCCCATCAATTTCCCCAACACAATTTCCCACCTAATAAGGATATCCTTTAGTTCCTCCTTCTCACTCGACCCTCGGTCCCCTAGTACATCCAGAAGGTAATTTCTGTCTTCCTTCGTGAAGACAGAACCAAAGTATTTTTTCAATTGGTCTGCGATTTCTTTGTTCCCCATTATAAATTCACCTGAGTCCCACTGTAAGGGACCTACGTTTGTCTTCACTAATCTCTTTCTCGTCACATATCTACAGAAGCTTTTTATGTTCCCGGCAAGCTTCCTCTCGTGCTCTATTTTCCCCCTCCTAATTAAACCCTTTGTCCTTCTCTGTTGAATTCTAAATTTCTCCCAGTCCTCAGGTTTGCTGCTTTTTCTGGCCAATTTATATGCCTCTTCCTTGGATCTAACACTATCCTTAATTTCCCTTGTTAGCCACGGTTGAGCCATCTTCCTTGTTTTATTTTTACTCCAGACAGGGATGTACAACTGTTGAAGTTCATCCATGTGATCTATAAATGTTTGCCATTGCCTATCCACCGTCAACCCTTTAAGTATCATTTGCCAGTCTATTCTAGCCAATTCGCGCCTCATACCGTCGAAGTTACCTTTCTTTAAGATGGCCCCACACTGCTTGGAAGGAGCTGGCTGGGCAAAATCCGCTGGAACTGGGATGACATCCGAGCACCATCACATGTCGATGAGGCCTCATGTACCCAGGTTCTTAACAAATTTCCTTCCTTTAGTGAGTCAGGCATTGGAAACTTTTCCGGGGTTAAGGTACAGATCCACTTGGTCCCAGAGGCACGACCCATTCACCACAAGGTGCGCGGGCATCATCTCCCCAGTGGAATTCAGCGAGTGGGCCAGCCTGATTGTTCCAGTACTCAAAAGTGATGGCACGGTCAGGATTTGCGGCGATTATTAAGTAACTATGAATCATTTCTGGCTACAGGACCAATACCCGCTACCTAAGGCAGACGACCTATTTGCGATGCTGGCAGGAAGCAAGACGTTCACCAAGCTCGACCTGACTTTGGCCTACATGACGCAGGAGCTGGAGGAGTCTTTGAAGGGCCTCACCTGCATCAACCCGCACAAGGGACTGTTCATCTAAAGCAGATGCCCGTTTGGAATTCGGTCGGTTGCAGCGATCTTCCAGAGACACATGGAGAGCCTACACAAGTCGGTACCACTCACGGTGATTTTTCAGGACGACATATTGGTCACGGGCCGGGACACCGTCGAGCACCTACAAAACCTGGAGGAGGACCTCCAGCGACTGGATCGCGTAGGGCTGCGGCTGAAGACGTCAAAATGCGTCTTCATGGCAACAGAAGTGGAGTTTTTGGGGAGGAAGATCGAGGCGGACGGCATTCGGCCCACAGATGCCAAAACAGAGGCTATCAGGAACGCGCCCAGACCACAGAACGTCACGGAGCTGCGGTCGTTCCTGGGACTCCTCAACTATTTTGGTAACTTCCTACTGGGGTTAAGCACCCTCTTGGAGCCCCTACATGTGTTACTGCGTAAAGGTGAAAACTGAGTTTGGGGAAAAAAACCAAGTAATTGCTTTTGAGAAAGCCAGAAACATTTTATGCTCCAACAAGCTGCTTATATTGTATAACCCGTGTAAAAGATTTGTGTTTGCATGTGATGCGTCGTCGTATGGAGTCGGGTGGTTTTTCAGGACGACATATTGGTTACGGGTCGGGACACCGTCGAGCACCTACAAAACCTGGAGGAGGTCCTCCAGCGACTGGATCGCGTAGGGCTGTGGCTGAAGAGGTCGAAATGCGTCTTCATGGCATTCATGGCATTCATGGCATGAAATTCATGGCAACAGAAGTGGAGTTTTTGGGGAGGAAGATCAAGGCGGATGGCATTCGACCCACAGATGCCAAGACAACAAGTTAACGTTGCGGGGAAGTTGCAACCTGTCGCCATGCCTCCAGGAGCTTGTCTAAGGCCGAGAGAGCCGGCAGCATGATTGAGAAAGAGGCATTTGCGTGTGTGTTCGGGGTAAAGAAAATGCATCAGTACCTGTTTGGCCTCAAATTTGCACTGGAAACCGATCACAAGCCCCTCATATCCTTGTTCGCTGAAAACAAGGGGATAAATACAAATGCCTCAAATCGCATACAAAGGTGGGCACTCACGCTATCAGTGTATAACTATACCATCCATCATAGGCCAGGCACCGAGAACTGTGTGGATGCTCTCAGTCGACTACCATTGCCCACCACGGGGGTGGAAATGGCACAGCTTGGAAACTTGTTGATGGTGGTGCAGCCCGCAGACTTGTTGATGGTCACAGATAGATCAGCTGTCACGGCCCGCCAGATTAGGACTTGGACCAGCCAAGATCCTCTGCTGTCCCTAGTAAAAAACTGTGTACTGCATGGAAGCTGGGCCAGCATGCTCGTTGAAAAGCAAGAGCTAATCAAGCTGTTCCAGCAGCGAAAGGACGAGTTGTCCATTTAGGCAGACTGCCTGTTGTAGGGTAACCGCGTAGTGCTACCCAAAGAGGGCAGGGAGATGTTCATCTCGGATCTCCACAGCACACACCCGGGTATAGTAATGATGAAAGCGATAGCCAGATCCCACGTGTGGTGGCCCGGTATCAACTCTGATTTAGAGTCCTGTGTAAGACAATGCCGCATGTGTGCTCAGTTGAGCAACGCACCCAGAGAGGCACCACTAAGTTTGTGGTCCTGGCCCTCCAAACCTTGGTCGAGGATCCATGTCGACTATGCGGGCCCGTTTTCGGTAAAATGTTCCTGGTGGTGGTGGATGCTTTTTCAGAATGGATTGAATGTGAAATAATGTCGGGAAGCACCACCACCGCCTACATTGAAAGCCTGAGGGCCATGTTTGCCACCCACAGCCTGTCTGACATACTGGTCAGTGACAACGGGCCATGTTTCACCAGTGCCGAATTTAAAGAATTCATAGACATAGAAACATAGAAAATAGGTGCAGGAGTAGGCCATTCGGCCCTTCAAGCCTGCACCAACATTCAATAAGATCTTGGCTGAACATTCACCTCAGTACCCCTTTCCTGCTTTCTCTCCATACACCTTGATCCCTTTAGCCGTAAGGGCCATATCTAACTCCCTCTTGAATATATCCAATGAACTGGCATCAACGTCTCTCTGCGGCAGGGAATTCCACAGGTTAACAACTCTCTGAGTGAAGAAGTTTCTCCTCATCTCAGTCCTAAATGGCTTACCCCTTATCCTTAGACTGTATCCCCTGGTTCTGGCCTTCCCCAACATCGGGAACATTCTTCCCGCATATAACCTGTCCAGTCCCGTCAGAATCATGACCCGCAATGGGATCAAACATGTCACCTCGGCCCCGTTTAAACCAGCCTGCAATGGACAGGCAGAACGGGCAGTACAAACAATCAAACAGAGCCTTAAACGAGTCACAGAAGGCTCACTCCAAACCCGCCTGTCCCGAGTACTGCTCAGCTACTGCACGAGACCCCATTCACTCACAGGGGTGCCCCCGGCTGAGCTACTCATGAAAAGGACACTTAAAACCAAACTCTCGCTGGTCCAGTCCAGCCTGTGTGATCAGGTAGAGAGCAGGCGGCAGCAACAAAATGTAAACGATGGTCACGCCACTTTATCACGGGAAATCGATCTGAATGACCCTGTGTATGTGCTAAACTATGGACATGGTCCCAAGTGGATCGCGGGCACGGTGATAGCTAAAGAAGGGAGTAGGGTGTTTGTAGTCAAACTGGATAATGGACAAATTTGCAGTAAGCACCTGGACCATACGAGGCTGCCCGGAACAACCCACAGCAGACACCACCTTTTTTGAGCCCACAACACACACTCAAAGGATCAACGACACCACTCCGGACCAGGAAATTGAACCCATCACACGCAGCAGCCCAGCAAGGCCAGGCTCACCCAGCAGCCCTGCAGGGCCAACAACACGTCAGCCCAGCGAGGGCACAGCCAACACATCAGAACAGACATTAGTACTGAGGCGGTCTACCAGGGAAAGAAAGGCTTCCGACCGCCTCCCCTTGTAAATAGTTTTCACTTTGACTTTGCAGGGAGAATGATGTTGTGTATCTGTAAAGCATGCACTCCATATTCTGCCACCAGGGAACGCATCCCCTGAAGTTCCAAGGGATCCCAGCATCCCTTGGGAACACTGTATATAAGCCGGCCCCTAAGGCCTGTTCCTCACTCTGGAGTGTCTTAATAAAGACTGAGGTCACTGTTGCTTTAACTTCCTTGTGTACAGTCTCATCTGTGTTAAGAACACAATAGAAATATGTTGCTGTCCTTCATTGCTTCATTCCTTACAAAGTAATGTAAATGCCAAAGAAGGGAAGATAATTAAGAGTCATTTATTTTAAAAAGTGAGATGACAATTTGAGAAAATTGGAAAGAAACCATATTGGATCCTAGGTTTCAGAAATAGAGCACAGAGATCAAACCAAAGAGGTAATGCTAAATCTACAAAAATCATTGGTTAGGCCAGAATTAGAGTACTGTGTATTTTTGGGGGAACTTGATGGGAGGAATGTCAAGGCAATGGAGTAGGTACAGATGAAATGTACTGGGATGGAAATTCTATTAGGAACATTTTCAGGCCTGAATTAGGCACAAATTGCATGCCCCGACCAGGAGGCCTGAGGCCAGCCCCAAATTGGGCCTTGGACCTCCTTAATATTTTTTGGGCAAGCTGTCAGTGCCTGTTGCGCCTCCACAAGCAGCTCATCTATTTAGGAAAATTAATTTTGGAATGCTTGAGAAAGTAACCAATCCAGCCCAGAATCAATTGCCTTACTCTAGTGATGGTTTGGAGTCTTAGTAGGCCAAAAATGGACTTGCGGCAGGTTTCCTTTGGCTTGAGCTCTGCTAAATCCTTTCAAGGATTTAAATGCTGGAAATGTCCAGGGAAGCCTAGAAGCACTGCCATAATGCAAGTAAGGTGCGGCGGGGGGTGGGGTGGGGTGGGGGGGTGGCGGGGGCGTGCAGAAGATCTATCCGAAGACACCCCCTGGACAGAATTACAAGGTCTAGAGGAGCTAGTCTTCAGCCCATATTTTGACTCCCCACCTGTTACTTATGCCTACTTTAGCCCTAGGAATTTCTGAGCCTTTGTGGGTAATTTTGATTTTGTGCAATAATGTAAAGTGGCTGATATTGGATCAGCCTCAAGTTATTTCTTTCCAGGTTTTAATTACTATTAAAGTCAGAGGAAATGAAAACCAGGCAAGATGTATTACGGGCGACTGATCCAATATCGCCCATTTTAAACTATTGCCCAAAATCCAAATTAACCCAATAATTATAGAAACACAGAAAAATCTTCCTTTTTTCAACGTCATTACGACTTTTTTTAGAGGTCATACTATTTTGTATTCCTCTTATCCATATTTTTTTATTCTTCATCCTGCCTAGAAATATAACATTTTTAGTGACTTGTCAGATTGATGCAGTTGAGGATGCTTCAATGAGACATGGGCAGTGGATAATAGACTTTCACAGGAGGTTGGGAATATATGAATAGGATGTTATCTAATCTTTAGCTGGAGTTTTGTTTATGGCTTAATCTGTTCTATGGATTCAGTATTGCTAAACTATGTAGGAGAAAAACTGTGACCCTAATATTAGTAATTTTATCGTAGCTAATATTTAGTGAACTTTACAATGTTGATGGTACAAAAGGTATAATTTGTGCTTTTGCAACATAAACATAAATATACTCACTGCTGTACACTGCTGATTGAAAACAAGTTTTAAGCCTAGCTTCTCTCTTAAATTTGTTTTTTCAATATATAAATTGACATTTTGCTGCCTGGATTGAGTTCAATTAAAAATGATTAAAAACATGAGTTTTGTTGTGAAATAAAGACCATGGAGGATTTTGTTCTATTTTGAATGTTATTGGGGGTAAAATAGGACCTACATATAATCAGGAATGTAGTTTTTTGGACCTTGACGGGAGATCACATTGGCTTGGTTTCACATTAAAGCTTACACAGGACAGTGGCAGTTGTTGATTCTTCAATTCGCAATTATTTTTTCATTAATTAAAGACACTGTCATTAGCAGCTACAGTTTGCCTGACAATGGAATCATCTGTCATGCATTTAAGTATTGTGTGCTTCCTACTTTAGTTCAGCTAAATGCAAAAGACAAGTTCAACAGAAAGCACAGCACATGCAGCGAAGCATAATCAATTCTACTAACCTGTCACATACCGGTACTTCCTCTGCGGCTTTTCATTATAAAGTGACAAGACGTATCGTTGTGCGTTCTGGTTTTCCCTGTATTTTGTATAATTTATTCTTTAAACAATTTACTTCTTTGGGTTTCTCAAGATTTTCTGATGAAGTACATGGGAATTTGTTGGAAAATGCAAAATCTCACGATTGCAAAATAACTGAACATAAATTGTAGATTGTAACCTGTAGGCTTTTATAACCAGCATCCTTAAAAATGCTTTGGCAGCATTAAAAAATCTCATATTAGTGAAATCATATTAGGCTACAACAAACTCACTTCTGTTTTTAAAAATTATATTACCTTTCTTATTTTCAATGAAGATTGTATTTACAGAGTTTTTGACAGCACAAAGCAAAGTTCTTTACTTCACTCAAATAATGGACCCAGGGAACTCCAATTCTAGCATATGTCTTGCAGATCTAAAACACAGTAACATTTTGCACCAGTTTATTATGCCTTATTGTTTGTCACACTAGCTCCTATGTAGTTTTGTTAATTTACTTCTGGTGAGAACAACAGCTTAGTATTGTTATTGTGCAACAACATTTTTTGGGCAGACTATTCACTCGTTCCTGCTAGAGTCTCCGCGAAAGGAAGAGCTGCCGTTGCCAATCCAGTGAATGAGATCAGCATTGATTATGGTGTTCTGCGAGAGAACGCTACCTGGGTAGCAGAAATAAATTATCTGGGACTTTAAGTGGTACCCTGCCATATGGATTGGACTTGTGGATCTGGCTTTTACTCAAACTTGTTGAAGGAGAGAATGGTACGCAATGCTTGAAAGAGCCAGGCATCCAGAGAGGGCATCCACAACTTGAAATACCTCATGGCCTATGAGGAGAAAGCCATGGAGCTCCTGGAGCGGGTTCTCTGGAGCAGCACCAGCCTGGGGCAGGGTGGGGGGCTCATGGTTGCGGTTGGTGGAACAGGTAAGGAAGTGCATGGCTCACTCACTTGACTGACTGATAGCTTGACTGCATGTCTCCTGACTGTGCCACTTTATAAAAATGGATGACCTGCAAACCTTTTTTGATGAAATAGAACAAAGACGAGACAGAGTGTTGGGTGACCGTGGCAGAAAACCCACAAAAAGGGTTACTTGTGCCATGTGAAAGGAAGTGACACTGGCACTGAACAGCAACTCTCTCACCCCAAGACTGCCGACCAATGTAGGAAAAAGTTAAATGATCTGAACAGAGCAGGCAAGGTAACAGACCAATCATGAATAATAAAAACAGAAAATGCTGGAAATCTCAGCAGGTCAGGCAGCATCTGTGGAGAGAAACAGAGTTAACGTTTCAGGTTGATGACCCTTCGTCTGGACGAAAGTTCATCGACCTGAAACGTAACTCTGTTTCTGTCCACAGATGGTGCCTGAACCGCTGAGATTTCCAGCATTTTACGATTTTATTTCAGATTCTAGCATATACAGTATTTTGCTTTTGTTTTTAGACCAATCATTTGTATGATGGACACCATTTCACTCTAAAATTAACATCTGTACAACTAATCCTTGACAATGAATTCTGGTTAATGCAGCACTAAGTTGGGCTCCCTCAGTATAACTCCTTGTCTCCCCATAATCTAATTACTTACATACACAATGCTAAAACCCTTTCCTCCACTTTAATAGGATGATACCACCATATCTCTTACCTCACATGCCACTTAATACACTTTCCTTAACTTTTACCCTTTACTCAATCTTGTTGCAAAAGAAAATGACGCACAAAGCCTGAAAGGTCCAAACGACCAGAGTAGGCATCGTCAACCTAAAGTACCTCATGGCCTATGAAGAGAAGGTCAAGGAGCTCAAAAGAATATAAGAACATAAGAAATAGGAGCAGGAGTATGCTATTTGGCCCCTCGAGCCTGCTCCGCCATCTAATAAGATCATGGCTGATCTGATCCTGGTCTCAACTCCATTTCCCCCCCTGTTCCCCATAACCCTCGATTCCTTTATCATTCAAAAATCTGTCTATCTCCACCTTAAATATATTCAAAGACCCAGCTTCCACGACTCCCTGGGAGAGAGAATTGCAAAGATTCACGACCCTCTGAGAGAAGAAATTACTCTTAATTTCTGTTTTAAATGGGCGACCCATTCTGAAACGATGTCCCCTAGTTCTAGATTCCCCCATGAGGGGAAACATCCTCTCTGCATCTACCCTGTCAAGCACCCTCAGAATCTTATATGTTTCAAAAAGATCACCTCTCATTCTTCCAAACTCTAATGAGTAGAGGCCCAACCTGCTCAACCTTTCTTCATATGACAACCTCACCATTTCAGGAATTAACCTTGTGAACCTTCTCTGAACTGCCTCCAATGCAAATATATCCTTCCTTAAATAAGGAGACCAAAATTGTACGAAGTACTCCAGGTGTGGTCTCACCAATGCCCTGTACAGTTATAGCAGGACTTCCCTACTTTTATACTCTATCCCCCTTGCAATAAAGGCCAACATTCCATTTGCCTTCCTGATTACTTGCTGTACCTGCATACTAACCTTTTGCATTTCATGTACAAGAACCCCCCAATCCCTCTTTACTACAGCATTTTGTAATTGCATCCCATTTAAATAAGAATTTGCTTTTTTATTTTTCCTACTAAAGTGGATAACCTCACATTTTCCCACATTATAGTCCATCTGCCAAATTTTTGCCCACTCACTGAGCCTATCTATATACCTTTTTAGATTTTTTGCATCCTTCTCACAACTTGCTTTCCCACCTATCTTTGCATCATCAACAAATTTGCCAACGTTACTCTCAGTCCCTTCATCCAAGTCATTAATATAAATAATTGAGGTCCCAGCACTGATCCCTGTGGCACCCCACTAGTTACAGTTTGCCAACCTGAAAATGAACCATTTATCCCAACTCTTTGTTTTCTATTAGTTAGATGATCCTCTATCCAAATTAATATATTACCCCCAACCCTGTGAACTCTTATCTTGTGCAGTAACCTTTTGTGTGGCATCTTTTCGAATGCTTTCTGGAAATCCAAAAGCACAACATCTACTGGTTCCCCCTTATCCACCCTGCTCATTACATCCTCAAAGAATTTGTCAAACCTTATTTCCCTTACACAAACCATGCTGACTCTGTTTGACTGCATTATGATTTTCTAAATGTCTTGCTACTATTTCCTTAATGATGGACTCCAGCATTTTTCCAACGGCAGATGTTAGGCTAACTCGTCTATAGTTTCCTGCGTTCTGTCTCCCTCCTTTCTTAAATAGGGGTGTTACATTTGCTGTTTTCCAATCTGCTGGGACCTCTCCAGAATTCAGGGAATTTTGGTAGATTACAACCAATGTATCCATTATCTCTGCAGTCATTTGTTTTAAGACCCTAGGATGTAAGCCATCAGGTCCAGGGGACTTGTCCACCTTTAATCCCATAAATTTGCCTAGTACTTTATCTCTAGTGGTAGTGATTGTTTTAAGTTCCCCCCAACCCCGCCCAAAAGCTCCTTGATTATCAATTAGTGAGCAGTTTTTAGTGTCCTCTACCGTGAAAACTGATACAAAATATTTGTTCAAAGTTTCTGCCATTTCCCTGTTTCCCATTATTAATTCTCCAATCTCATCCTCTAAGGGACAAATGTTTACTTTAACTACTCACTTCCTTTTTATACACCTCGAGTCTCGTCGCTGAGAGCAAGCAGAAAACAAGCGCAGGCAGCGGAAGGAGCATGCGGAAAATCCAGAAACCTCCCCCAACCTTTCCCCCAACGACTGTCTGTCCCACCTGCGACAGAGACCGTAATTTCCGTGTTGGACTGTTCAGTCACCTGAGAACACACTTTTGGAGTGGACACAAGTCTTCCTTGATTTCGTAAGACTGCCTATGATAAGAACATAAAAACATAAGAACATAAGAAATAGGAACAGGAGGAGGCCATACGGCCCCTCGAGCCTGCTTCACCATTCAATAACATCATGGCTGATCTGATCATGGACTCAGCTCCACTTCCCTGCCCGCTCCCCATAACCCCTTATCCCCTTATTGATTAAGAAACCATCTATTTCTGTGTTAAATTTATTCAATGTCCCAGCTTCCACAGCTCTTTGAGGCAGCGAATTCCACAGATTCACAACCCTCTGAGAGGAGAAATTTCTCCTCATCTCTGTTTTAAATGGGCGGCCCCTTATCCTAAGATTGTGCCCGCTAGTTCAAGTCTCCCCCATCAGTGGAAACCTCCATTCTGCATCCACCCTGTCAAGCCCCCTCATAATCTTACACGTTTCGATAAGATCACCTCTCATTCTTCTGAATTCCATTGAGTAGAGGCCCAACCTACTCAACCTTTCCTCATGTCAACCCCCTGATGCCTGGAATCAACTGAGTGAACCTTCTCTGAACTGCCTCCAAAGCAAGTATATCCTTTCGTAAATATGGAAACCAAAACTGTACCACAGTATTCCATCCAGGTGTGGCCTCACCAATACCTTATATAGCTGTAGTAAGACTTCCCTGCTTTTATACTCCATCCCCTTTGCAATAAAGGCCAAGATACCATTGGCTTTCCTGATCACTTGCTGTAAAAGCATACTAATCTTTTGTGTTTCATGCGCAAGTACCCCCAGGTCCCGCTGTACTGTGGCACTTTGCAATCTTTCTCCAGTTAAATAATAACTTACTCTTTGATTTTTTTCTGCCAAAGTGCATGACCTTACACTTTCCAACATTATACTCCATCTGCCAAATTTTTGCCCACTCCCTTAGCCTAAAATCCTTTTGCGGATTTTTTGTGTCCTCCTCACTTATTGCTTTTCCTCCCATCTTTGTATTGTCAGCAAACTTGGCTACGTTACACTCAGTCCCTTCTTCTAAGTCATTAATATAGATTGTAAATAGTTGGGGTCCCAGCACTGATCCCTGCGGCACCCTACTAGTTACTGATTGCCAACCCAAGAATGAACCATTTATCCCAACTCTCTGTTTTCTGTTAGTTAGCCAATTCTCTATCCATGCTAATATATTACCCTCAACCCCGTGAACTTTTATCTTGTGCAGTAACCTTTTATGTGGCACCTTGTATAATGGCTTCTGGAAGTCCAAATACACCATATCCACTGGTTCCCCTTTATCCACCCTGTTTGATACATCCTCAAAGAATTCCAGCAAATTTGTCAAACATGACATCCCTTCATAAATCCATACTGACTCTGCCTGACCAAATTGTGTTTTTCCAAATGTCGTGCTACGGCTCCTTTAATAATGGGCTCCAACATTTTCCCAACCAGAGATGTTAGGCTAACTGGTCTATAGTTTCCTGCTTTTTGTCTGCCTCCTTTTTTAAATAGGGGCGTTACATTTTCAGTTTTCCAATCTGCTGGGACCTCCCCAGAATCCAGGGAATTTTGGTAATTTACAATCAATGCAGCCACAATCCCTGCCGCTACTTCTCTTAAGACACCAGGATGCAAGCCATCAGGACCAGGGAATTTATCTGCCTTTAGTCCCATTATCTTACTGAATACCACCTCCTTTGTGATTGTGATTGTGTTAAGTTCCTTCTCCCCTATAGCCCCTTGACTATCCACTGTCAGGATATTGTTAGTGTCCTCTACCGCAAAGACTGATACAAAATATTTGTTCAGAGTTTCTTCCATTTCCATGTTCCTCATTACTAATTCCCCGGTCTAGTCCTCTAAAAGACCAACATTTACTTTAGCCACCCTTTTCCTTTTTATATACCCATAGAAACTCTTGCTATCAGTTTTTATATTTTGTGCTCGTTTAAAAGCTTCCCAGTCTGCTGTCCTCCCACTAGTTTTGCCCACTTTGTATGTCCTTGTTTTTAACTGGATACCATCCTTTATTTCTTTAGTTAGCCATGGATGGCTATCTTTTCTCTTACACCCTTTTCTCCTCACTGAAATATATTTTTCCTGAGAGTTGTGAAATATCTCCTTAAATGTACACAACTGTTCATCAACCGTCCTACCCTTTAATCTATTTTCCCAGTCCACTTTACCCAACTCTGCCCTCATACCTTCATAATCTCCTTTATTTAAGCTTAGTACGCTGGTTAGAGATCCAACTTTCTCGCTCTCCACTGAATTTGAAATTCAATCATGCTATGATCACTCATTCCGAGGGGATCCTTTACTAGGAGATTGTGTATTAATCCTGTCTCATTACACAGGATCACATCTAGATAGCCTGCCCCCTGGTTGGTTCCGTTACATACTGCTCAAGAAACCCATCTCTTATGCACTCTATGAACTCCTCCTCAAGGCGACCCTGACCAATTTGATTTGTCCAATCAATAAGGAGGTTAAAATCACCCATGATTATTGCTGTTCCCTTTTTTGCAAGCCAACACTATTTCCTGGTTTATGCTTGGACCAACAGAGTTGCTACTGTTATGGGGCCTATAGACTATGCCCACCAATGACTTTTTCCCCTTATTGTTCCTTATCTCCACCCAAACTGTTTCAAAACCCTTATCATTTGAGCCAATATTGTTTCTTACTATTGCAGTGATCCCATCCTTTATCAATAGAGCTACCCGACCTCCTTTTCCTTTCTGTCAGTCCTTCCGGATTGTTAAGTACCCCATAATATTTAATTCCATGTTCTGGTCACCTTGCAACCACGTCTCTGTAATAGCTATCAGATCACACATTTGTCTCATTTTGTGCTGTCAACTCATCTATTTTGTTACAAATGCTATATGCATTTAGACAAAGTGCCTTTAAGTTTGTTTTTTTTTACCCTTTTTTCTTGATACACCTGTAGAAGCTCTTACTGTCTGTTTTTATAGTTCTTGCTAGTTTACTCTCATATGCTATCTTCTCTGTCTTTTTCATTTTTTGAGTTGACCTTTGCTGGTTTCTAAAAATTTGCCAATTCTTTGGCCTTCCACTGTCCTTCGCAACATTGTATGCCTTTGTTTTCAATTTGATGCCATCCTTTGCTTCCATAGTTAGCCAGGGATGGTTCATCCTTCTCTTAGCATCTTTTTTTTTCACTAGAATAAATCTTTGCTGAGAGTTATGAAATATCTCCTCAAATGTTTGCCACTGCTTTTCTACAGTCTTCCCCTTTAATATATTTTCCCAGTGCACTTTAACCAACACTGCCTTCATAAATTTGTAATTACCTTTATTTAAGTTCAGGACACTAGTTTGAGACCTAGCGTTCTCACTCTCAAACTGAATTTGAAATTCAACCATGCTATGATCACTCTTCCCAAGAGGATCCTTCACTACAAGATCATTAATTAGTCCCGCCGATCATTAATTAACCCCGCCTCGTTACACATTAACAGATCTAAAGTAGTCTGCTCCCTGGTTGCTTCCACAATGTGTTGTTCCAAGAAACCATCCTGCATACACTCGATGAGCTCTTCCTCTGGGCTATCTAATTGTCCAATCAATATGAAAATTAAAATCGCCCATGATTATTGCCGTGCCTTTGTTACAAGCTTCCATTATTTCTTGATTTAGACCCTGTGCTACAGAGTGACTACTGTTTGTGGGCCTGTAGATCACTCCCACCAGTGACTTCTTTCCCTTATTATTTCTTATCTCCACTGAAACTGATTCTACATCTTGATCTTCTGAGCCAATATCATTTCTCACTACTGCACTGATCTCATCCTTTATTAACAAAGCTATCCCACCTCCTTTTTCTTTCTGCCCATCCTTACAAAATGGCAAATACCCCTGAATATTTCGTTCCCAGTCTTGGTCACCTTGCAACCATGTCTCTGTAATGGCAATCAGGTCATACGACCCTCAAAGCCTCCTTGATAAAGTACAACATCCCCACTGGCACCTGGGAATCCCTGGCCTAAGACCGCCCAAAGTGGAGGAAGAGCATCTGGGAGGGCGCTGAGCATCTCGCATCTCATCGCCAAGAGCATGCAGAAATCAAGCGCAGACAGCGAAAGGAACATGTGGCAAACCAGGCTCCCCATCCATCTTTCCCTTCAACCACTGTCTGCCCCACCTGTGACAGAGACTGTAATTCACACAATGGACTGTACAGCTATCCTGTGAACTTTTAGAATGGAAGCAAGTCTTCCTCAATTTCGAGGGACTGCCTATGACGATGATGATTTATTTCTATTTGTGCTGTCAACTCATCTATCATTACGAATGCTTCATGCGTTCAGATGTAGAGCTTTTAATTTTGTCTTATGTGTATACGTTCTGTCCCTACTTGTCACACTCTGGTTATCATTACCCCTATCGCTGCCCTGCATTTTTGTCTGCTCCTTTCTCTTTGACTTTTTAAATTTCCACTCACCAGATCCCTCCTCCCCACTATTTAGTTTAAAGCCTTATCTAGAGCCCTAGTTATTCGATTCTCCAGGACACTGGCTCCAGCCTGGTTCAAGTGAAGTCCGTCCCGACGGAACAGCTCCCTCCTATCCCAGTACTGGTGCCAGTGCCCCATGAATTGAAACCCATTCTTCCCACACCAATGTTTGAGCCACATGTTCATCTCTCTGATCCTATGCAAATTTGCTCGTTGCTCAGTTAGTAATCCAAAGATTATTATCCTTGTCATTCTGCTTTTTAATTTAGTCCCTAGCTAAATTAAAAAGCAGAATGCTCCCTCAGCAGAACCTCTTCCTTTGTTCTACCTATGTCATTGGTACCTATGTGGACCATGACAACTGGATCTTTCCCTTCCCACTCCAAATTCCTCTCCAGCCCAGAGGAAATGTCCTTAACCCTGGCACCGGGAAGGCAACACAGCCTTCGGGACTTACGCTCTCGGCTGCAGAGAACAGTTTCTATCCACCGAACTATACTATCCCCTAACACCAGCACATTTCTCTTTACTCCCCCCACTTAAATGGCCCCCTGTACCACGGTGCTGTGGTCAGTTTGCTCATCCTCCCTGCAGTCCTTGCTCTCGTCCATACAGGGAGCAAGAATCTCATACCTCGCTCCTCCATCACTACCTCCTGGGTCCCTATACATGCCTCACTCATAGACACACATTCCTGTCCCTGACCATGGACCAAATTTGAATTAGTTAAACTAATGGGTGTGACTGCCTCCTGGAACACAGCGTCCAGGTAACTCTCTGCCTCCCTGATGTGTCGCAGTGTCTGCAGCTCGGACTCCAGCTCATCAACACGGAGTCGAAGTTCCTCGAGCTGCAGACACTTACTGCAGATGTGATCGACGTGGACCACATTGGGGTCAACCAGCTCCCACATGCAGCAGCAGTAACACATCGCTTGCCTGCCTTCTCTAATGTATTTAATTAATTACATTTTCATGTTTTGAATGTTTAGATTTTTAATCCCAGCTCTTAATTTAAACCAATGCCCAAGAAAAAGAGAGAAATTCTAACCAACCAATCACTCACCTGCTTTCATGTGACGTCATACTTCAATTCTTTTTACTTCTTATACTCACAGGTCAGCTGATGTTGTTTGGGCTTGCTGCTCCGGCTGACTCACACCCTTTGTAGCATGGCCCATGGGGCAGGGACTGTGTTCGTGTAGTGGGAGAAGGCGAGGTCAGGGACACACTACCGATGCCAGGTTAGTGGCTGAACACATACAGGTTTGTCCTGTCCCACCGGCAAGACAAACCCAACAGGGGTGGTTGCACTATGGTATACAGTCGTGAAGGAGGGGCTCTGGGAGACCTCAATATTGACTCCAGATCCCATGAAGTCTCATGGCATCATGTAAACTATGGTTAAGGAAACCTCCTGCTGATTACCACCTAGGGCCCTACCTCAGCTGGTGAATCAGTGCTCCTCCATGTTGAACACTATTTGGTAAAAGCACTGAAGATAACAAGAGCACAGAACATACTCTGGGTGGGGGACTTCACTGTCCATCACCAAGAGTGGCTCAGTACCACCAGTTCTGACTGAGCTGGCCGAGTACTGAAGGACATTGGTGCCAGACTCTGCCTGTGGTAGGTGGAGAGAGAACCAAAATGAGATAAAAACCTACTTGACCTCATCCTCACCAATCTACCTGTCACCGATGCATCTGTCCGTTACAGCATTGGTAGGAGTGACCACCGCACAGTCTTTATGGAGACAAAGTCCCGTCTGAACATTGAGGACACTCTCCATCGTGTTATGTGGCACTACCACCATGCGAAATGGGAAAGTTTCAGAACAGATCTAACAGTTCAAAACTGGGCATCCATGAGGCAGTGTAGGCCGTCATCAGCAGAAGAACAATTTGTAACCTCATCAAACCAGAGGACCAACCCTGGTTCAATGAGGAGTGTAGAAGAGCATGATGGAAGCAGCAGCAGGCATGCCTTAAAATGAAGTGCCAACTTGGTGAAGCTACAGCACAGTACTACATAGATGCTAAACAGCAGAAGCAGCATACAATAGACAAAGCTAAGAAATCCCACAACCAAAGGATCAGATCAAAGCTCTGCAGTCCTGCCACATCCTATCATGAATGGTGATGGACAATTAAACAACTAACAGGAGGAGGTTGCTCCATGAACATCCCTATCCTCAATTAAGGCGGAGCCCAGCACATGAGTGCAAAAGACAAGTCTGATGCATTTGCAAGCATCTTCAGCCAGAAGTGCTGAGTGGTGATTACCACCTAGGTGATCTTACCACTGATCACCATATTAAGACGTGTTTGCACTAGAGAGGGTGCAGAGGAGATTTACTAGGATGCTGCCTGGAATGGAGAATCTTAGCTATGAGGACAGATTAGATAGGCTGGGTTTATTCTCATTGGAACAGAGGAGACTGAGCGGAGACCTCATTGAGGTGTACAAAATTTTGAGAGGCCCAGATATAGCGGATAGCAGGGGCCTATTTCCCTTGGTGGAGGGGTCGATTATGAGGTGTATAGTTTTAAGGTGGTTGGTGGAAGGTTCAGAGGGGATTTGAGGGGATGCTTCTTCACGCAGAGAGTTGTGGGGGTCTGGAACTCACTGCCTGGAAGGGTGGTGGATGCAGAAACCCTCACCACATTTAAAAGGTGCTTGGATGGGCACTTGAAGTGCCGTAACTTGCAGGGTTACGGACCTAGAGCTGGTCAGTGGGATTAGAGTGGATGACCTTTTGTTGGCTGGCGCAGATATGATGGTAAGTACTGCAGGGAATCGAATACATCCAGTGTGATCTCCTGGACTAGTTTTGATCACCTGGATGGGTCGGAGAGGAATTTTCCCAGATTTTTTTCCCCAATTGACCTGGGTTTTTATCTGGTTTTGCATCTCCCAGGAGATCACGTGGCTCCAGTTGGGGTGGAGTGTAAAATGTTTTGGTGCAAATGAGTGTTGCAGTTGTGTTGGGCGGACTGGTTGGGTCAGGTGTTCTTTACCTTTCTGCCATTGTTCATTGTTTATAGGTTTATACGTAACCTTCAGGGTTGCTGACCGAGGGCCATGTGGATCTTTGCTGGCCGGTGCGGACACAATGGGCCGAAATGGCCTCCTTCTGCGCTGTAGATTTCTATGTTTCTATGTGATCCATATCGGCCTCCTTCTGAGATCCCCACAATCACAGATGCCTGTGTTCAGCCAATTCGATTCACTCCACGTGATATCAAGAAATGACTGAGCACACTGGATATAGTAAAGGCTATGGGCATCGACAACATCCCGGCTGTAGTGCTGAAGACTTGTGCTCCAGAACTAGCTGCACCTCTATCAAGCTGTTCCATTACAGCTATAACACTGGAATCTATCCAACAATGTGGAAATTTGCCCAGGTATGTCCTGTCCACAAAAAGCAGGACAAATCCAATCCGGCCAATTACCGCCCCATCAGGCTATTCTCAATCATCAGCAAAGTGATGGAAGATGCCGTCAACATTGCTATCAAGTGGCACTTACTCACAATAACCTGCTCACTGATGCTTAGTTTGTGTTCCGCCAGGACCACTCAGCCCCATACCTTGGTCCAAACCTGGACAAAAGAGCTGAATTCCAGAGGTGAGTTGAGTGCTCTTGACTGCTCTTTGCATCAAAGCAGCATTTGACCGAGTGTGGCCTCGTAAAATTGAAGTCAATGGGAATCAGGGGGAAAACACCCCACTGGCTGGAGTCATACCTAGCACAAAGGAAAATGGTTGTGGTCGTTTGGGGCCAAGCATCCCAACCCCAGGACACCGCTGCAGGAGTTCCTCAGGGCAGTGTCCTGGGCCCAACCATCTTCAGCTGCTTCATCAGTGAACTTCCTCCATCATAAGGTCAGAGTGGGGATGTTTGCTGATGACTGCACAGTGTTCAGCTCCATTCGCAACTCCTCAGTTAATGAAGCATTCCACACTGACATGCAGCAGGACCTGGACAACATTCAGTGGCAAGTAACATTCACACACACAAAGGTCAAGCATTGAATATCTGCAAGAAGAGAGATTCTAATCACCGTCCCTTGACATTCAATGGCATTACTATCACCGAATTCCCCACCATCAACATCCTGGGGGTCACCATTGACCAGAAATTTAACTGGACCAGCAGATAAATCCTGTGGCTACAAGAGCAGGTTGGAGACTGAGTATTCTATAGCGAGTGATTCCTCAAAGCCTTTCCACCATCAACAAAACATAAGTCAGGAATGAGACGGAACACTATACACTTGCCTGAATTAGTGCAGCTCCAACAACACTCAAGAAGCTCGACATCTGCCAGGACAAAGCAGCCCGCTTGATTGGCAATGCAACCACCAACTTAAACATTCACACCCTCCACCACCAGTGCACCATGGCTGCAACGTGTATCATCTACAAGACGCACTGCCAAGGCCTTTTCGACAGCACCACCCAAAGTTGCGACCTCTATTACCTAGAAGGACAAGGGTAACAGGCGCATGGGAAGGCCATCACCTCCAAGTCTCCCTCCAAGTCACACACCATCCTGACTTGGAAATATATTGCTGTTCCTTCATCGTCGTTAATTCAAAATCCTAACAGCACTGTAGAAATACCTTCACCACATGGACTGCAGCATTTCAAGGTGGTGGCTCACTTAAGGGCAATTAGGAATGGCCAATAAATGCTGGCCTTGCCAGCAATGACCACATCCCATGAACAAATAAAAAAAAACACTGTTGCTGTGGCAACCTTTTGAAGAACTACACAGCAGCAGGCTTCCATCCACTTCTCTGTCTCCTTAATCCCAAATGCTTAATGTCCAAACATTCTTAGTTTGTACCCTCCTTTTCTGTAAATCCAGCAAATGAATGGGGGACACAAGAGGAGGGAGATGAAGAAGAGCTGCAGGAACTAATTTATTTTGTGTCAACTGAGATGATGATGATGAGGTTCAGGCTTCACAGGAGCCCTTGTAGCATAATCCTGTCCCCTGTTCCTCTGCCCCAACCCCTTCGATTTCACTTCTTGTATCATTGGCATTCTCACTCCCACACACCGACTTTCACCTGGGGGGAATCAGATAGTGTTATTGTGTATGTGGACCTGACTGGATGCAGGTGAGCATATGCCACCTTACTAGCAGAAGCTTGTCTTGAATTTTTTAATTGCATCAATGCAGTAAGTGAGTTAAACTTGGTATCATATTATTCTCAACACTGTTTGAAGTGTTGTAGTTTGATTTTTGGGAGATGCTGGAGGAGGTGGACCGAACAAGACTGTAAATATGTTTTATGTATGTCTGTATGCATGTGTTGATGTGTGTATGTGTCTGTGCGTGTCTGTGTGCACGCACATGTCGGTCTGTTTGTGCATTGCTCTTGGGAAGTCAGATGATGTGAGTGTGAAAGGCAAGTACATTTTTGCTTAAAATGCTTTCCAGCCTATTTTCAAATTTGATCTTCGAGAACTTCATCCATGTAGCCTCTTATCTAAAACAGGATGTTGAAAACTAATTTGTTGCCATGCTGATCACTCACTATTCACACTGCTGTGTAATGAGACCTATTCCCCAGGTTCCACTGCTAATGTATTATGCAGCAAGCTGCTTTCCCTGCATACAAGGATCGTCCCCAGTACATTAAATTAAATAAACTAAGCTCAGTCCTCTCAGATTACATCACTTTATATTACAAATGTAACATTTTCTTTTATCCTGATTCATATGAGGTTATTGACAGAAAAAAACTGACACAATCACAAAGTGCTTTTGATCACAATTCTATCTTATCTCCAGGAGCGGTTCTAATCAGGCTCTCACCCTCGAAGGTCATTAAGCACCCTGCTTAAACCTCTCAATCGCTGAAATGAGTGAAATGGAGATCTTATTCCCAACTGTGTAACTGGCCATAAAAGTTTTATTGAGTTATAAATAAATGATACTTGTGTTTTAATTCATATTGTAACTATTCAGCATTGCTGAAGGTAATTAAATATTCGCTAGGATGCAAATTGCTTTGATGTTGTTAGCCATTAAAAATTGAATAATAAAAAAGATAAGTGACAAGGAGTTAAATTGTTGTTTTGAGACATGGGCCTAGAAATTGGTTCTCTCCAGTTGGATCATTGTGCCAGAAATCGAGACTGCAATATCCAATAGTATTGCTTTTCTCACAAAATAAGTTTGCTAATAAAGGTAATTTGTCAGAACACTCCATCAACATCCTGGGTGTCACCATTGACCAGAAACTTAACTGGACCAGCCATATAAATACTGTGGCAACAAGAGCAGGTCAGAGGCTGGGTATCTTGTGGCGAGCGTCTCACCTCCTAACTCCCCAAAGCCTTTCCACCATCTACAAGACACAAGTCAAATGGAATACACTGCACTTGCCTGGATGAGTGCAGCTCCAACAACACTTAAGCAGCTTGACACCATCCAGGAAAAAAGCAGCCCAATTGATTGGCACCCCACCACCACCTAAAACATTCACTCCCTCCACCACCGGCATACCATGGCTGCAGTGTGTACCATCTACAAGATGCATTGCAGCAACTCACCAAGGCTTTGGAGGCAGCACCTCCCAAACCCGTCACTTCTACCACTTAGAAGGACAGGGCAGCAGGCATATGGGAACACCACCATCTCCACGTTTCCCTCCAAGTCACACACCATCCTGACTTGGAAGTAAATCACCATTCCTTCATTATCGCTGGGTCAAATTCCTTGAACTCTCTCCCTAACAGCACTATGGGAGTATCTTCACCATACGGACTGCAGTGGTTCAAGAAGGCAGCTCACCACCATATTCTCAAGGACAATTAGGGATGGGCATTAAATGCTGGCCTTGCCAACGATACCCACATCCCATGAATGAATAATTAAAAAAATAATAACTCTTTGCATTTTTTTCAATGTCTTAATTAAGAACTGAATTTCTGTGTCAGCACTAAGAATTAGGATACGTTATAAGTGGTGTTGTAGCATCACACATATCAGAGAATTCATTCTATTGAAAATATTTTGGCTACAACACTAGTTAATTTGGGTGGCATAATAAAACTATACCACAAATCAAGCTATTGCAAAGAAAAATTGCATTTTTGTTGAATGGAACCTGGTCCCAAAGTAATAGGCTACATTTCTCCCAGTATTCACTCCAGCATGCCAAAAAGTTTCCCTCCTTGCTGCACATCACTTTTACATTGTCCCAGTTATAGCACACAATAATCACCAGGGCTCAAGGTGAAATGGAATTCCAGTTGATGCACCTACTTAATGGAAAATCTAATTTTTCTGTTTCAAATTCTGAAATATTAATACCTGTGTGGATCACTCCAAGATCCAAACTAAGATACCGCACATGAAATATGAAAAATAGTAAAATCTGTTTTCACCGTTTTCTGCTGATTTCTACACAACTTATCTTGGTGGCATATTATAATAATCATTATAGAACCTACCTAATATTGTAGTTTTTCATAATAAAACTATTTTCCAATCAAAATAACATATGTATTCACAACGGCTAGAGATTTCCATTTCTGCAAGCAGCAGCCACTTTTTCCACCTACTCACATTAATAGGCAGAAACTCGCAGTCTAGCAAGTGGAGAAGCAGATAACGCCAGTAAATAAGGGTTTTATGCTGTTGATTAGGGCAATTCCAAGCTCTCTGCCTGGCAGTTGTTTTTAAGTATTTAGTCTCAGGACATTGAAAAATACACTAATTATGTAATGCCACTCAAATTTGAGAAATAATGCAATTTACTGTAACAACAAGCTGATACTTTGTGTAATAAATTATCGCAAATCCTTGGGCCTAGAATTTCCATGTGAACCCTCTTGATTGTCAGCTGTAATTTTGGTGGGAGATCGTGGAAACCCTGCAGAAACAGTGGAAATATTTCTCCATAGATTCCACCAAAGATGCAGTAAGATGAGGACGATCCCCATGGAAATTTCACCCCTTCTGTTTGTTCTATTTGTCCCCTTTTATCTTTTCTCCAAATTTCTTTTTTTTCATTTCGATTATTTAAAATTTACTTTTGCTTCATGTCTAACCATATCTTATCTTAACTTTTTGATAATTGTTTTCCCTTTAAAAATAAGTTAAACATTCAATTTACTTTATTTCTTTGGGCTTCTCATTGCCTGTTCTTAGAAGTACAACTCATCCATTGTTCCAGCAGCTTCTGAAAAATATCATAGCACCATTTCCATTGTGTGAGCCAATACAAATGATCCAAGCATGCTCCAGTTTCAGAGTGTGATCTGTGAATAAGTTTACATATTTCATTATTTCAGATGAACTTACATGTTTGTACCTGTATTTGCAAATTTTTATTCTGATTGACCTGTTCTTATGCATATTTTACATTTGTAGGATGTTGGCACACTTTACTAATGCTCTAATGCTCTAATATGGGGCAGTAGTGATACCCGCCCCCCTATATGGCTCAGAGACGTGCCTCCGCAAGATCCTGCAAATCCACTGGGAGGATAGACGCACCAACGTCAGTGTTTTCGCTCAGGCCAACACCCCCAGCATCGAAGCACTGACCACACTCGACCGGCTCCATTGGGCAGGCCACATTGTTCGCATGCCCGACACGAGACTTCCTAAGCAAGTGCTCTACTCGGAACTCCTACACGGCAAGCGAGCCCCAGGCGGGCAGAGGAAACATTTCAAGGACGTCCTCAAAGCCTCCCTGATAAAGTGCAACATCCCCAACGGCACCTGGCCTGAAATCACCCTAAGTGGAGGAAGAGCATCCGGGAGGGCGTGGAGCACCTTGAGTTTCGTTGCCGAGAGCATGCAGAAAACAAACGCAGACAGCGGAAGGAGTGTGTGGCAAACCAGACTCCCCACCCATCCTTTCCTTCAACCACTGTCTGCCCCACCTGTGGCAGAGACTGTAATTCCTGTATTAGACTGTTCAGTCACCTGAGAACTCATCTTTAGAGTGGAAGCAAGTCTTCCTCGATTTCGAGGGACTGCCTATGACGATGACGATGAATAGTATCCAAACAGGCAAAGGGGCCGAAATTCATCAGGACGTAAGGTCCACCCATTCCTCGGCGGTATTCCGGTGGTGCATTGTTTAAAACTGCCGGAATAACGCTGAGACCGAAGAACGCTAGTCTGGTGGAATTTTTTTTGCGGTATGCGAGCATTGTGCGAGCAGTGTGCAGCGGGCGGTATGCAGTATTATAGTCGATCAAGATCGACTTTCTTGTCGATGGATGGTGTGGCACTGCACTGTGCGTGCGCAAATTTATTTACTTTTCTCTTTTTTCACAGATGCTTTTTCCCCGTGATTTCGGGGGTCAGGGGTCACCTGCACATGTGCAGAGAGTTGAAGTCGAGGGAGAGAGAGTGAGAAGGAGCAGCAAGGTATTCAAGGGTCAGTTGGTTTAATCAGAGATTCCAGAGTCAAAATATATTAATAACAAATAATAATTATACAATATCAGCAATAATAATACATATTTTATAAATCAAAAATCAGATCGTAAATATAATAAATATTAATATAATGGAAATGTTGAAAAAGAAGTCAAAGCGCAGGAACATTGAGAAGGAGGGGAGGTTGAGGGCACCCGCCTTCGGCGAAACAGAGCTACCTGCCCTGCTAGCGAACATCACGGAGAGATACACCAAATTAACAAAGGGTGGTCCTGGAAAGACGCCCCCCAAAGGAGTACAATAGGATATGGGACGAGATCAGGAAGGCTGTGTCCTCCGCAAGTACAATGGTACGCACTGGGGAAAGGTGTCATAAGAGGTGGAATGACCTGCTGAGGGTAGCAAGGTGTAAGTAATGATTTCATTTATGCACCCCACCATGTGCCATGTACCATGTAAATGTAGGTTCAGTGCCACACGGATGTTGTTATTTATCTTAAGGTTACAGCAATGTATTTGTGCTTTCAGGCAATGACAAGAGGACCAATGCAGTGTTTGGATGTGTGTGTGTGTGTGTGTGCAGTGCTAAGGAAGTGCTGCAGCCTTGTAGGTGCTATGGGCCGCCCTGACCTGTGTGAGTACACCACCGCAGGTCGGGGCTATATATAGAGCTGGAGCACCGGGACCTGGAACATCGTGGCCGCCCCGACCTGTGTGAGAACATCACCGCAGGTCGGGGCTATAAATAGAGCAGGGGCGCCGGGCCCTGGAACATCATGGCAGAGGTGCGGCAAATGAAGGTATGGGGCCCAGAAGAGCCGAGGGCCCAGGGGCAGCACGGACCTCCCCACACTGCGATGTTTGTGTGCACTAAGTCCGTGCAGTAGAGCAGGTCTCCAGTCATCCTGGTTAATCCTTGCCACTGGATAAAGACCTAGCTCTGTCAAGCCCGTGTGGTGGCTGATGTGCAACGGTCACCGCACGCTAAAAAAATTCACGCACAGGCATCTTCCACCCCCTCAACTGGAGTTCAGGACTGGAACATTGGGCCCTTCATTGAAACATCTGTTAACTCTGGTGGAAGCACGCCATCCTCGTTTGAGGGACTGCCTATGATGATGATGATAATGATGTGTGTGTGTACATGTGTGTGTGTGTGTGAACCTGTGTGTCTGTGATGTTAAATGGATGAAGATTTTTACTTTCATTTACTTCACTTTCTGCAGGAGAAGACATCTGCAATAGCAGCCGATCAGCGGTGTACGGGGCAGGGCCCCCAACACAAGAACCATTGATGGAGATTGAGATCCGTGCCCTGCCGGTGGTCGGGTATAGCAATCTTGCCACCACCGGCGTTGGAGCTGACTCACCCACACAGGATGGTCAGTTCAATACAATCCCCGGTCTGTGTTGTGGTCCTGTAATGTCATGTAATATAATTGTAACTGTAATGTTGGCCTCATGTAATGTAATGTAAGTTTATTGCACTGTAATGTTGAGCTCATGTGATGTACTGCAATGTTGGGGGCATGTATTAGAAGAAATGTATTAGCATGGATAGAGAATTGGCTGGCGAACAGAAAGCAGAGAGTTGGGATAAATGAGTCCTTTTCGGGTTGGAAATTGGTGGTTAGTGGTGTGCTACAGGGATCGGTGCTGGGACCACAACTGTTTACAATATACATAGATGACCTGGAAGAGGGGACAGAGTGTAGTGCAACAAAATTTGCAGATGACACTAAGATTAGTGGGAAAGCGGGTTATGTAGAGGACTCAGAGAGGCTGCAATGAGATTTGGATAGGTTAAGCGAATGGGCTAAGGTTTGGCAGATGGAATACAATGACAGAAAGTGTGAGGTCATCCACCTTGGGAAAAAAAACAGTAAAAGGGAATATTATTTGAATGGGGAGAAATTACAACATGCTGAGGTGCAGAGGGACCTGGGGGTCCTTGTGCATGAATCCCAAAAGGTTAGTTTGCAGGTGCAGCAGGTAATCAGGAAGGCAAATGGAATGTTGGCCTTCATCGCGAGAGGGATGGAGTACAAAAGCAGGGAGGTCCTGCTGCAACTGTACAGGGTATTGGTGAGGCCGCACCTGGAGTACTGTGTGCAGTTTTGGTCACCTTACTTAAGGAAGGATATACTAGCTTTGGAAGGGGTACAGAGACGATTTACTAGACTGATTCTGGAAATGAGGGGGTTACCTTATGATGATAGATTGAGTAGACTGGGTCTTTACTCGTTGGAGTTCAGAAGGATGAGGGGTGATCTTTTAGAAACATTTAAAATCATGAAAGGGATAGACAAGATAGAGGCAGAGAGATTGTTTCCACTGGTAGGGGAGACTAGAACTAGGGGGCACAGCCTCAAAATATGGGGGAGCCAATTTAAAACCGAGTTGAGAAGGAATTTCTTCTCCCAGAGAGTTGTGAATCTGTGGAATTCTCTGACCAAGGAAGCAGTTGAGGCTAGCTCATTGAATGTGTTCAAGTCACAGATAGAAAGATTTTTAACCAATAAGGGAATTAAGGGTTACGGGGAGAGGACGGGTAAGTGGAGCTGAGTCCACGGCCAGATCAGCCATGATCTTATTGAATGGCGGAGCAGGCTCGAGGGGCTAAATGGCCTACTCCTGTTCCTAATTCTTATGTTCTTATGTTCTTATGTAACGCAATGCATATATGTATATATATGTATAGATATATTTTTATTGTCTGTCTGCGATATGTAATGCAGTAATGCAGCAGTGGTGGACATTTAAGTAAGACTGCGCTACATCACTGTACTATGTACTCATGTACTCACTGCGCTACGTCACATGTAATTATGTAATCCTGACCCCTCCCCTGGTGCCAAGCACTTTTAAATGTTGTTTTGTACTTCCAGACTCTGAGGATTCAGACCAGACCTCTGCAGAGAGACCAGACGACAGACCCATTGCCTCTACCTCTGGTGTCACCCAGCCCTCTCCCTACTTCACCCGTCAGGGATGATGAAGAGAAAGAGGAAGAGCAGCTGATCCTGGAGCCGTGGAGGTGGAGGTGGGAGTGGAGATGGGGGAGGATACACCAATTCAATATGGACCAGCTGGAACATCCTCCACCACTGACTCTATATTCAGGGGATACCCCCATGCCTCCTCTGATTCTGTGGGACAAAGAGGTCTGTAGCAATGCACGCCCAGCATTGCAGCGCCTTTGCCGCAGCGATGGAGGTTGGTGCAGAAAAGTTCCGTTGCTGCAAGACAGATAGGCGTGTACCAGGATATGGTGTGTCTGTCACAGGCCAGCGGCATCATAGGTCGAAAGTTGCTCAAGGCCACGGCTATGATAGCTGCAAACATTGCGACGCTATCAGAACGACAGTCGGAGGATGTGTCACGTCTGATCACCATGATGGAGTGAACCGCCAACTCTATCAATACCATCCAGCAATCAACGGGATCGGGACATGGCGCGGAATCCCCCCATGCCATAGTATTCGGGTCGACAGCACCTGAAGGTGGGTAGCTGCCAGCAGCTTCCAGCCCTGAAGCCGTGCCTTCCGGATCGCGAGCTTCTCCTGAGGCCCAATTCAATGCACGTGCAATGTCTGACCTCCAACGACAGCAACAGCACTCGGAGTGCGGTGCTGCAATGCCGGCTTGGTACCACCACGGGGAGGTCCATGCTCAGGGGCAGTGTGAAAGCGAAGGGCGGGAGTAAGAAAGGGGGGGGGGTGAGTCCAAAGGGTGGGGGAGTACGCAGTCGAGATCGAAGTCGAGGACAGTAAAGGGTGCTTTGTTGCAGTCAAGTGTTCATTGTTTTTTTTAAATGTTGAAGTTTTTAAAAAATTTATTTCAAGTTGTTAAAGTTGTTAAAGTTGTTACAGTTGTTGCAGTTGTTCAAAGTTATAGTTATAAGTTTTACAAAGTTTTACAATTGTTGTATATTTTTTACATTTTTATATAAATGTTTGAATTGAATTTAAGCACTCTTGTGCAGTGTCAAACTTTTGGGATAACAGTCATCAGGGTCCCAAAACGCAACTCTCCACATTCAAGCAAAGCATTTATTTATGAGCTGCTGAAGTAAAAATTTTGCAGTGGCATACGCTCTGTGTGCCCTCCGCTGTGGTGTGTGGGTGGCGTGGGGGGGGGGTGGTGTCATGGGTTCATCTGGAAGCTCCTCCTCATCCTCCTCCCCCTCATTTTCCTCTTCTTCCTCCTCCGTCTCCTGCACTCTCTCCTCAGGTGGTCCCGCAGTCCCCTGTGTCAATTCCTGTCCCCCATGATTGCTAAATTATGCAAAATGCAGCTCACCACTGTGAACTGAGCAACCTGCTCAGGGTGGTATTACAGCCTGCCTCCCGAGTGGTCCAAGCATCGAAAACGCTGCTTCAGCACTCCAATTGTCTTTCGGTAATATTACGTGTGGCTATATAGCTCTTATTATATCGTTGCTTGGCTTCTCCTGAGGGTTCTGCAGGGAGGTCAAGAGCCAGGTGGCGAGGCCGTACCCTTTGTCCCCGAGGCTCCAGCATTTACCTTGTGACTCAGACTTCAACAGGTTAGACACAATGCTCTCACGCAAGATGTGCGTATCATGGATGGTCCCTGGAAAGTAGGCATTCACTGCCATTATGTGCTGTGTATGGTCGCAGGCGAGCTGCACGTTGAGGGAGTGGAATCCCTTATGGTTTTGGTACACCTCAGCCTCAGTAATGGTGCTCGCAGGGCAATATGGGTACAGTCAACAGCACCCTGCACCTTGAGGAAGCCGGCAATGTGTGAAAATCCCAATGCCCTCTCACTCTGTGCCTCGCTGGTCATTGGGAAGTTTATAAATTCCATCCATCGCTTACTTGTTCAATGCCCCTAGTAGCGTACTGAGAAATGCAGCATATGTCCCCAGCTGATGCCTGAAAAGAGCCACATGCATAAATGTAAAGTGGCACAGTCACCTTCGTCTTGACAGAGCGTGCAGTAATGTTGGTGGTACTGGGCTGCAGGTCTGCCTTAATGAGCTGGCAAATCTAATTGATTACCTCTTGTTGGAAGTGCAGCCTTCGAACGCACTGTCGATCGGTCAGGTGCAAGTATGAGCGCTTCTCCCTGAAAATCCTTTGGGGGTAAGGCCTCCATTACCCTGATAATTCTGCTCAATAAACCTTCTCCCATCTGGATCCTGCATTAGACAAGTAGTCAGCAATACAGGCTGAGATAGTACAGGTCCCATTCTTTTAAAATCTTCAGAATCTCCTCAAATATCCAGAGATAAATTCAAATGATTTTTTAATGAAAAAAATATTAACGCTTTTATCTTAATAATGTACTCAGTAACAATGAAAATACCTTTCCCACTGTAAATCGCACTGTAAAATCACTGTTTACCACAGAAATACTGAGATGCTGCTTTGCTGACTGTTCCCAATTTCAAAATGGCGGCACCGAGCACTACCGCCCATTCTGCCCACTTAAGATCGAGTAAAACCACCTTTTCCAGGACGGTATGTAGCTCCGGTGGTGTTGTGTCCTTAGATGCTCTAACAATGACTCCACGAGGCAATGTGCTATACTTGAACTGCAGTGACCTTAGTCCTTTTTTAGTTAACTCCAGAGTGAGGATCACACCTGGTGGCCTGCCTTTTATACTAGGCCAGGCACACATGTACAGGTAACCTACGAGTCTCCCACTGCTGTGCCCTCTGGTGGCACACCTTGAGATAGTACCAACAGTAGCCATGCAGAATACATGACATCATTCCCCCCTGAACCCTCAGTGCAAATCACCTCTGCATTGACTGTGCTCTGGGCTTAGCTCTATGTGGGTTCTGTCAGGTGGACCTCTGACGTGCCGGCTCAACCTTGGGTGGATAGTTGGTGCAGTAGCGTGCTGGTGGTAGCTGTTTGTGTGTGTGTGTTCCTGACCACTCCATTCCCCACCACCACCCCCCCACCCCCCACATTGATGTGGCAGGGGCTCCTGACATTCATGTACATTCAAGTTCAGGTAAGTGGGTTTTGCATTTTTTTTTGTTGTGGTTCCGTGGTGCGACAAGTACGTTAGATGCCTTGTCAATGTGGTGACCGGTGCATGAGGACAAGCTAGTTCCGGAGCTGCTGGGTTGTGTCCCTGCAGTCTGGTGACGGCTCAGTGCCCGGTTCTGGCAGTCGGAACCCGGTTGGCTCGCGTAGCCTGCTCTCGGGGCTGTTGCTGTGGTCCGTAGTACGGGCGGGTGCACAGGTGTCTATGACCTCCCTGTCCTTTCTTTATGCTTTGGATCACAGCATCTCCCTGAGGAGCTATCGACTAGCAGTGTACAGGGAACTGCTGACACGCTGGCCGAAGCATTGTTTGGTTTGGAATCCTGGCTAGTGCTTGATTCCTCTCGGGGAATAGTCGGGGGTGATCCTACATCTAGGGGTATGGCCTTGGTGCAGTCTGCTCCTTCAGGCTCGTGGAATTTGGTGCCATTGATTGCCTGAGAGATGGAGCCGACCCAGGGCATGATATCAATACCGGTGCCGTTGCCCTGCTGAGGTCACTTGCTTCGTAGCTCGTTTGTGTTGGCTGCTTATGGCCACACTACGTGGTGCATGACGGATAGAGAATTCAAACAGACTGCATTTAGACAAGTTGAAAAAACACAGACTCCAATGACTACGTGCAGTTCAGCATGTTGCATTAAGTCATTTTAGGACCTTGGGTAGCGAGCCAATTTAAAGGTTAAAAGACTATTAATTGAGCCAATAAGGTCAAAGAAGGCGAGTTCTTTTCTGTAAATTGATCCAGGTATAAGTACAGCCATTTTGACCATGTGGTGCCAGAAGAACAAAGACCTGGCTTAAAGCCAAGAACTTGTTATTGCTCTCTGCCAAAAATGAAGAAGTTAAAACTACAATCGGAGTTCGTATTTCATTGCAAATTAAGAGATCTAACAATTTTGGCGTCATGAACACGATCGCTGAGGAAAGAAACTGAATTTTGGACATCGGATCTACATACTGAGGTAAGGACTCCTCTTTTTAAAAGTCCTCAGTCAAAAGTCTAAATTCGCCTCTCCTTCTACGCGATTCCAAAAGCCTCCGGTTTGCGAACCCTCCGGTTGGTAGTCGGCTCAAGGTCTGATAGACGTCTAAACTTCGGCGGTGTGTTAGTTAATTAATCACCGACCTATTGATCGGCTGGAAAGCCTATGACTCGAGACCCCAGTAAAGAAATCAGTATTATGGCAGAAGGAGATAAGAGCAAAGAATTGCCTACAACTGTTAAAGGTGGGCAAGCACCACCTGAAGTTTCGCTAGATGAAATTCTCGAACAGTTGAAAGAATACATAGAGCAACAATTCAATTTATCTAAAACCTGTATTAAGATCGAACAAAAGTACGGAACCTCCAAGGGACAATGGTCCTTGAACGAGATTAAAAGGGTCTGGGGAAAAACGACCCGTATGAAAAATAAAGAGCGAACTAGATGGTCCCTAGCGGTTATGGGAAAGATCCGAAACCGGAATGAAATGAAAATGCGTTCCCAACATGATCGAGAACTGACCAGTACAAAGGATCAATTGCAAACAGTTTGTGCGCAGCTGCGACAGAAAAAGCTTGAACTTGAAAAGCTGGAAGCGGAAGTTAAAGATCTTAAAGGTGAAATTAAAGAATGGAAAATATCATTAGGTCAAGAGACAGTAATAGGAAAAGGAAAATGTATTGATCAATTCCCACGGTACCCATGTTTGGATAAATTAAAAACGCAAACCCGAAGACATGACCGAGGAATAGATACGAATTCTGAATCCTCCGATGATACAGTGTCGGAGGATGACGAATTAGGGGTGCGCTTTGCCCCGTTTAAAAAAAGACGAGTTGTAGTCAAATCAGAAGAGACTGCGGATAAGGGCAGAACCAAAAAAATAAAGAAAAGGGTGTATGCAGAATACTTATTTCATGATCCGGCAGACCCAGAGAAAATTGATAAATGGTCCAAGGAATTGCTCAATCCAAAGAAAGGGGGAGTGAAAACGTGGGAACAATTGGACCGCTTAAGAAATATATATCAACTTCATCCCTGGGACGGAGTGCAAATTTTGACCATAATGGTGCCAAAAACACAGGGAAGAAAATTGCACGACAAGGTAGAAGAAGCTTTGGGGCAGGATGAGCAAGATTTAGATGCAGGATGGGAGGCGATTAAACACTGGCTGCAAGCCTTCAGTCCAGCTAAGACAGACCGGGGAAAAATTGCAGCCTGCCAACAGAAAGGAACAGAGGAGGTCCTAGAGTATGATGAGTGGTTTAGATGCACGTGGCTAGAACATTCGGGTGTGAATAATACGGATGAGGAAATGGATGAACAAGTGTTTGGACCCCTGAAAGCAGCTTTCGTGGCAGGTCTAAAGCCAGAACTGTCCAAAATGCTTAAGGTAGTGTTACCGGACTGGGAAGGTAGAGGAACTACCTTTGCAGCATTGGTGGATCGATGTAACCAATTAGATCGGGATATGGGAGCTAAAGTCCAAGCTGTACAGGCTATGGGATGGAAATCCCAGGATTCCGATAAACAGTTATTAGGAAAATTACCCGGAAAATGTCATTATTGTGGGAAAGAAGGTCACTGGGCCAAGACGTGCAGGGCAAAACAGCAAGGTCATGGCTGGGGAAGAGGACGCAGCCAGGGATACAATTCAGCCACAAGCCAGGCTTGTCACAAGATAACGACCTCATCGAAGCATTTAAGCGACTGACAATACAACAAAAGAAGGAGTTACTTGGGATAGCAAAAAACGATTAGAGCCCGCCATGGGCCCCCCTCCCCGCACTAATACAACAAAGGGGAGATGGGCTATATATAACTGTGAGGGTGGGCGATAAGGATGTGGACTGTCTTTTAGAGACTTTTTGCCGTTGGATGGTACAGCCTATGGAGTTGGGGGCCATAAAATGGAAATTAAAAGGACAACACCAGTACTTATAGGGCTGGGTCCACATGAACTAACCACGCCGGTCTGGATAGGCCCAGTAGATCAACCCCTTTTGGGAATGGACGTTCTAATCCAAGTAGATTCATCGTTGCATTTCGAGGATGGTCGGGTGACATGGTCAATTAGAACTTTGAAGAAAGAAGAATTGAAGGAACACCCGATATGGGCTAAAGATAAGAACGATTGTGGCCTACTCCAGATGGAGCCTGCGTCATTTACAGGGACCAAGCCTCCATGCACTAAACAGTATCCCATCAGTCCAACTGCCATCGAGGGAATCTTACCGGTTATTCAGCAATTGGAGAAACAAGGGGTGCTTATTAAAACGCATAGCTCCTCCAATAGCCCCATGTGGCCGGTACAGAAATCTAATGAGACTTGGCGTTTGACTGTCGATTATAGGAAAGCTAACCAGTGTATTGATCAAAAAGCTCCTTTGGTCGCAGATCCCTCCACCATTTTTAATGCCCTCAAACCGGAACATAAATATTTCTCGGTTATAGATATGGCCAATGGATTTTGGTCGGTGCCTCTGGCACCGGAGGTTCGACAGTGGTTTGCTTTCACGGTCCAAGGACAACAGTATACTTGGACCCGGTTACCGCAGGGTTTCCACAACAGCCCTACGGTATTCCACATGGCTTTACAAAGCCATTTGCGAGAATTACCTCCCCTGTCATCCACAGTCATCCAATATGTAGACGATATCTTGCTAGCTTCAAACATGGAGGAACAGCATGAACAAGATTTACGAGCTTTGCTGGACCACCTTCGGCTGAAAGGACATAAAGTCAGCATCGACAAAGCACAAATATCCCAAGAAGAGGTTGTATACCTGGGACAAAAGATTTCACAAGGAAAGAGAGAACTTACCCAGGATAGAACTGCAGCCATTCGGGCTGCTAAAAAACCCACCACTATTCAGGAACTAAGGTCTTTTTTGGGATTGTGTAACTTTAACAGAAATTGGATTGACTCCTTCACACAGCTTGCTCAGCCAATGAATGATATTTTAAAGGGGAAACGTGCCTCTAAAGAAGCCATCACCCTCACTAAAGAACATCAAGAGGTCTTCCTGAGTTTGAAAAAGGCTTTGTGTTCGGCACTGGCTCTGGGAATCCCCGATAGTGGTAAGCCATTTACCCTGTTTGTCCATGAGAAAGAAGGATATATGACAGCTATACTGACACAAGAACATGGGGATCGGCAAAGACCTATTGGCGACTATTCGGCAAAACTGGATGCGGTAGCCCTCGGATGGGGAAGTTGCCTAAGGGCCATGGAAGCTACATGTCGAGCGGTAATGACCACTGCGGGTCTAGTCCTCGACCAAAAGCTGATTGTCAAGTGTCCCCACACCGTACACGCTTTGCTGTCTATGAATAGAATGTCTCAGGTGACAGCAGCTAGATGGACCCGCTGGACAGCAGTTTTGGAAGCTCCTAATCTCCATATCATCCGGGCCAGCCCGGTTAATCCCGCAACTATGCTCCCGATGTCAGAATCGAGGGAGCAAGAGGAGGGAGAATGTGAAGAGCATGACTGCGTGGAGATTTTAAAAGAAACAGAAGAAGCAGCCTTAGCAGCAGAGGAGCCTCTGCACAACCCAGACCTCATCCTGTTTACAAATGGTTCCTCCTTTGTTGACAATGGTACCAGAATACCAGGATGGGCAGTTACAACCTTATATAAGGTAGTGGCAAAAGGATATTTACCATCAGGAACGTAAGCACAACAGGCCAAGTTACGGGCCCTGTCAGAAGCATGTCGAATAGCAGAAGGACAGACAGCTAATGTCTACACAGATTCGCGTTATGCTTTTGGAGTCGCTCACGACTTTGGTATGTTATGGCGGAAAAGAGGATTCCTCACTGCTGCTGGTACACCTATCCGAAATGGAAAAGAAGTCCGAGACTTACTGGAGGCCATACAATTACCTCAGGAAGTGTCCATCCTGAAGTGTAAGGCCCATACCAAGGAAAATACCACAGAAGCACAGGGAAATGCCCTAGCCGACCAGGCAGCTAAAGATGCCGCCTCACAGGGCGTTCCTCCAGAAGAACCAACACAGATGTGCAGATTGAAAGCACTCATTACATTCCCCGATGGGGAGTCCTGAGTAGCATTGACTCAGATCAGGGAACACACTTCACAGGTGCTGTCTGCCAAGAAATCTGTAGGTTACTCAACATTACATGGGATTTACACTGTCCTTATCATCCACAATCATCAGGACAAGTAGAACGAATGAATCGAACTCTGAAACAACGGCTTGCCAAATATCACCAAGAAGGAACACCATGGCCCCAGGCACTACCAATAGTGCTATGTAGCATTAGGGCAACCCCGAACAGCACTACAGGTCTAAGCCCATTAAAAATTATAACAGGAAGACCCATGTCGCTGCCAGGAACTATCGATTTACGGAAAGCTGATGTTCACTTAATGAGTGACACTTTGTTATCATACTGTCAGAACTTAACGAATGCTATTAGTTCTGTTTCCTGACAGGTATCGGCAGCTTGGGGTAATACACCCGAAGGAGGACACGACATCATCCCGGGAGTCTGGGTCTATGTGAAAAAGTTGCATAAAGAACCTTTGGGTGCCAAGCGGGAGGGACCTTATCAAGTGTTATTGACCACCCAGACAGCTGTTAAAGTCCAAGGAAAGAAAGCCTGGATCCACGCTTCACATGTTAAATGAGCACCCGTAACTGAAGCTGAAATCGAATAAGGACAATTACTTTTTGCGAAAATGTATAAATTTACTGTATTATTGATTGTAGGTATTCTAGGCATAGGCCTACTTCTTACGAGCTGACCCTCTGCACCAAAGGGAAACAGTAGGGTACCAAGGGAATTACATGTAAATACCTTTGTATGTATGTCATACATTTATGCCAAACAAGGTAACATTTTTAGTTGTTGGGTGTGTGCGCATATTCCGATTCACTCAAAGGGAGGGATTCACTTGAGGCTAGTTCCCTTGAATATCTCGGAAATGGCTGAGTGGATAATTAATCAAAACAAAACAGGCAATGCGTTTCAGGATACGGAAAACTGGGCACGTAAATGGAAGTCAGCAGGTTACAATCTGACTACCTGTGAAGGGGGATAACAACCATGCTACAATAATTCCAAACGGCCCCCATTTTTTGTTATCACTAATACAACAGGAATAGGAAGACCGGGAGAATCGGTCTGTCTGATTAGAAACATCAAAGGAGGCCAAAATATGGGGTATAGTAACTGCTCCCGGAATTATAATATAATCAAGCCACGTAACCGTCCAAACTGAGCCGATGTGGGAATTTTTAACGTAACGGGGATTCTGAATAAAACAGATGGAAAAGCCTGGACAGGCCCCCGAGTGTTGCTGACAAAGAAACAGCTAACATTCATTGCCTATAATGGCACCTATTGGGTGTGTGGCCACAAGGCCTACCCTTGCCTGCCCTAGAATTGGATGGGATCCTGCTATTTAGCCTACATTGTGCCTTATATGTATCATATAAAGTCACTGTCGGAACATTTACACCGTCCTAAGAGAGCTATCACAGAAACAGAGAGGTTCTTTGCCATTCTGATCCCTGGGTATGGGACCACCAGACTGGCAAGGGAATCCATTAACATGGCATCCATTGTGGAACGAGTAGCCAATGATACCTCAGAGGCCCTAGTTAAAATCAATGCAGAAATGGTAGCAATCCGCACAGTAGCCCTACAGAATAGACTGGCCCTTGATTACATCCTGGCTGAAAAGGGAGGTAGTTGCACCCTACTCGGAACTGAGTGTTGCACATATATCCCAGATAGCTCCGAAGAAATTTCCCACTTAGCGGAGCATATCCAAAAGGAGGTAGAAAAACTTAAGCAACCCCCATCATTCACTTTGTGGAGCGGAGCCACTGAATGGCTAGGTTCAATAGGAACTTCATTGGTGGAAGGTTTAGTTCTATTTGTTGTAATTGTTTTACTTTTATATTGTTTGTTTATATTGATTAAATGTTGTTGCGACCAGGCAGCTGTAGCTGCTGTCCCGCAGGTGAGACACCTTGCAGGTCCCAGCAGACCGTCTGTACATGGCACAGGGGTATGTTATGCTTGAGGGAAGGTGATTTACTGGTTGAACTAAGATATTGATTTGGATTAAATTGGAATAAGGTTAATTAACCTACTAAAACCAGACTTCCATTGTGGCCACGATGGAATTCGGGTTGGTGTAAATTTGTGTGGAAGCTACTAGTCCGGACATGTGGTGAAACACATCAACAAATTTTAGAAGGAAACTCTGTTAACATGTATGAAATTATTTTGTAGAATGTTTAACCAGTGATACCTGATGTTTTATGATTCAGTTTGTGAAAGAATCAAAGGGGGGGTTGATCGAGAATTCAAACAGGCTGCATTTAGACAAGTTGAGAAAACACAGACTCCAATGACTACGTGCAGTTCAGCATGTTGCATTAAGTCATCAATCAACTTGACATTTTAGGACCTTGGATAGCAAGCCAATTTAAAGGTTAAAAGACTATTAATTGAGCCAATAAGGTCAAAGAAGGCGAGTTCTTTTCTGTAAATTGATCCAGATATAAGTACAGCCATTTTGACCATGTGGTGCCAGAAGAACAAAGACCTGGCTTAAAGCCAAGAACTTGTTATTGCTCTCTGCCAAAAATGAAGAAGTTAAAACTACAATCGGAGTTCATATTTCATTGCAAATTAAGAGATCTAACAATGACTCTGGTCCCCGGGACGCAGGCTACAGCATTGGGTAGACCGATGGGTGTCTGCCCCCTGCATTGGCTGCGTGCAGTGGGAATCCTGCATCGCACAGCTTTTCCTTGCTTATGATGGACACTCTAGGGGTCCAATCACGATCGCGCGATTTTTCCTCGCTGGTTGCAAATGCACAGTTCGGATCATCAATCAAAAATTGTACATAATCGCGGGACTTTGCGTCACTGGTTGCATGTCTACAATTCTGATTATCAGTTACACATTTTACATGATCAGTTACACACTTTACATAATCCGTTACACCTTTTGTCTCTAACTTACAATTACTATTACATTACTTAAATGTATGGAACCGTCCCTTTAATTGTAGTGGGTTACAGGCCTCCTTCAAGAGAGCCTTGCTTGCTTTACCCCAATCCGCTTCTCCGTTTGGTGCCACGTGTTGCTCCATCAGCGCTGCACCTCGTGGTCTGGCCGCGGCCATCTTTGTCTTCAGCACATCACCTCATGGTTCAGGCGCCATCTTTCCTTCGTCCGCGATGTCGACTGCGGTGATCCTCTTCTCCCCGGGTTCTGCCTCCACAGTTGGGAAATCGCTTCTGGATCCGATTTTCTTCCTCCAGAGTCCTGCCACTGGAGCCTGGAAGGTGCATTCGGGCCGTCTCAGCTGGATCATCTCCATGCAGTCGTGCTGAGCGGTCTGTGTCTTGGGTGCTGTGCTGGTCTGTTCTCCGGTGCCGGGGCCACCCTCAGGTGAGGGCTTGCTTTGCCTCTCAACGCAGAGGGCTTCGATCGCTGGAGGGGTGAAGTCTTCCCACTTCCAGTGGACCTTCTCCATCCACCTTCTGCCGAGCAGCATTGGTCCATCACCTGCAACAATCCACAGAGGTAACTTGTGCACCGCGCCATCATGGAGTACCTTTACATTCACACTACCAACGACTGGCATGATTTCATTGGTGTAGCTGCGCAGCTTTGCCTGAACCGGGGCCAACTCGGGTCGTTCAGCTGGGTTGACCCATAGTCTCTCAAAGGCTCCTTGATTCATCACTGACTGGCTCGCCCCCGTGTCCACTTCCATGAAGACTGGACTTCCCTCTATCTCAACTTCCATCTTCAGCGGGGAACACTCGGTGGTGCCGGTAAACATGCTATGTACGTCCCCATGGGACTGGGCTGCCTCTCTGTCTAACAATTCATAATCCACGCTGAATTCATGGCCATCTGCAGAATCCTCATCGACACAGTGAGTCTTATTTCTCTTACACAATAGCTGGAGGTGCCCCTTTGTGCTGGAGCCTTTGCAAACATAGTCTTTAAAATTGCACTGGTAAGCCCTGAGATTCCCTCTGCAACGCCAGCATGGTACTACTCGATTAGCCCTCCTCGTCGGACTCTGAGTTAAGGGACTCAGGGGCCTGTTCTCTCTTCCCTGAGAGGATTTGCGCTCTAAAGTCCAGCCCCTGAACGGCGCCACTCTGTGCACAGTACCTGCCGGGTTTGAGTCCTGAGGGTGAGACATCTGCCTAGAGCCACAGGTCGAGGTCATGAATGACTGGCTCACAGAGATGGCCTTCTGCAGTGTGACTGTGGTATCCGCCAACAGTAGCTTGTGAAGAATTCCCTCATGGCCAATTCCAGTGACAAAAATGTCCCACAGCGCTTCGTTGAGGTGGGTGCCGAACTTGCACAGTGTCGCCGGCCTTCTGAGGTCTGCGGCATACTTTGCAACTTCCTGGCCTTCGGGCCGTCGGTGGGTATAGAACTGGTGTCTGGCTGTGAGGATGCTCTCCTTGGGCTTGAATTGCTCCTGGATCAGGGTTACGAGCTCCTTGTACGACTTGGTGGAGGCCATAGATGTTGGGCCCACAACTGGTTAGCAGGATAGCGCGGCGCTTATCAGCCAGTGTGGCCGGGTCATCTCCTGCCAGCTCGTTTGCTGTGAAGAAGTGTTCTAGCCTCTCCACAAAGGCGTCCCAATCATCACCATCGGCGAAAAGCTGCAATGTACCAAGGGTAGCCATTTCCGCGAGAAAGTTCGTAATCTCATTGCCAGTTATTGTGTCCTTAGATGCTCTAACAATGACTGTGTTGTACTTGAACTGTAGTGACCTTAGTCCTTTATTAGTTAACTCCAGAGTGAGGATCACACCTGGTGGCCTACCTTTTATACTAGGCTAGGCACACCTGTACAGGTAACCTACGAGTCTCCCACTGCTGTGCCCTCTGATGGCACACCTTGAGATAGTACCAACAGTAGCCATGTAGAATACATGACAGGTGGTATGTCAGCGGTATGTCATGAAACTTGCACTTTTTTGGCAGTATGCGGGTGGTTCTGCATGGCAGACGGTGTGCATACTGCTTGGCGGTATGTTAATGATGAATCTTCCACCGAGCAGTATGTTAGCGTTATTTATGTGTTTTTTGACCAAACTTGCATTTTTGGGCAGTAAGCGGGCGGTAAGCGAGCGGTAGTGGGCGGTATGTCGATGAATTTCGGGCCCAAAGGCCTTCAGCTCATGTCTACCTAGATCACCAGGAGATTGGAAGGAGCCGGAGATCGGGAGGAGCCGCAGATTGGGAGGAGCCGGAGATTGGGAGGAGCTAGAGATTGGGAAGAGCTATCTGCAGCAGCGACAAGAGTAAGAGACAAAAAGGCAAAAGAATCGAAATCGAAGTGTGACATCACAGCCAAGCAGGTAAGCGATTGGCTGGTTGATTAGTAAATATTTCTCTTTTTTTTTAAACCTTGAGCATTGGTGTCAGTTAGGAGCTGCAATTAAATAAATAAGTGATATTTATTATCTAAAAAATCCTAATAAATTAAATCAGCTGTTTGCTGAGTAGCGGCTGGGTGTGTTTTGCTAAGGTTTAGAGTTTATTTCTGCTTGATAGTTCCGAGTATAACTAGAGGGATGGCAGGGCAGCTCAGTCCCATGGATTGCACATCCTGTGGCATGTGGGAAATCCTGGATGCTTCGCGCAGCCTGGTGGCCATGTCTGCAGGAGATGTCTTCAGCTGCACCAACTCAAGCTCCGCATTTCGGAGCTTGAACGGTGGCTGGAGTTACTGCGGTGCATCTGTGAGTCTGAGAGCTACGTGGATAGCACATTTCTAGAGGTGGTCACTGTTATATATGTGGACTTGGATTTACTCTGCACAGCCACCAGAGAGCTCATCCCCTGGAGTCCCAAGGAATCCCATAATCCCTTGGGAGCATAGGTATTTAAGGAGGCTTCACAGGTTGGAAAGGCACTCTGGAGACCTGCAATAAAAGACTCAGGTTACACTTTACTTTGAGCTCACAGTATTCAGTCTGACTCTTTCTCCATACACAACAGTCACCCTGCAGCTTAACTGTGTGCAGATAGAGAGGAAGTGGGTGACCAGCAGACAGAAGAGGAGGAATGGGCAGATAGTGCAGGAGTCCTCTGTGTCCATTTTGCTCTCCAACCGGTATTCTCTTCTGAGTACCGGTGGGGGCGATGGTGCCTCTAGGGAGTGCAGCCAGAGCCAAGTCCAAGGCACCATGGGTGGTTCAGCTGCATGGGTGGGGGGGGGGGGGAAGGAAGAAGAATGGAAGAGCTTAATGGTAGGGATTCAATAGTCAGGGGATCAGACCGGCGTTGCTGCGGCCGCAGATGTGACTCTAGAATGATATGTTGTCTCCCTAATGCCAGGGTCAAAGATGTCACTGAGCGGCTGCAGGGCATTCTGGGGGTGAGAGGGTGAATGCCAGAGGTCGTGATCCATATCGGGACCAATGACATAGGTAGAAAGAGGGATGAGGTCCTGCAGGCAGAGTTTAGGGAGCGAGGAGAGAGATTAAAAAGCAGGACCTCAAAGGTAGCAATCTCCGGATTACTCCCTGTGCCTCGAGCTAGAGAGTACAGAAATAGGAGGTTAGAGCAGATGAACACGTGGCTGGAGATATGGTGCAGGAGGGAGAACTTTAGATTCCAGAGGCATTGGACCCGCTTCTGGGGGAGGTGGGTCCTGTACAAGCCGGACAGGTTGCACCTCAACAGAGGAGGGACCAATATCCTCACGGTGGTGTTTGCTCATGCTGTTGGGGAGGGTTTAAACTAGCTTGGCAGGGGGATGGAAACCAGATAATAGATTCAGTGGGGAGGGGAGTAAAGCTGGAATTGGAAAGCAAAAATGTAGAAAGTGAATTTAAAAGACAGAGAAAACAAGGGCTAGAAAGTAGACAACAAGGCGGTCTGGTTATACTAAATGGTATATACTTCAGTGCAAGGAGTATAGCGAATAAGACAAATGAGCTGAGAGCACAGGTAGACACTTGGGAGTATGATATTATAGCTATTACAGAGAAATGGCTAACAGAGGGGTAGGTATGGCAGCTTAACATTCCTGGTTACAGGATCTTCAGATGAGATAGAGAGGGGGGTAAAAAGGGAGGGGGGGTTTGTGGTATTGATTAAAGAAACTATTACAGCTGTGAGGAGGGATGATATGTTAGAGGGATCATCAAATGAGGCCATAAGGGTCGAACTGAAAAACAAAAAAGGGGCGATCACACTGCTGGGCGTGTAATATAGATCCCCAAACAGTGAGAGGGAGATAGAAGAACAAATACGGAGGGAAATTTCTGAGAAGTGCATAAACTATAGAGCAGTAATAGTAGGGGATTTAAACTATCCTAATATTAACTGGGACAACATTAGTGTGAAGGGTATAGAGGGTGCGGAATTCCTAAAATGCATTCAATAGAACTTTTTTAGCCAGCATGCAGCAAGCCCAACATGGGAGGGGGCGGTTCTGGATTTAGTTTTTGGGAATGGAGCTGGGCAGGTGGAAGGGGTGTCAGTGGGAGAGCATTTAGGTGCTCGTGACCATAATTCAGTTCGATTTAAGGTAGTTATGGAAAAGGACAAGGTTATCCCAGGAATAAAAGTTCAAATTGGGGAAAAGCTAACTTTGCTAAGCTGAGAAGTGATTTAGCCATGGTGGACTGGAAACAGCTATTTGAAGGTAAATCAGTGTCAGAGCAGTGGGAGGCATTCAAGGAGGAGATCCGCAGGGTTCAGGCCAAATATTAAAGAAAAAGGGTGGGACTGACAAATCTAGAACCCTCTGGAGGTCTAAGAACACATAGGGTAGGATAAAGAAAAAAAAGGGAAGCTTATGACATGTAGCAAGGGCTAAATACTGCAGAATCTCTTGAGGAGTATAGAAATTCAAGGGGTGAGATCAAAAGGGATATTAAGAAAGCAAAAAAGATGCATGAAAAATTTATGGCATGTAAAATCAAGGAAAACCCAAAGATGTTTTATAAATATATTAAGAGCAAGAGGATAACTAAAGAAAGGGAAGGGCCTACTAGAGACCATGAGGGTAATCTATGTGTAAACATAGAAACATAGAAAATCGGTGCAGGAGTAGGCCATTCGGCCCTACGAGCCTGCACCACCATTCAATAAGATCATGGCTAATCATTCCCTCAGTATCCCTTTCCTGCTTTCTCTCCATACCCCTTGATCCCGTTAGCTGTAAGCGCCATATCAAACTCCCTCTTGAATATATCCAATGAACTGGCATCAACAACTCTCTGCGGCACGGAATTCCACAGGTTAACAACTCTCTGAGTGAAGAAGTTTCTCCTCATCTCAGTCCTAAATGGCCTACCCCTTATCCGAAGACTATGTTCCCTGGTTCTGTACTTCCTCAACATCGGGAACATTCTTCCTGTATTTAACCTGTCCAGTCCCGTCAGAATCTTATACATTTCTATGAGATTCCCTCTAATCCTTCTAAACTCCAGTGAATAAAGGCCCAGTTGATCCAGTCTCTCTTCATATGACAGTCCAGCCATCCCTAGAATCAGTCTGGTGAACCTTCGCTGCACTCCCTCAATAGCAAGAATGTCCTTCCTCAGATTAGGAGACCAAAATTGAACACAATATTCCAGGTGAGGTCTCACTAAGTCCCTGTACAACTGCAATAAGATCTCCCTGCTCCTATATTCAAATCCCCAAGCTATGAAGGTCAGCATACCATTTGCCTTCTTCACCACTGTTGTACCTGCATGCCAACCTTCAATGACTGATGAACCATGACACCCAGGTCTTGTTGCACCTCCTCTTTTATTAATCTGCCACCATTCAGATAATATTCTGCCTTCGTGTTTTTGCCCCCAAAATGGATAACCTCACATTTATCCACATTATACTGCATCTGCCATGCATTTGCCCACTCACCTAGCCTGTCCAAGTCACCCTGTAGCCTCTTAGCATCCCCCTCACAGCTCACACCGCCATCCAGTTTAGTGTCATCTGCAAACTTGGAAATATTACACTCAATTCCTTCATCCAAATTGTTAATGTAAATTGTAAAGAGCTGAGGTCCCAGCATTGAGCCCTGCGGCACTTCACTAGTCACTGATTGCCATTCTGAAAAGGACCCGTTTATCCCGACTCTCTGCTTCCTGTCTGCCAACCAGTTCTCTATCCACGTCAGTACATTACCCCCAATACCATGCGCTTTGACTTTGCACACCAATCTCTTGTACGGGACCTTGCCAAAAGCCTTTTGAAAGTCCAAATACACCACATCCATTGGTTCTCCCTTGTCCACTCCGCTAGTTACATCCTCAAAAAATTCCAGAAGATTTGTCAAGCAAGTTTTCCCTTTCATAAATCCATGCTGACTTAGACTGATCCTGTCACTGCTTTCCAAATGCACTGCTATTTCATCCTTAATGATTGATTCCAACATTTTCCCCACTACCGATGCCAGGCTAACCAGTCTATAATTACCCGTTTTCTCTCTCCCTCTTTTTTTAAAAAGTGGTGTTACATTAGCTACCCTCCAGTCCATAGGAACTGACCCAGAGTTGATAGACTGTTGGCAAATGATCACCAATGCATCCTCTATTTCTAGGGCCACTTCCTTAAGTACTCTGGGATGCAGACTATCAGGCCCCAGGGATTTATCAGGCTTCAATCCCATCAATTTCCCTAACACAATTTCCCGCCTAATAAGGATATCCTTCAGTTCCTCCTTCTCACTAGACCCTCGGTCCCCTAGTACATTCGGAAGGTTATTCGTTTCTTCCTTCGTGAAGACAGAACCGAAGTATTTGTTTAATTGGTCTGCCATTTCTTTGTTCCCCATTATAACTTCACCTGAATCCGACTGCAAGGAACGTACATATGTCTTCACTAATCTTTTTCTCTTCACATATCTGTAGAAGCTATTGCAGTCAGTTTTTAAGTTCCCTGCAAGCTTCCTCACGTACTCTATTTTCCCCCTCTTAATTAAACCCTTTGTCCTCCTCTGTTGAATTCTAAATTTCCCTCAGTCCTCAGGTTTGTTACTTTATCGAGCCAATTTATATGCCTCTTCCTTGGTTTTAACACTATCCTTAGTTTCCCTTGTTAGCCACGGTTGAACCACCTTCCTCGTTTTATTTTTACTCCAGAAAGGGATGTACAATTGCTGAAGTTCATCCATGTGATCTTTAAATGTTTGTCATTGCTTATCCACCGTCAACCCTTTAAGTATCATTTGCCAGTCTATTCTAGTCAATTCATGCCTCATACTGTCGAAGTTACCTTTCCTTAAGTTCAGGACCCTAGTCTCTGAGTTAACTGTGTCACTCTCCATCTTAATAAAGAATTCTACCATGTTATGGTCACTCTTCCCCAAGGGGCCTTGCATGACAAGATTGCCAATTACTTCCTTCTCATTACACATCACCCAGTCCAGGATGGCCAGCTCTCTAGTTGGTTCCTCGACATATTGGTCTAGAAAACCATCCCTAATATACTCCAGGAAATCCTCCTCCACCGCATTTCTATCAGTTTGGTTAGCCCAATCAGTATGTAGATTAAAGTCACCCATGATAACTGCTGTATCTTTATTGCACACATCCCTTATTTCTTGTTTGATGCTGTCCCCAATCTCACTACTACTAGTTTGGTGGTCTGTACACAACTCCCACGAGTGTTTTCTGCCCTTTGGTATTCCGCAGCTCCACCCATACCGATTCCACATCATCCAGGCTAATGTCCCTCCTTACTAATGCATTAATTTCCTCTTTAACCAGCAGTGCCACCCTGCCTCCTTTTCCTCTCTGCCTATCCTTCCTAAATGTTGAATACCCCTGGATGTTGAGTTCCCAGCCTTGGTCACCCTGGAGCCATGTCTCCGTGATGCCAATTATATCATATCCGTTAACTGCTGTCTGTGCAGTTAATTCGTCCACCTTATTGCGAATACTCCTCGCATTGAGACACAGAGCCTTCAGGCTTGTCTTTTTAACACACTTTGCCCCTTTAGAAATTTGCTGCAATGTGGCCCTTTTTGTTTTTTGCCTTGGGTTTCCCTGCCCTCCACTTTTACTATTCTCCTTTCTATCCTTTGCTTCTGCCTCCATTTTATTTCTCTCTGTCTCCCTGCATAGGTTCCCATCCCCCTGCCAAGTTAGTTTAACTCCTTCCCAACAGCACTAACAAACACTCCCCTGAGGACATTGGTTCCGGTCCTGCCCAGGTGCAGACCGTCCGGTTTGTATTGGTCCCACCTCCCCCAGAACCGGTTCCAATGTCCCAGGAATTTGAATCCCTCCCTTTTGCACCACTCCTCAAGCCACGTATTCATCTGAGCTATCCTGTGATTCCTACTCTGACTAGCATATGGCACTAGTAGCAATCCTGAGATTACTACTTTTGAGGTCCTACTTTTTAATTTAGCTCCTTAGCTCCCTAATTTCGTCTCGTAGAACCTCATCCCGTTTTTTACCTATATCGTTGGTACCTATGTGCACCTTGACAACTGGCTGTTCACCCTACCTTTTCAGAACCTCCTGCACTCGCTCCGAGACATCCTTGACCCTTGCACCAGTGTAGAGGCGGAAGATTTGGTAATATTTTTAATGTTTACTTTGCGTCTGTTTTCAAAAAAGAAAGGGGTGATGCAGATACTGCTATCGTGGAGTAGGAGTGTGAAATATTAGATGAAATAAATGTACTAAGAGAGGAGGTATTAAGGGGTTTAGCAGCTTTGACAGTGGATACTTCCCCAGACCAGGATGAAATGTATCCCAGGCTGTTAACCAAAGCAAAAGAGGAAATAGCAGAGGCTTTGACCATCATTTTCCAATCCTTTCTGGTTTCAGGTATGGTACCCGAGGCCTGGAGAACTGCTAATGTGGTACCTTTGTATAATAAGGGAGAAAGGGATAGACCGAGTAATTACAGGCCAATCAGCCTAACCTCAGTTGTGGGGAAATTATTGGAAAAAATCCTGAAGGACAGGATAAATCTACATTTTGAAAGACACAGGTTAATCAGGGACAGTCAGCACGGATTTGTTCAGGGAAGTTCGTGTCTGATTAACTTGATTGAATTTCTCGAGGAGGTAACCAGGAGGGTCGATGAGGGCAGTGCGTATGATGTAGTATATATGGATTTTAGCAAAGCTTTCGATACGGTCCCAAATGGCAGACTGGTCATGAAAGTGAAAGCCCATGGGATCCAGGGCAAAGTGGCAAGTTGGATCCAAAATTGGCTCCAAGGCAGGAAGCAAAGGGTAATGGTTGATGGATGTTTTTGTGACTGGAAGGATGTTTCCAGTGGGGTTCTACAGGGATCAGTGCTAGGTCCCTTGCTTTTTGTGGTATACATCAATGATCTAGACTTGAATATAGGGGGTATGATTAAGAAGTTTGCAGATGATACAAAAATAGGCCGTGTGGTTGATAATGAAGAAGAAAGCTGCAGACTGCAGGAAGATATCAACCAACTGGTCAAGTGGGTAGAACAGTGGCAAATGGAATTTAATCCGGAGAAGTGTGAGTTAATGCATTTGGGGAGGTCTGACAAGGAAAGGGAATACACATTAAATGGTAGGACATTGAGAAGTGTACAGGAACAAAGGGACCTTGGAGTGCATGTCCACAGATCCCTGAAGATAGCAGGCCAGGTGGATAAGGTGGTTACGAAGGCAGACGGAATGCTTGCCTTTATTTGCTGAGGCATAGAATTTTAGAGCAGGTGGGTTATGCTTGAAATGTATAAAATACGGGTTAGGCCACAGCTGGAATACTGCGTGCAGTTCTGATCACCGCATTACAGGAAGAACGTGATTGCACTGCAGAGGGTATAGAGGAGATTTACGAGGATGTTGCCGGAAGTGGAGAATCTTAGCTATGAGGACAGATTAGATAGGCTGGGTTTGTTTTCCTTGGAACAGATGAGGCTGAGGGGAGACCTCATTGAGGTGTATAAAATTATGAGGGACCTAGATATAGTGGATAGAAAGGGCCTATTTCCCTTAGCAGAGGGGTCAACAGCCAGGGGGCATAAATTTTAAGTAATTGGTAGAAGGTTTAGAGGGGCTTTGAAGGGAAATTTCTTCACACAGAGGATTGTGGGGATCTGGAACTCACTCCTGATTACTTGCTGTACCTGCATACTAACTTTTTGTGTTTCATGCATAAGGACCCAGGTCCCTCTGTACTGCAACACTTTGCAATTTTTCTCCATTTAAATTACAACTTGCTTTTCTATTTTTCTGCCGAAGTGGATAACCTCACATTTTCCCACATTATACTCCATCTGCCAAATTTTTTCCCACTCACTTAGCCTGTCTATATCCCTTTGCAGATTTTTTGTGTCCCCCCATACAATTTGTTTTCCCACCCATCTTTGTATCATCAGCAAACTTGGCTACATTACACTCAGTCCCTTTATCTAAGTCATTAATATAGATTGTAAATAGTTGAGGACCCAGCACCGATCCCTGTGGTACCCCACGAGTCACTGTTTGCCAACCAGAAAATGACACAGTTATCCCGACTCTGTTTTCTGTTAGTTAGCCAATCCTCAATCCATGCTAATATATTACCCCCAACCCCGTGAGCTTTTATCTTGTGCAGTAACCTCTCATGTGGCACCTTATTGAATGCCTTCTGGAAATCCAAATACATCACATCCACTGGTTCCCCCTTATCCACCCTGCTCGTTACATCCTCAAAGAACAAAGGCAAATTTGTCAAACATGATTTCCCGTTCATAAAACCATGCTGACTCTGCTTAATTAAATCATGCTTTTCCCAATGTCCCGCTACTGTTTCCTTAATAATGCACTCCAGCATTTTCCCAATGCCAGATGTTAGGCTAACTGGTCTATAGTTTCCTGGTTTTTGTCAGCCTCCTTTTTTAAATTGGGAAGTTACATTTGCAGTTTTCCAATCCGCTGAGACTGCCCCAGAATCCAGGGAATTTTGGTAGATTACAACCAATGCATCCACTATCTCTGCAGCCACTTCGCTTAAGACCCTAGGATGTAAGGCATCAGGTCCAGGGGACTTGTCTGCCTTTAGTCCCATTATTTTACCGAGTTACTACTTCATTAGTGATAGTGATTGTATTAAGTTCCTCCCTTCCTATAGCCCCTTCATTATCCACTATTAGGATCTTTTTAGTATCTTCTACCTTGAAGACCTATACAAAATATTTATTCAATGCTTTCAAGGACACCCTCAAAGCCTCCTTGAAAAAATGCAACATTCCCACCAACACCTGAGAATCCTTGGCCCAAGACCGCTTAAACTGGAGGAAAAGCATGTGGGAAGGCACCGAATACCTCAAGTCTCTTTGCTGGGAGCCCTTGGAAGCCAAGCATAAATTGTGGTGTATGGAGAAAGAGTCAGACTGAGCACTGTGAGCTCAAAGTAAAGTGTGACCTTAGCCTTTTATTGCAGGTCTCCAGAGTGCCTCTCCAACCTGTGAAGACTCTTTATATACCTGTGCTCCCAAGGGATTATGGGATCTCTTGGGACTCCAGGGGATGAGCCCTCTGGTGGCTGTACAGAAAAAATTCAAGTATACATATACAACAACACTGCCTCCCCAAAGTCAACAGTGTAACTATTTACAATGTGATTCGATCTGGTGTCCTTCTTGCCCTGGTTGATCGTCTCGGTGTGAAAGCGGGTGTTGTTGAATCATTTGTTGGGCCCTCGCTGGGCTGTTGTGCAGCTGCCCTTGCTGGACTGCCTGGTGTATTGGGCCCTGCAGGGCTGCTGTGGATGATGGGTTCTACTTTATGGTCAACCGTGGTGCAGGTTGCCACTGGTGCATATGTTGGGGGATCAAAAAAGTTAGCGTCCAAGGTGAGTTGCTCAGGATAGTCCGTGAATCTGAGTTTGATTTGGTCAAGTGTTTCCGGTGAATGAGTCCATTTGGAAGTTTGACCCGAAACACCCTGCTCCCCTCTTTGGCCACGACAGTGCCGGGAAGCCACTTGGGACCTTGTCCATAATTTAAAACAAATACAAGATCATTGATTTCAATCTCGCGTGACACATTTGCGCTATAATGGTATGCACTTTGTTGAAGCCACCTGCTCTCTACGTGTTCATGTAGATCAGGGTGAACTAACGGAAGCCTTGTCTTAAGTGCTCTTTTAATGCGTAGTTCAGCAGGTGGGATTCCAGTGAGTGAGTGTGGTCTCGTGCGGTAGCGAAGCAGGACTTGTGATAGGCGAGTTTGCAGTGAGCTTTCAGTTACCCTCATCAAGCTTTGTTTGATGGTTTGCACTGCTCTCTCTGCCTGACCATTGGACGCTGGTTTAAACAGGGCAGATGTGACATGTTTGATCCTGTTGCGGGTCATGAATTGTTTGAACTCAGCACTGGTAAAACATGGCCCGTTGTCGCTCACCAGGACATCGGCTAAGCCGTGTGTGGCAAACATGGCCCGCAGGCTTTCAGTGGTGGCAGCGGACATGCTAGCCGACATTATTTAACATTCAATCCACTTGAATTACGCGTCTACAACCACAAGGAACATTTTACCCAAGAACGGGCCTGCATAGTCGACATGTACCCTGGACCACGGTTTGGAGGGCCAAGATCATAAACTTAGCGGCGCCTCCCTGGGTGCATTGCTTCACTACGAGCATATATTACATCTGTGAACGCAGGACTCTAAGTCCGCATCGATACCGGGCTACCACTCTTGGGATCTGGCTATCGCTTTTATCATTACGATGCATGGGTGGGTACTGTGGAGGTCATTGATGAAGGTCTCTCTGCCCTTCTTGTGGACCACGACTCGATTGCCCCACAAAAGGCAGTCTGCTTGTATAGACATTTTATCTTTGTGCCGCTGGAGTGGCTTTATCTCTTCCTGCATTTCCACTGGGACACTGGACCAGCTCCCGTGAAGCACACAGTTTTTGACTAGATATAATAAGGGGTCCTGGCTTGTCCAGGTTTTGATCTGCCGAGCAGTAACGGGTGATTGCTCACTCTCAAATGCTTCCATAACCATTGCTAGATCTGCGGGCTGTGCCATTTCCACCCCCATGGTGGGCAATGGCAGCTTACTGAGAGCATCGGCGCAGTTTTCTGTGCCTGGTCTGTGGCGGATGACATAGTTGTATGCAGACAATGTGAGCGCCCATCTCTGGATGCGGGCCGATGCGTTGGTACTCATCCCTTTACTCTCGGAAAACAGGGATATAAGTGGCTTATGCTCAGTTTCCAATTCAAATTTTAGCCCAAACAGGTATTGATGCATTTTCTTTAACCCATAGACACACGCAAACACTTCTTTTTCAATCAGGCTGTAGGCTCTCTCAGCCTTGGTCAGACTCTTGGAAGCATAAGCAATCGGTTGCAGTTTCCCGAAATCATTAGCTTGTTGCAATACACACCCGACGCCGTATGACGACGCATCACATGCCCGTACCAAACGTTTACCTGGATCGTACAACACAAGCAATTTGTTTGAGCATAACAATTTTCTCGCTTTTATGAAGGCATTTTCTTGGCTTTTGCCCCAAACCTATTCGCCCCCTTTTTGTAGTAAGACATGTAGTGGTTCTAGCAGTGTGCTGAGACCCGGTAAGAAGTTACCAAAGTAGTTCAAGAGTCCCGGAAACAAACACAGCTCTGTTATGTTCTGTGGCCTCAATGCGTTCTCAATTGCCTCCATCTTCGCGCTGGTGGGCCTGAGGCCGTCCGCTGCAATCCTCCTTCCCAGGAATTCAACTTCAGGTGCCAGGAAAATGCACTTTGAGCATTTTAACCTGAGCCCCACGTGGTTGAGTCGACTAAGAATCTCCTCCAGGTTTTGCAGATGCTCGGCTGTGTTCCGACATGTGACCAAGATGTCGTCCTGGAAGATCACGTTGTGCAGCACTGACTTCAGTAAACTTTCCATGTTTCTCTGGAATATCGCCACCGCTGATCGGATTCCAAACAGGCACCTGTTATAAACAAAAAGACCTTTGTGCGTGTTGATGCAGGTGAGGGCCTTCGATGATTCCTCCTGTTCCTGCGTCATGTAGGCTGAAGTCAGATCCAGCTTCGTGAATGTCTTTCCTCCCGCCAGCATTGAAACGAGGTTGTCGGCTTTTTGTAGTGGGTATTGGTCCTGCAGGGAGAAATGATTGATAGTTACTTTGTAATCGCCACAGATTCTGACAGTGCCGACTCCCTTGAGGATTTGGACAATAGGACTGGCCCACTCGCTGAACTCGATCGGTGAAATGATACCCTCTCGTTGCAGCCAGTCTAGCTCGATCTCTACCCTTTCTCTCATCATGTATGGTACTGCTCTCGCCTTGTGATGGAGGGGTCGTGCCCCCGGAGTAAGGTAGATCTGCACTTTTGCTCCTTGGAATTTCCTGATGCCTGGTTCGAACAGCGAAGGAAATTTGTTTAAGACCTGGGCACATGAAGTGTCGTCAACGGGTAATAGCACTCGACATTTGGCAGCGCTCTCTTTCCTATCTAGCTCATTGGCTACGAAGTATTGGTCGAGTTGCTCCACAAAAGTTTCTCAATCATCTCCCTCTGAAAATTTCTCCAAGATGCCCAGTGTTCTCTGCACCTTTGGGTTCGCTATCTATGTCTCGTCGCCAGTTGAAGTGTATGGAGAAAGAGTCAGACTGAACACTATGAGCTCAAAGTAAAATGTGACCTTAGTCTTTTATTGCAGGTCTCCAGAGTGCCTCTCCAACCTGTGAAGCCTCTTTATATACCTGTGCTCCCAAGGGATTATGCGATCCCTTGGGACTCCAGGGGATGAGCCCTCTGATGGCTGTACAGAATAAATGCAAGTATACATATATAAACAGCCGAAGGAGCGCACGGCAATCCAAGCACCTCACCCACCTGTCCCTTCAACCACCGTCTGCCCCACCTGTGACAGAGTCTGTAGGTCCCGCATTGGACTCATCAGTCACCTGAGAACTCATTTTTGGTGTGGAAGCAAGTTATCCTTGACTTTAAGGGACTGCTACGAAGAGAAGACCAGGGTCCACCAATGCCTCAATTTTAACATTTTTATCCTCACATTCAAATTCCTTCATGGGCTCACGCCTCCCTATCTCTGTAAACTCCTCCAGCCCTACAACCCTCCAAGATCTTTGCGCTCCTCCAATTTTGGCCTCTTGTGCAGATCCTCAATTTCCATCACTCTGTCATTGGTGGCCGTACCTTCAGCTGTCTAAGCCCTAAGCACTGGAATTCACTCACTAAACCTCTCTGCATCTATACCTCTCTCTCCTCCTCTAAGATGCTCCTTACAACCTACCTTTTTGTCCAAGCTTTTGGTCACTTGTCCTAATATCTCTTTATGTGGCTTGGTGTCAAATTTTGTTTTCCTGTGAAGCACCTTGTGATGTTTCACTACATTAAAGGCACTATATAAATGAAAGTTATTGTTGAAAGGGAACATGTCAAGGATAAAAAAATTTCAAAATGAAAACATAAATTGTTATTAAAATAAAATCATCTTATCCTTAAGTAGCAATTCTTGCACATTTATATTAAAATGAAGAAGGACAAACTACAAAAATATATATAATCATTATTAATCAAGTTACCATTTGGATTTTATATTTGCATATCCATTCTTGTAATATTTGACATATAATGGTCCATTTTGCAAATGTTGAGACTAGTAGCAGAGCCTTGCTGGCCAGGAGCACGGGTCGTAAAACATCGCATAAAGGCCTACACATTCGACCTGCGGTGTTGTGAACTTTCTAATGAAGAATTGAAAAAAGAATTCAGATCTTGCTGACAGTGTGCACAAGCCTTATCATACCATTGATTTCCATGACACTGTATGGGAATTAGTTCCACACACAAGCTTGATGACCTGGCCTTTGAGTTGGCCGGATTTTGCCTAGTTCTGAAGTTCTAGTCAGTTCAATGATTTCAATTGATTGGCGTCTGTTGGGAGTTCAACAGTGCGCCCAGTGGAGGAGCTGGGAAAGACTGACAGCAACTTATGGATTTACGCATTTAACTGTGTAGGTGCAGATGTCAGAAGTTGCTGTCAGTTTCACAGTTGTAATGACAGTGAAAGCCGACAGTTTCGCTGTCACTACGATCGCAAATTCCGCGTTAATATTGCACTTTTCGATTTTCGCTTGCATACTTTGGATTTTTTTATGTCACTGGATAACTTTATTTGCATTTTGATTGATGCATTACTTACTGCTGCTGTTCAAGCTTGATTTTCTTTTTTATGCTTTGAACACAACAATCTTGCTTCCAATTGCTGTTTTATTTGTAGCAAATAAAATGGTTCGGATGGGAATTTATTTGGGCTTCCAATGATAATCCAAAGATTTGAAGGAGGAAGATTAGTTCATGAGGGGACAAAATCCCTCATTCATAAACCCAGGTTGGTCTACTTCTGTATATCAGAGGAGCTATGCCTTTCTCTCCTTTGTTTCAGAAGGAAGGTTGTCCCAGAGACGTGTCATCTCCTCATGGTCGCTCTGTCGACAACTTCTATCACAGGGACAGATTTTCTGAAAGTACAAATAAACTATATTGTAGCGACTTCCATTATCTATTTAGGTACATTGTTCTCTGAGAAATTGAGATTTGTTCCAACTCTGGAATTTTCAGAGTACCCAATAAATCTTTAATTACTGTTACCAGAAACTTGCAAATTTCCTTCTTAGATTTGGTGGTTTTCTTTCCTTTTAACTTTGCAAAGTACTTCTTCATACATTTTGAAAATTTTATGATATGTGTTCTACAAGAATTGGATAGTAAACTGGTATTTTCATTCCTGGTGAACACTTCCTGCATATTCAATATTATTAAGTACTTCAACTCATTTCCTTTCATCTTCAATCATTTCACCACTTTTATCTGAGAATGTTCAAACTTGCTGTCAAACCATTATTTTTCATGATTATGATATTAACATAGAATTACAAAGCAATTACAACAGGACAATAAACCATTCAGACCAGCAAGTCTGTGTTGTTCCACCCCAGCAATAGTCCTAATTCCATGTACCCATTTATTCCCAGATCCCTTTATTCCCCATTCCTCTACCACCGAGTTAAAATATTCTTTAAATGATGATATGGTCTCTGCTTAAATCACTGCTTGTGGTTCAGCGGCCACAATCGAGACTCCAGGATGGTTTGTTGCCTCCCTGGTGCAAGGGTCAAGGATGTCTCGGAGCGGGCGCAGGACATTTTGAAGAGGGGGAGGATGAACAGCCAGTTGTCATGGTGCATATAGTTACCAACGATGTAGGTAAAAAACGGGATGAGGGCCTACAAGCTGAATTTAGGGAGCTAGGAGTTAAATTAAAACGCAGGACCTCAAAGGTAGTAATCTCAGGATTGCTACCAGTGCCACGTGCTAGCCAGAGCAGGAATCGCAGGATAGCTCAGATGAATATGTGGCTTGAAGAGTGGTGCAGAAGGGAGGGATTCAAATTCCTGGGACATTGGAACCGGTTCTGGGGGAGGTGGGACCAGTACAAACCGGACGGTCTGCACCTGGGCAGGACCGGAACCAATGTCCTAGGGGGAATGTTTGCTAGTGCTGTTGGGTAGGGTATAAACTAATATGGCAGAGGGATTGGAACCTATGCAGGGAGACCGAGGGAAGTAGAATGGGGGCAGAAGCAAAAGATAGAAAGAAGAAAAGTAAAAGTGGAGGGCAGAGAAACCCAAGGCAAAAAACAAAAAGGGCCACATCACAGCAAAATTATAAAGGGGCAAAGTGTCTTAAAAAGACAAGCCTGAAGGCTCTGTGCCTCAATGCAAGGAGTATTCGTAATAAGGTGGACGAATTAACTGCACAGGCAGCAATTATGAATATGATATAATTGGCATCACGGAGACATGGTTCCAGGGTGACCAAGGCTGGGAACTCAACTTCCAGCGGTATTCAACATTCAGGAAGGATAGACAGAAAGGAAAAGGAGGTGGGATAGCGTTGCTGGTTAAAGAGGAAATTAACGCAATAGTAAGGAAGGACATAAGATTGGATGACGTGGAATCTGTATACGTAGAGCTGCGGAATACCAAAGGGCAGAAAACGCTAGTGGAAGTTGTGTACAGACCACCAAACAGTGGTAGTGAGGCTGGGTACAGCATCAAACAAGAAATTAGGGATGCGTGCAATAAAGGTACAGCAGTTATCATGAGTGACATTAATCTACATATAGATTGGGCTAACCAAACTGGTAGGAATACAGTGGAGGAGGATTTCATGGAGTGTAGTAGAGACGATTTTCGAGACCAATATGTCGAGGAACCAACTAGCGGGCTGGCCATCCTAGACTGGGTGATGTGTAATCAGAAAGGACTAATTAGCAATCTTGTTGTGCGAGGCCCCTTGGGGAAGAGTGGCCATAATATGGTAGAATTCTTTATTAAGATGGAAACTGACACAGTTAATTCAGAGACTAGGGTCCTGAACTTAAGGAAAGGTAACTTCGATGGTATGAGATGTGAATTGGCTAGAATAGACTGGCGAATGATACTTAAAGGGTTGACGGTGGATAGGCAATGGCAAACATTTAAAGATCACATGAATGAACTTCAACAATTGTACATCCCTGTCTGGAGTAAAAATAAAACGGGGAAGGTGGCTCAAACGTGGCTAACAATGCTTAAACAAAGGGGACTATAGTGGGATGAGGGCAGAGTTGGCTAAAGTAGACTGGAAACACAGACTAAACGGTGGCACAATTGAGGAACAGTGGAGGACTTTTAAGGAGCTCTTTCATAGTGCGCAACAAAAATATATTCCAGTGAAAAAGAAGGGTGGTAAGAGAAGGGATAACCAGCCGTGGATAACCAAGGAAATAAAGGAGAGTATCAAATCAAAGACCAATGCGTATAAAGTGGCCAAGGTTAGTGGGAAACTAGAAGATTGGGAAAATTTTAAACAACAACAAAGAATGACTAAAAAAGCAATAAAGAAAGGAAAGATAGATTACGAAGGTAAACTTGCGCAAAACATAAAAACAGATAGTAAAAGCTTTTACAGATATATAAAACGGAAAAGAGTGACTAAAGTAAATGTTGGTCCCTTAGAAGATGAGAAGGGGGATTTAAAAATGGGAAATGTGGAAATGGCTGAGACTTTAAACAATTATTTTGCTTCGGTCTTCACAGTGGAACACACAAAAACCATGCCAAAAATTGCTGGTCATAGGGATGTGGGAAGGGAGGACCTTGAGACAATCACTATCACTAGGGGGGTAGTGCTGGACAGGCTAATGGGACTCAAGGTAGACAAGTCCCCTGGTCCTGATGAAATGCATCCCAGGGTATTAAAAGAGATGGCGGAAGTTATAGCAGATGCATTCGTTATAATCTACCAAAATTCTCTGGACTCTGGGGAGGTACCAGCGGATTGGAAAGCAGCTAATGTAACGCCTCTGTTTAAAAAAGGGGGCAGACAAAAGGCAGGTAACTTTCGGCTGGTTAGTTTAACATCTATAGTGGGGAAAATGTTTGAAACTATCATTAAGGAAGAAATAGCGGTACATCTAGATAGGAATAGTGCAATCAAGCAGACGCAGCATGGATTCATGAAGGGGAAATCATGTTTAACTAATTTACTGGAATTCTTTGAGGATATAATGAGCATGGTGGATGGAGGTGTACCGATGGATGTGGTGTATTTAGATTTCCATTCGATAAGGTGCCACACAAAAGGTTACTGCAGAAGATAGAGGCACGTGGAGTCAGAGGAAATGTATTAGCATGGATAGAGAATTGGCTGGCGAACCAGAAAGCAGAGAGTTGGGATTAATGGGTCCTTTTCAGGTTGGAAATCGGTGGTTAGTGGTGTGCCACAGGGATCAGTGCTGGGACCACAACTGTTTACAATATACATAGATGACCTGGAAGAGGGGACAGAGTGTAGTGTAACAAAATTTACAGATGACACAAAGATTAGTGGGAAAGCGGGTTGTGTAGAGGACACAGAGAGGCTGCAAAGAGATTTAGATAGGTTAAGCGAATGGGCTAAGGTTTGGCAGATGGAATACAATGTCGGAAAGTGTGAGGTCATCCACCTTGGGAAAAAAAACAGTAAAAGGGAATATTATTTGAATGGGGAGAAATTACAACATGCTGAGGTGCAGAGGGACCTGGGGGTCCTTGTGCATGAATCCCAAAAAGTTAGTTTGCAGGTGCAGCAGGTAATCAGGAAGGCGAATGGAAGGTCGGCCTTGATTGTGAGAGGAATGGAGTACAAAAGCAGGGAGGTTCTGCTGCAACTGCATAGGGTATTGGTAAGGCCGCACCTGGAGTACTGCGTGCAGTTTTAGTCACCTTACTTAAGGAAGGATATACTGGCTTTGGAGGGGGTACAGGGATGATTTACTAGGCTGATTCCGGAGATGAGGGGGTTACCTTATAATGATAGATTGAGTAGACTGGGTCTTTACTCGTTGGAGTTCAGAAGGATGAGGGGTGATCTTATAGAAACATTCAAAATAATGAAAGGGATAGACAAGATAGAGGCGGAGAGGTTGTTTCCACTGGCCGGGGAGACTAGAACTAGGGGGCACAGCCTCAAAATATGGGGGAGCCAATTTAAAACCGAGTTGAGAAGGAATTTCTTCTCCCAGAGGGTTGTGAATCTGTGGAATTCTCTGCCCAAGGAAGCAGTTGAGGCTAGCTCATTGAATGTATTCAAGTCACAGATAGATAGATTTTTAACCAATAAGGGAATTAAGGGTTACGGGGAGAGGGCGGGTAAGTGGAGCTGAGTCCACGGCCAGATCAGCCATGATCTTATTGAATGGCAGAGCAGGCTCGAGGGGCTAGATGGCCTACTCCTGTTCCTAATTCTTATGTTCTTATGTTCTTATGTAACAAGGGAAAGTAAGGATAGTGTTGAATCCAAGGAAGAGGCATATAAATTGGCCAGAAAAAGCCTGCGGATTGCGAGAAATTTAGAATTCAGCAGAGGAGGACAAAGGGTTTAATTAGGAGGGGGAAAATAGAGTATGAAAGGAAGCTTGCTGGGAAATTATAAACTGACTGCAAAAGCTTCCATAGATATGTGAAGAGAAAACGATTAGCGAAGACAAACGTAGGTCCCTTGCAGTCAGATTCAGGTGAATTTATAATGGGGAACAAAGAAATGGCAAACTTGTTGAACAAATACTTTGGTCTGTCTTCACGAAGGAAGACACAAATAACCTTCCGGAAATACTAGGGGACCGAGGGTCGAGTGAGAAGGAGGAACTGAATGAAATCCTTATTAGGCGTAAATCTGTGTTGGGGAAAATTGATGGGATTGAAGGCCGATAAATCCCCAGGGCCTGATAGTCTGCATCCCAGAGTACTTAAGGAAGTGGCCCTAGAAATAGTGGATGCATTGGTGATCATTTTCCAACAGTCTATCGACTCTGGATCAGTTCCTATGGATTGGAGGGTAGCTAATGTAACACCACTTTTTAAAAAAGGAGGAAGAGAGAAAACAGATAATTATAGACTGGTTAGCCTGACATTAGACGTGGGGAAAATGTTGGAATCAATTATTAAAGATGAAATAGCAGCGCATTTGGAAAGCAGTGACAGGATAGGTCCAAGTCAGCATGGATTTATGAAAGGGAAATCATGCTTGACAAATCTTCTAGAATTTTTTGAGGATGTAACTAGTAGAGTGGACAAGGGAGAACCAGTGGATGTGGTGTATTTAGACTTTCAAAAGGCTTTTGACAAGATCCCACACAAGAGATTGGTATGCAAAATTAAAGCACATGGTATTGGGGGTAATGTACTGACGTGGATAGAGAACTGGTTGGCAGACAGGAAGCAGAGAGTTGGGATAAACAGGTCCTTTTCAGAATGGCAGGCAGTGACTAGTGGGGTGCTGCAGGGCTCAGTGCTGGGACCCCAGCTATTTACAATATACATTAATGATTTAGATGAATGAATTGAATGTAATATCTCCAAGTTTGCAGATGACACTCAGCTGGGTGGCGGTGTGAGCTGTGAGGAGGATGCTAAGAGGCTGCAGGGTGACTTGGACAGGTTAGCTGAGTGGGCAAATGCATGGCAGATGCAGTATAATGTGGATAAATGTGAGGTTATCCGCTTTGGTGGCAAAAACACAGAGGCAGAATATTATTTGAATGGTGGCAGATTAGGAAAAGCGGAGGTGCAACGAGACCTGGGTGTGTAGGGGACTTTTGCTCTGCCCAATTATGGGGGTGTTTGGTGGCTGTTGGTGTATTGGGCCTCTCTGTCCTTTTTAGGGGACGGTCCAGCAGCTTATGGCTCGCTGACCACTAAACTGGCGGTTTTGAAGCGCCCTAGAACCCCTATCTGGTTCTAACCTCAGAATTTTGGTGGATTATGAGCTTCCACAAGGGAAAACAAAACACTCAGAGACAAGTGATCCTTGGAACGAAAAAAATGGGTAAGTCCAATTTATTAACCACGGTAAGTTTCCAACAAGGTCAAACTTCATCAAAACACATATCTGACACACACTTATAAACCATGAAAATCTATGGGAAGAAACGGACACAATGAAAACCTTACACAATGTTATCTTTACAAGACATTTCCAACACCACCCCCACCCCCCTTTTTGCCTGACTGACCTAGGCTGACAGTTGGGAAAAGAAACCCCAGGATAATACTTACGATCCCTTTTGACAGTTATTTTTTTTAGCTTTAGGATGGTTGGTTTACAGGGTAGCTGGAGTGAATGTTGCCTCTCCCAGTTACTTCGGTCTCCGGTTCTTCAGTTGGTTTGCCTCAGACCGTTGTTTGGTTTCTTGAGACGATGTTGGACGTCTCGGTAGTTGGTTTGTATATTCTGCACACAAGTCGAGTCCAGGGCCCGTTCGATGGTAGGTTTCCCAGTCGGTAACAGTCCGTCTCCGTTCTCTCTCGGTTTTTGTCTGTCTGTGACTGCTACTGCTCCTTGACTCCTTCTCCTACTGCTCCTGCTGCTTCTCTCCTCGGTGGTTCCGTCGGTCCTATATTTGTATCCATTTTAGTTCTGGCCTTTTCGCGCCCAAACTCAGTTGGTGGTCCATTGTGTAAGTTTGGGCGGGGAGATAACTTTGAATATTTAATCAGAAGATGTCACAGGTACAAGTAGGTGTGAGGACAGGGGTATTGTTCCAGTGCACATTGATGCCTCAAAGTCTGCTGGTCCATTGTAACAGTCCTGGGAGTCGATCGGTTTGGGCCTCCCCTTTGATGGGCCATCACCGCAGTGATCTCAGGACTATTGTCCACTGTCCATATTAATTAGGTAGATGATGGTCCACATTCATAATTTGATTAGGGGTGAGTCATATTTTCGAACTGGACCGGGTAGTCCCCTTTGGTTGAGGATTTCCCCGCTTCTGGCCCGACTCGACCCCTGATTGGCCTGCCAGAATGCACTTTTCCCCCATTGGCCAGTGCCTCTGTCTCGCTTGTGAGCCAGACTCCACAATATCTGTATCCGCCCACACGTTTCCCAGCCTGCCTGGTCTGAGGATTTTACTTGGCCAAAAATGTTAATTTAAAATGTATAGGACGATCCCATATTAATTTTCTTGTCCTTAGGGTGTTCCAAAAGAAAATGCGGCTGTGGATTTTCGACCTTACAGGTGTCATGGTACATCAGTCATTGAAAGTTGGCATGCACGTTCAGCAGGCGTGGAAGAAGGCAAATGGTATGTTGGCCTTCATAGCCAGGGAATTTGAGTGTAGGAGCAGGGAGGTCTTATTGCAGTTGTACAGGGCCTTAGTGAGGACTCACCTGGACTATTCAGTTTTGGTCTCCTAATCTGAGGAAGGTCGTTCTTGCTATTTTGAGGGAGTGCAGCGAAGGTACACCAGACTGATTCCCGGGATGGCAGGACTGACATCTGAGGAGAGACTGGATCGACTTGGCCTGTATTCACTGGAGTTTAGAAGGATGCGAGGGGATCTCATAGAAACATATAAAATTCTGACGGGACTGGACAGGTTAGATGCAGGAAGAATGTTCCCGATGTTGGGGCAGTCCAGAACCAGGGGACACAGTCTAAGGATAAGAGGTAAGCCATTTAGGACCGAGATGAGGAGAAACTTCTTCACTCAGAGAATTGTTAACCTGTGGGATTCCCTACCGCAGAGAGTTGTTGATGCCAGTTCATTGGATATATCAAGAGGGAGTTAGATATGGCCCTTATTGCTAAAGGGATCAAAGGGTATGGAGAGAAAGCAGGAAAGGGGTATTGAGGTAAATGATCGGTGATGATTTTATTGAATGGTGGTGTAGGCTCGAAGGGCCTGCACCTATTTTCTATGTTTCTATGTTTCTATGTTTCTATGTAATGCATTCTGAAGCCTTACATCCCTTCGCAAAAAATGTTTTGCCTGCTCACTGCCCGAACTCTCTTACATTTAATCTTATATCTGGGTCTCCTTATTCTAGACCTCTAATTCACTGGAAACAGTTTGATCTGGAAGTTTCCTATGCACTCGCAGGGGGTGGGAGGGTAAGGGGTGTCTGGTAGCGCATGGCAAACGCCGGAAGTCAGTACAGCACGTCTGTCTGAGGCATTTTAACCCAGCCAAACTATTACCATATAAATTCCAGGTTTCCCAACTAATTAGCATCATCTGGTGTGTTGACAACCTGCATGACGTGATTTCAACTCCAGTATTGAAAGGGCACTACAAACATGCAGTTTGAAGGAGTTTGGAGCCAAAGGAAGTACGTGCCAGAATGGAGTCCAGAAGGTCAAAGGCTGTGCCTCGATTAGTAATGACTCCTTGGATGTGCTGCCGGGGGCTGTGAGGACCCGGAGGGTTATACTGTTCCTTAACGATGGGAGGAACAAGCCGGCTGGGGCACCAAGTTGGCGTGGTTGGAGGTGGAATAAGAGGTCAGCAGCAGGAAGGTGGTGCCACACTCATGGATACAATGTAGGAAGCAGTCCATCCACCCTCATACTTATGCAATATCATGCTTCTCCCTCAAAATCACCATCAACACATGCTGTCCATCCACCCGTCAACACATGCTATTACTCTCACTCACAGGTCTCTTCTTTCCCTCCTTACAGGAGAAGAGAATACAGGACATGAGGAAGAGGCAGAGAACCAGAGGTGGCCCTCCAGCCATCTCACAGCTTACAAGTACAGAGGAGGAGGCACTGGAAATCAGTGGAGATTCGGCATGCCTGGCCATCGGAGATGGGGGCCTCCCAGCTACCTGGTGACAGAATTAAATTATCAGACAGCCACATGGCATTCAACACTAAATCATGTTGACTTCATGTGAACAGTGAGTGAAATATGATCATGTGCATAATGATAACTCCAAACGTTCTAATCTTGACAGTACTCATTCATGAGTTTTATCTCTCACACGGCCTTCGCACGTCCTAGAGAAGGTGGCCCGACAGGCCGCTGCAGACCACGACTTCTCAGAGGAGGTCACTCCCTCTGAAGGTACACCATCACAGGACTCATGCAGACCATGCACCAGCTCAGATACTCACACTTTGGTGGGACCAGTAATGCAGATACTTGGGTTTTCATCTGGTGACTCACACATCACAAGTAAGCATGACCAGAAGGTGAAGTCAGAGACAGCAGTGGAGAGTCCACATCGGTGGACTCAGGCGCTCTAATCTTTGTTCAGCTGGACGCAGATGCTGTACCTCGGGGGCCAGCGACAAACAGGATACTTCTGGAGCAACAGCAGAGAATGTGCGATATACTGGCAGGCGCACCAGCCGCACTGTACACGCTTGCAGAGAGAATGGAGGAGTCTTTCAGAAGCTTGAGTGGCATGATGTCACAAGCCTTTGCAATGATGTCTTTGTCCATGGAAAGAGTGGCCACCTGCATGGGGCATCAAATGCGGTAATTGCACGAGTGCATGCAGGGCCTCACCAATGGCTTGCACACTCTGGATGCCACCTTAAATAGGCTGAACGATACCCTAGCCTTGGCTTTTCAGCACCTCACTGATCTGCAGCAAAGTGCTCTTCAGCTGATTGCTAGCAGAGAAATAGGGCTGGGCCATGAGAGGGATGATGGTGAAAGGGGACACAGAAGTGGGGACTCGGCTTAAAGTGATTCCACTTTTCACCCTTTGCCTCCCTACCCCACCCTCCCCCGCTCCCCAGTCAGTACCCCACATGCTGCCTCGTGTCCCGATGGCCGAGTCTGCCCCTACAAAGGCGCAGGTGGAGCAGTCTTTGGTGCAGCCTTCACAGACTGCAAAACTCAAAGGACATCGACCAAGAGCAATTCAACCATCAGAGCAGGGATCTGAGCAGCCTGCCTCTACTTCTGCTGAAGTCATAGGAGTTGCACCTCGTAGAAGTGGTAGGGAAAGGAAGAGTAAAGATTTGTAGTCACTCAAGGGTATGAACATGGGTGAGTTACACCTTGTTAGAATGCTAAAAGTTTCTGTTTTATATGTGAGCCACATAAATATTATTCTTTTGCTCCACTTTCACATCTTGCCCATTCTTGGTTGCTGGCTGGCACTGGCCTTTTTAGTTGTGTGACGATGAATGGGAAGACATGAATTGACGCCGAGCAGTGAGGGGCTGTGAAAGGGAGTTGTTTTCAGGACTGCTTTGTGTTGGTGGCATTATGGGGGTACAAATGGCTTTTGCATGTGGTTGTTAGATGGGTGCACTGATGGAACCTAAGTGAACTTTGCAATAATGAGGGCATCCTGAGTATCCCAGGCATCCTGGACAACAATATGCGCTGCTGGTGGTGCATTGCCCGCATCACTTTCTGCCTCCTCCCAATCCTCCTCCTCCTCCTCCTCCTCCTCGGAATTGTTCTAAGTTACATGGATTTTGAATTGGCACAATTGAAAGCTAGGGAGAAATAAATTTAGCAAGAATTATCCACAAGATGGATATGAGTAAAAGTGAGATCTGGAGAATCTTTTAAGTCCATGACATTGATTAGATGTTAAATTGTAATGTCGCTAAAAATGATTGTGAGACTGAATTTAACTGTCACTGTAATAATTGTGTTTTGTAGGTAACAGAGCATGGGACAAGCTAGTACAAATCCAGTTTGTTCTTAAGTTCTTATGTTCTTCCCCTGAGGTGGTTTTGGTGGTGCCTCCTGTGTCATCTGTAAGATAAAGGTCCTCCACCAGCCTGTCCTTGCCGCACAGCACTGCTCCCCCAGTCATCAAGATCTGCAGCGTGGCCCTGGACAACGTGGACCTTTTCCCATACCTCGAGAGCCTCTTATCAACAAGAGCAGACATTGACGATGAGATCCAACACCGCCTCCAGTGTGCCAGTGCAGCCTTCGGCCGCCTGAGGAAAAGAGTGTTTGAAGACCAGGCCCTCAAATCTGCCACCAAGCTCATGGTCTACAGGGCTTCAGTAATACCACCCCCCCCCCTCCTGTATGGCTCAGAGAAATAGACCATGTACAGTTGACACCTCAAGTCGCTGGAGAAATACCACCAATGATGTCTCCGCAAGATCCTACAAATCCCTTGGGAGGACGGACGCACCAACATTAGCATCCTCGACCAGGCCAACATCCCCAGCATTGAAGCTGCACTTGATCAGCTCCGCTGGGCAGGTCACATTGTTCGCATGCCAGACACGAGATTCACAAAGCTAGCACTCTACTTGGAACTCCTTCATGGCAAATGAGCCAAAGGTGGGCAGAGGAAATGCTACAAGGACATCCTAAAAGTCTCCCTGGTAAAGTGCGACATCCCCACTGACACCTGGGAGGCCCTGGTCAAAGATTGCCCTAAGTGGAGGAAGTGCATCCGGGAGGGTGCTGGGCACCTCGAGTCTCATCGCTGAGAGCATGCAAAAATCAAGCACAGGCAGCGGAAAGAGCGTGCGGCAAACCTGTCCCACCCACACTTTCCCGAAACAACTATCTGTCCCACATGTGACAGGGACTGTGGTTCGTGTACTGGACTGTTCAGCCACCTAAGGACTCATTTTAAGAGTGGAAGCAAGACTTCCTCGATTCTGAGGGACTGCCTATGATGATGACTACCGCAACTACCATGCTTTATGGGCCTAACAAGACCTGTCCCATTGGATTTAATATATCAGTACATGCTTAGGTTCGTATTATTTCACACGTTCTGATAGTTCTCCAACCTGTAATGATAGTGTATTTAATATATGTCTATGGCTAACCAGCACTAAAAAAACATTAATTGAATGCACCAAAAGAAAAGATCCGAAGCAACATAGAGGAGACCCCAGACGGGGTAAGATCAGGAAAGATAGAAGAAAGAGAAAATACGCCAACAGGGCAGAATTGGAACACCGGAACAATTAATTGAACTTGAGTAAGAGGTCAGAGGTTGCTCCTCCCCCTCAAAGGATTGGACTGTAAGAAAGGGGAAATCTTCATTTTTGAGTCTTCCTACTAAGTAACACCCAAGTGGAGAAAGCAACAAACAAATAATTAGAGCAGTCAAAAGCTGGTTGTGAGAAGCCAATAAGGATAGTTCCTTCTCAAAGAAGAGAATGTAACAAATCGTGAATTGGAAGAAATAACTTGAGACCAAAAAGTCTCTTCAGACTGGTGTTACAATTGAAGGATACATTCCATGGTACAATAGCTAAAGCAACTTGAACAGCGTGAACATAAATAACTGATAACAGGCAGCTCCAAACATCTGAAGGCCAAGAATGGCATGTCTGACTCCAACCTTGGGAGGATGTGAAGAGAAAGGTTTCACCCCAGAGTTGAGACAAAGAACCCGATATATCATAGGTTAAATGGTCCTGCCAATATCCTACACCAGGCTTACCCCTAAAAAGAGAATAAAAGAAAGACCCATCAGGTGTTTCAGGGCAGGTGGTGAAGACAAGAACTGTTTTTCCACCAGCCGTCTGTCCGATCGGGACTAATAACAGCTACCTGTCACGGTCGTATGTCTATTGTGTCTATCCTGATTGTGTGTTGTGTTTGACTATATTTGAACTATCACTCCCTTAATAAAGTGCCTTATAAATCCTAAGACCCTTTGGGTATATATGTGTGACCTGTGATCCTAAATCTTACGACAGGAGCTCTCCCTGGTATCCTGGCTAATATTTATCCCTCCACCATGATCACCACAATAGACTGCCTAGTCACTATCTCATTGTTTAGAATAAGCCTATACTCTCTGGAGTTTAGAAGAATGAGAGATGATCTTATTGAAACATACAAGATTCTGAAGGGGATTGACAGGGTAGATGCTGAGAGGTTGTTTCCCCTGGCTGGAGTGTCTAGAACTAGGGGCACAATCTCAGGATAAAGGGAAGGCAATTTAAGACAGAGATGAGGAATTCCTTCGCTCAGAAGGTTGTGAATCTTCGGAATTCTCTGCTCCAGAGGGCTGTGGATGCTGATTCTCTGAATATATTCAATGCAGAGATTGATAGATTTTTGGAGTCTAGGGGAATGAAGGGATATGGTGATCAGGCGGGAAAGTGGAGTTGAGGTCGATGATCAACCTGAAAATAGATTCAGTAGGGAGGGGAATAAAGCTGGAATTAGAAAGCACAAATTAAAAAAGCGAGTTTGAAGGAGAGAGGAAACAAGCAGGAAAAAAGAGTAAAAAGACAAACTTAAAGGAACTTTGTCTAAATGCACGTAGCGTTTGTAACAAAATAGATGAGATGCCGGCACAAATTGCGACAAATGGGTATGATCTGATAGCCATTAGAGAGACGTGGTTGGAAGGTGACCAGGACTGGGAATTAAATATTCATAGAAACATAGAAACATAGAAAATAGGTGCAGGAGTAGGCCATTCAGCCCTTCGATCCTGCACCACCATTCAATAAGATCATGGCTGATCATTCACCTCAGTACCCCTTTCCTGCTTTCTTTCCATATCCCTTGATCCCCTTAGCTGTAAGGGCCATATCTAACTCCCTCTTGAATATATCCAATGAACTGGCATCAACTATTCTCTGCGGTAGGGAATTCCACAAGTTAACAGCTCCCTGAGTGAAGAAGTTTCTCCTCATCTCGGTCCTAAATGGCTTACCCCTTATCCTTAGACTGTGTCACCTGGTTCTGGACTTCCTCAACATCGGTAAAATTCTTCCTGCATCTAACCTGTCCAGTCCCATCAGAATTTTATATGTTTCTATGAGATCCCCTCTGATCCTTCTAAACTCCAGTGAATACAGGCCCAGTCGATCCAGTCTCTCCTCATATGTCAGTCCTGCGATCCTGGGAATCAGTCTGATGAACCTTTGCTGCATTCCCTCAATAGCAAAAATGTCCTTCCTCAGATTAGGAAACCAAAACTGAACACAATATTCCAGGTGAGGCCTCACCAAAACCCCATGCAACTGCAGTAAGACCTCCCTATTCCTATACTCAAATCCCCTAGCTATGAAGGCCAACATACCATTTGCCTTCTTCACTGCCTGCTGTACCTGCATGCCAACTTTCAATGACTGATGTACCATGACACCCAGGTCTCGTTGCACCTCCCCTTTTCCTAATCTGCCGCTATTCAGATGATATTCTGCCTGCGTGTTTTTGCCCCCAAAGTGGATAACTTCACATTTATCCACATTATACTGCATCTGCCATGCATTTGCCAGCTCACCTAACCTGTCCCACTCACCCTGTAGCCTCTTAGCGTTCTCCTCACAGCTCACACCGCCGCCCAGCTTAGTGTCATCTGCAAACTTGGAGATATTACACTCAATTCCTTCATCTAAATCATTAATGTATATTGTAAATAGCTGCGATCCCAGCACTGAGCCCTGCAGCACCCCACTAGTCACTGCATGACATTCTGAAAAGGACCCGTTTATCTCGACTTTCTGCTTCCTGTCGACCAACCAGTTTTCTATCCACGTCATTACATTACCCCCAATACCATGTGCTTTAATTTTGCACACCAATCTCTTGTGTGAGACCTTGTCAAAGGCCTTTTGAAAGTCCAACTGCACCACATCCACTGGTTCTCCCTTGTCTACTATACTAGTTACATCCTCAAAAAATTCCAGAAGATTTGTCAAGCATGATTTCCCTTCCATAAATCCATGTTGACTTGGACCGATCCTGTCACTGCTTTTCAATTGCGCTGCTATTTCATGTTTAATAATTGATTCCAACATTTTCCCCATGACTGCTGTCAGGCTAACCGGTCTATAATTATCCATTTTCTCTCTCCCTTCTTTTTAAAAAAGTGGTGTTACATTAGCTACCCTCGAGTCCATAGGAACTGATCCAGAGTCGATAGACTGTTGGAAAATGATCACCAATGCATCCACTATTTCTAGGGCCACATCCTTATGTACTCTGGGATGCAGACTATCAGGCCCTGGGGATTTATTGGCCTTCAATCTCATCAATTTCCCTAACACAATTTTCCACCTAATAAGGATTTCATTCGGTTCCTCCTTCGCATATGACCCTCGGTCCCCTAGTATTTCTGAAGGCTATTTTGTGTCTTCCTTTGTGAAGACAAAACCAAAGTATTTGTTCAACAGGTCTGCCATTTCTTTGTTCCCCATTATAAATTCATCTGAATCTGACTGCAAGGGACCGACGTTTGTCTTCATTAATCTTTTTCTCTTCACATATTTATAGAAGCTTTTGCAGTCAGTTTGTATGTTCCTGGTAAGCTTCCTCTCATATTTTATTCCCCCCTATTAATTAAACTCTTTGTCCTCCTCTGCTGAATTCTAAATTTCTCCCACTCCTCAGGTTTGCTGCTTTTTCTGGCCAATTTATGTGCCTCTTCCTTGGATTTAACATTATCCTTAATTTCCCTTGTTAGCCACGGTTGAGCCACCTTCCCCGTTTTATTTTTAATCCAGACAGGGATGTAAAATTGTTGAAGTTCATCCATGTGATCTTTAAATATTTGCCATTGCTTATCCACCGTCAACCCTTTAAGTATCATTCGCCAGTCTATTCTAGCCAATTCACATCTCATACCATCGAAGTTACCTTTTCTTAGGTTCAGGACCCTAGTCTCTGAATTAACTGTGTCACTCTCCATCTTAATAAAGAATTCTGCCATATTATGGCCACTCTTCCCCAAGGGACCTCGCACAACAAGATTGCTAACAAAGGGATTCTCATTACACATCACCCAGTCAGGAAGGAAAGACAGAAAAGAAAAGGAGGTGGGGTAGCTCTATTGATAAAGGATGGAATCACTGCAATAGTAAGAAACAATATTGGCTCAAATGATAAGGATGTTGAAACAGTTTGGGTGGAGATAAGGAACAATAAGGGGAAAAAGTTATTGGTGGGCGTAGTCGAAAGGCACCCTAACAGTAGCAACTCTGTTGGTCGGAGCATAAACCAGAAAATAGTGGGGGCTTGTAAAAAGGGAACAGCAATAATCAGGGGTGATTTTAGCCTCCATATTGATTGGACAAATCAAATTGGTTCGGGTAGCCTTGAGGAGGAGTTCATAGAGTGCATAAGAGACAGATTCCTTGAGCAGTATGTAATGGAACCAACCAGAGGTCAGGCTATCTTTGATCTGTTCCTGTGTAATGAGACAGGATTAAAAAACAATCTCCTCGTAAAGGATCCCCGTGGAATGAGTGATCATAGTATGATTGAATTACAAATTCAGATGGAGGGTGAAAAAGTTGGATCTCCAACCAGCGTACTAAGCTTAAATATGAAGGTATGAGGGCAGAGTTGGCTAAAGTGGACTGGCAAAATAGATTAAAGTGTAGGATGGTTGATGAACAGTGGTGTACATTTAAGGAGATATTTCACAACTCTCAAGAAAAATATATTCCAGTGAGGAGGAACGGGTGTAAGAGAAAAGATCTGTGGCTAACTAAAGACATAAACGACGTATCCAATTAAAAACATGGGCATACAAAGTGGGCAAAACGAGTGGGAGGACAGAGGACTAGGATGCTTTTAAAAGCCAGCAAAGAATGACTAAAAAAATGATGAAGAAAGGGAAGATAGACGATGAAAGTAAACTAGAACAAAATATAAAAACAGATAGTAAGGGTTTCTATAGGTATATAAAAAGGAAAAGGGTAGCTAAAGTAAATGTTGGTCCTTTAGAGGACGAGACCGGGGAATTAGTAATGGGGAACATGGAGACGGCAGAAGCTCTGAACAAATATTTTGTATCAGTCTTTACGGTAGAGGACACTAACAATATTCCAACAGTGGATAATCAAGGGGCTATGTGGGGCGGGGGAGAAACTTAACACAATCACAATCACTAAGGAGATGGTACTCAGTAAGATAATGGGACTAAAGGCAGATAAATCCCCTTGACCTGATGGCTTGCATCCTCAGGTCTTGAGAAGTGGATGCATTGGTTGTAATTTAACAAAATTCCCAGGATTCTGGGACAGTCCCAGCAGATTGGAAAACTGCAAATATAATGCTCCTATTTAAAAAATAGGCAGACAAAAAGCAGGAAACTATAGACCAGTTAGCCTAGCATCTGTGGTTGGGAAAATGATGGAGTCCATTATTAAAGAAGCAGTAGCAGGACATTTGGAAAAGCAAAATTCAGTCAGGCAGAGTCAGCATGGATTTATGAAGGGGAAGTCATGTTTGACAAATTTGCTGGAATTCTTTGAGGATGTAAAGGAACAGGGTGGATAATGGGGAACCAGTGGATGTGGTGTATTTGGACTTCCAGAAGGCATTTGACAAGGTGCCACATAAAAGGTGTTATTCATGTAAACCTATATATACCTTCTGTAGCCACCAGAGGGCTCATCCCCTGGAGTCCCAAGGGATCCCACAATCCCTTGGGAGCACTGGTACTGAAGGAGGCTTCACAGGCTGCAGAGGCACTCTGGAGACCTGCAATAAAAGATTACGGTCACACTTTACTTTGAGCTCACAGTATCTAGTCAGACTGTTTATTTATACATAACAACTAGAGACGAGATACAGATGATGACCCCAATGATGCAGCGAACAGTGGGCATCCTGGAGAAATTTTCGGAGAGAGATGATTGGGAAATCTTCGTGGAGCGGTTCGACCAATACTTCGTGGCCAACGAGCTGGAACGAGAAGCGAATGCTGCCAAGTGAAGGGCGATTCTCCTCACCGTCTGCGGGGTACCAACGTATGGTCTATTGAAGAATTTGCTCGCTCCAGCAAATCCCACAGAGAAATCGTACGATGATTTGTGCACACTGGTCCGAGAGCATCTGAACCCGAAGCAAAGCGTTCTGATGGCGAGGTACCGGTTCTATACCTACAAAAGGTCTGAAGGCCAGGAAGCGAGCTATGTCGCCGAGCTGAGACGCCTTGCAGGACATTGCGAATTTGAAGGACATTTGGAGCACATGCTCAGGGACTTCTTCGCACTTGGTATTGGCCATGAAATGATACTTCGCAAACTTTTGACTGTAGAGACCCCAAACTTGAGTAAAGCCATAGCGATAGCCCAGGCGTTCATTGCCACGAGTGACAATACTAAGCAAATCTCTCAGCACACGAGTGTTGCTACAAATACTGTGAACAAAGTGATGTTGTTTTCGAATTGCAACGTACAGGGCAGGCTCCACTTGCCTGCAGCTGCACATCTGCAATGTCTCAGAGTCCACCATCAAGGGTGATGAATGCAAGGCCATTAACACCTTGTTGGCGCTGCGGGGGTGATCATCATTTCCATTCATGCCACTTCAAAGGGTACATTTGCAAGGGCTGTGGAACAATGGGACACCTCCAACATATGTGCAGGCGAGCTGCAAAACCTACTAATCCTGCAAACCACCATATTACAGAGGAGGACAGATCCATGGCGGATCACGACGAACCAGAGCCTCAGACCGAGGAGGAAGAGATGTATGGGGTGCACACATTTACCACAAAGTGTCCCCCGATAATGCTGAATGTTGAATTAAATGGATTCCCGGTGCCATTGGAACTGGACACAGGCACAAGCCAGTCCATTATGAGCAAAAAAACTTTCGATAAATTATGGTGCAGCAAGGCCTCAAGGCCAGTCCTGACTTCCATTCGCACTAATCTGAGAACTTACACAAAGGAACTGATTCCTGTAATCGGCAGTGCTACTGTAAAGATCTCCTACGATGGAGCGGTCCACAAGCTACCACTCTGGGTGGTACCGGGCGATGGTCCCACGCTGCTCGGCAGGAGCTGGCTGGGAAAGATACGCTGGAACTGGGGTGACATCCGAGCCCTCTCGTCCGTTGATGACACTTCATGTGCCCAGGTCTTAAACAAGTTCCCCTTGCTGTTAGAACCAGGCATCGAGAAGTTCCAAGGAACAAAAGTACAGATCTACCTAATTCTGGGGGCGCGACCCATCCATCACAAGGCGAGAGCAGTACCGTACATGATGAGAGAGAGGGTGGAGATCGAGCTGGACCGGCTGCAACGAGAGGGCATCATTTTGCCCATTGAATTCAATGAGTGGGCCAATCCGATTGTTCCAGTCCGCAAGGGAGATGACACCGTCAGAATCTGTGGTGATTACAAAGTAACTATCAATCGTTTCTCCCTGCAGGATGAATATCCACTACCAAAGGCTGACGACCTTTTTGCGACGCTGGCGGGAGGGAAGATGTTCACAAAGCTGGACTTGACCTCAGCCTACATGACGCAGGAGCTGGAGGAACCATCGAAGGGCCTCTCTGCATTAACAGGCACAAAGGTCTCTTCATTTATAACAGATGCCCGTTTGGAATTCGATCTGCCGCGGCGCTATTCCAGAGAAACATGGAAAGCTTACTGAAGTCGGTCCCGCGCACTGTAGTCTTCCAGGACGAATCCTGGTTACAGGTCGGGACATAGTCGAACATCTGGGAACCTGGAGGAAGTTCTTAGTCGACTCAACCGCATGGGGCTCAGGTCAAAACGCTCGAAGTGTATTTTCCTGGCACCTGAAGTGGAGTTCCTGGGGAGAAGAATCGCGGCGGATGGCATCAGGCCCACCGATTCAAAGACGGAGGCAATCGAGAACGCACCGAGGCCACAGAACGTGATGGAGCTGCGGTCGTTTCTAGGACTCCTGAACTACTTTGGTAACTTCTTGCCGGGTCTCAGCACACAGTTAAAACCCCTGCACACCTTACTGCGCAAAGGAGACGAATGGGTATGGGGTAAAAGCCAAGAAAATGCCTTTGTAAAAGCTAGAAAATTGTTTTGCTTGAACAAATTGCTTGTGTTGTATGATCCATGTAAGCGTTTGGTACTAGCATGTGATGCGTCGTCGTACGGGGTCGGGTGTGTATTGCAACAAGCTAATGAATCTGGGAAATTGCAACCGTTTGCTTATGCATCCGAATTCTGCCTAAGTCTGAGAGAGCCTACAGCATGTTTGAAAAAGAAGCGTTAGCGTGTGTTTATGGGGTAAAGAAAATGCATCAATATCTGTTTTGGCTCAAATTTGAATTGAAAACTGACCATAAGTCACTGATACCCCTTTTTACCAAAAGTAAGGGAATAAATACGAATGCATCGGCACGCATCCAGAGATGGGCGTTCACATCGTCCGAATAAAACTACGCCATCCGCCACCGGCCAGGCATTGAAAACTGTGCTGATGGTCTCAGTAGGCTGCCATTGCCCACCATGGCGGTGGAAATGGCACGGCCCGCAGATTTAGTCATGGTAATGGAAGCATTCGAGAGTGAACAATCACCCGTCACAGCCCGACAAATTAGAACCTGGACGGGCCAGGACTCCTTACTGTCCCGAGTAAAAAATTGTTTGCTTCACAGGAGCTGGTCCAGTATCCCAGTGTATATGCAGGAAGAAATAAAGCCGTACCAGCAGCGCAAAGGTGAAATGTCGATACAGGCAGACTGCTTTCTGTGGGGTAATCGGGTAGTGGTCCCCAAGAAGGGCAGGGAAACTTTCATCAGTGATCTCCACAGTACTCACCTAGGCATTGTAATGATGAAAGCGATAGCCAGATCCCATGTGTGGTGGCCCGGTATCGATGCGGACATTGCTTAACTGCGTACACAAATGTAACACATGCTCGCAGTTAAGCAATACACCCAGGAAGGCACCACTAAGTTTATGGTCTTGGCCCTCCAAACCATGGTCCAGGGTCCATGTCGACTATGCAGGCCCGTTTTTGGGTAAAATGTTGCTAGTGGTTGTAGATGCGTACTCCAAATGGATTGAATGTGAGATAATGTCGGCAAGCATGTCCGCTGTCACTACTGAAAGCCTGCAGGCCATGTTTGCCACGCACGGCCTGCCTGATGCCTTTGTGAGTGACAACGGGCCATGTTTCACCAGTGCCGAGTTCAAAGCATTCATGACCTGTAATGGGATCAAACATGTTACATCTGCCCAGTTCAAACCAGCATCCAATGGTCAGGTAGAGAGAGCAGTGCAAACCATCAAGCAGAACTTGAAGAGGGTAACTGAAGGCTCATTGCAGACTCGCCTATCCTGAGTCCTGCTTAGTTACCGCACGAGACCCCACTCGCTCACTGGGATTCCACCCACTGAACTGCTCATGAAAACGGTACTGAATATAAGGCTCTCGTTAGTCCATACTGATCTACATGAACAGGTAGAGAGCAGGTGGCTTCAACAAAGTACATTGCTTCTATAGATATGTGAAGAGAAAAAGATTAGTGAAGACACACGTAGGTCCTTTGCAGTCAGAATCAGGTGAATTTATAATGGGGCACAAAGAAATGGCAGACCAGTTGAACAAATACTTTGGATCTGTCTTCACTCAGGAAGAAACAAATAACCTTCCGAAAATACTAAGGGTTCGAGGGTCTAGCGAAAAGGAGGAACTGAAGGAAATCCTTATTAGTCAGGAAATTGTGTTAGGGAAATTGATGGGATTGAAGGCCGATAAATCCTCAGGACCTGATAGGCTGCATCCCAGAGTACTTAAGGAAGTGGCCCTAGAAATAGTGGATGCATTGGTGATCATTTTCCAACATTCTATTGACTCTGGATCAGTTCCTATGGATTGGAGGGTAGCTAATTTAACACCACTTTTTAAAAAAGGAGGGAGAAAGCAGGGAATTATAGATCGGTTAGCCTGACATCGGTGGTGGGGAAAATGCTGTAATCAATTATTAAATATGAAATAGCAACGCATTTGGAAAGCAGTGACAGGATCAGTCCAAGTCAGCATGGATTTATAAAAGGGAAATCACGCTTGACAAATCTTCTAGAATTTTTTGAGGGTGTAACTAGTCGAGTGGACAAGGGAGAACCAGTGGATGTGGTGTATTTGGACTTTCAAAAGGCTTTTGACAAGGTCTCACACAAGAGATTGGTGTGCAAAATTAATGCACATGGTATTGGGGGTAATGTATTGACATGGATAGACAACTAGTAGGCAGACAGGAAGCAGAGAATCGGTATAAACGGGTCCTTTTCAGAATGGCAGGCAGTGACCAATGGGGTGCCGCAGGGTTCAGTGCTGGATCGCAGCTATTTACAATATACATCAATGATTTAGATGAAGGAATTGAATGTAATATCTCCAAGTTTGCAGATGACACTAAGCGGGGTGGCAGTGTGAGCTGTGAGGAGGATGCTGCAGGGTGAGTGGGATAGGTTAGGTGAGTGGGCAACTGCATGGCAGATGCAGTATAATGTGGATAAATGTGAGGTTATCCATTTTGGTGGCAAAAACAGGAAGACAGAATATTATCTGAATGGTGACAGATTAGGAAAAGGGGAGGTGCTGCTTGACCTGGGTGTCATGGTACATCAGTCATTGAAGTTTGGCATGCAGGTATAGCAGGCGGTGAAGACGGCAAATGGCCTTCATAGCTACAGGATTTGAGAAAGGAGCAGGGAAGTCTTACTGCAGTTTTACAGAGCCTTGTTGAGGCCACACCTGAAATATTGTGTTCAGTTTTGGTATCCTAATCTGAGGAAGGACATTCTTGCTATTGAGAGAGTACAGCGAAGGTTCATCAGATAGATTCCCGGGACTGACATATGAGGAGAGACTGGATCAACTGGGCTTGTATCCACTGGAGTTTAGAAGAATGAGAGGGGATCTCATAGAAATGTATAAAATTCTGACGGGATTGGACAGCTTAGAGGCAGGAAGAATGTTCTCGATGTTGGTGAGTTCCAGAACCGGGGGTCACAGTCTAAGAATAAGGGGTAAGCCATTTAGGACTGAGATGAAGAGATACTTCTTCACTCAGAGAGTGGTTAACCTGTGGAATTCTCTGCCGCAGAAAGTTGTTGAGGCCAGTTTGTTAGATATTTTCAAAAGGAAGTTATGGCCAAAGGGATCAAGGGGTATGGACTGAAAGCAGAAAAGTGGTACTGAGGTTGAATGATCAGCCATGATCTTATTGAATGGCAGTGCAGGCTTGTAGGGCCGAATGGCCTGCTCCTGCACCTAATTTCTAGGTTTCTATGTTTCTATATCATGATAGTGCAAATGTGTCACATGAAATTGAAATCAATGATCCTGTGTTCGTGTTGAACTATGGACAAGGTCCCAAGTGGCTTCCCGGCACTGTTGTGGCCAAAGAGGGGAGTAGGGTGTTTCGGGTCAAACTTTCAAATGCACTCATCCACCCAAAACACTTGGACCAAATCAAACTCAGATTCACGGACTATCCAGAGCAACCCACATTGGACCCTACCTTCTTTGACCCCCCAACATACACACCAGTGGCAACTGGCACTGCGGTCGACCACGAAGCAGAACTCACCACACCAGACAGCCCAGCAAGGCCAGCTGCACAGCAGCCCAGCGAGGGCCCAACAAACGATTAACCAAAACCAGCATTTGCACCGAGACGATCAACCAGGGAAAGAAAGTCCCCAGATCGACTCACCTTGTAAACAGTTACACTATTGACTTTGTGGGGCCGGGGGGTGGGGAGGGAGTGTTGTTATATATGTAATCCTGTATATACCTTGTGGCGCCACCAGAAGGCTCATCCCCTGGAGTCCCAAGGGAGCCCACAATCCCTTGAGAGCAGTGGTACTGAAGGAGGCCTCACAGGCTGGAGAGGCACTCTGGAGACCTGCAATAAAAGACTAAGGTCACACTTTACTTTGAGCTCACAGTATCGAGTCAGACTCTTTATTTATATATAACAAAAGGTTAATGCACAACATAAAAGTTCACGGGTTGGGGGTAATATATTAGAATGGACAGAAGATTGGCTAACTAACAGAAAACAGAAAGTTGGGATAAATGGTTCATTCTCTGGTTGGCAACCAGTAACTACTGGGGTGCCGCAGGGATCAGTGCTGGGACCCCAACTATTTACAATCTATATTAATGACTGGGAAGAAGGGACTGAGTGTAACATAGCCAAGTTTGCTGATGATATAAAGATGGGAGGAAAAGCAATGTGTGAGGAGGACACAAAAAATTTGCAAAAGGACATAGACAGGCTAATTGAGTGGGCAAAAATTTGGCAGATGGAGTATAATGTTGGACAGTATGAGTTCATGCACTTTGGCAGAAAAAAAATCAAAGAGCAAGTTATTATTTAAATGGAGAAAGATTGCACTTGCAAAGTGCTGCAGTACAGCGGGACCTGGGGTACTTGTGCATAAAACACAAAAGGTTAGTATGCAGGTACAGCAAGTGATCAGGAAGGCCAATGGTATCTTGACCTTTATTGCAAAAGGGATGGAGTATAAAAGCAGGGAAGTCTTGCTACAGCTATATAAGGTATTGGTGAGGCCACACCTGGAATACTGCGTGCAGTTTTAATTTGGTTTCCATATTTACGAAAGGATATACTTGCTTTGGAAGCGGTTCAGAGAAGGTTCACTAGGTTGATTCCGGGGATGAGGGGTTTGACTTATGAGGAAAGGTTGAGTAAGTTGGGTCTCTACTCATTGGAATTCAGAAGAATGAGAGGTGATCTTATCGAAACGTATAAGATTATGAGGGGGCTTGACAAGATGGATGCAGAGAGGATGTTTCCACTGATGGGGGAGACTAGAACCAGAGGGCATGATCTGAGAATAAGATCATTTTAAACAGAGATGAGGAGAAATTTCTTCTCTCAGATGGTTGTAAATCTGTGGAATTCACTACCTCAGAGAGCTGTGGAAGCTGGGACATTGAATAAATTTAAGACAGAAATAGACAGTTTCTTAAACGATAAGGGGATAAAGGGTTATGGGGAGTGGGCAGTGAAGTGGAGTTGAGTCCATGATCAGATCAGCCATGATCTTATTGAATGGCGGGGCAGGCTCGAGGGGCCGTATGGCCTACTCCTGTTCCTATTTCTTATGTTCTTATGATCTTATTGAATGGCAAAGCAGGCTCCTATTTTTTATGGTCTTACATTCTTACTGTTGGACCTTGCTCTGCCCAAATTGGCTATCACACTTCCCAACTTACTCTTCAAAAGTACTTTATTAGCTGTAAAGCATTTTGGGATGTCCTGAGGTTGTGAAAGACATTCTATAAATGTAGGTTCATTAGTTCTTTATTTTCTATATTCTTCTCTGCACCCTAATATCTTTTAACTTTTTTTTATCATTTTACCAAAATTCCACCCCTCTCTTTCCCTTCAATGCTCGATGTAATCAGTTTTTCTTCCTTTATCTTCATGATTATTTGTTTGTTCATCTGTTTTAGAAACTGCTTCGCTTGCACTTAGTTCTCTTTGGTATACACTTGTCTTGTACATGTAAAATTTTGTTTCAAACACTTTTCCAACATCTGAAACTATTCCATCTCAAAACAGTGCATTCCACTCAATTCATCATCATAGGCGGGCAGGTTTTGTGGATATCTGAACGGAATATATGGAATTAAGGACAGTAAAGTAAACGGGATATATGAAAATGTATAAGCCATGGAAGAATAGCTGGGAGAATGTCAGATTGCAAATAGTGCAACATCAGCATAGCTAACAGTCTGTCTCAAGGTTTCAAGTCACTAATCCTGCCAATAATATATAATTGTAACATGAAATACATCTGCAGAATTGCAAGGTCTCAGTTAATAGTCACACCATTAGATTGAAACATTTAGAGGCAATACTTGAGCTTTCAAGAAGAACATCTCATATAGATTGACTAATGAGTGGCTGAGTTAGACTGTCAATCCATTTGTATTTTGTTATCTGATTTCAAAACTGTATAACTGTTAACGCTTTACGATGTAACTTCACCTATCCGTAGGGAGTGTGTACACTCTATCCAGAGAGTATATCTTCTGTCTGATAGGTCTTACTGGCCGGTAATAAAGACTGCTTTGTTCAAAGCACAAGAGGTATTCGACTCAGTAATTTTACTGAACCAGATTGAGGTAAAAGAATCCGGGAATTTACAGTCTCGGAAGAAGGAGTCGCACATTTGGATCGGAAATGAGGAGTAATTTGGAAAGATGATTATTGGAAATAAAAATCTTTGCAAAGACCTTTTCTCAAGCCCAAGGGAGTGTTAAGAAGTGACAGGCAACTGTGAAAAATTGGGAATCCATGGTGCAGGCATGAATCTGCTGGCATGGTACCAGTAATTCCTGACTCACCTCATTATCTCTTCACCTTTACAACCTTGATAATCCTAGAAATCATAGAAATTTGCAGCACGGAAGAAAGCCATTTTGACCCATCATGTCTGTCATGTTTGTAACTACAATGTAACACCACTGTATTATTGTATACACTCACTTAGATGCACACCTTACCTGATCACACATGTATATAAAGGGAGGTCCCATGCAGGGTCATCACTTCTGGAGTCCTGTAATAAAGAGCTAAGGTCACAGAGTGGCCTTGTCCCTGGAATGTGCCTCATGTGGTTTCATGCTGTAGAGTAAGGACTTTACATTGGCGACGCGAAACAGGAATTCACGACCCACGAGAATGGCCACCGGTAGCACAGAGGAACGATACTGTGTTGGGGAAGACTGGGACCATTTTGTCGAGAGGCTTCAGCAAAGCTTCATAACTAAAGATTGGCTAGGGGATGCAGCAGCCGACAAGCGACGGGCTCATCTCCTGACCAGCTGCGGGCCAAAGACTGATGTGCTCATGAAGGACTTACTGGCGCCCGAAAAGCCGTCCGACAAAACCTTTGAAGAGCTCAGCAAATTAACTGGGGAGCACCTCAAACCGGTGAGCAGCATACACATGGCTCGACAGAGATTCTACACCCACCGACGTCGTGAAGGACAGAGCATACCGGACAGCCTCTGTAAGTTCACAGAAGCCTGCAGGAGGGAGATGCTAAGGGACTTCTTCATCGAGGGTATCGGTCATGTGGGAATTTTTCGCAAGTTAATTGAGACCAAGGACTTGACCTTGGAAGCGGCAGCGTTGTTAGCTCAAACTTTCATGGCGGGGGAGGAAGAGATGAAAATGATTTATGCGCGCAATTCCGCCTCTAACGCGGCGATGGATCAGGGACTCAACATCATAAATGCTACTCAGAGCCCCGCAGGCAGGCAGGGGCAGTCCGACATTTACCAGGCAGCAATAGATCCCAGAGCAGGATCTCAACAGAGACAATGGCAGGCTGAACGGACGTTCACGCCATCACAGTGGACAATGCAGCCTGGGATGGGACCATTGACACCCAATAATAGGGTACTTAAGAGCTGTCAAAGGGACAGTCAGTGCGGAATTCCTGGCCATAGTCCCTTTGTCCCCAACAATGGAAACTTTAACTTATGCTGGAGGTGTGGAGCAAAACACTCAGCCAGATCTTGCAGATTCCAACATTTTGTCTGCAGAAACTGCAATCTCAGTGGCCATTTAGCTCGAATGTGTAGAAAACCTGCAACCAGACTGATATATGAGACAGAGGGACCAGAAGAGGGTTCTGTGAGGCAGGATGACTGTTAGCGCAAATCGATGGACGCCGAGGTTCAGCGGGTCCATGTGGTGAATATTCACAGTTCATATACCAAAACGGCACCAATGATGATGAGGGTTTTGTTGAATGGCATCCCAGTACGCATGGAGCTGGACACTGGGACCAGCTAGTCACTCATGGGCATTCAGCAATTCGAGAAGCTATGGCCACTCAAAGCCAGTCGACCCAAATTAGAACGTATTGAGACACAATTACGGATTTACACCAAGTAAATCATTCCAGTGCTAGGCAGTGCAATGATGGCTGTCACACACAATAGGCTAGTGAACCAGCTGCCACTCTGGATTGTCCCGGGCAATAGTCTCGCTCTATTGGGGAGGAGCTGGTTAGCCGAGATGAACTGGAAATGGGGGGATGTTCACGCAATGTCCTCGGTGGAGTGAAGTTCGTGCTCACAAGCCCTCCAACAATTCGAGTCACTATTTCAACCGGGCATCGGGACTTTCAAATGTACTAAAGTAGTGATTCACATCACCCCGGACGTCAGGCCAGTGCACCACAAAGCCAGAGCGTTGCCGTATGTGATGCGGGGAAAAATCGAGAGCGAATTGGACCGGCTGTTGCGAGAAGGCATCATCTCACCTGTTGAATTCAGCGACTGGTGAGCCCCATCGTTCCCGTCCGAAAAGCGAATGGCTCTTTCAGGATCTGTGGCGACTACAAGGCCACCATCAATCGAGTGTCCCTACAAGACCAATACCCGCTCCCAAGAGAGGAGGACATTTTCACCACGCTGGCAGGCGGCAAGCTGTTCACCAAGTTGAACCTCACTTCAGCCGAAATGACCCAAGAGCTGGCCGACGAATTTAAACTACTGACCACCATCACCACGCACAAAGGACTGTTGCGTATAACAGGTGCCCGTTTGGCATTTGATCAGCGGCCGCAATTTTTCAACATAACATGGAAAGCCTACTTAAATCCATTCCTGGAACGATTGTATTCCAGGACGACATCCTCATGAAGGGTCGAGATACCAAGGAACACCTCCACAACCTGGAGGAGGTGCTACGCCGACTGTACCGGGTAGGCCTGTGACTCAAGGAGTCTAAATGTGTGTTTTTAGCTCCTGAGGTTGAGTTTCTGGTCAGGAGGGTTGCTGCAGATGGGATTTGCCTCACCGAATCCAAAACAGAGGCGATTCGACGAGCACCCAGGCCCTGCAACACATCGGAGCTGCGTTCATTCCTGGGACTGTTGAACTATTTCGGGAACTTTCTGCCGAACTTGAGCACGTTGTTGGAGCTGCTACACGTGCTCCTGCGTAAGGGTTGCGATTGGTTTTGGGGAGACTGTCAGGAACGGACTTTTGATCGGGCGCAAAACCTACTTTGTTCAAACAAATTGTTGACCCTGTCATGGTACATCAGTCATTGAAGATTGGCATGCAGGTACAGCAGGCGGTTAAGAAAGCAAATGGCATGTTGGCCTTCATAGCGAGGGGATTTGAGTACAGGGGCAGGGAGGTGTTGCTACAGTTGTACAGGGCCTTGGTGAGGCCACACCTGGAGTATTATGTACAGTTTTGGTCTCCTAACCTGAGGAAGGACATTCTTGTTATTGAGGGAGTGCAGCGAAGGTTCACCAGACTGATTCCCGGGATGGCGGGACTGATCTATCAAGAAAGACTGGATCAACTGGGCTTGTATTCACTGGAGTTCAGAAGAATGAGAGGGGACCTCATAGAAACGTTTAAAATTCTGATGGGTTTAGACAGGTTAGATGCAGGAAGAATGTTCCCAATGTTGGGGAAGTCCAGAACCACGTGTCACAGTCTAAGGATAAGGGGTCAGCCATTTAGGACCGAGAGGAGGAGAAACTTCTTCACCCAGAGAGTGGTGAACCTGTGGAATTCTCTACCACAGAAAGTTGTTGAGGCCAATTCACTAAATATATTCAAAAAGGAGTTAGATGAAGTCCTTACTACTAGGGGGATCAAGGGGTATGGCGAGAAAGCAGGAATGGGGTACTGAAGTTGCATGTTCAGCCATGAACTCATTGAATGGCGGTGCAGGCTAGAAGGGCCGAATGGCCTACTCCTGCACCTATTTTCTATGTTTCTATGTTTCTATGTACGACCCCTGTATACGTTTAGTTCTGACTTGTGATGCATCATCCTATGGGGTTGGGTGCATGTTGCAGCAGGGTAATGCTGAGGGTCAGCGACAACCTGTGGCTTATGCCTCCAGGTCGCTCTCTCAAGCAGAACGGGGATATGGGATGGTCGAGAAGGAAGCGCTTGCATGTGTCTACGATGTAAAAAAAATGCATCAGTACCTCTTTGGTCGGAAGTTTGAATTAGAGACGGACCACAAGCCACTCACATCCCTGTTGTCAGACAGCAAGGCTGTCTATGCCAACGCATCAGTTCGCATACAGCGGTGGGCCCTCGTGCTAGCTGCTTATGACTACTCCATCCGGCACCGGTCTGGCACTGAAAACTGCGCTGACGCACTCAGCAGGCTCTCACTGGCCTCCACCGAGGGGGCAGCTGAGCAAAGCGCTGAGATGGTCATGGCTGTCGATGCCTTTGGCAGTGCAGGCTCCCCCATCACAGACCGCCAGATCAAAATCTGGACAAACAGAGATCCCCTCCTATCCTTGATTAAGAAATGTGTCCTGACTGGGGATTGGGCGCCCGCACACGGAGCATGCCCTGAGGAAGTCAGACCGTTCCACAGGTGGATGGATGAGCTCTCCATCCAAGCTGACTGCCTACTATGGGGCAGCCGGGTAGTCATGTCCCAGAAGGAGAGGAAGGGATTCATCAGGGAACTCCACAGCGAGCACCCAAGCATTGTGATGATGAAGGCCATTGCCCGGTCACACGTTTGGTGGCCTGGAATTGATTCAGACCTGGAACACTGTGTTCGCAGGTGCGACCTGTGCCCAGCTGGGTAATGCCCCCAGGGAGGCCCTGCTCAGCCCATGGCCCTGGCCCACTAAGCCATGGTCATGCATTCATGTTGACTACGTGGGCCCGTTCATGGGGAAGATATTCCTCATTGTAGTAGATACGTACTCGAAATGGATCGAGTACACCATCCTGAATTCATGCATGTCATCCACCACCGTGGAAAGCCTATGTGCGATCTTTGCAACCCATGGCTTGCCGGACATCCTGGTTAGTAACAATGGTTCGTGTTTCACGAGCTATGAATTCCGGGAGTTTATGTCGGGCGATGGCATCAACCACGTCAGGATTGGCCATCTCCAATGGCCAGGCAGAACGGGCAGTCCAAATCATTAAGCAAGATATGCTCAGGATTCAAGGACCCTCCCTACAATGCCACCTATCGCGCCTCCTGCTGGCCTGTAGATCCCGGCCGCACTCGCTCACGGGGGTCCTGCCCGCAGAGCTACTCATGAAACGGACACTCAAAACTCGGTTGTCTCTCATCCACCCAGTCCTGACTAACATAGTTGAGGGCAAGCGCAAGTCACAAAATGAGTACCATGACCGTAATTCAAGGGGGAGATGTATAGAAATAAATGATCCTGTTTTCGTCCTCAATCACGCCATGGGGCCCAAATGGCTTGAGGGTACTGTAATTGGCAAAGAGGGGAATAGGATCATCGTGGTAAAACTCAACAATGGCCAGATATGCCGCAAGCATCTGGACCAAGTAAAAAAAAGGTTCAGCATGGACACGGAGGAACCTGAAGAAGACCATGAGATGGAGCTCACACTACCGCCAGCAAACGTGCAACAAGAGCAATCGGAAGAATGCACAGTCCCTGAGGTCAGCCCGGACAGGCCGGCATCACCACAGGTGACAGACACTCACATCAGCGTCCAACAACCAGAGCCCCAACTGCGGCGCTCCACGAGGGAGCGTAGACCACCTGAAAGACTGAACCTATGATCCCGGTAAGACATTGGGGGGAGGGGAACGATGATGTCATGTTTGTAACTACAATGTAACACCATTGTATATTGTATACACTCAACTTAGATGCACACCTTGACCACAGGGGGTGAACCTGTGAGAGACACTCCTTACCTGACTACACAGGTATATAAAGGGAGGTCCCACGCAAGGTCATCACTTCTGGAGTCCTGTAATAAAGAGCTAAGGTCACAGAGTGGCCTTGTCCCTGGAATGTGCCTCGTGTGGTTTCATGCTGTAGAGTAAGGACTTTACAGTGTCCGTGCCGGCCGACAAACAGCTATCCACCCTAATCCCACTTTCCAGCTCTTGGCCCGCAGCCTTGTAGGTTACGGCACATCCAAGTACTTTCTCAATATGGTGAGGGTTTCTGCCTCTATCACCCTTTTAGGCAGTGCGTTCCAGGCCCCCATCATCCTCTGAAGAAATTTCCCCTCAAATCTCCTCTAAACCTCCTACCAATTACTTTAAATCTATCTCCCCTGGTTATTGACCCCTCTGCTAAGGGAAATAGGTCCTTTCGATTCCACTCTATCTAGACCCCTAAGCCTCCTCTGTTCCAAAGAAAACAAACCCAGTCTATCCAATCTTTCCCCATAGCTAAAATTCTCCAGAAGGCTGTTCTTGCTGTAATGGCACTATGGCTCTGCTATATTGAGGCACCCTGCCAGGACTAACACCACCAGAATGGTGTTGTCCTGCATTGTAGATTTTGCCCCTTCCACTTAATTATCATCATCATCATAGGCGGTCCCTCGAACGATGATGACTTGCTTCCATGAGTTCACAGGTGTTTCAATGAAGGACCCGATGTTCCAGTCCTGAACTCCAATTGAGGGGGTGGAAGATGCCTGTGCGTGAATTATTTTAATGTGTGGTGACCGTTGCACACCAGCCACCACACGGGCTTGACAGAGTTAGATCTTAATCCAGTGGCAAGTATCAACCAAGACGACTGGAGACCTGCTCTACTGCACGGACCTAGCGCGCACACATATCGCAGTGTGGGCTGGTCCGTGCTGTCCCTGGGCTCTCGATTCTTCTAGGCCCCGTACCCTCATCTGTCGCACTTCCGCCATGATCTCTCGCCGCTCCTCCGCCATAAACATTCACCGCATCTCACCACAAACACTCGCCGCTCATCCGCTCCGACCTCTCACTCCTCTGTACCTGGGTCCTGCCGATGTTCCTGCCCACGCTCCAAAACGGCGACCAGGGTTTTGATGAGGTCACCCAGTTGCCCATCTCAAAATCGTCGCACAGCTGGAGCAGCTCGCGCTAGAGGTTGAAGCGGCACTCCTCTCCAGCTCTTTTATAGCCCGACCTGCGGAGCTGTTCTCTCGCAGGTCGGGGGGGGGGGGGGGCGGGCCACAATGTTCCAGGGCCCACTGCTCCAGCTCTTTTATAGCCCGACCTGCGGAGCTGTTCTCTCGCAGGTCGGGGGGGGAGGGGGGCACAATGTTCCAGGGCCCACTGCTCCAGCTCTTTTATAGCCCAACCTGCGGAGCTGTTCTCTCGCAGGTCGGGGTGGGGGGGGGGGCGGGCCACAATGTTCCAGGGCCCACTGCTCCAGCTCTTTTATAGCCCGACCTGCGGAGCTGTTCTCTCGCAGGTCGGGGGGGGAGGGGTGCACAATGTTCCAGGGCCCACTGCTCCAGCTCTTTTATAGCCCGACCTGCGGAGCTGTTCTCGCGCAGGTCGGGGGAGGGGGGGCACAATGTTCCAGGGCCCACTGCTCCAGCTCTTTTATAGCCCGACCTGCAGAGCTATTCTTAATTATAACCACTACCTGTAACTCACCTTTCATACATAAGTCTGCTTGCTGTTTGTATAATTCTTATTGAATTATTAAATAAGACACAATGGGGTAAAAAGAAAGAACAATTTACAAATGTGGAAAATCTAAATTCTTGAAGCGCTTTCACTAATTTGGTTGACTAATCTTCAGAAAGACTCACACAAACAATAGTGCCATTTTACCGGTTCGCTATATTTAGTTGTAAATGAAAATTGCTCTGAAGTAATCAGAAGGCAGATTGATGTTGAATTGATGTGCCTGTAGCATGACGATATCACACATACATTTCTGCAATTTGTCAGTCCATGAGAGCCATATTATCTTTCCTGAATGAACAAAATACAAAACCTTTCACATTGTTAACTCACTTGTAAACTTGGACTTGTAATTTGTAAATCTGAAATTTATAGTGCATTTGATTTTGTAGTGGAATAGCATTTTTATCTTTTGATTGAACCAGCAGGCAGGCACAAAATAAAATGTACACAGCATAAGGTACGTGAACTTTTACAGTTTTGACTCTAATACTGTGCCAACATTCAGATTTTCATTCTAATTGTGTAGAAAATCCCATTTGTACTGTTATTGTTTAATTTACTTAATCTCATTAAAAATTGAACTTCTAAATCAAAGTAATATCTTTTTTATAGTACACTTGCTAAGATGAGTTACTCAGAATTGCAAAATACCGATGTAATTTGATGACATCTCAGCAAACAATTGAGTTAATGAATGTTAATATTTTATAGATCTGTGTATTAAAGATTAAAGCAACAGTGTGTGAAAAAAACCCAGCTTATCTTAAATTGTTTTTGTGAGTTGGTTACCATAAAAGGTGCTTATAATAAAAACAACTGAATACTACAATGGGGGAACATTAGGATCTCTCTGGATAGATAAATTAAAATAGACCGAATGGCCATTATTATCTTGTGATTTTGCACACAGGTATAATGGACAGCTTGCACAGCCTGATGAAGACAAAGACTAATACCACTTCATATTTTGTCTTCTATGATTCTGATGCTGTTAAATCATATTATTTCTTAATGATCACAAATATAATCTCTGCACTGGGAATTACCAATGTATTCTGTGAATATTTTAAAACTTTCAATGTTGTTCTTATTTGATGTCAGAAATGCTTTCTATGAGGAAAGATATAGTAATAGTAAAACTTGCTATTTTAAAATTTGTTCTCATGATGTGAACAAATCAGAATACACGGCTGCATGCATTGCCCATTCTTTGCTGCCCTGAAGAGGGTGGGCCTTCTACATGAACTGCTGTAGTTTTTATGCTAATGGTGCTCCCGCAGTGGTGTGAGGTATGGAATTCCAGGATTTTAACCCATTGATGATGAAGGATATGTCCATGTTGGGATGGTTTGTGACTTGGAGGTGAACCTGAGTGTGACAGGGTTCCCATGATCTTGCTGCCTTTGTTGTTCTTAGTGGTAAAATTACCTGGCTCGGAGGCACTATCAAAGTAAGCTTGAAATATTAATGAATTTTATTAACACAATTGCAGTATCATTTCTACAGAAGAAAAGCCAGTGTAGCTTGTCATTGTTAAAATTTGCATCAGCTGCCTACAAATGATTGCAGGTTAATATGAATAGGAAGCATTTAATCACATGGAAGCTTAATGTAAGGATGAGAACTTGTGTTATGCGACAAGTTAATGTGAAGCAGCAACCTTGTGTGATATGAAACGGTAATGACAAATGCAAATATTGTGTTACATGACAGGTTAATGTGAGAATTTCCAAGCCTGCTAGCTATTGGTTTAAAAGAATGTGATCAAGATATTGCATTTATCCTAAAGCTAACATGAACTGAAATCTCATGCCGTGTGGGAGGTGAACACGAGAAAGAATCCTAACTTTTTCGTACAGCTTAGCTCGACATGGATTCAGTCATAGAGGCGACCTGATAGTTTTTAATACACAGTTGTAACCAGTCCTCCTTCTTAGAAAAAATAATTGAACAATGTACAAGGACAATAATTTTTTGTAAATCAAGTAATCCTGACTGACAAATTGATATACCACATTTGTTCAGCTCTGGGTAAATGTAATCCTGTTATTCGGCAATCCTATTAATCTAACAGAATCTGACTGCAAGAAACATGGCTGAACAATATGTACAGTTAAAGAAGTATTGCTGCCTTAGCACTAGCATTGCAGCTTGTTTCTAGAAAAATTATGCCACTATTGGAATAGGTCAAAAAAACATTGGGCTGAATCTTGCTGGAAAAATAACAGCAAATTCAGGGGATTTGGATATATACTATGAGTTTCAAATCAGAGCTGATCAATTTATGCCGCTCCGCTGTTTGTTCCACTGTTTGTTTCCCTTAGCCTCCCAATTTTTTTAAAAGTTGCTGGATTTGCACATTACTTGTCCATTAAACTTGACACAGAAAGTGAGGGCAAGTGATTGAGAGCACTTTCAACACGTGGAAATTGTTAATGCAATGTCAATCAACCTCTCTGGCCCAGAAAGGGAACAATTTAAACTGCTCATTCTCATTCCTGCATGTAATACATTGTTGTTAGAAATTTAAAAAAAATTTGTATTCTCTTCTCCTTCTCTCCTGAGCACACGCAGACCTCCTGCTGAAGACCAGCCGAAACAGCAAACCATGTGTTCAGCCAGCCAGCCAGAGGAAAGTGACGTATGCCTTTTTATAAATCATTATTGTAACATTGTATCTGTTGTAACTAGTAACTGACAACTGCTGATAAATGTGCATGTGTGTGTGTTTAATAAACTGTTCCAAATTGTTTTAAATGAATCAGTCTAACTGTCAATTTAATGCTCGAGATTTAGAAATCTTACAAATTGGTGGAGAATGCGTGCTTCTGGCGAGATAGCTTTTTGATGATTCTTTTGAACAATTGGAAATTTCGGGAGTCGCGATTCTAACCTATGTTGTAAAGCATAACATAAACGGTTAAACGGATCGGAAGATGTTGCGTCTTAAGAGCAGTCATCTCGATAGTTATAACTGTTTAAATGGGGACCCACTAGTAGTTAAATTCAAAAGACACAGGATGAAGGGATTGGTCATGAACAGAAAGCCAACAATAAAAAGAAATGTTGAGCTAGTTTATCAGGAAAAGTTGTCCAAAAAGTTCCCGATACAAGATATAGAAGAGTTAAAGGCACGGGTATGGTTCGTGCGCAAGGGTCAACCTGCATCCTTTGGGGAGCTGGTGGCACTTATCTAGGAGAAAGTAGATAAAGGAGAGCGAAGGCCAAAACGGGCAAACGGTCTTGTGGCATTCAGCGCATTTTATTATGCCCAGAGAGATGAGGAATTAATGAGGCAGGAGTCCAAAGTGATACAAGATTTAAAAGAATTGCAAGTAAAAGAGATTCAACTAAAAGAAAGAGAGCATAAAACAACAAAAGGAAGTAGGCCTCCAACTTGTGATGCAGTTAAAATAGGGAGAAATACAACATTTAAGACAAGAAATTGGCCAATTAAACCACAGTATTAGCCAATTAGAAAGCGGGGCCGAACAGGCAGCTTCATTGCTACAACATCAAAGTCTCTCAAACTTAAATGCCACAGCAGCCGTTGTTTGAAGCAAATGAAAACAAATTAGAGCTAAAAAAAATATAAATTGGAAAACTTTGAGGCTCCAGCAAGAGATAGAAGATGCTAGGGGGGAATTAAGGGAAATAATTAAGAAGCCACATAGGGAGGCAGATCACTCCCAGTGCCAACTAGAAATAGCGAGGCTAAAAATAAGTTAGGGGAGCAACAGGCCTTGGTATCCGAAGTAACACGGGGAGCCATAACAGAGACAGCAGAAGGGGATGAGGGGGAGACAGATTGGGAAAAGGAAGGCAGTCAGTATAATCCCCAGGAGGGTGGTGTAGGGTGGGATTCCTTGGAGACACAAGAGCCAATCGCAGCAGTAGTAACCACTTCTTTACGACATAATACGCACAGTCACATCACCAGTAACCATATCAATTCACGGCCCATATCTGGTGCTGATGCCATGGAGTGCAGCCACAAGTTGGGGCCCATTAATGATGGGGACCACCCACTGGAATTAATAGGAGGTGGGCAAATTTCAGGAGGGGTCACCCCGAGTTGGAAGAGAGAGACTTAACACGAGTCCTTTTCTTGGCCTGTTCCACTTCCCTAAAAGATAATCTGCCAGCCACGGTCCTCCAGTCTGGCACAGTGGCCGATGCACTTATGTCCGAGATCCTAAACCATTTAGGGATCCAAAACTTGAACTTAGTGGCTCTGCTTAATCAGACCAAACAGTGCCCAGAAGAGACCCCTAGAGCCTTCAGTAATTGCCCATATGATATCTATCAACATACCCAGAACCAGGCACCCGCAATTGCTACAGTAGGAAAGAATCAGGAACAATTTCAGTCAATGTTCCTGACCCAACTCCACCCTTTAGTTAAAACCACCCTGGGCATAGCCATGAGGCCCATCAATTAGTGGACAGATATAGAGACCAGCGCTCAAATAGCCTGGGAGATGGTAAAAGACCAGTTAAAGGTGAAGTCACCACCCACTGCAAATAAACCAGTGTCAATGGTGGAGAGATCTCGAACCTACCCCTTCAAGGGACAAGTGCTTTAATTGTAAGAAGGTAGGCCACCTAGCAAAAGATTGCAACAGACCCAGACCGACACCGAACAATGATGCAATTCATAGATACCACCGGAGGGATGAACCCAAACCCTCTGGGATGGAACAACAATTGGCTCAGTTAGTAACCCTTCTAAAGAAGGACGAATCCAAGCCTCTGGGACAGATCAATGATTGAACCAGTTGATAACCCTCATACAAACCCAAATTGCCATAGGGAGGATGCAAAATAATTTACCGGTGCACACAATTGCCGATGCACACACATTAGAGAGACCCATTCCAGGATCAACCCTATGACAGGGTTTGGCCCTCAAAGATTGGTCGGAAGTGGGGTTGAAAGTGTTGGTAGCAGGAGACCAGTAGACCTTGTTGTCTTAAAAGGGGACAGGCAGCAGATTATGCTTATCGATACTGGTTCAGCCATTACCATCATCCACACCCCATATCCTGAATGCCATGCAGCGGCGGGCAAGGGTTGTATGACCCTTAAAGGGTTTAACGGTGATACAACCACCACGTATACAGGGATGGCCACTGAACTTCAGTTGGAGGCCTCACCTGTAAGGTCCCAGCGCCGATTCTGATGACCACCCCCGATGGAAAGGGAATTGTAGGGAGTGATGTGTGGATCAGTATGGCGCGGTGATAGGTTATAATCAGGACTGTCTTTGGATGGGATTGAGAGATAAGGCAGGAGTGATAGAAATTTCAGATGCTCACTTAGTTTTTGCTATTAAAAAGCCATCTGAGTATGACCCTATGGGGAGTGAAAATGAAGCTGTGGCAAAACTAATTCAGGAATACCTAGTGGTGTTTGCCACATGCAAGCATGACTGTGGAAATATGGCAGCCGAAGAATCTATTGAGGGACCCCCCCTCCCCCACTCATTCACTAAACAGTCCCCCATCCCAAGGGAGAGTCACCCTTACATCCGAGACACCATAAAATCCCTAGTCAAGCAGGGTATTCTTAGGACAGGCACTTTCATGACCAATTCACCCACATGGCCGGTTAAAAAGCCTGATGGCAGCTGGAGACTGACTATTGATTATCGAAAGTTAAATTCTGTAACACCAGTCTCCCACCATATTATCTCAAATTCCTGCTGGTTCCAAGTACTTCTCGACCCTCGACATTGCAAATGGATTCTGGAGTATCCCAGTTAAGAGAGAAGACCAGTACAAATTTGCGTTCACATTTGAGGACCAGAGCTATACCTGGACATGTTTACCTCAGGGTTCCACAATGCCCCCAAGATATTCTACAAAAGAATGGCTGCAATTTTAAAAGACTTTTCCTGCCCTACCTGCTTGCTGCAGTACATAGACCGACCTACAGTTGGCAACCAACAGCATGGAGCAGCATCTATCCCTTTTGCACAAACTTTTGACAATGTTGGCTCAATTAGTATAGGAACTTTCTAGGAGTGTCCATTTCTCCAGAGGGATCATCCCCTGACTCTCACAAGGTGGAGATAATACAGCGACTGCCATTATCCACTTCCAAAACAGCCCTACGATCATTCTTAGGTTTGGTGGGGTAGCAAAGGAACTTTATCCCAGGCTTTGCAGAGTGTGCAAAGCCCCTGTATGATTTAATAAAACTGCACGGTGATGACATACGCCTGGCATGGACTGATGCTCACACCAAGTCAGTGGTTAAATTAAAAACTGCAGCGATACAGGCTACATGTCAGTTCCCTCCTGCTCCCACACAGCTCTTCCATTTGGAGGTCGGGGCCACAGAGCAAAGCCTCACTGCAGTTCTGTGCCAAACATGAGCTGATCGATTACAACCCATTGCATATGTGTCTCGAATCTTGCAGGTGGCAGAAAAGACGTATACCGCACTGGGGCTTCTGGTCGGTACATCACTTTACCTTTATTACTGGGTTACAGGCTACAATCCTGCACAGCGGACACACACCTCTGAAACTACTGATGAAACCTGGAGATTCGCTAATATCCTCGCAGCGCCTCAGCAAATGGACATTAGAATTTATGGAAAGAGACATTGATACCATTTACAAACCCACCACATTGCTGCCACAATTTCTAATCTATGAGGGGGACCCGCATGGATGTCCGTTATCCCTGATTAACTTTGAGACGCATCCTGTGCAGAAAGAGCCCATACAGGGTGCCCCAAATGTCTATAACGATGGGTCCTCATATCACATTGAAGGATCCCCTCACACCGGAAATGCTGTGGTATTGCCAGGGAACAAAGGGGAACATAAGGGGAACAAAGAAATGGCAGACCAATTGAACAAATACTTTGGATCTGTCTTCACTAAGGAAGACACAAATAACCTTTCGGAAATACTAGCTTCGAGGGTCCAGCGAAAAGGAAGAACTGAAGGAAATCCTTATTAGTCAGGAAATTGTGTTAGGAAAATTGATGGATTTGAAGACCAATAAATACCCAGGGCCTGATAGGCTGCAGCCCAGAGTACTTAAGGAAGTGGCCCTAGAAATAGTGGATGCATTGGTGATCATTTTCCAACATTCTATTGACTCTGGATCAGTTCCTATGGACTGGAGGGTAGCTAATGTAAGGCCACTTTTTTAAAAAGGAGGGAGAGAGAAAACAGGGAATTATAGACTGGTTAGCCTAACATTGGTGGTAGGGAAAATGTTGGAATCAATTATTAAAGATGAAATAGCAGCGCATTTGGAAAGCAGTGACAGGATCGGTCCAAGTCAGCATGGATTTATGGAAGGGAAATCATGCTTGACAAATCTTCTAGAATTTTTTGAGGATGTAACTAGTAGAGTGGACAAGGGAGAACCAGTGGCTGTGGTGTATTTGGACTTTCAAAAGGCGTTTGACAAGGTCCCACGCAAGAGATGAGTGTGCAAAATTAAAGCACTTGGTATTGGGGGTAATGTATTGACGTGGATAGACAACTGGTTGGCAGACAGGAAGCAGAGAGTCGGAATAAACGGGTCCTTTTCAGAATGGCAGGCAGTGACCAGTGGGGTGCCGCAGGGCTCAGTGCTGGGACCACAGCTATTTACAATATACATCAATGATTTAGATGAAGGAATTGAATGTAATATCTCCAAGTTTGCAGATGACACTAAGCTGGGTGGCGGTGTGAGCTGTGAGGAGGATGCTAAGAGGCTGCAGGGTGACTTGGACAGGTTAGGTGAGTCGACAAATGCATGGCAGATGCAGTATAATGTGGATAAGTGTGAGGTTATCCACTTTGGTGGCAAAAACAGGAAGACAGAATATTATCTGAATGGTGACAGATTAGGAAAAGGGGAGGTGTAACGAGATCTGGGTGTCATGGTACATCAGTCGTTGAAGTTTGGCATGCAGGTAGAGCAGGCAGTGAAGAAGGCAAATGGCATGTTGGCCTTCATAGCTAGAAGATTTGAGTACAGGAGCAGGGAGGTCTTACTGCAGTTGTACAGAGCCATGGTGAGGCCACACCTGGAATACTGTGTTCAGTTTTGGTCTCCTAATCTGAGGAAGGACGTTCTTGCTATTGAGGGAGTACAGTGAAGGTTCACCAGATTGATTCCTGGGATGGCAGGACTGACATATGAGGAGAGATTGGATCAACTAGGCTTGTATCCACTAGAGGTTTAGAAGAATGAGAGGGGATCTCATGGAAACATATAAAATTCTGATGGGATTGGTCAGGTTAGAGGCAGGAAGAATGTTCCCATTGCTGGGGAGTTCCAGTGCCAGGGATCACAGTCTAAGAATAAGGCCATTTAGGACTGAGATGAGGAGAAACTTCTTCACTCAGAGAGTGGTTAACCTGTGGAATTCTCTACCACAGAAAGTTGTTGAGGCCAGTTTGTTCGATAGATTCAAAAGGGAGTTAGATATGACCCTTCCGGCCAAAGGGATCAAGGGGTATGGAGAGAAAGCAGGAAAGGGATACTGAGGTTGAATGATCAACCATGATCTTATTGAATGGCGGTGCAGGCTCGAAGGGCCGAATGGCCTGCTCCTGCACCTAATTTCTATGTTTCTATGTTTCTATGTAAGAACCATCCAGCAAAAATGCAACAGACAGTCTTCACAATATGCAGAAATCGCTGCACTTCTAACTGCTGTGAAGGAAACCTCAGATAGACCGGTGAATATTTGGTCTGATAGTGCCTATGCTATAAACACCATGCTCTCCTTGCCCCTATACCACAAAAATAACTATTGTACGATGGACGGTAAGGCCCTGGTCCATGGACCCTGGTTACGCCTGCTCTGGTCATACCTTTAACAGAGATCCCAGCCCTGCATCATAGAAAAGGTAGCAGTCCATAAAAAAGGGGCTCCACATAGTGAGGGAAATTGCAAAGCAGACAGAGCAGCCAAGGATGCTGCAATTGATGGGGAGATAGAGGATAAATTTGTTGAGCCCTGCAATGCTGTTAGCAAGCCCTCTCCAACAGATCACTTAGATTTAAAATCCCTGCCGCAGCGATACTGGTCATGTGCTGTTACAAGCACCTAGCACGAGGAAGGCAAACACCTTCCTCAACCAATAGCCTGGACTCCCAATACCATACTAACCACTGCCCCTGACTCAGATGAGCAGTTGCTGATGTTCAAAAGAAAGTCAAACGCCTGCACGGTGGTGTGTATTCCACCAGAGGTGGGTCAAAAACTGCTCGCCCTCTTTCACTCCCACCCCACAACAGGGCACTATTCGGCCCTGGTAACCTTCTATAAGGTAGCATCCACAGCTTGGTGGCCTTCCATGAGAGAAACAATCAACCAATACGTGGCATGATGCCTACCGTGCCTGCAACATAATCCTCCCGCATGCACTAACCGAGCCTTGCTTCAAAGTGCACCCCCACCTCAAGGGCCATGGACACACCTCCAGATAGACTTCATTGGGCCACTTCCACAGGCGCAAGGCAATTTTCAGCATGCCCTAGTGATGGTGGATTAATTCACTAAATGGATCGAAACATTCCTTTGCCGATCCAACACCGCAATCGGAGTACCAGTACAAGTGGACAGCGATCAAGGTTCACACTTTACTTTTAAAATTTTTACCCACATGCAGGAAATGTTGGGGATAAAACACAAATGACATATTGCTCACCACCTCCAGTCATCCGGAGGGGTCGAAAGGGGGAACAGGACCCTCAAGTTAATGTTAAAAAAATTGTGTGCGGATCACCCCACTCAATGGGCTAACATGCTGCCAATATGCTTAATGGCAATGAGGTCCACACCTCATAGAACAACAGGGGTCTGCCCATATCAGGCCATGACGGGGAGGCTCATGAGAACACCAGGCCAGCTAACACTAACAGGGATGGGACCCCGACAATGAAAACATGTAGTTCCAAGTGGCTGGAACAAGTGGTCGATCACGCTGATCAGATCAATCGATTTGTGGCCACCAAATTGGGGAAGTCAAAAAGACAAATTAAAAGATACTTTGACAAGAAAGTACATCCCTTTGAATACGAGGTGGGGGACTCAGTAATGATTCCAAATTATGGGAAAAAGAAGTTGCCTTTGAGCCCAGGTGGTGGGGTCTGCATAAGATTATAGACCAATTGAACCCCACGGTTTATTTGATTCAGTTAATGGGGAAAAGGGCATTAAGTACAAGACGTGGTTTCACATTAATCAGTTAAAAACTGCCAAAGAGTAAATACTGCACTGATCTTGTTTCCCACAGACCATGTTATGGATCCTCACGATTGTCAGGACGACACTGGCCAAGACCGAAGCCGAGGGAAGTTGGAGAAGCGGGAGCTGCAGCATGACTCACGAACATCATCAATCATCAATGTGCTTTGAGAAGCGACGGTGCACTGAAGATACGGGAAGGAGAGAGTCTCCGCTGGAGATGTTATTGTATTATAGTAAATCCCCTACGTGTGGCATACACCTTACGAGGTGGGGACCAAGTCAGGCCATCCACTTTTCTCTCTCTCTAAGTTTAAAACCCATTATACAGCGGTCATCCACCTCACAGAAACATAAACAGCAGAGCTATCAGAACCCCCTCAATGTTTATGATATGTGTGCCCTGAGGAGATAAACCATATGAGGAGTCAATAAGGATATTTCTCCCTCAAGGTGGGGAGTTTGTAAGAATAAAAGTGCTTAATAATGATAACATTGATTCTGTGTATGTATAAATGTTGAAAGTGTAGATTATATGGAAAGGCTGCAGTTTGAAGAGACAAAATGGATACCGTCCCCAAATTCCTGTCTCCATGGTTTTGAAACTCACCAAACTAGAAAAAATGTCAATTGGAAAGTATTAACCTAATCAAGGTATGGCACCGGGGTACTCCAGACAGACACATGTATGAGGAGAAGAAAATAAGGAACTGCCCTGGTATCAAGACAAAAACCTGGGGCTTTCTGAGGAACAATGGACTTAACGGATATAAAAATCCAAGCACAGACTGTTTTGTCTCTCCTTCACTCCTGAGCACACAGCAAACCGCCCGCTCAAGACCAGCCGAAACAGCAGGCCGTGTGCTCAGCCAGCCAGCCAGAGGAAAGTGACGTATACATTTTTATAAATCATTATTGTAACATTGTATCTGTTGTAACTAAGTCGATCCGGAGGATAGCTGATGACTGCTGATAGATGTGCATGTAAGTGTGTTTAATAAACTATTCCAAATTGTTTTAAAAGAATCATTCTCACTGTCAATTTAATGCCCGAGATTTAGAAAACTTACACCGCCCGGTTCCCACCACTTCCGCCCCGCTCGTGCAGATGCGTCCTTAACGACGTCATTCGAGCACGCACCACAGCGGCTCCCCGCCGGAAGGTAAATTCAAGTCAAAAAGTCTTCCGGCCACCTGTCGATGCCCCCGACTGTTTTTTGGGTCATTGCACAGTGCCGGCTCAAGACCGCCAGTGGCCTTTAAAGGCGTGTTGTGTGTAGCACCATTTTCAGACTTTTCACAAGTTTGCCAGTTGCCTTGTTCAGAGCGGGATTGAGTGGTAGTGGGCTGGGTCTTCAATCTGTACAACACAGAGCCCTCATTGTGGAGGTTCTGCTTGTGGAGGCAATGGGCTCAGTGCTGGCAGCAGAATGCAGGAAAAGGCAGCGCCGTCTCCAACGGCTCCAGAGGCAGCGGGCAAAGGACGCAGCAGATATGGCTGCCCAACATGCAGAAGGCCACGGCGATGGCGACAGACCTCAACCCAGAGAGGTGGCCCAGGAAGGACCTGCCATCAGGAGGAGGGTCAGGTACACTGGGCCTCCACACCAGATAGTGGGTGAAATCAAGAGAAGGCACAGGAGGCAGATGCCTGCCAGCAGCAGGCTGCAGAGGGTGAGGAGCAGGAAGAGCATGAGGGAGAAGGCAATGAGGTAGCTGCCATAGGGAGACACAAGCATAGACATGAGGGGAGAACGTGCAAGGGTCTACAGACAGCAGTTTTCGTATATGGACCTGATGGATGACCAATGTCTCCATAGATTTCGATTCCAGAAGGACATCATGAGGGATCTGTGCAATCTCCTGTAGCCAGACCTCCAGCCTCAAACAAGGCTGAGGACAGTTCTGACCATTACATTCAAGGTGACCATAGCACTCAATTTCTATGCCACTGGATCTTTCCAAGCTGCTACAGCAGACATATTGAACGCACATAGCTCCATCCGTCAAGTGACAGATGCTTGCTATAAGAGAAGAAGGGATTACATTTCCTTCCCAATGAGCAGGGAGAAGGAGTTGAACAAGTCCCCTGGACCTGATGGCTTACATCCTAGGGTCTTAAAGAAGAAGCTGCAGAGATAATGGATGCATTGGTTGTAATCTATCAAAATTCCCTGGACTCTGGGGTGGTCCCAGCGGATTGGAAAACCGCAAATGTAACACCCCTATTTAAAAAAGGAGGCAGACAAAAAGCAGGAAACTATAGGCCAATTAGCCTAACATCTGTCGTTGGGAAAATGCTAGAGTCCATTATTAAGGAAGCAATAGCAGAACATTGGTCAGCATGGTTTTATGTTTGACACATTTGCTGGAGTTCTTTGAGGATGTAACGAGCAGAGTCTACTATTAAGGAAGCAGTAGCGGGACTTTTGGAAAAACATGATTCAATCAAGCAGAGGCAGCATGGTTTTATGAAAGAGAAATCATGTTTGAAAAGTTCACAGGAGTTCTTTGAAGATGTAACAAGCAGGGTGGATAAAGGGGAACCAGTGGATGTGGTGTATTTGGATTTCCAGAAGGCATTTGATAAGGTGCCACATAAGAGGTTACTGCACAAGATAAAAGCTCACGGGGTTGGGGGCAACCTCACCTCACTCGCTCATAGGCAGTGCCCCGGAATCGAGGAAGACTTGCTTCCACTTCTGAACTGAGTTCTTTGGTGGCTGAACAGTCCAATACGAGAGCCACAGACTCTGTCACAGGTGGGACAGATAGTTGTTGAGGGAAGGGGTGGGTAGGACTGGTTTGTCGCACCCTCTTTCCGCTGCCTGCGCTTGATTTCTGCATGCTCTCAGCGGTGAGATGCTCAGCGCCCTCTCGGATGCATTTCCTCCACTTAAGGCGGACTTGGGCCAGGGATTCCCAGGTGTCAGTGGGGATGTCACACTTTATCAGGGAGGCTTTGAGGGTGTCCTTGTAGCGTTTCCGCTGCCCACCTTTGGCTCGTTTGCCGTGAAGGAGTTCCGAGTAGAGCACTTGCTTTGGGAGTCTCGTGTCTGGCATGTGAATTATGTGGCCTGCCCAGCGGAGCTAATCGAGTGTGGTCAGTGAAATATTAGCATGGATAGAGGATTGGTTACCGAACAGAAAACAGAGAGTCGGAAAAAATGTGTCATTTTCCGTTTGGCAAACAGTGACTAGTGGGGTGCCGCAGGGATTGGTGCTGGGTCCTCAATTATTTCATCATCATTGGCAGTCCCTCGGGATCGAGGAAGACTTGCTTCCACTCTTAGCATGAAGGTGGCTGTACAGTCCGATACGAGAACCACAGTTTCTGTCACAGGTGGGACAGATAGTCGTTGAGGGAAAGGGTAGGCAGGGAGACTGGTTTGCCGCACGTTCCTTTTGCTGCCTGCGCTTGATTTCTGCATGCTCTCGGCGACGGCACTCGAGGAGCTCAGCACCCTCCCGAATGCACTTCCTTCACTTAGGGCGGTCTATGGCCAGGGACTCCCAGGTGTCGGTGGGGATGTCGCACTTTATCAGGGAGGCTTTGAGGGTGTCCTTGTAACGTTTCCTCTGCCCGCCTTTGGCTTGTTTGCCGTGGACGAGTTCCGAGTAGAGCGCTTGCTTTGGGAGTCTCGTGTCTGGCATGCAAACTATGTGGCCTTCCCAGCGGAGCAGATCAAGTGTGGTCAGTGCTTCAATGCTGGGGACGTTGGCATGGACGAGGACGCTAATGTTTGTGCGTCTGTCCTCCCAGGGGCTTTGCAGAATCTTGCGGAGACATCGCTGGTGGTCTTTCTCCAGCGACTTGAGGTGTCTACTGTACATGGTCCACGTCTCTGAGCCATACAGGAGAGCGGGTATTACTATGGCCCTGTAGACCATGAGCTTGGTGACAGTTTTGAGCTTGAGGGACTGATCTTCAAACACTCTTTTCCTCAGGTTGCCGAAGACTGCACTGATGCACTGGAGGCGGTGTTGGATCTCATCATCAATGCCTGCTCTTGTTGATAGGAGGCTACTGAGGGAAAGTGGTCCACGTTGTCCACGGCCACGCCATGGATCTTGATGTTTGGGGGGCAGTGCTGTGCGGCGAGGACAGGCTGGTGTAGGACCTTTGTCTTACTAATGTTTAGCGTAAGGCCCATGCTTTCATACGCCTCGGTAAATATATGGAGTTCAGCCTCTGTGTGTACACAGACTCAGGCGTCGTCCGCGTACTGTAGCTCGACGATAGAGGTTGGAGTGGTCTTGGACCTGGCCTGGAGATGGCGAAGGTTGAACAGCTTCCCACTGGTTCTGTAGTTTAGCTCCACTCCAGCGGGGAGCTTATCGACTGTGAGGTGGAGCATGGCTGCGAGGATGATTGAGAAGAGGGTTGGGGCGATGACGCAGCCCTGCTTGACCCGGTCCGGACATGAATTGGGTCTGTGATGGATCCATTGATAAGGATCACGGCTTGCATGTCATCGTGGAGCAGGCAGAGTATGGTGACTTACTTTAGGGGGCATCCGAAACGAAGAAGGACACTCCATAGACCCCCGTGGTTGACAGTGTCAAAGGCCTTTGTAAGTTCAAAGAAAGCCATGTATAAGGGCTGGCACTGTTCCCTGCATTTTTCCTGCAGCTGTTGAGCTGCAAAAATCATGCCTGCCCCCAAACAAACCAGGACCACCTACCACCGAGGGCGCTACCCAGCACCGAGCCTGCGGCCAACACCTCGCTGTAGGCAAGTAGGCCCATATAGCAGTGCCTGGTCTCCAGTCATCCTGGACCCCCTTGTCACTGGACCAAGACCTTGCTCAGCTAAGCCCGTGTGGTAGCCAGCGTGCAACAATCACTCCACGTTAAAATAAATCATGCACAGGCATCTTCCACTCCTCGAACATGAAGTTCGGGACCTGGAACGTCAGGACCCTCATGGACAACCCCAACAGTGACAGACCGGAACGCCGCACCGCCATAGTTGCTCAGGAACTTAGACACTTTGATATCGACATCGCAGCCCTAAGAGAGACCCGGCGGTCAGGGGAAGGCCAGTTCAAGGAACAAGGTGGAGGTTACACCTTCTTCTGGAAAGGGAAACCAGAGGCAGAATGCCACCGCCACGGAGTCGGCTTCGCCATCAAAAACGAGCTGGTCGACCGCCTCAAAGACTCCCCCTGCAGGACTAACGAACGCCTCATGACGCTTCGACTCACCCTATCCCGGAACCAGTGCGCCACGGTCATCAGTGCTTATGCCCCAACACTCGATGCAACAGATGAGGCCAAAGAGGGTTTTTACTCCGACCTCGAAAAATCCCTTACCTACGTCCCCGTGGGCGACAAACTGATCCTCCTCGGCGACTTCAACACCAGGGTTGGCAGGGACACAGACCTCTGGGGAGGCGTGATTGGCAGAGAGGGGATAGGGAAAGCCAACTCCCAGCGGTACCCTACTCCTGACAAAATGTCTAGAGCATGAACTTGTCATCACCAACACCTTGTTCCGCCAGATAGACAAATACAAGGCATCGTGGCAACACCCTCGCTCCAAACACTGGCATCTGCTCGACTATGTCATCGTATGAGCCAGGGATCTCAAGGATATGCGCATCACCTGTGCCATGACAGAAGCTGACGACTGCTGGACAGACCACCGCCTAATCAGATCTTGGATGAAGGGACCGAGTGTAATGTAGCCAAGTTTGCTGATGATACAAAGATGTGTGGGAAAGCAAATTGTGAGGAGGACACAAATAATCTGCAAAGGGATATAGGGCTAGACTTTCCACTTTTGTGCAGATCACCCAAAATTGGGTGTTATTTCCAGTATTGGCGGCTAATATGGGTTTTGAGATTGCAGGATTTTCGCCCATTTTCAAAACCCCAACTTTCCACTTTATAAAATGGGTGTTACCAAGAGCAATGGGAAATGGACATTAGTGGTAAATTTTTTGACCTTCTGCTGTAAAATGTCGGCATCCATAGCAACGCCATGGCAAAGGTCGTTTCCCGCATTTCGCGAGGTCATCAATACATGCGCAGAAGAGGAGAGAGAGAGAGAGAGGGAGCAGAGAGGAACTGAAAGTGTGTGTGGGTGTGTTATATGGTTGTTTGGCTGTTGTGGGAGTAGGAGGGAGATTTACCAGAGCAAAAATAATTGAGTGCACAAATAACGTTCTTCACACAGCGATTTTGGGGAAAAAAATATAGCTAAATTGGAAGGGATAGAGGAGGCGACATAGCATGCTGTGGACACTGAGGATGCTGGCGAAAGCAGTGAGGTGGGAGAGGAACTATTGGGAGGACAAAAACAAGCTTGGAGATTCTCCGATGAGGCAAATGCCTCCCTCCTGTAAGAGATGGAGTCACACTGAGGTCAATTGACCCGGGATGGGCATGGGAAGCCCACCCCAAAGGTTTACTAGAAGATTTGGGCCGACATAGCTGAGGTGGTCTCGTCGCTGACGAACGAGGTGCATGAGGGCAACCAGTGCAGCAAGCGCTGGAACAACCTTGTCGGATCCGCCAGAGTATTACATTTATTTACATGTACTTATATATTTATATAATTTGAATTGTAAGTGTAATGAGTGATCAAAATCAGATGTGATGTCTTGCACTTATACCGGGAATGTTTTACTCAAAGCCTGCATTAACGGTGTACCTCTTTAGATAAAGAATGATCATTTTCATAATAATCATGATTACATCTGTTGGTTATGTGTTGTATCAGTACCTAGTAATGATCTCATGCAATGATCTCATGCCATGTCGTACTGGTGACAGCTTTTACAAAAGAAGCTTTCGAAGAATAGGGCCGAGCAGCGGCGAACGAATGGCGGGGAGCTGGTGCTGGTACTCGTGGGGAGCCACCCCCAGTCAGCCATGCAAGCAGCAGCAGAACCTGATGTGATGCCACGTGAGTAAAGTATACACCATTGCGTGATGTAAAGTCAATAGATGCCACACCCACTCATATCCGAACAATAATATACGACAACATTTTTATGAATCATCTATCTAAATAATGACGGCCTCATGAAAATCATTGTAATGCAAAATTTGGTCATGGTCATAAAATGTGATGTCTGCGATGATTTTGAAAGTGCTTTTGTCGTGCATATGCTGTGTGTAGCGCTGGAATCACCTTGTGACCCAAGCACCATTTTATCCTCTAATAACCTCATTTATGTTTCGTAGCTCAGCCAGCAGCGCGGCCCCATGCAACACCACCGAGCCAAGAATCTGCGGATCTGGCGGCGGTTTCACCAGGGGATCATCAATATGGTGTTGAGGAGCCCCGGATCTCGCCCGTGGAGCTCCAGGGTGCCTTCTCCACAGATGACAGTGCCAACTTCGAGGAGCATGCATCGCCAAGCTCCAGAATCCATTCGACATCGATGACATCTAGTTCTGCTGCGGCCATGCCCTCTTCCACCATGGAGGATAGTGGGCCCAAGCACTTTGCTGCAGGGCACCCCAAGCATCTCCATGATGGCACCGACCATGCGGAGGTTGGTTTGACGCAGTAGGACTGCTCCACGAGCGGCAGATCTGAGCAGGGACATGGTACACTTGTCCAAGAGGAATGTTGAGATAGGTCAGCAGATCCTCCAGACAATGGGGGGCATATCCCAACAGCTGGCCTGCATGTTGGCCACCATGCCATGGATGGTGGAGGCCCTCGACGTGATAGCCAGGAACACTGGTGCCTGAGGGCTCCCAGTGGTCCCGGAGCTCAGCACTGCACCCCAAGCTGCCGCACCCCCATTGCCAAAGACACATGAGAGCCAGGAGGAAGGTCTTGACACCCCCATTGGCAATGACACATGAGATCCACAAGGAAGGTCTTGCTTCTGGCTCAAAGGACGTTCCCTCCTCGGGACCGTCCTCTTCTGTAGCCGTCCAACCAGCGGCTCTGCCGTCATCCCTCCCAATGAAGCAGAGCCTGATGAGCTCCTCAGCAAGATGGCTTGGAGTCAGGAGGGGAAGGGGAAGGGCTAGAGATGGGGAGGAGAATCGGGGAAGGAAAGGAAAGTGAGGTGCATGGCTGCAAGAAACATAGAAACATAGAAAATAGGTGCAGGAGTAGGCCATTTGGCTCTTCGAGCCTGCACCACCATTCAATAAGGTCATGGCTGATCATTCCCTCAGTACCCCTTTCCTGCTTTCTCTCCATACCCATTGATCTCTTTAGCCATAAGGGCCATATCTAACTCCCTCTTGAATCTATCCAATGAACTCGCATCAACAACTCTCCACGGTAGGGAATTCCACAGGTTAACAACTCTCTGAGTGAAGAAGTTTCTTCTCATCTCAGTCTGAAATGGCCTACCCCTTATCCTAAGACAGTGTCCCCTGTTTCTGGACTTCCCCATCATCGGAAAATTCTTCCCGCATCTAACCTGTCCAGTCCCGTCAGAATCTTGTAAGTTTCTATGAGATCCCCTCTCATCCTTCTAAACTCCAGTGTATAAAGGCCCAGTTGATCCAGTATTTCCTCATATGTCAGTCCCGCCATCCTGGGAATCAGTCTGGTGAACCTTCGCTGCACTCCCTCAGTAGCAAGAACGTCCTTCCTCAGATTAGGAGACCAAAACTGAACAAAATATTCTAGGTGAGGCCTCACCAAGGCCCTGTACAACTGCAGTAAAACCTCCCTGCTCCGATACTCAAATCCCCTAGCTATGAAGTCCAACATATCATTTGCCTTTTTCACCGCCTGCTGTACCTGCATGCCAACTTTTAATGACTGATGAACCATGAAATCCAGGTCTCGTTGCACCTCCCTCTTTCTTAATCTGCCGACATTCAGATAATATTCTGCCTTCGTGTTTTTGCCCCCAAAGTGGATAACCTCACATTGATCAACATTATACTGCATCTGCCATGCATTTGCCCACTCACATAACCTGTCCAAGTCACCCTGCAACCTTTTAGTGTCCTCCTCATAGCTCACACCACCACCCAGTTTATTGTCATCTGCAAACTTGGTGATATTACACTCAATTCCTTCATCTAAATTATTAATGTATATTGTAAAGAGCTGGGGTCCCAGCACTGAGCCCTGTGGCACTCCACTAGTCACTGCCTGCCATTCTGAAAAGGACCCGTTTATCCCGACTCTCTGCTTCCTGTCTGCCAACCAGTTCTCTATCCACATCAGTACATTACCCCCAATACCATGTGCTTTGATTTTGCACACCAATCTCTTGTGTGGGACCTTGTCAAAAGCCTTTTGAAAGTCCAAATACACCACATCCACTGGTTCTCCCTTGTCCACTCTGCCAGTTACATCCTCAAAGAATTCCAGAAGATTCGTCAAGCATGATTTCCCTTTCATAAATCCATGCTGACTTGGACCGATCCTGTCACTGCTTTCCAAATGCACTGCTATTTCATTTTAATAATTGATTCCAACATTTTCCCCACTACTGTTGTCAGGCTAACCGGTCTATAATTAGCCGTTTTCTCTCTCCCTCCTTTTTTAAAAAGTGGTGTTACATTAGCTACCCTCCAGTCCACAGGAACTGGTCCAGAGTCGATAGACTGTTGGAAAATGATCACCAATCCACTATTTTTATGGCCACTTCCTTAATACTCTGGGCTGCAGACTATCAGGCCCCGGGGATTTATCGGCCTTCAATTCCATCAATTTCCCTAACACAATTTCCCACTTTATAAGGATATCCTTCAGTTCCTGCTTCTCACTACACACTCGGTCCCCTAGTATTTCCGGAAGGTTATTTGTGTCTTCCTTCGTGAAAACAGAAACAAAATATTTGTTTAACTGATCCGCCATTTCTTTGTTCACCATTATAAATTCACCTGAATCTGACTGCAAGGGACCTACGTTTATCTTCACAAATCTTTTTCTCTTCACATATCTATAGAAGCTTTTGCAGTCAGTTTTTATGTTCCCAGCATGCTTCCTTTCATACTCTATTTTCCCCCTCCTAATTAAATCCTTTGTCCTCCTCTGCTGTATTACAAAATTCTCCCAGTCCTCAGGTTTGCTGCTTTTCTCGCCAATTTATATGCCTCTTCCTTGGATTTAACACTTTCCTGAATTTTCCTTGTTAGCCACGGTTGAGCCACCTTCCCTTTTTATACTTTTACACCACACAGGGATGTACAATTGTTGTAGTTCATCCATGTGATCTTTAAATGTCTGCCATTGCCTATCCACGGTCAACCCTTTGAGTATCATTCACCAGTCTATCCTAGCCAATTCACATCTCATACCGTCGAAGTTTCCTTTCTTTAAGTTCAGGACCCTAGTCTCTGAATTAACTGTGTCACTCTCCATCTTAATGAAGAATTCTACCGTATTATGGTCACTCTTCCCCAAGGGGCCTTGCATGACCAGATTTCTAATTAATTCTCTCTCATTACACAAGACCCAGTCAAGGATGGCCTGCTCTCTATTTGGTTCCTCGACGTATTGGTCTAGAAAACCATCCCTTATACACTCCAGGAACTCCTCCTCCACAGTATTGCTACCAGTTTGGTTAGACCAATCAATATGTAGCTTAAAGTCATCCATGATAATTGCTGTACTCTTATTGCATGCGTCCCTAATTTCCTGTTTGATGCTGTCCCCAACCTCCCTACTACTGTTTGGTCATCTGTACACAACTCCCACGAATGTTTTCTGCCCTTTGGTGTTTTTTTAGCTCTACCCATATAGATTCCACATCATCCAACTAATGTCCTTCTTTACTTTTGCGTTAATCTCCTCTTTAACCAGTAACGCTACCCCACCTCCTTTTCCTTCCTGTTTATCCTTCCTGAATATTGAATACCGCTGGATGTTGAGTTCCCAGCCTTGGTTACCCTGGAGCTATGTCTCTGTAATCTCAATTACATCATATCCGTTAACAGCTATCTGCACAGTTAATTCATCCACCTTTTTACGAATGCTCCTCACATTGAGACTCAGAGCGTTCAGGCTTGTTTTTTTAACACTCTTTGACCTTTTCGAATTATGTTGTAATGTGGCCCATTTTGATTTTTGCCGTTGATTTCTCTGCCCTCCACTCTTGTTTTTCTCCTTCCTACATTTTGCTTCTGCCCCCTTTTTACTTCCCTCTGTCTCCCTGCATAGATTCGCATCCCCCTGCCATTTTAGTTTAAACCCTCCCCAACAGCACCAGCAAACACTCGGCCTAGGACATTGGTTCCGGTCCTGCCCAGGTGCAGACCGTCTGGTTTGTCCTGGTCCCACCTCCTCCAGAACCGGTTCCAATGTCCCAGGAATTTGAATCCCTCCCCCTTGCACCATTCCTCAAGCCATGTATTCATCTGCGCTATCCTGCGATTCCTGCTCTGACTAGCACATGGCACCGGTAGCAATCCTGAGATTACTACCTTTGAGGTCCTACTTTTTAATTTAACTCCTAGCTCCCTAAATTCAGCTTGCAGGACACCATCCAATTTTTTACCTATATCATTTATAACTATATGCACCACGACAGCTGGCTGTTCACCCTCCCCCTCCAGAATGCGCTGCAGCCGCTCCGAGATGTCCTTGACCCTTGCACCAGGGAGGCAACATACCATCCTGGAGTCTCGTTTGTGGCTGCAGAAATGCCTATTGTCATGTTTGTAACCTTCACATAACTGTAACCCTTATGTAACAACACTGTACACTGTATACACCTGAGTAATGCACACCTTGACCACAGGGGGTGAACTTGTGGGAGACACCCCTCACCTGGTCATCCAGATATATAAAGGGAGGTCCCACGCAGGGTCAGTACTTCTTGGTCCTGGGAATAAAGGTTCAGGTCACATAGTGACTTTGTCTGCAGTACATGCCTCATGTGATTCTATAGTAAGATGTAAGGACACCACATTTGGCGACGAGAAATGGGAATCAATGACCCACAAGGATGGCCACCGGTAGCACAGAGGAATGGTACTGTGTTGGTGAGGACTGGGACAATTTCATTGAGAGGCTCCAGCAGAGCTTTGTCACGAAGGACTGGCTGGGAGAGGAAGCGGCTGACAAGCGGAGGACGCATCTACTGACCAGTTGTGGATCCAAGACGTATGCGCTGATGAAAGACCTGCTCGCACCTGAGAAGCCGGCGGACAAGTCTTTTGAAGAGCTCAGCACTCTGATCGGTGAGCACCTCAAACCGGCGAACAGTATACACATGGCCCGGCACTGGTTCTACACACACCGGCGTCGGGAGGGACAAAGCATATCGGACTTCGTTGCGGACCTTCGGCGTTTGGCCAGCCTCTGTAAGTTCACAGATGCCTGCAGCAGGGAGATGTTAAGGGATTTCTTCATTGAGGGCATTGGTGCTTCCAGGATTTTCAGGAAGCTTATTGAGACCAAGGACTTGACTTTGGAAAGTGCAACATTGATAGCTCAGACCTACATGGCAGGGGAAGAGGAGTCCAAGATAATTTACGCGCGCAGCCCTGGTTCCAACGTGGTGATGGACCAGGGACTTAACATTGTAAATGAGATTCAGAACCCTGCAGGCAGGCAAGGGCAATTCGACACCGCCCAGGCAGCAACAGGCTCTAGGGTGGGCCAGCAACAGAGACAATGGCAGCGGGATCGGCAATTCACGCCATCACAAGGGACAATCGACACTCAGCAACAGAGTTCTCAGGAGTAATCAAAGAGACAATCAGAGAGGAATGCCTGTTAACAGTTCCTTTGTTCACAACAATCTCAGCTCATGCTGGAGGTGCGGTGGCAAACATGCCGCGAGAACGTGTAGGTTTCTGCAATTTATCTGCAGAAACTGTAACTTCAGTGGACATCTGGCCTGAATGTGAAGAAAGCCCGTAGCGTGGCTAGTTTATGAGGCAGAGGAACCAGACGAGGGGTCTGCAAGGCAGGGTGATGCTTGGGGCAAAGCTATGGACGCTGAAGTACAGCGGGTTCCTGTGGCAGACATCCACAGCTCGTATACCAAAATGCCACCAATGATGATGAAAGTTCTATTAAATGGCATCCCGGTACGCATGGAGCTGGACACAGGAGCCAGCCAGTCACTTATGAGTGCCCAACAATTTGAAAAACTATGGCCACTCAAAGCTAACAGGCCCAAACTGGAATGCATTGATACGCAGTTACGGACGTACACCAGAGAGTACTAGGCAGTGCAAACTTGGTGGTCACACACAATGGATCGGAGAACTGGCTGCCACTCTGGATTGTCCCGGGGAATGGTCCCACGCTCTTGGGGAGGAGCTGGTTAGCTGAGGTGAACTGGAAATGGGGGGATGTGCACGCCATTTCATCTGTGGAGCGAAGTTCATGCTCACAGGTCCCACAGAAATTCGAGCCACTTTTTCAACCAGGTATCGGGACTTTTAAGGGCACCAAAGTAGTGATACGCATCACCCCGGACGCCAGACCAATGCACCACAAAGCCAGAGCCGTGCTGTATGTGATGCGTGAGAGAATTGAGAGTGAGTTGGACAGGCTGCTAAGAGAGGGCATAATTTCTCCTGTTGAATTCAGTGACTGGGCAAGCCCCATCGTTCCTGTCCTTAAAGCGGATGGCTCGGTCAGGACTACAAGGCCACCATCAACCGAGTGTCACTACAGGACCAATACCCACTTCCGAGAGCGGAGGATCTTTTTGCCACACTGGCAGGTGGCAAGCTGTTCACCAAGTTGGACCTCACTTCAGCCGACATGACTCAGGAACTGGCTGAAGAATCCAAGCTTCTGACCACCATCACTACGCACAAGGGGCTATTCGTTTACAACAGGTGTCCGTTTGGCATTCGTTCAGCGGCCGCTATCTTCCAGAGGAACATGGAAAGCTTGCTTAAATCCACCCCTGGAACAATCGTATTCCAAGATGACATCCTAATCATGGGTCGAGACACCGAGAAACACCTCCACAACCTGCTGCGCCGACTGGACCGGGTAGGCTTGCGACTAAAGAAGTCCAAGTGTGTGTTTTTGGCCCCAGAGATCGAGTTTTTGGGCAGGAGGGTAGCCGCAGATGGGATCCGGCCTACCGAATCCAAAACAGAGGTGATCCGTCGTGCACCCAGGCCCGGCAACACATCAGAGTTGCGGTCATTTCTGGGACTATTTAACTACTTCAGGAACTTTCTGCCGAACTTAAGCACATTGTTGGAGCTGCTGCACATGCTCCTGCATAAGGGTTGTGAATGGTTTTGGGGGGACTGTCAGGAACGGGCTTTCAATCGGGCATGGAATCTGCTTTGTTCTAACAAGCTGTTGGCCTTGTACAACCCCTGTAAGAAACTGGTTTTAACATGTGATGCATCATCCTATGGGGCTGGGTGCGTGTTGCAGCAGAGTAATGATGAGGGCCAACTCCAACCTGTGGCTTATGCCTCCAGGTCACTTTCCCAGGCAGAACGGGGATATGGGATGATTGAAAAGGAAATACTCGCATGTGTCTACAGGGTGAAAAAGATGCACCAGTACCTTTTTGGCAGAAGGTTCGAGTTAGAAACGGACCACAAACCGTTAACATCCCTGTTGTCCGACAGCAAGGCTGTCAATGCCAATGTGTCAGCTCGCATACAGCGGTGGGCCCTCACGCTGGCTGCGTATGACTACACCATACGGCACCAACCAGGCACCGAAAATTGCACTGACGCGCTCAGCAGGCTCCCACTGGCGACCACCGAGGGGGCGTTGGAGCAAAGCGCGGAGATGGTCATGGCCATTGAGGCTTTCGACATCGCAGGCTCCCCCATCACAGCCCGCCAGATCAAAATCTGGACCAACAGAGATCCCCTCCTTTCCTTGATAAAGAAATGTGTCCTGACCGGGGATTGGGCGCCCGCACACGGGGCATGCCCCGAGGAGGTCAGGCCGTTTCACAGACGGATGGACGAGCTCTCTGTCCAAGCCGACTGCCTGCTATGGGTCAGCCGGGTAGTCTTGCCCCAGAAAGGAAGGGAAGCATTCATCAGGGAACTCCACAGCGAGCACCCTGGCATCGTGCTAATGAAGGCCATTGCCCGGTCACATGTATGGTGGCCAGGAATTGACTCAGACCAAGAACACTGGGTTCGCAGGTGCACGACGTGTGCTCAGCTGGGAAATGCCCCCAGGGAGGCCCCACTCAGCCTGTGGCCCTGGCCCACCAGGCCATGGTCACGTATTCACGTAAGCTACGCGGGCCCGTTCATGGGAAAAATGTTCCTCATTGTTGTCGATGCATACTCGAAATAGATCGAGTGCATCATATTGAATTCGTGCACGACATCCACCACCGTGGAGAGTCTGCGTACGGTCTTTGCGACCCACAGCTTGCCGGACATCCTTGTTAGCCACAAGGGCCCATGTTTCACTAGCTATGAATTCCAGGAGTTTATGTCGGGTAATGGTAGCAAACACGTCAGGACAGCACCGTTCAAGCCGGCTTCCAATGGTCAGGCGGAACGTGCGGTCCAAATCATTAAATAGGGCATGCTCCGGATTCAAGGACCCTCCCTTCAGTACTGCCTATCGCACCTCCTGCTGGCCTATAGGTCCCGGCCGCATTCGCTCACGGGAGTCCCGCCCGCGGAACTACTTATGAAACGCATTCTTAAAATGCAGCTGTCCCTCATTCATCCAGCCCTGTCAGACATTGTTGAGGGCAAGCGCCAGTCCCAAATCGAGTGCCATGATCGCAACTCAGTGGGGAGATGCATAGAAATCGATGACCCCGTATATGTTCTCAATCATGCTTTGGGACCCAAGTGGCTTGAGGGTACTGTAATTGGCAAAGAGGGGAATAGGGTCATAGTGGTCAGACTTAACAATGGGCAGATATGCCACAAACATCTGGACCAAGTAAAGAAAAGGTTCAGCATGGACACTGAGGAACCTGAGGAAGATCATGAGATGTCACCCACACCACTGCCAGTGAACGAGCAACAAGGATATTCACCAGCATGCACAGTCCCTGCGGCCAGCCCGGACAGGCTGGAATCACCTCAGACGACAGAGATGCATGCCAAGGCCCAACCACCAGAGCCCCAACTGCGGCGCTCCACGAGAGAGCGTCGACCGCCTGAAAGACTCAATCTTTGACCCAAAGATGTTGGGGGGAGGTGATGTCATGTTTGTAACCTCCACATAACTGTAACCCTTATGTAACAACACTGTACACTGTATACACCTGAGTAATGCACACCTTGACCACAGGGGGTGAGCTTGTGGGAGACACTCCTCACCTGGTCATCCAGGTATATAAAGGGAGGTCCCACGCAGGGTCAGTACTTCTTGGTCCTGGGAATAAAGGTTCAGGTCATGTAGTGATTTTGTCTGCAGTATATGCCTCGTGTGATTCTATAGTAAGGTGCAAGGACACCACACCTATCTATTCCTCTTACAATAGAATCCCCTATCACTATAGCTCTCCCACTTATTTGCTGCTGCTGCCTTCCCCTGATGAGCTACCTCCTTCAACAGTACCCAAAATGGTGTCTTGGAGGGAGGTGACCGCAGGGGACCCTTGCACTATCTGCCTTCCATTGCTCTTCCTGATGGTCACCCATTTCCTGTCTGGCTGTGCAACCTTTAACTGCGATGTGACCAACTCACTAAACGTGCTATTCATGACATCCTCAGCATCACGGATACTCCAGAGTGAATCCATCCGCAGCTCCAGTACCACAATGTGGTCTGTCAGGAGCCGCAGCTGGATACACTTCCCGGACATGTAGTAGTCAGGGACACTGGTAGTGTCCCTGATTTCCCACATAGCACAGGGGGAGCATGACACGGGTCTGGGCTCTCCTGCCATGACTTAACCCTTAGATTAACTTAATTGTAACAATGCCAAATGTTTCTTACTGCAAAGAAAAATAAAAGATCAAATACTCACCAACCAGCCAATCACTTACCCGCTTGACTGTGACGTCCCACTTTGATTTCTTCTTACATCTTTGTTTACCTTCTGCCCCTGCCCCTGCACCAACTAGCTTCCTCCGACTCTCGGTCCTTTATAGGCCGCTCGACTGCCCGAACTCCCGCTCCTGTGGTCGCCTCCTCCGACTTTCGGGCCTTTATAGGCCGCACGAATGCCCGAACTCCAGCTCCTGTGGCCGCCTCTTTCGACTCTGGGGCCTTTGTAGGCCGCTCAATGGCCCAAACTCCCGCTCCTGTATGATGACCCTTGACCTCCTGAATCACGGGAATCGAGCATTGCCATGCCGTTGCTAAGGACGGCCATACTGTATGGCAGAAGGTCAAAAAATTTAACGCTACCACCCATTTGATATCGCTCGCGGTAACGCCCATTTTCAAAAATGGAAACTAGGTGCTTTGAAAATGGGCGACAAGTCGGCGATCTGAAAATCCTTTTTTAACACCCACGCTGGAAATTACACCCATTTTTCGGCGATAAGCACAAGAGTGGAGGTTCTAGCCCATGGACTTATTTTGCCATATTTACAAATCAAGCTTAACCACTTGCTTTCTGTTTCAAAGAGGATACCTTCGCTCTCGAACAGAACCTTCCAAACATGGTATTGAACTTAGACTCATTCTAGGCTGATCCTGAGGAAAATTTTCCTCCAAGAGATACCCTTGATATACATTTGAACTCTCTACAACTTCAAACTGTTTGTCTGCCTGACTCGGACTCAGACTTAAATTCTGACTTTCTCTTGGACTTGTTTCCAGTACATTTGATGGAGGATATGATATGGTACTTTACTTGTATAAAAATATCCAATGAGTCAGAATTAATCGAATCATTCCAACCTTCAACTCCTTCCACGTCTGTCGGTAAAATATGATCAATGTGAACAAACTTAACCTGTCCATGATCAACCATCTTGACCAAATATGTGCATGGACCACATACCTTTACCACTCTTCCTGCTAACCACTTTAACCATTTATGGTGATGGTTCTTCACTCTCACCTTCTGATTTAATTTCACACTTCTCTCTTTACTCTGCCTCTATCATGATTCTCTTTCTGTCATAATTATTTCTCTTCTACGGACGGTGTCAAGTTTGGTTTTAACAACGAGAATCTGGTTCATGGCTGTCGTTTGAGAAACAACTCTGCTAGTGTTCTACCAGTAGTTGTATGAGAAGTATTACAATACGTAATTAGAAAATTAGCCAATTTGTGGTCCAATGACAACTGTCGTTTCTTTGGATTTGGAACCAACATCTGTTTGATGAGGGCACGTTTTACAATTTGTACTGTGCGCTCTGCTGCACCATTTGAAGCAGAGTGTTATAGTGGAACCTTGATATGTTTCACACCATTTTTGCTCATGAACTGTGCAAATTCTTCTGAACAAAATTGTGGTCCATTATCAGAAACAATTTCTTCTGAGAGGCCAAATGAAGAAAATAATCTTCGCAAAATGTCTAATGTTTTTCTTGTTGTTACTTTCCGCATTGGAAACACCTCGACCCATTTTGAATGGTTATCAATCACAATGAGCAATTGTTTTCCTTCCAGCTCAGCAAAATCGATATGTAACCTTTTGCTACACCCTGGGAGGCCATTTCCATGGCTGTAATGGTACTGATGGTGGTTTCTTGCTTACCGATTGACATGTCGTACACTGACTGACGAAGTACTCTATATCTTTATCTAGACTTGGTCACCATAAGTAACTGTGTGCAAAACTCTTGGTCAAGCACATTCCCAGGTGCTGGTCATGAAGATCTCCTAATAATTTAGACCTGAATTTATTTGGTATAACCACTCTTGCACCCCACATGATACAATCTTTAGCGACTGATAATTCATTTCTACGAATCAAGAAACAATGAATATCTTTGTCTGTTACCTGGTTTGGCCAGCCATTTGTGATGTAATCATCCACCTTTGACATCACTGGATCACGTTTGGTTGCTCTACCAATTTCTTCAGCTCTGACTGGCAGTTCATCAATGTATGGAAAATAGAACACTATCGGATGTAACTTGTGATGGGGAAGGCAACCTAGACATAGCATCAGCATTACTGTGATTAGCTGATCATCTGTATTCAATATCATATGTATATGCTGACAAAATCAAAGCCCATCTCTGCATTTGGGCTGCAGCTAATGTTGGAACTGGGGACTTTGGATGAGGATTGCTGTCAGGAGCTTACGGTATGTAATGGTGGTAAACTTACGACCATACAAGTAATAGTAGAACTTCTTGACCCCAAAAATTAATGCTAAAGCTTTCCTTTCGATTTGCGCATCATTACGCTCACTGGCACTGAGAGTGCGTGAAGCAAAAGCAATTGGTCTCTCCTCCCCACTATGTAGTACATGAGAGATCGCTGCCCCAGCTCCATGTGGAGAGGCATCACATGCTAGCTTGATCTCCTTAGATATGCCACAATGAACTAACATGGTGCTCCCTACTAATTGGCTTTTACACTCCTTGAATGCTGTGCCACATTGTTCTGACCACTTCCAATAGACCTGTTTTTTCAATTGTTCATTCAGTGGATGTAAAACTGTAGCCAAATTTGCTAGGAACTTGCCATAATAGTTCAAAAGACCCAAAAATGATCGAAGTTCAGTGAAATTCTTGTGAGTGGGTGCATTTATGATTGCATCCCTTGGTTGGATGTAAACCATCTTTGTGTATTCTGTGCCCTAAGTACTCCACTGAATTTTGAAATAACTCACACTTGTGAGCAGTCACTTGTACTCTGTGCTTCTCAACCATTTGAGGACTTAATTCAATATGTTATTATGAATTTGCCTGTTTGGTGCTGAAATTAGTATGTCATCCAAATAACATACTACCCCTTCAATACCTTGCAAAATCTGGTTCATCACCCCTTGGAATATGGCGGGGGCAGAAGACACTCCAAATGGTAGCCTATTAAATTGATATGGGCCTCGATGAGTATTTATAGTCAAGCATGACTTGGACGCCCCATCTAGTTCAAGTTGTAAGTAGGCATTTGTAAGATCCAACTTTGAGAAAATCTGACCACCTGTCAGTGTTGTAAACAAATCTTCTACATTTGGCAATGTATTGGGAAGATTACCCTCTAGAACCTGGTTTACGGTTACTTTATAATCACCACACAACACAACCTTACCTTACCATTGCACTTAGGTACAACAACAATGGGTGTAGCCCAAGTACATAGATCTATCTTCGAGATAATGTTCTCAGTTGCTAGTCTTTTCAGTTCTTGCTCAACTTTCTCCTTGAGTTCATATGGTATGGACCGTGGCTTGCAGTAAACTGGTCTTCTTTCCTTCTGTACCCTGACACTCGCTTGGAGGCCTTGGATCGGACTGCCTGTTTCGCAGAACAGCTTCAGATACTTCTTGATGACATCATCCTTTGCTGTAATCTCATTTCAACACAAAAAAATCTCACTCCAATCCAGCTTCAGTGATCGCACCCAATTTCTTCCTAGTAAGGCAGGCTTGTCTCCTGCCACTACTAATAGAGGCAAGCTCTGAAATTGTTCCTTGTATTTCACTGGTACGCTGATACAATCTGCCACAGGAATGTTCTCTCCCAAGTAGCCTTGCAGTTCTATCTTGGATTTCTCCAATGGGAAATCACGCAATTTGTCGAGGTATAGCAATTCCAGTACTACAGTCACGGATGCACCAGTGTTGATTTCCATGGGTATCTTGGTTCCTGCAACATGTACTTGGTTGATGATACTTTTCGAATCGCTGTTAGATACCTTCATGCTCCTGATGATGTGTAGCTCTAAAACCTCCTCGTCCTCTTGTTTTTCTTCCATGCTATGTAGTCTCTGGGGATTTCTACTTATAGCTTTGAAAGTTGGTTCACTCTTCAGTCGGCATGCCTTCGCAAGATGCCCAGTTTTCCTGCAGAAAAAACACTCTGCTTTCACATATGGACAACTTTGAGCAAGCAATGTGTTGTCCCAGGACCGATAGCATGACTTCAATGCTCTGTTACCATTGCCAGTTGCTGAGATCTTGGGGCCCAACTGCCTTTTACTTTTAACCTGCAGGTGATTCACCTCGGTTGTCTGACAACTGGAAATGGTACAAAATTATCAGGAATATTGGTTGGCCATGTCCATTGACATAGGTGTCTGACAAGCTAAATCAAAAGTCAAGTTAGGAGTTGTCAATAACTTTCTTCTGATCGCATCATTTTTCATCCCACAAACAAAGCGGTCACACAATGCTCGGTCCTGAAATTTTCTGAAATTACAGTGAATAGATAGCTTTTTTAAAACTACAATGTACTCACTGATACATTTATCGGTTAACTGATCTCGCATTCCGAAATGACAACTTTCAGCAATTTCCAGGGGCTCAGGACTGTAGTGCTGTTCTAACTTTGCTTAAGTGATGTGTCCTTTGGCTTGAGAGGCACAAGCAAATTTTTCAGGGTTTCATGCACCTCAGGGTCTGCTTCAGTTAAGAAAATAGCCCATTTTCTTTCCAACACAACCCGGTTATGGTTTTCATCATCGGGGACTTCGACGATACCATTTGTGGTGAAAAATATTTCTAGCCGCTCCACATAAGCTCCGCAACTTTCACGGTCGCGTTTAAATTCCCCCAAGCGCCCTATTATTCACAGAGGCACGGCCATCTGTACTCTGGCAGTTCAGCCAAGTGTGCTTGTAATATACCCTGGATTTATAACTGTTAATCAAAACAGAGAAGCTCTCAAAATCTCTCTGTCAGATGGCTGAATCATCCACCAACAAAAATTTCAAGTCGGTTATCCGATTATCCTATCCTTCATCGGCAATGTTATGTTTTCGGTACAATCTCACAAACCCACAGGCTTGAAGATGTCTGATAACTTCAGGAACCTGTCACGTGTCTTGATCTCTATTGTTGTAAACAGCAATGGCTGCAATACCACAGTAGTCCACTGGGCGGAGCTATATATATTATAATGCACATGGCATCTCAGGGGTCCCACTACGTGATGTTTGACATGAGAAAAAGTTGGGTGAAGTGCAAGCCTAATTGCCAAGGGGATGGAGTATAAAAGCAGGGAATCCTTGCTACAGTTATATCGGGTATTGGTGAGGCCACACCTGGAATACTGCGTGCAGTTTTGGCTTCCATATTTACGAAAGGATATACTTGTTTTGGAGGCAGTTCAGGGAAGGTTCACAGTTTGATTCCGGAGATGAGGGGGTTGACTTATGAGGAAAGGTTGAGTAGGTTGGGCCTCTACTCATTGGAATTCAGAAGAATGAGAGGTGATCTTATCGAAACGTATATGAGGGGGCTTGACAAGATGGATGCAGAAAGGATGTTTCCACTGATAGGGGAGAGTAGAACTAGAGGGCATAATCTTAGAATAAGGGGCCGCCCTTTTAAAACTGAGATGAGGAGTAAATCTGTGGAATTTGCAGCCTCAGAGTGCTGTGGAAGCTGGGACATTGAATAAATTTAAGACAGAAATAAACGCTGAGGGAATAAGGGGTTATGGGGAGCGGGCAGGGAAGTGGAACTGAGCACATTATCGGATCAACCATGATCGTATTAAATGGTGGAGCAGGCTCGAGGGGCCGTATGGCCTACTCCTGCTCCTATTTCTTATGTTCTTATGTTCTTAAGCCTTAATGTGTTCCCTGCAAATAGTTCAACTGACTTTCATTGAATGGAGGCCTTCCTGAATTGGTGACCCTTACGTGTCGTGGCAAGATGGCTGATGGAAGGACCCATTATACAGTAGAATCATAGGTGAAGGGCAAAATATCCCTCATACAGTGGAACACCAGAGGGGGAGCTGTGGTTTTCTCAGAAGGCACCACACATTATGTTAAAATGAGACACTGTCCAAGAGTGGGTAAACAATGTGAATTTATTAAAAAGTGCAGCATTCCAAAAGTGACAGAACATCATGACAATAACGAGCATATCCACCACCAACACCCACCCCTCTACCCGCCGCCACCACCTCTCTTCCCTGTCCTCGATGTGCGGCCCATCGTCCTCTTCTTCTTTGCTCCGCCTTCAACACGGCGTGCCACACCCCTGCCCCTCACCGCCTCTGCTTGATCAAGTTGTGCAGTAGGGCAGCCGGATCTCTGCAGACGTGTCCATCTTGGCAAAAAGGTAAGGGGCATGATTGATGGAGCTGGCATGTTCGGTACCTCGGGATCTGTGTGCCTTGAGGGTGTGGGGTTGGGGGCTTGCATGACTTGGCCACAAGCCATCGCTTGCCTCGACAGACTCTGTGTTGCGCCTCACCGCACTAATGAGCCGCTCCATGTTGTCAGTATGGTGCTGAGCAAAGGTCGTGATGCTGGCAGCTATCCCAGCCATGGTCTGCAGCAGATCACGACCTAGGTCGGCGTTCGTCCTCGATAGCTGGACCATCTCGTTAATGGACGTGAGCCCGTCCTGCTTCCTCAGGTGATTGTTGGGTCTGTGTGGGTGAATGCGGCGTGGTTGGTTTAATGTCATGACCTCTGCGCCTGCCAGCACTTATTCGTGGTTCGTCCGGTTCGAACCCCATGAATTTGGACCCCAACGCCGAGGCTCTCCAGACAGGTGGCACATGTGTCAGGAGGCAGGTGTTTTCCTCTTGCGGCTCCTCAAGCTCAATTGACTCTACCACAGGCCCTTCTCCCTCCTCTCGCTGCTGGTCTTCCTGACTCTGGGTGGCGGAGGTGGGTGCGATGGACATGGGTGATCTTGGGGGCAGTTGGATGAATGAGCTGCTGTCTTGGGCTGGTGGCAATGTAGGGGAGGGAGAACTTAGGATAACACTTCTCTTTTGTGTGCCAGAGATGGATGGTGTGCATTACTCGTTGCTATCCGATTCACCATCTGCAAGTAGAGGACAACATTTCATTCTATAGCTGGGGGATGGGGGTGGTCAGGATGACATGTGAGCTGTTGAATCTCACCTTTTGCTATCAAGGAGTTCCATTGCTACATGGGCACTCCAAGAATGGCCGACAAAGTGTGCGTGAAAACGTTTTTGACTTAAAATAGCATGACCTTTCATGATCTGAGCGTCACGCACACTGGAGATTAGTTTAACCTTACCATGCTCTATCACATTTTCTGCATCAACCTTTGTGGTTGCAGTGTTGCTCACCCACCAATGCCAATGCACGCTCCTCCCGGCTGCTCAACTCTATGGCCCCTGCTGGGCCCCCTCCCGTGGCTCTCAGGCTTGCTGCCTTGGATGTACTTTTCTTCTGGTGAAAGAAACGTTGCAGCCTTGACCCCTTTTGCTCATGCACCCCACACACACTCACACACACAGACACTTTTGGCACAGAATCTTTTGGAGTTGTACGGGAGGGCTCCAATAAATGGTTACTCACACTTGCTGACGCCAACACATCGTTCCAACATTTCATACACTGGTCTCCATGCCGCACAATGTTGCCCATTGAGAACATGGCCTCATCAATCTCACTCCAGATGCATATGTATTAGGGCAGTGGAGGCTTTCCACGACCATCCCAGGTGAGGTTTTAATACCTGCGCTCCACCTCTGATATAAGCTCCTCCAGTTCCTCATCATTAAACCAGGGAACTCTGGTTTACTTTGTTACTCTCTATTTCCAACACTCTCCCCTCTCCAACTGGCAGGTGCAAAGGAGTGATCAACATTTAAGCACTTGCGCAGATGTCCCACCAGCCCGATTCACTTCAACAATGACATCAGCTGGCAAATGAAACTACAAAAAAAAACAAGTCTCGTGCATGCGCGGTACACGGCCTCCGAAGTCTTTCGAGTTGAGAGGCCCGCCCACTGCAGCCGCCGCTCGCTGATGCCTGTCATTGCCGCCGACACAATGGCGGCAAAACTCGCTCCCGACTGGCCCCAGCGGCAGCGGGCGGAAAAAAGGTATGTACCGCCCGGGGACCACTGAGAAATGGGTGGGCCTTAGAGTCGACCAAGTTCAGGCCCTTGGTGCTTTAATTCAAAAAGCCTCTTCCTAGATATTTTGCATGTGGTTATCTTCCCCAAGAGGTAGAGACGATATAGCACAAATAGTCATTCCTCAAACAACATCAAAACAAATTAACTGATCAATTATTTCATTTGATATTTGCGGAATTTTGCTGTGCACAAAACAGCTGCTGCAGTTGCCTACATAAAAACAGTGGCTACACTTTAAAAAGTAATTCATTAGCTGCAAAGGACTTTGTAACATTCTGAGGACGTGAAACGTACAATATAAATGGAAGTTATTTATTTCTGGTTGAAGGCCTTGTCTTGAGATCTTTTTATAGTTCTATTATTTTGGATAGCATTTTAGGTCTTTCACGATATTGGAAGGAATGGACTCAATGGACCAAATAAACTGCCTTGCTGAATACTTTCTTGTGCCCATATGTACCATAGAATCACTTAATGGATGTAATAAATTATTAGGTTACAAGCAATAGCTCTGCAGATAGTGGAATTCGCTACCTCAGGAGCAGTTGAGGCAAATAGCCAAGATGCATTTCGGGGAAGCTAGATAAGTACACGTGGGAGAAAGGAATAGAAGGATATGTTGACAGGGTGAGATGAAACAAATAGAGTAGGAAGAGCTTCATGTGGATCATAAACAGTGACATACGCCATTAGATCAAATGGCCTATTTCCATGCAGTAAATTCTTTTTAACAGTGAAAGAACTAAAATGCATTCCATAAATAATAAAGCTGCAGTATAAAAAGGTTTAGATATGTCCTACTCTCTGTCAACAGAAAGAAAGAAGAAAGAACGTGCATTTATACAGCGACTTTCATGTCCCAAAGCATTTCACAACCAATGAATTACTTTTTGAAGTATAATCACTTCTCTCTTTTCTGAATAGCATTCATCTTTAAATGTTTATATTGTGAAAAACAAACTGCAATGCTATGTTACTGTGATGAATGTTATTCCTTTTTCTTGTCAGAACTGTACTCACCCCTTGATCAACTACTTGTCAGAAATGTAATGTGATTTCATCCTTTATTTTAGGAAATCATAACTGTAGTTAGTCAGTGGACCATACATATTTGAAATAAATATTGTAGTCCTGAAAGCAATTTTCTTCCCTTGCATTCAGCATTATTCTATAATACTTTGACAAGAATAAACAAGCATTTTGCACCACAGGTATGATATTCTCATGCTCAATAATTATTATAGCAAAAGCCATGAATATATTGGGTGAGAAATTTGTGGCCTTAGCGCCACTCTGCAGCATCATCAAATGGCGCTAAAATGGCAGCCGCTGCTCTCTCGCCTGCTGGCGGCAGGTCCTGTGGTGGCTGCCTTGGTGGTCCCCATCTTTGCGCTGCCAGTAACTGTCAGCACCATCCCCAACAAAATGGCGGTGTTGTGACGTCAATCGGCATGCAAGCCGACTTTACCTCACAAGCGCAAACCTCGAGCCTAGTGCTGACTTCAGCACTGGGTCCTACGCACTCCAAGTTAACCTGGCGTGCAAGCAGGCTAGCAGTGGCAATGACTGCACCTCTTAAAGGGGCACACACACCATTCAGAAAAGATTGGATTTAAGATTTTGATTTTATTGAAGTGGTTACTTTCTGCAATAGATGTGAAACATTTTTTAAGTTTTTAAGCTGCTGGATGCTTGCACGGACATGAATGGTAAATGAAGGCCTTTGAGAAGACAAACCATGCCGCAAATACTCAGCAGGTCAGGCAACATGCATGGAGAGAAAAACAGAGTTCACGGGGCCAAAATTGCCCATTGCCCGAAACGAGGCACACCTATTGTTTTTTGCTGTTCATTAACGCTATAATCGATGGAGCGGCCATTAGAGTAAAATGCAGCATTTTTGCTGGCAAAAAGGAGCAGAGTGGTATTGGTGGCGAGAATGGGTTATTTGCAGTGGTGTGGATGCAGAGTGGCCGATTGGGCCGTGAAATTCAGCTGGTGTCGATTTGCTGCTTACGAGCCAGCTGCTCCCAGGCCTTTTTAAAGAGCAGGGTTTTCAGCTAAGCCCTGAGCAGGGAAGCAATTTGATTCGAAGGCATGGCGAATCCAGGAAGAGCAAGGAAGGCCAGCAGATTTTCTGATGCGAAACTCGAGACCCTCATCGAGGCTGTGGAGGGACGGAGGCACGTTCTCTACCCCGACACAGGCAGACCAACTCGCGCTGTATTCCTTAATGTCTGGAGAGAGATTGCTGTGAAGGTCTCGGGATCTCCAATCATGACTGCACTGTGACCCAATGCCGCAAAAGGCTCAACGACATAATTCGACTGAAGAACATGAGCACATGTTCCCCAACTCCTCACCTTCCATCTGCGCGCCTCTCCTTCACCTTCTCTTATTTCCAACCTTCACTATATAGTCACTGAAGCAACATTTGTTTGTCGAGGCCTTATATATATATATGTGTGCATTCTCGCAAGGGAGACTCCCTTTCATGTCAGAATTACAGCTGCATGTAATGGATCCAAACTTCCACTCATTGCCGAGGCCTCATGAAACTGTTACTCAGCAAGCCTTATTTGCTTTGCAGGTGAAGCTTTCATACAACCGTATAGAGCAACAGAGGACTGATGGTGGCGAGCCAGAGATCCAGCAGCTCACTCATTTGGAAGAAAGGGTTCAGCAGCTAGTGGACCCACATATTGGCTTCCCTGTGGCCGCTGGTCATGTGGATACTGCTGGGGGCAGCATCAGTAAATTAAGACCTTCCTTTAATGCAGGCTGTATGGTGCAATGACTCACCCTCACGGGAGCCGTTGTGTCATTTATGATTGCAGATGAGACCCCGAGTGTGAGTCAAAGCCAGGACAACAGCCTCGAGACCCTTTCATCTATTGGCGCCATGTCCGATGAGGCCGAGGAAGAGGGGGACACTACTGGCAGCACCGCATCGCTGCTTCCTACACTCGCACGCGCCAGCTCAGATGCTGGGAGTATGTGGGCGGGAATGTTATTTTTAACAGAGTGGTCTGCACTCGGTGATGCCTAGCGGGCTGCAGCATGGTGAAGTACAAAGGCAACGTACAGGTCTTCAGTGACCTGTCTAATGCAGCGATGTGTGGCATGCTGAGAAAGTCCGCAAATGTTTCCAGCTGTGGCCTGAAAAGAACCTGAGGCGTAGAACGACAGTGCGGCTGTGACTTTGACCTCGACGGACAGTGCAGTTCAGATGGTGCTGACAGGCTGCAGATCTGCCCTTATCAGCTGGCATACCTCAGTGATAACCTCTTTGTGGAAGCGCAGTCTCTGAAGGCAGGTGATGTCGGGCAAGTCGAGGTAAGACTGCTTCTCCTTGTACTTGCGGGGGTGTAACGTCTGGTCCTCCTCATCTGTCTGTCACGTCTTACATTGGGCACATAATGCAGTGGAGCATGCCTTCATCAATGTCGAGTCTGCTGCATGTAATTGGTCAGCAAGAGAGGGTGAGAAAGGACAGGCCCCATTGTAGTACTCTCTGTTTTCCACCGATTGGTCACAAACAAGAAATGCCCCGATGTAGACACCTCTTCAATTCCAATCGGTCACTGTATGGTCAAGATGTTTTTACGGATGTTCACATCAATCCCAGCGATCTGCAGAGTGCATCCGAACTCCGCCGAGGTTGAAGCACAGCAGCCTTTTAAAGGATGCGACATGTGATCTAGAACATGGTGTCCATAACGTTGTGATTTGTTCCGGTTAGTTCCACTTTTTCTGGTTGTTTTTTTGGGAGAGCGATATTGTGGCCGATATGTGTGCGAGATGGTAAAATTGATGCAGCGCGATCTCGTGGCCGCTAATTTCGGTAAATATGCTCTTTACCACAAAAAAAAGTGGGCGGGCGTTAATATTGAATCTCGGCGTTAAATCCATGCGGAAAGTAACGCTGAGCGATATTATGGGCATTGAATTCGTCATTCTGCTGATTCCGCCCCCAAAAAATGGGCGGGCGGTAATATTTTTTCCCAGCGTTAAGCACATGGGGAAAGTAACACTCGCCGATAATTTTCCGAAAAATGCCTGCCAGTTTCCATTTTGTGCCAAAATAGACGATATATAGGCGTTATACGTCAATTCAGCGGTAAAATGGGTGTTAAGTGGCCATTAAGCATGCAAAAAAAGTGGAGGTTCGAGCCCCACATCTTTTGTTATGTATAACCATGCAAGTTCTGTATGATGATTGTTTCTTTTAATTACTTCTTCATTAAGGAAGGAGAAGTGTAATATATTTAGCTCCTCCCAGTGGACTACTGTGGCATTGCAGCCATTGCTGTTTACAACAATAAAGAGGGAACACGTCACGTGACAGGTTCCTGTCATTATCAGCCATCTTAAAGCCTGTGTGTTTGTGAGGTCATACTGAAAAAAATAACATGCATCAGTGAAATTGCAGCCCATTAGATGTATTTTTCTGTCTTCCATACCTCATGTCATGCTGTTCTCACTATCACTCTTTCTGTGCAGCTTCAGGTCCATCACATTACTATTTCTGTGCCACTGTTAATGCTGCTGCATGTGAAGCACTGCAGCACGCTGAGCGATTCTCCTTGCCGCCCGACTCACAGCCAGCTCAAACCAACTTTTTGCCAGCGATCCTTCTGCCGGGTGGCAGGGTGATCTTAGTCCACGGTGCCTGAGGAAAATCCCAGATTTCCAGCCTCCAACATGGGTGGGCAGCAGCAAGTAGCACCAGAGAAATCTCCGCGAGGAATCTCCTGGCAAGCGGCAACTGGGTGGCAGATAGGCGGGATAGGAGGAATCGCCCCCAAAAAATTATTTCCGGCGGAAATTCGGCAGTTGTGGGCAGAACCTTGACCAAGTTTGGGCCCCAAGATATTAACCTAACATACAAATAATATTATTTCGCCCTGTCCAGTCCCACTCCTTGTCAACGATGCCACCAACACAATCCACAATCATCCTGGAGGGCAAGAATAAGCCCAGGATCTTGTTTTTCTGCTAATGCCTCCTTAAACCTCTCTCCCCATCCATTCCACCCTCATTTCAAACACCAGGTTGAGGAGCTTAAGGATCTCTTCATGACAAAAACCTCAAACTTCACATCTTCTCCATTGCAAAAATTGCTTAATTCCATCTCTGCAACATTACCTGCCTCTCCCAACCACCAAGTCTCTTACACATACCTTCATTTCATCTCGACCCAATTAATTCTAATTAATTCTGAGAATCTAATTCCAGACTGGAGTGAGTGAGAAACTAGGATGAATGAGAGTCCTTGGAGCTGGAATTCGGTTGCTAACGCCAGCTGATAATGCTGGTGTTAGGCGTTGACTAGGTGGCAGCGGCTTCCTGCTGGCACTAGGTGGCATTGATGCCTGGTGCGAAATTCAGTTCTGGTTTTTCAAGGGCATAAAGAACTACCGCCATGGAAATCATGATGCCAGTACGCGTGCAACGCCTCGTTAGCGCCAGTCTCACCAAATTCACTTTTGCCACCTCACTTACCAGCTGGCAGCCAACATGCATCAAAAGTTGGCGTTCACAAGGCAAGGTAAGGATTCTGGGGTGGCATTTAAACAGAGTTGCAGCCAGGGCATAGAGGTTGCAATCCGTGCAGTGTTTGGTTCTCGTACACTGCGTAGGTGTTGGCATGCTGTGTCTGCTGATTACTCAGCTTGACTACTAGGATTTCCCAAACATTGGTGGGCTTCAGGTCATTGACATTGGCAACTTGTACCTCGCTGTTACCTCTGAAACTCAATGGGGGCAGTGATGGCACACCAAGTCATCCTGCGGCAAACACTTTAAAGGCTCCAGCTGCAGAGATGGCTTATGGCGAATGTGGGTCCACGCCAGAGGAGAGGCCCCAGATGTCAGGGCAGTAGGCCGTACACACGCAGGGTTTACCATGCGTATTACTCTTACCTTGATATGCCTGAGGAACAATGCATAAGATGGCTCCGGTTCGGCAAGGATGTGGTGACGGAGCCTGACACTGCTGCGGCTGGAAGGGCTGCTCTTCAGAGACTCATCGCGCATCGATTCCAGTGAATGACGCTAGACCAGCCAAATGGCCACTCTGTACACCTTGGCATCTGCTGAAAACATCGCTCCCTACCCTGCAAGCCTCTCTGTATATTACTCTCAACACATTGGGGCAGAAATCACGGCCTTCCGGGCCCATATAAAGTTTCTACGGACCTGGGAAAGCATCGGAAAAGCCGGTTTTCAGCGCGCAATGCACATGCACTGAAAATCGGCTTTTCCGATCTGTCAAGTTGGAGCTCGACAGATCCTCCGCATCTCCACAATCAGAACATTCGCAAGGGCAAGATTGCGGTATTTACCCATATCTTGCCCAGAGGATGTCCTGAAAACTCTTGCGCCTGATAAAAGCAGGCACATAGCTTACTTTAACAGGCATAAGAGTTTTAAAACATACAAAAACATAACAAAATAAAATTTAACAAACACATTTTATTGTTTAAAAACCCTGCCCACTACAGTAAGTTTATTTAAAATCATAATTTAAATTTTATTTTAAAAAATCGGATAAATATTTTTATATAAGACATTAATAACTTTAATTTAAATTAATCTTAAATATGTAGTGTATATTTTCTATTTTTTATTTGTGTTTGGGGGCTGTTTCTCAATCATAATAATGGGAACTCCAACTTACGGATTTCCCATTATTATGAATGAGAAAATACTGTACCTTGATTGGCTGCCCAGAGCCATGTGAGTCCAGCTCCAGCTTACAGACATCCCGCTGTGCACGCGCTCCGATGCGCAGGGAGTGAATGCCTCAGGACCGGGATCTTGAGTGGACACAGCAGGAACAGGTAAGTGCGCATTTTTTCCCCTTTTACAGTCGTTTGCCCGGGATTTCTTGGCAAATAATGTCAAAATTCAAAAATTCATTTATTTAACAGAAAAACCATAGTGTGCTGTAAAAAAGCACAACATAACGCCATAATCATCAACAAATAATCAAACCCACAAGACCCCTTCAAACATTGCCAGTGACATCCAAGTGCAACTATTTACATGAGTACATTTTCCAACAAGTTAGCCATCTCTGGCGACTATCAAACAATTGTTTGCTGGTTCATCCAAGTGAAACTATTTGCATAAGTTCAGATTTAAACAAGGTTTAACAAGGCCAGCATGTGTGCCCACCATCCCCCAGTTGTTTAATGGGTTTTGTTGAGTGCTTTCCCACCCCTTCCCTTCTCCCCGCTCCCACACGCCTACTGCTCTCCTCCATCTTTAGGTTGAGACGTTAAATCGAGGACCTGTCTGCTCTCTTAGATGGACGTAAAAGATCCCATAGCATTATTTCAAAGAAGAGCAGGGGAGTTATCTGCAGTGTCCTAGCAAATATTTATCCCTCAATCAACATAACAAAAACAGTTTATCTGGTCATAATCACAATGCTGTTTGTGGGAGCTTGCAGTGCGCAAATTGGTTACCACGTTTCCCACATTTCAACAGCGACTACACTCCAAAAATGACCTCATTAGCTGTAAAGCGCTTTGAGACATCCGGTGGTCATGAAAGGTGCTACATAAATTTATTTCAATAGGGTTTCAGGGCCTGCAGCAAGGCTGGTAGTCGGTTGTTCACTTTGAATCACTGCCACACATGATGGACAAGCAGGACCTTCCCAAAAAATTCGGGCCCTGGAAGGCCCAGCTGCAGACTGCATCACCTCAGCACGGGCGGCAGCACTCTGGTGTGGATGGGTTGCAGAGAGCAGCAGGTGCAAAGGTAGAATGAAGTCGTCCTGAGAGAGGACATCAGGTTCCAACAGGCCCAACACACTGCTACTCCCTCAGGGCAGAGCCTCAGCATCTGAAGCATTCTGGGTAAGCACAGATTGCTGCCTTGCTTTGGCACCGTTAGGTCCCCGTTGAACTGATGGCACCCCAGACACGATGGCAGTGGTCAGTGCATCTGTGGCATCAATGCACACATGGCTCCAAGTCCGAGTCAATGCCGGGCCACCAAACCTGGCAATTGCCTTCATCATGATAATGCCTGGGTGGGTACTGTGTAGGTCGCATATAAATGTTTCCCTTCCTTTTTTTGGCAAAACCACGCAATTACCCCATAAGAGACAATCCGACTGGATGGACATTTCATCTTTGTGTCAGTTAAACGGCTTAATTTCATCTTGCATTTCCCCGGGAACAGCCGAACAGTTCCCATTTAGGATGCAACTCTTTACTAATGATAGCACAGGATCCTGGCTGGTCCAGTTCCTGATCTGACGAGCTGTGACGGGTGACCCCTCGCTCTCAAAAGCATCAATGACCAGTAGCAAGTCTGCGGGCTGCGCCATTTCAACCCCAGTGGTGGGTAATGGTAGCCGGCTGAGAGCATCGGCACAGTTTTCAGTGCCTGGGCAGTGGCGGATGACATAGTCATAAGCAGATAATGTTAGTGCCCATCTTTGGATGTGGGAGGAAGCATTGGTATTTATACCTTTGCTCTCTGAAAACAGCGAAATGTGCGGTTTGTGGTCAGTTTCAAGCTCAAACCGAAGTCCAAATAGGTATTGGTGAATTTTCTTAACCCCATATAAACATGCTAACGCCTCTTTCTTGACCATACTATAGGCTCTTTCAGCCTTAGACAGACTTCTGGATGCATATGCAACTGGTTGGAGGTTGCCCGATACATTGGCTTGCTGTAAAACACAGCCGACCCTGTACGATGAGGCGTCACAAGCTAGCACTAAACGTTTACATGGATAATGGTGTACAAGTAACTTATTTGAACATAGCAGGTTCCTGGCCTTCTCAAAGGCTGTGTCTTGAGATTTGCCCCAAACCCAGTCATCACCCTTACGTAACAACATGTGCAAAGGCTCTAACAATGTGCTCAACCCGGGTAGAAAGTTACCGAAATAGTTGAGGAGTCCCAGGAACGAATGCAGCTCCGTCACATTCTGTGGTCTGGGTGCAATCTTGATGGCCTCTGTCTTTGAGTCCATGGGCCTGATGCCATCTGCTGCAATCTTTCTCCCCAAAAATTCAACTTCTGGCGCCAGGAAAACACACTTGGAGTGTTTCAGCCTGAGTCCCACTCTGTCTAGGCGACTTAGAACCTCTTCCAGGTTGTGTAGATGTTCGATGGTGTCACGACCAGTGATCAGGATATCGTCTTGGAACACAACGGTGCACGGAACAGATTTCAGTAACTCTCCATGTTTCTCTGGGAAATGGCTGCAGCTGAGCGAATCCCGAAAGGTCACCTGTTGTATATAAACAACCCTTTGTGTGTGTTGATACACGTCAGTCATTTCGAAGATTCAGCCAGCTCCTGTGTCATGTAGGCGGAGGTTAGGTCCAACTTGGTGAACGACTTCCCCCCGTTAACGTTGCGAACAGGTCATCCGCTTTGGGCAGCGGGTGCTGGTCCTGTAGTGAGACTCGGTTAATTGTTACCTTGTAGTCTCCGCAGATTCTGACCGTGCCATCGCTTTTCAACAATGGAACAATTGGACTGGCCCACTCGTTGAACTCGATTGGCGATATGATTCCTTCGCATTGGAGTCTGTCCAGTTCGATCTGAACTTTCTCCCTCATCATGTACCGTAACTGCCCGAGCCTTGTGATGGACGGGTCGTGCATCGGGGCCTAGATGGATCTGTACCTTGGCGCCTGTGAAGTTGCCGATGCCTGGTTCGAATAGCGAGGGAAACTTGCTCAGCACTTGAGCACACGAGGCGTCATCCACTGAAGCTAGTGCTTTGATGTCGTTCCAATTCCATCTAATCTTTTCTAGCCAGCTTCTGCCGAACAGCGTTGCGTCATTGCCTGGAACAATCCACAATGATAGGTCATGCACAGTCCATCATACGATACCTTCACTGTCGCACTTCCAATGACTGATATGAGTTCTTTGGTGTAGGTTCGCTGCTTTGCATTAATCGGACTCAGTTTGGGCCTTTGTGCTTTATTGCCCCACAGTTTCTCGAAAGCCTTCCGGCTCATTATTGACTGACTTGCACACGTGTCCAACTCCATGGATACTGGAACTCCATTTAATTTGATTTTCAGCATTATAGGAGGGCTTTTGGTGGTGAAGGTATATACCCCATACACTTTTTCCTCGGGTTGAGTTGCCTGTGCTGTGTGATCCATGCTAGATCAATCATCCTTTGCCATGTGGTATGTCACAGTCGCTGGAGGTGTCTCATTGTTGCGCAACCTTTGCAAACGTAGTGCTTGAATCGACATTGATGGGCCTGATGATTACCCCTGCAGCGCCAACACAGTGCTAATGGATTCACATTCACCCCCGATGGTGGACTCTGATTCATCACAGGTCTTGCAGCTGCAGACGTATAGGCCCTGCCATATGCAGTTCGGCCTGCTAGCGATGTCATTTTATGCATGGTGAGCTTCCATGTTGAGAAGTTATCTGTTTGATGTTATCGTCTGTGGCCATGCATGCCTGGGCAATCGCGATGGCCCTGCTCAGGTCTAGGATTTCGGCAGCCAGCAGCTTTCAAAGAATGACTTCGTGGCTGATGCCCAGCATGAAAAAGTCCTGCAGCATTTGCCCCAACGCAGCTCTAAAATCACAAGGTCCCGCGAGGCGTCTCAGGTCAGCGACATAATCTGCCACGTCCTGGTCCCCGGAACGATGGTGCATGTAAAAACGATATCTGGCCATGAGGATACTCTCCTTTGGCTTGAGATGGTCCCGAACCAGCGTACACAATTCTATATATTCCTTCTCTGTTGGTTTTGTCGGTGCGAGCAGATTCTTGATGAGGCCGTATATTTTAGGCCCACAGACGGTGAGGAGAATTGCCCTGCGCTTGGCCGTGTTAGTGTCTCCTTCCAGCTCATTGGCCACGAATTACTGATCGAGACACTCGACGAAGGCTTCCCAATCATCACCCTCTACGAATCTCTCTAATATGCCAACGGCAGCTATGGTTGCGTGAAGGTTTGTATTCTGTTACTCGTCACCAATTGTTGTGTATAGAAAAATTCCACGAGGCTGAGTATTGTGAGCTAAACTTAGTGTGACCTTAGTCTTCTTTATTACAACTCCAGAGTGCCTAAACAATATGGCAGCCAACCTTTTAAACTGGCCCTGCACGTGTGTGCAGGTGACCATTAGAACGCCAACAGTCACGCCCTCTGGTGGCAAGTATTACATAGTTACATACATAACACAGACTACGACTGCAGTGCACCACAGAGCTGATTGATGCTGACATACACTGCCAACATTACATTATGCAGGCCTCCAATAGCATCAGCCTGATGCTCAATGGCTCATCACCATCACCATCATAGGCAGTCCCTCGGTGTCGAGGATGATGTGCTTCCACATGAATGAGTTCTCAGGTGACTGAAAAGTCCAATGCGGGACCTACAGTCTCTGTCACAGGTGGGGCAAACATTGGTTGACGGAACGGATGGGAGGAGTGCCTTCCGCTGTTGATGCTTAGCTTCAGCCTGCTCTTGACGAAGAGACTCGAGGTGGGTGTTCAGCATCTTCCCGAATGCTTTTCCTCCAATTTGGGCGATCTTGCGCCAAGGATTCCCACATGTCGGTGGGCATGTTACAGTTTTTCAAGGAGGCTTTGAGGGTGTCCCTGAAGTGTTTCCTCTGCCCACCTGGGGCTCGCTTGCCATGTCAGAGCTCCAAGTAAAGCGCTTGTTTTGGGAGTTTTATGTCAGGCATTCAGACGATGTGGCCCATCCAGTGGAGCTGATTGAGCGTGGTCAGTGCTTTGATGCTGGGGATGTTGGCCTGAGCGAGGACACTGACATTGGTGCACCTATCCTGCCAATGGATTTGCAGGATCTTGCGGAGGCAGCGTTGGTGGTACTTCTCCAGAGTTTTGAGGTGCCTGCTGTACATAGTCCATGTCTCTGAGCTATATAGGAGAGCGAGTATCACCACTGCTCTGTAGACCATGAGCATGGTGCCGGGTTTGAGGTCCTCATCTTCAAACACTCTCTTCCTCATGTGACCAAAGGCTGTGCTGGCACATTGAAGGCGGCGTTGGACCTCGTCTTCGATGTCTGCCCTTGTTGACAGTTAGCTCCCGAGGTACGGAAAATGGTCCACGTTGTCCAAGGCCCCATTGTGGATTTTGGTAGCCTGGGGGCAGTGCTGTGTGGCGGGGGCAGTTTGCGAGAGGACCTTTGTCTTACAGATGTACACCTCGCTGAAGGTATTGACGATGGCTTGGAGTTCAGCCTCCGGGTGTGCGTAGACGCAGGCATCATCTGTGTACTGTAGTTCGATGACGGAGGATGGGACGACCTTTGATCTTGCCTGGGGGTGGTGGAGGTTGAACAGATTTCCGTTTGTCCTGCAATTTAGCTTCACTCCAGCAGGGAGCTTGCTGAGGGTGAGGTGAAGCATTGCAGCAAGGAAGATTGAGAAGAGCATTCATGCGATGATACAGCCTTGCTTGACCCCAATCCAAACTTGGAATGGGTCTGTGGTGGATCTGTTGGTCAAGATCACGGCTTGCATATCATCGTTGAGCAGGCGGAGGATGGTGACAAACTTTTGAGGGCAGCCAAATCTCAGGAGTACGCTCCATAATCCCTCACGGTTGACAGTGTCGAAGGCTTTTGTGAGGTCAAAGAAGACCATGCACAAGGGTTGGTGCTGTTCCCTACATTTCTCTTGTATCTGCCACGCGGTGAAGATCATGTCCATTGTGCCCCTTAATGGGCGGAATCTGCATTGCAACTCTGGGAGGAGTTCTTGAGCCACAGGAAGAAGGCAATGCAGGAGAATTCTTTGATGACTTTCCCGGTGGTCGAGAGATTCCTCTGTAGTTACCGCAGTCGGATTTGTCACCTTTTTTAAAGATGTTCACGATTACAGTGTCTCTGAGATCTCTTGACATGCTCTCCTCTTTCCAAATAAGAGAGATGAGATCATGGATCTGCGCCAGTAGTGCTTCTCCGTCATGTTTTCGGCAGGGATTCTGTTAGTGTTAGTGTTTTATCAGAAGGTTCCAACGACAATGCGGCCTTTATTACACCGGTGGGGAGAGAGCCTCTGGTTAACTCCAGGCATTCCACTCTCCACCGAACAAAGGGTTTCATGGATTTTTATATGTTATACAACAGTTTACTACAGTTACATCAACTCATTTCGGCTGGACACTATCCAATCATACTGATTATAGATTCAATTAGACCAATAGATAGAGTTAGTCTCTAAACGTAAAGTGGCTCATGTGTTGCCGAGAGATGGGTTGCGAAGGGGTGTGTTGCTAGGAATGACTCATGTGTCTTGTAACATGGTCCAAGCTCCCCTTATCTTACTGTCCTTGGGTGCTGTCTTTGGGTAGCCTCCTTATCTCAATCCTGCTACAGAGTCGTATTGTCCTTACTTTCACCAGAACATTTAGTCCTGAGGCCTGGCTGATTAGAGACACCTGCAGGGTTTGCTTGTTAGTCCTGTGTGTGGGAAACAACAATTATTTCAGCTAACAGAAATCCCTTGAGGCTTCACGGGTAGCCATTTTATGGTACAAGTTACATATTTAGTTCGAACCTTATACTACAGGTGTAGTTCTAACCTTATCCTACAGGTGCCGATGCCCTAGGGCGCCTAATGCCTACAACAGATTCCATCTGTTCCTGATGACTTGTTGTTCTTCAGTTGTTGGATGCACTTTTCAACCTCGTGCCGGGCTGGGTTTATACTGAAATGGTGGCAGGTGGCATGCTGTGGGATGGAGTCGTGGACACTCACGTCGAAGACAGAGTCTCGGTTGAAGAGATCCTCGAGTGCTACTTCCAGCTGGCACTGACTGCCTCTTTGTCCTTGATGAGCACCTCTTCATAATTGGCCAGTTGTAGGGTAGGACTTTGTGTGTTTGGGCCATAGGTCGTCTTAACTGCGCTGAAAAATCCTCGCACGTCGTGGTTGTCGGTTAACTGCTGAATTTCTTGAGCTTTCTCCACCCATCATCTGTTCTTTAGGTCATGGGTTTTCTGTTGGACCTCGGCCTTCAGACATCTGCAGAGCTGCTTTCTTGCCCTCAAGTTGTGTTACTGCTTCCAGTCTAAGAATGCCTTGCACTTGCAGCATATTAGCTCCTGGATCTCCTGGTCATTCTCGTTGAACCAGTCTTGGTGTTTCCTGGTCTAGTGACCGAGCGTCTCTTCGCAGGTGCTGATTATGGAGGCCTTGAGGGCAGACCAGACATGTGGACAATTCTGCATCTCTGGGTCACTGGGAGTCGTCAAATTGGTAGCCAGACTCTGGCTGAATAGGGATTTCTTCGCAGGATCTTTGAATGCACCGGCATTGATATTCCTGTGGCATTGTTTCTGTTGCTGTCGCTGTTTTGGGGCAATGTTGATGGTGATGACAGAGTGAATTAGGCGGTGGTTCGTCCAACAGTCATCAGTTCCTGTCATGGCGCGGGTGATGCGCACATCTTTGCGTTCCCTCACTTGGACAATGATGTAGTCTAGCAGATGCCAGTGCTTGGAGCGAGTGTGTTGCCATGAAGCTTTATATTTGTCCTACTGACAGAACATGGTATTGGTTATGACGAGGCTGTGTTCTAAGCATTTCGTCAGGAGGAGAGTACCATTGGAGTTGGCTTTCCCTACCACCTCCGCAGAGATCAGTGCCCTTCCCGACTTTAATGTGAAGTCACCAAGGAGGATCACTTGTTACTCGTTGGGACTCGGGGCAGGGATTGTTTGAGGCTGGAATAGAATTCCTCTTTGGTCTTGTCTGTAGCTTCCAGTGTTGGGCGTATGTACTGAAGACCGTAGCGCACTGGTTCCAGGCTGGGATGAGCCGAAGAATCATGAAGCGTTTGTTTATCCCGCAGGGGGAGTCTCTGAGATGGTGCACGAGTTCATTTCTTATGGTGAAGCCAACCCCATGGAGGCGGCATTCTGCTTCTGGTTTGCCTTTCCAGAAGAAGATGTAACCACCACCTTGTTCTTTGATCTGGCCTTTCCCTGCCCACCATGTCTGGCTTAGGGCGGCGATGTCAATGTCAAAGCGCGCAATTTCCTGGGCAACGATAGCGGTGCGGCATTCCGGTCTGTTGCTATTCGGGTTGTCCATGAGGGTCCTGATGTTCCAGGTCCTGAACTTCATCTCCACCTCCATGGGGTTGGCTTGTGCGTGAATTCTTTTAATGTGGAGTTGCCGTTGCACACCAGACATCACAACTGCTTGACAGAGCAAGATCTTGGTCCGGTGGCAAAGGGATCCGAGACGACTGGAGATCAGGCTCTGCTGTATGGGCCTAGATCATACACACACGCATACTCCTATTGTCCTCCTTCCTCCTTCCTGAAAGGCCTCTATCCCTGGGTTTCATAGGGCACAGCGGCGGTCTCACAAACTCGCTATTGGCCCGCGCTGCACTGCTCCTGGGTCACGACCCTGCTGCCGGTCTGTGCTGTGCCGCTCCTGGGCCACGACCCTGCTGCTGTTCTGCGCTTTACCACTCCTGGGCCATGACCCTGCTGCTGTCCTCCGACCTCTTGTTATCCTCCAAACTCTGATCTCTCGCTGACCTCTGCCTTCCATCTGTCCTCCGACCGCAAGGCTCTGACTGTCCTCCGACCTCTCGCTGTCCTCCGACCTCCCATTGTCCTCAGATCTCCTGCTGTCCTCGGACCTCCCACTGTCCTCCGACCTCTGCACTCTCCGATCTCCCACTCGCCTCCAGCCTCTGCGCTCTCTGATCTCCCACTGTCCTCCAACCTTTGCGCTTTTCGATCTTCTGCTGTCCTCCAATTTTTCGCTAACTTCCAACCTGTCCTGGGCCCTGACCCCACTGCTGGGCTCCGCCTTGCTACTAGAGACACCAACCAATCCGCTACCTGGGATGCCATGACGTCTGGTTTGTCGCCGGTTTGTTGTATCCAACATCCGTTGGTCTCTACCAGGAATGGGCTCGGTGGGCTGCTGAGAGGCAGATGCAAACCTTGAGGTGGACTCATCCATCCTCACAGCTAGTGCATCGAGACTCTCGGGCACCCTTGCCAGTGCACCCAGAAGATCTCAATGATTGTCTTGTGACAACCCGTAATTCTATCTCATCATCAGAGTGCTGCTGAGCATAACTCAGGTGTGCGCTCACCCTCTAGGGAGCTGGCCCCCGTACTTCCCCTCCCATCGTGGCATTGCTGCAGGCCACTGGGTCCTGGAGCATCATCCACCTCCACCTCCCCGACCACACCTTCTTCTGGAAAACTACTGCCCCCGCTCTCTGAGATCACTGTATCCTGTGTGACGTCCATAGAGGTGTCCTCCTCCTCTCCTCCTATGCAATATCTCCCGCAGTCAAAGGCTGATGTTCAGGCTCCGGTCTGTCTGGTTGATCATCTGAAAGCAAAAAGCCAGAGAAGAGTGGTTACCTGCAGGGGCGGTGGCCAGGACCTTCCAAAAGGTATTTGGAAATGCCAGTCTCATGGAAAGAGCTGTGGTGCCAAGGCTAACTGGCCTGCTAAACTCTGCAAAGGAACTCAACACACCATCACTGTCCCGAGGGGGTTCGGCCTCACCCACCGCCACCGCACCAACTTGAGCACCCATCAGGGCTCGAGATGCGTTCCTTCAACGCAATAATGGACTGGAGGTCAGAGTCCCCTCCTCTGGTCCTCATCTGTTCACTTCGATTGTTCGCGAGCTTGGCCTGCAAGATTAAAGAGAACAGCAGAAGTAAGTGTCCTTCTATCGGTCTGTCCCAAGTGCCTTACATAATTGAGTACATGTTACTGTATGAGAGTCTTCACAGGTCGAGGAAACTTAGATTAGCTGCATGTCCTTGGTTTGCCAATGCTTTAATGAGGGGGCCAGGACCTAACAGTGATGATGAGGCTACGTTTCCAACACGAATATGAAGAGTGAGGAGGTAATAAGATGAGGGGTGGGTGTGAAGAACGATGAGGAAGGTTACCAGCGCTTGCAGGCCCTTGGAGTGGGTGAGGCTGCAAATGCGAATGTTGCATCTTGCCTCACTCACGTAGAGCATGAGGCCCGATATTCACATTGAGCTGACAGCATGGCATGGTCAAGTTAATGTGAAAGATACTCACCCTCAGCAGCTGCGTCATGTCCTTCCACTGCTTGCGACATCCAGTGGCTGTCCTGTCACTCGCTGACACTCTTTCAGCCACGTCCCTCCATAGGCATCAAATGACCTATGGCTGTGGCCTCCTCCCAGCCTCTGTCCTCAGTAGTTCCCGACGCCTCTCCAGAACATGAAGGAGTGAATCGATGGCGGCGTCCGAGAAGAGGTAAGCGTGCTGGCATGCTGCTGCGGCATCTGCCACATTCACCGTCTGACTGTGTGCGTAGGAAGTGAATATATCCATGAGGCAGTGAGATGCCCAATCACTGCCTCAATTGAATGCAGGTGGTGCAGCTCCAAATGCTGCTTAATGCATTGGCCCAAAAGTGGCAAATCATTAACCGAAAAACATGGCAAACGTGGCAATTTTATAAAAATGCTGGTGTTGCCACCCCGCTTAAAGTCATTTACGGCCTCCGGAGTAGCATGCAAGGCCTGGATTTAATGCTGCAATCCATTTTTCACTTTTCAGGCGGCAAAACTGAATCTTGTGGTTCCAGGCGGAAAATATCGCCTGCCGTTAAAATCGGCACTCAGCCGGTGTCACCGCCTCAAAATCGGCGATACCGAATGTCTATCCCCTTCTGTTTCCAGATTGGAGCACCGCCAAATGTGATCCCAGGTACACTCCTGAGGTGCGTGGGCCAGTACTCTATGCTGAACGTCACAGCACTTGACAGCAACCTCTCGAAGGAGGCTTCCCAGCTGGTAAGGACGCATTCTGTTCAGAGGTCGGCAGCGTACATCGTAGCTACGCCGTAAAAGGGAATTTCAGAGTCTTGGTCTCAGGGGTGAGGAACAGCTGCCACAGAGTATTTGATCACTTACATCCATGCTTATCTCTATAATCTTGAATCCTGCTATTAAGCTAATATCTATCTAAGTAGCATTTTATTACTTTTGAAATGAGCCTGTTCCAGGTGACTTCTAATCTGTAGGAGGAAGATTCTTCCAATTTCTCATCTTGCTGGAGGATTGTTCGCTTGTATTCGGCCCAGTGCAGAAATCAGTGCCTTAGTACAGTGAAGCTGCCATGGATAGTTAATATCTGACAAAGGTAATTGAATTCCATTCAAAGACATGGCTGTACTATCATTCATCAAACCTTGTTGGCAGATTTAACTCTCTGAAGTCATTAAGGTTGAATTTCAAATTGTTATTTTTGCACTATTTTGTCAGAAGGTAAGACAAGAGCGAATGGCAATATTTTGTTTTGCAGATCCATTCAATTCAGCTCATAGGTTTTGTTTCTCCTGATGCTCATTTTCACTTCTATTACAGACAAGGTTATGAGCTTCTGTAGCGGGTGGTGTGTGGGGTCAGGTTTACCTCTGACCATCTGAGCGGTTCGAATCGCTACCACTCCCTGGGTTCCAGACTCTGGATTTATTTGGGGGATGTGATAAAGTGCAAGAGACAACTGGTTTGGTGCAAAAGAACTTCAATTTTATTAAAGGCAAGAAAATACAATGTCAAACTTATAATCACTCAATTAAAGAACAGTACATCGCACATTCAAAGGGGTTACAGAGAATAATATACCTCCTGTCATATATTTAACCACAATGTAACACCACTGTATTACTGTATACACTCAACCTAGATGCACACCTTAACCACAAGGGGTGAATTTGTGGGAGACACTCCTTACCTGATCACACAGGTATAAAAAGGGAGGTCCCATGCAGGGTCATCCTCTTTGGAGTCCTGTGAATAAAGAGTTAAGGTCACAGAGTGACCTTGTCCCCAGAATGTGCCTCGTGTGGTTTAATACTGTAGAGTAAGGACTTTACATTGGCGACAAGAAACGGGAATTCACGACTCACGAGAATGGCCACTGGTAGCACAGAGGAATGGTACTGTGTTGGGGAAGACTGGGCCGATTTTGTCGAGTGGCTTCAGCAAAGTTTTGTTATGAAAGAATGGCTGGGGGATGCAACGGCCGACAAGCGAAGAGCTCATCTTTTGACCAGCTGCGGACCAAAGACTTATGCGCTCATGAAGGACTTGCTAGCACTCGAAAAGCCGGCGGACAAAACCTTTGAAGAACTTAGCAAATTGATCAGGGAGCACCTCAAACCGGCGAGTAGCATACACATGGCTCGACACAGATTCTACATCCACCGACGTCGTGAAGGACAGAGCATACCGGACATCGTAGCGGACCTCCGGCGTTTGGCTAGCCTCTGTAAGTTCACAGACGCCTGCAGGGAGGAGATGCAAAGGGACTTCTTTATCGAGGGCATCGGTCATGCGGGGATTTTGGGCAAATTAATTGAGAACAAGGATTTGTCCTTGGAAGTGGCGTCGTTGATAGTTCAAACTTTAAACGGAGGAGGAAGAGACGAAAATAATATACGCGCGCAATTCTGCCTCTAATGCGGCGATGGATCAGGGAGTCAACATCATCAATGCGACTCAAAGCCCTGCAGGCAGGCAGGGGCGGTCCGACACTTCCCAGGCAGCAATAGACCCGCGAGTAGGATTTCAACAAAGACAACGGCAGGCTGAACGGACATTCACGCCATCATAGTAGACAATGCGGCCCGGGATGGGGCCATTGACACCCACTAATAGTGTACTTAAGAGCAGCCTAAGGGACAGTCAGCGTGGAATGCCTGGCCATAGTCCCTTTGTTCCCAACAATGGAAACTTTAACTCATGCTGGAGGTATGGGGGAAAACACTCAGCTAGATCTTGCAGATTTCAACAGTTTGTCTGCAAGAACTGCAATCTTAGTGGCCACTTAGCTCGAATGTGCAGGAAGTCTGCAACCAGACTAATATTTCAGGTGGATGGACCAGAAGAGGGTTCTTTGAGGCAGGATACTTTTGGGGCAAATTGATGGACACCGAGGTTCAGTGGGTCCATGTGACGAATATTCACAGTTCATACACCAAAACGCCACCAATGATGATGAGGGTTTTATTAAACGGTATCCCTGTATGCATGGAGCTGGACAATGGGGCCAGCCAGTGACTCATGGGCGTTCAACAATTTGAGAAGCTATGGCCACTTAAAGCCAGTAGACCCAAATTAGCACGTATTGAGACACAATTACGGACTAACACTAAAGTAATCATTCCGGTGCTACACAGTGCAATGTTGGCTGTCACACACAATGGGTTAGTGAATCGGCTGCCGCTCTGGATTGTCCCGGGCAATGGTCCCGCACTGTTGGGGAGGAGCTGGTTAGCCGAGATGAACTGGAAATGGGGGGATGTTAATGCAATTGTAAGGAAGGACATTAGCTTGGATGATGTGGAATCGGTATGGGTGGAGCTACGGGATACCAAAGGGCAGAAAACACGAGTGGGAGTTGTGTACAGGCCACCACATAGTAGTAGTAAGGTTGGGAACAGCATCAAACAACAAATAAGGAATGTGTACAATAAAGGTACAGCAGTAATCATGGGTGACTTTAATCTACGTATTGATTGGGCTAACCTAACTGGTAGCAATGCGGTGGAGGAAGATTTCCTGGAGTGTATTAGGGATGGATTTCTCGATCAAAATGTCGAGGAACCAACCAGAGAGCTGGCCATCCAAGACTGGGTGATGTGTAATGAGAAGGGACTAATTAGCAATCTTGTTGTGCGAGGCCCCTTGGAGAAGAGTGACCATAATATGGTAGAATTCTTTATTAAGATGGAGAGTGACAAAGTTAATTCAGAAACTAGGGTCCTGAACTTAAGGAAAGGTAACTTTGATGGTATGAGGCAAGAATTGGCTAGATTAGACTGGCAAATGATACTTAAAGGGTTGACGGTGGATAGGCAATGGCAAAACTTTAAAGATTATATGGACGAAATTCAACAATTGTACATCCCGTCTGGAGTAAAAATAAAATGGGGAAGGTGGCTCAACCGTGGCTAACAAGGGAAACTAAGGATAGTGTTAAATCCAAGGAAGAGGCATACAAATTTGCCAGAAAAAGTCGCAAACATGAGGACTGGGAGAAATTTAGAATACAGCAGAGGAGGACAAAGGGTTTAATTAAGAGGGGGGAAATAGAGTATGAGAGGAAGCTTGCCGGAAACATAAAAAATGACTGCAAAAGCTTCTATCGATATGTGAAGAGAAAAAGATTAGTGAAGACAAGCGTTGGTCCCTTGAAGTCGGATTCGGGTGAATTTATAATGGGGAACAAAGAAATGGCAGACCAATTGAACAAGTACTTTGGTTCTGTCTTCACAAAGGAATACATAAATAACCTTCCCGATGTACTAGGGCTCAGAAGGACTAGTGAGAAGAAGGAACTGAAGGATATCCTTATTAGGTGGGAAATTGTGTTAGGGAAATTGACGCGGTTGAAGGCCGATAAATCCCCGGGGCCTGATAGTCTACATCCCAAAGTACTTAAGGAAGTGGCCCTAGAAATAGTGGATGCATTGGTGATCATTTTCCAACAGTCTATCAACTCTGGATTGGTTCCTATGGACTGGAGGGTTGCTAATGTAACACCACTTTTTAAAAAAGGAGGAAGAGAGAACACAGTTAGCCTGACATCGGTGGTGCGGAAAATGTTGGAATCGATCATTAAGGATGAAATAGCAACGCATTTGGAGAGCAGTGATAGGATTGGTCCAAGTCAGCATGGATTTATGAAAGGGAAATCATGCTTGACAAATCTTCTGTAATTTTTTGAGAATGTAACTAGTAGGGTGGACAAGGGAGAACCAGTGAATGTGGTGTATTTGGACTTTCAAAAGGCTTTTGACAAGGTCCCACAAAAGAGATTGGTGTGCAAAATCAAAGCACATGGTATTGGGGGTAATGTACTGACGTGGATAGAGAACTGGTTGGCAGGCAGGAAGCAGAGAGTCGGGATTAATGGGTCCTTTTCAGAATGGCAGGCAGTGACTAGTGGGGTGCTGCAGGGCTCAGTGCTGGGATCCCAGCTCTTTACAATATATATTAATGATTTAGATGATGGAATTGAGTGTAATATCTCCAAGTTTGCAGATGACACTAAACTTTGTGGCGGTGTGATCTGTGAGGAGGACACTAAGAGGCTGCAGGGTGACTTGGACAGGTTAGGCAAGTGGGCAAATACATGGCAGATGCAGTATAATGTGGATAAATGTGAGGTTATCCACTTTGGGGGCAAAAAAACGAAGGCAGAATATTATCTGAATGGCGGAAAATTAGGAAAAGGGGAGGTGCAGCGAGACCTGGGTGTCATGGTACATCAGTCATTGAAAGTTGGCATGCAGGTACAGCAGGCGGTTAAGAAAGCAAATGGCATGTTGGCCTTCATAGCAATGGGATTTGAGTTTACGAGCAGGGAAGTCTTGCTGCAGTTGTACAGGGCCTGAGTGAGGCCCCACCTGGAATATTGTGTTTAGTTTTGGTCTCCTAATCTGAGGAAGGATGTTTTGGCTATTGAGGGAGTGCAGCGAAGATTCACCAGACTGATTCCAGGGCTGGCTTGAATGACATATGAGAAGAGACTGAATCAACTGGGCCTTTATTCACTGGAGTTTAGAAGGATGAGAGGGGATCTCATAGAAACATATAAGATTCTGACTGGACTAGACAGGCTAGATGCGGGAAGAATGTTCCCGATGTTGGGGAAGTCTAAAATCAGGGGACACAGTATTAGGATAAGGGGCAGAGATGAGGAGAAACTTCTTCACTCAGATAGTTGTTAACCTGTGGAATTCCCTGCCGCAGAGAGTTGTTGATGCCAGTTCATTGGATATATTCAAGAGGGAATTAGATATGGTCCTTACGGTTAAGGGGATCAAGGGGTATGGAGAGAAAGCAGGAAAGGAATACTGAAGGAATGATCAGCCATGATCTTATCGAATGGCGGTGCAGGCTCGAAGGGCCGAATTGCCTACTCCTGCACCTATTTTCTATGTTTCTATGTTTCTATGTTCACGCAATGTCATCTTTGGAACGAAGTTCGTGCTCACAAGTCCTACAACAATTCGATTCACTATTCCAACCTGGCGTCGGGACTTTCAAAGGCACTAAAGTAGTGATACACATCACCCCGGATGCCAGGCCAGTGCACCACAAAGCCAGAGTGGTGCCGTATGTGATGAGGGAAAAGATCGAGAGCGAATTGGACCGACTGTTGAGAGAGGGCATCATCTCGCCCATTTAATTCAGTGACTGGGCGAGCCCTGTCGTTCCCGTCCTAAAAGCGAATGGCTCTGTCAGGATCTGTGGCGACTATAAGGCCACCATCAATCGGGTGCCTCTACAAGATCAATACCCGCTCCCGAGAATGGAGAACCTCTTCGCCACGCTGGCAGGCGGCAAGCTGTTCACCAAGTTGGACCTCACTTCAGCCTATATGACCCAGGAACTGGCCGACAAATCTAAACTACTGACCACCATCACCACGCACAAGGGACTGTTTGAATGCCAAACGGGCACCTGTTATAAACAATCAGCGGCCGCGATTTTTCAAAGAAACATGGAAAGCCTGCTTAAATCCATTCCTGCAACGATCATATTCCAGGACAACATCCTCATCACGGGTTGAGACACCGAGGAACACCTCCACAATCTGGACCGGATAGGCCTGCGACTCACAAAGTCTAAATGTGTGTTCTTAGCTCCTGAGGGCAAGTTTCTGGGCAGGAGGGTTGCTGCAGATGGGATTTGGCCCACCGAATCCAAAACAGAGGCGATTCATAGAAACATAGAAACATAGAAAATAGGTGCAGGAGTAGGCCATTCGGCCCTTCTAGCCTGCACCGCCATTCAATGAGTTCATGGCTGAACATTCAACTTCAGTACCCCATTCCTGCTTTCTCGCCATACCCCTTGATCCCCCTAGCAGTAAGGACCTCATCTAACTCCTTTTTGAATATATTTAGTGAATTGGCCTCAACAACTTTCTGTGGCAGAGAATTCCACAGGTTCACCACTCTCTGGGTGAAGAAGTTCCTCCGCATCTCGGTCCTAAATGGCTTACCCCTTATCCTTAGACTGTGACCCCTGGTTCTGGACTTCCCCAACATTGGGAACATTCTTCCTGCATCTAACCTGTCTAACCCCGTCAGAATTTTATATGTTTCTATGAGGTCCCCTCTCATTCTTCTGAACTCCAGTGAATACAAGCCCAGTTGATCCAGTCTTTCTTGATAGGTCAGTCCCGCCATCCCGGGAATCAGTCTGGTGAACCTTCGCTGCACTCCCTCAATAGCAAGAATGTCCTTCCTCAGGTTAGGAGACCAAAACTGTACACAATACTCCAGGTGTGGCCTCACCAATGCCCTGTACAACTGTAGCAACACCTCCCTGCCCCTGTACTCAAATCCCCTTGCTATGAAGGCCAACATGCCATTTGATTTCTTAACCGCCTGCTGCACCTGCATGCCAACCTTCAATGACTGATGTACCATGACACCCAGGTCTCTTTGCACCTGCCCTTTTCCTAATCTGTCACCATTCAGATAATAGTCTGTCTCTCTGTTTTTACCACCAAAGTGGATAACCTCACATTTATCCACATTATACTTCATCTGCCATGCATTTGCCCACTCACCTAACCTATCCAAGTCGCTCTGCAGCCTCACAGCATCCTCCTCGCAGCTCACACTGCCACCCAACTTAGTGTCATCCGCAAATTTGGAGATACTACATTTAATCCCCTCATCTAAATCATTAATGTACAGTGTAAACAGCTGGGGCCCCAGCACAGAACCTTGCGGTACCCCACTAGTCACTGCCTGCCATTCTGAAAAGTACCCATTTACTCCTACTCTTTGCTTCCTGTCTGACAACCAGTTCTCAATCCATGTCAGTACACTACCCCCAATCCCATGTGCTCTAACTTTGCACATCAATCTCTTGTGTGGGACCTTGTCGAACGCCTTCTGAAAGTCCAAATATACCACATCAACTGGTTCTCCCTTATCCACTCTACTGGAAACATCCTCAAAAAATTCCAGAAGATTTGTCAAGCATGATTTCCCTTTCACAAATCCATGCTGACTTGGACCTATCATGTCACCTCTTTCCAAATGCACTGCTATGACATCCTTAATAATTGATTCCATCATTTTACCCACTACCGATGTCAGGCTGACCGGTCTATAATTCCCTGTTTTCTCTCTCCCTCCTTTTTTAAAAAGTGGGGTTACATTGGCTACCCTCCACTCCATAGGAACTGATCCAGAGTCAATGGAATGTTGGAAAATGACTGTCAACGCATCCACTATTTCCAAGGCCACCTCTTTAAGTACTCTGGGATGCAGTCCATCAGGCCCTGGGGATTTATCGGCCTTCAATCCCATCAATTTCCCCAACACAATTTCCCGGCTAATAAGGATTTCCCTCAGTTCCTCCTCCTTACTAGACCCCCCGACCCCTTTTATAACCGAAAGGTTGTTCGTGTCCTCCTTCGTGAATACCGAACCAAAGTACTGGTTCAATTGGTCCGCCATTTCTTTGTTCCCCGTTATGACTTCCCCTGATTCTGACTGCAGGGGACCTACATTTGTCTTTACTAACCTTTTTCTCTTTACATATCTATAGAAACTTTTGCAATCCGTCTTAATGTTCCCTGCAAGCTTCTTCTCATACTCCATTTTCCCTGCCCTAATCAAACCCTTTGTCCTCCTCTGCTGAGTTCTAAATTTCTCCCAGTCCCCAGGTTCGCTGCTATTTCTGGCCAATTTGTATGCCACTTCCTTGGCTTTAATACTATCCCTGATTTCCCTTGATAGCCACGGTTGAGCCACCTTCCCTTTTTTATTTCTATGCCAGACAGGAATGTACGACGAGCGCCCAGGCCCTGCAACACATTGGAGTTACTTTCATTCCTGGGACTGTTGAACTATTTCGGGAACTTTCTGCTGAACTTGAGCACATTGTTGGAGTCGCTACTCGTGCTCCTGCATAAGGGTTGCAATTGGTTTTGGGGGGACTGTCAGGAACGGGCTTTTGATCGGGCGCGAAACCGACTTTGTTCAAACAAGTTGTTGACTCTGTACAACCCCTGTAAAAAAAGTAGTTCTGACATGTGATGCATCGTCCTATGGGGTTGGGTGCGTGTTGCAGCAGGGCAATGCTGAGGGTCAACTACAACCTGTGGCTTATGCCTCCAGGTCACTCTCTCAAGCAGATCGGGGATATGGGATGGTCGAGAAGGAAGCGCTTGCATGTGTCTACGGTGTAAAAAAAATGCATCAGTCCCTCTTTGGTCGGAAGTTTGAATTAGAGATGGACCACAAGCCATTAACATCCCTGTTGTCAGAGAGCAAGGCGATCAATACCAACGCATCAGCTCGCATACAGCGATGGGCTCTCATGCTGGCTGCTTATGACTACTCCATCCAGCACCGGCCCGGCACTGAAAATTGCGCTGATGCGCTCAGCAAGCTTCCACTGGCCACCAGTGAGGGGGCAGCGGAGCAAAGCGCCGAGATGGTCATGGCTGTCGACGCCTTTGACAGCGCAGGCTCCCGCATCATAGCCCGCCAGATCAAAATCTGGACAAACAGAGATCCCCTCCTATCCCTGATTAAGAAATGTGTCCTGACTGGGGATTGGGCGCCCGCACACTGAGCATGCCCTGAGGAGGTCAGGCCGTTCCACAGACAGATGGATGAGCTCTCCATCCAAGCCGACTGCCTACTATGGGGCAGCCGGGTAGTTATGCCCCAGAAGGGCAGGGAGGGATTCATCAGGGAACTCCACAGCGAGCACCCAGACATTGTGCTAATGAAGGCCATTGCCCGGTCACACATTTGGTGGCCTGGAATTGATTCATAGAAACATAGACATAGAAAGTAGGTGCAGGAGTAGGCCATTCGACCCTTCGAGCCTGCACCGCCATTCAATGAGTTCATGGCTGAACCTGCAACTTCAGTACCCCATTCCTGCTTTCTCGCCATACCCCTTGATTCAGGCCTGGAACACTGTGTTCGCAGGTGCACGACGTATGCCCAGCTGGGTAATGCCCCCATGGAGGCCCCGCTCAGCCCATGGCCATGGCCCACCAGGCCATGGTCATGCATTCATGTTGACTATGCGGGTCATAGAAACATAGAAACATAGAAAATAGGTGCAGGAGTAGGCCATTCGGCCCTTCGAGCCTGCACCGCCATTCAATGAATTCATGGCTGAACATGCAACTTCAGTACCCCATTCCTGCTTTCTAGCCATACCCCTTGATCCCCCTAGTAGTAAGGACTTCATCTAGCTCCTTTTTCAATATATTTAGTGAATTGGCCTCAACAACTTTCTGTGGTAGAGAATTCCACAGGTTCACCACTCTCTGGGTGAAGAAGTTTCTCCTCATCTCGGTCCTAAATGGCTTACCCCTTATCATTAGACTGTGACCCCTGGTTCTGGACTTCCCCAACATTGGGAACATTCTTCCTGCATCTAACCTGTCTAAACCCATCAGAATTTTAAACGTTTATATGAGGTACCCTCTCATTCTTCTGAACTCCAGTGAATACAAGCCCAGTTGATCCAGTCTTTCTTGATAGATCAGTCCCGCCATCCCGGGAATCAGTCTGGTGAACCTTCGCTGCACTCCCTCAATAGCAAGAATGTCCTTCCTCAGGTTAGGAGACCAAAACTGTACACAATACTCCAGGTGTGGCCTCACCAAGGCCCTGTACAACTGTAGCAACACCTCCCTGCCCCTGTACTCAAATCCCCTCGCTATGAAGGCCAACATGCCATTTGCTTTCTTAACCGCCTGCTGTACCTGCATGCCAACCTTCAATGACTGATGTACCATGACACCCAGGTCTCGTTGCACCTCCCCTTTTCCTAATCTGTCACCATTCAGATAATAGTCTCTGTTTTTACCACCAAAGTGGATAACCTCACATTTATCCACATTATACTTCATCTGCCATGCATTTGCCCACTCACCTAACCTATCCAAGTCGCTCTGCAGCCTCATAGCATCCTCCTCGCAGCTCACACTGCCACCCAACTTAGTGTCATCCGCAAATTTGGAGATACTACATTTAATCCCCTCGTCTAAATCATTAATGTACAGTGTAAACAGCTGGGGCCCCAGCACAGAACCTTGCGGTACCCCACTAGACACTGCCTGCCATTCTGAAAAGTCCCCATTTACTCCTACTCTTTGCTTCCTGTCTGACAACCAGTTCTCAATCCATGTCAGCACACTACCCCCAATCCCATGTGCTTTAACTTTGCACATTAATCTCTTGTGTGGGGCCTTATCGAAAGCCTTCTGAAAGTCCAAATATACCACATCAACTGGTTCTCCCTTATCCACTCTACTGGAAACATCCTCAAAAAATTTCAGAAGATTTGTCAAGCATGATTTCCCTTTCACAAATCCATGCTGACTTGGACCTATCATGTCACTTCTTTCCAAATGCACTGCTGTGACATCCTTAATAATTGATTCCATCATTTTACCCACTACCGATGTCAGGCTGTCCGGTCTATAATTCCCTGTTTTCTCTCTACCTCCTTTTTTAAAAAGTGGGGTTACATTGGCTACCCTCCACTCGATAGGAACTGATCCAGAGTCAATGGAATGTTGGAAAATGACTGTCAATGCATCCGCTATTTCCAAGGCCACCTCCTTAAGTACTCTGGGATGCAGTCCATCAGGCCCTGGGGATTTATCGGCCTTCAATCCTATCAATTTCCCCAACACAATTTCCCGACTAATAAGGATTTCCCTCAGTTCCTCTTCCTTACTAGACCCTCTGACCCCTTTTATTTCCGGAAGGTTGTTTGTGTCCTCCTTAGTGAATACCGAACCAAAGTACTTGTTCAATTGGTCCGCGTTTCTTTGTTCCCCGTTATGACTTCCCCTGATTCTGACTGCAGGGGACCTACGTTTGTCTTTACTAACCTTTTTCTCTTTACATATCTATAGAAAGTTTTGCAATCCGTCTTAATGTTCCCTGCAAGCTGCTTCTCGTACTCCATTTTCCCTGCCCTAATCAAACCCTTTGTCCTCCTCTGCTGAGTTCTAAATTTCTCCCAGTCCCCGGGTTCGCTGCTATTTCTGGCCAATTTGTATGCCACTTCCTTGGCTTTAATACTATCCCTGATTTCCCTTGATAGCCACGGTTGAGCCACCTTCCCTTTTTTATTTTTACGCCAGACAGGGATGTACAATTGTTGCAGTTCATCCATGCAGTCTCTAAGGGTCCATTCATGGGAAAGATGTTCCTTATTGTGGTAGATGTGTACTCGAAATGGATCGAGTGCATCATTCTGAATTCATGCACGTCATCCACCACTGTGGAAAGTCTACGTGCAATCTTCGCAACCCATGGCTTGCCGGACATCCTGGTTAGTGATAATGGCCCATGTTTCACGAGCTATGAATTCTGAGAGTTTATGCCGGGCAATGGCATCAACCATGTCAGGACTGCGCTGTTCAAGCTGGCCTCCAATGGCCAGGTGGAACGTGTGGTCCAAATCATTAAGCAATGTATGCTCAGGATTCAAGGACCCTCCCTACAATGCCACCTATCGCGTCTCCTGCTAGCCTATAGATCCCGACCGCACTCGCTCACGGGGGTCCCGCCCGCAGAGCTACTAATGAAACGGACACTCAAAACTCGGTTGTCCCTCATTCACCCAGTCCTGACTAGCATAGTTGAGGGCAAGCGCAAGTCACCAAACGAGTACCATGTCCGTAATTTGAGGAGGAGATGTATAAAAATAAATGATCCTGTTTTCGTCCTCAATCACGCCATGGGGCCCAAATGGCTTGAGGGCACTGTAATTGACAAAGAGGGGAATAGGGTCATTGTTGTAAAACCCAACAATGGTCAGATATGCCATAAGCATCTGAACCAAGTAAAAAAAAGGTTCAGCATCGACACGGAGGAACCTGAAGAAGACCATGAGATTGAACTCACAACACCGCCAGTGAACGAGCAACAAGAGCAATCAGAAGGACAGGCTGGAATCACCACAGGTGACAGACACTCACGCCAGTGTCCAACAGCCAGAGCCCCAACTGCGGCGCTCCACGAGGGAGTGTAGACCACCTGAAAGACTAAACCTATGATCCCAATAAGACTTTGGCGGGGGCGGGGGGGGGGAGGTGATGTCATGTATGTAACCACAATGTATTACTGTATATACTCAACCTAAGTGCACACCTTGACCACAAGGGGTGAACTTGTGGGAGACACTCCTTATCTGATCACATAGGTATAAAAAGGGAGGTCCCACGCAGGGTCATTGTCTTTGGAGTCCTGTGAATAAGAGTTAAGGTCACAGAGTGACCTTGTCCCCAGAATGTGCCTCGTGTGGTTTCATACTGTCGAGTAAGGACTTTACACCTCCCAATCCCCAATGCCTAACACTGACTAGGTTAAACTCCAGGGCAAACAGGGATTATGCTCACCAATCCTTTACTGGTAGTTGGCGGTGGTTCGTGGTTTCGGGGTTCGCTGGATTCTGTAGGTTCTGCTTGCTGTACCCCGAACATCGTAGAAGACTTCTTATTGCACAATTTTCAGTTGGGTGGTGTCCACTGATGCGGTAGGGCGCGTTTTGGATTTATGGGATAAGTACCCACTTTCTTTCGTTAGAAATAGGTTTTAAAGTCTTTTTAGATAATGTTTTCACCTGTTGGTAGTCAGGCCTCGGTTGTAGAGTGGAAACTTTCGATTCTTCGGTTTCTTCCTTGTGGAGTTTTTTTTTTCGAAGTTGGTCGATCGCGGTGATTTTGGTGGTACCACGTTGGCTGTGGTCGGTTGCTGCCGCGATGGTGATGTTCTTCCTTCCTTTTTGATTTCAGGACGTCGAGGCTGGAGAAGCTAGTTAAAACTGCTGCTGTGATCTTTCTCCCTTCTTGATGCTCTATGATGCTATGCTGCTGTGTGCATACCTTCTGTTAAACATGGCATAAGCATTTCATACCCTTTGTTAAAGCAGGACCCAGTTATACCTTTGGAGCTATTCTAATCTTCGCACCAAATCAGCCCGGAATCATTGTTTAATTTTGGCGGGCTTGATATTTCTTTGTCATATTTTGGCGGGCTCATTAAATGTTAACCTGTCTCGGATATGTCGATCTTCTCAATCTGTTTCTTGATGGAAATATTAGCTTTGGTATTTGCAGTGTCTGTCTGTGCTTGGGGTTTTCATGCAGGCTGGATGTGCCATTGTTATTATGTATGGGCTGGAATTGTTTTCCAGATCAGGGTAATGGTTAGCTATCTCTGGGTTAATTGTTGCTATGTTAATGTCTCCTGGGGAGAAGGTTTTTTGTGTATCCAGAATTCTCCAGACAATTTACTTTAGTTTCAATACCCCAGACAGCTTCAATACTCAAAACTAGCATCTTTGAAGGATAGTTCCTTTAGTTCTTTAGCCCTGCCCACACAAGCTCAATCTGCTTTGTAAAATCCCAAATTTAATTAATGTTCATAGTTTCTTCCATGTGCACTTTAGGATCTCAAATTTTCTGGTAGATATTTCCAAATTCAATTTCCTTTCCAATGAGTCCAAACACTGGCGGAGGGGTGGGGATGGGGGCGGGGGAGTGGGGGGGGTGGGTGGGGGGCGGCGGGGTGTTCCCACGAATTTTGCACACTATATCTTATTTGTTGGACAAAAACTCAGTGCCAACTATGTTCTTGGTGCTTCGTAGGCTTTTTGTTACTGGTGAATCTCCCTCGTGCCTCCCACAACAGCCAGACAAGCACACACCACAGCTACACACGCCTTCAGTCCCACTGGGCTCCCTCTCTCTCTGTCTCCTCTTCTGCGCATGTCATGATGACTCTTGACCTCCTGAATCATGGGAATCGAGCGTTGCCATGCTGTTGCGAAGAACGGCCACACTTTATGGCAGAAGGTCAAAAAAATTTAACGCTACCGCCCATTTCATATCGCTCGCGGTAACGCCCATTTTCAAAAATGGAGTCTAGGTGCTTTGAGAATGGACGAGAAGCCAGCGATCTGAAAATCCTTTTTTACCGCCCACGCTGGAAATAACATCCATTTTTGGGTGATAAGCACAAAGGTGGAGGTTCTAGCCCCATATCCTTTGTGATGTATAACCATGCAAGTTTTGTATGATGATTGTTTGTGATAATTACTTCTTCATTAAGGAGGGAGAAGTGTATCATATAGTTGCACCTAGTGGCCTACTGCTCCACCTAGTGGACTACTGTGGTAATGCAGCCCACTGTAAATACAACAGTCATCAGGTGACAGGTCACCTGACAAGTTCCTGTGTTAAGAGCCATCTTGTAAAATTATGTTTGTGATGTCGTAGAGCATATAGCACACTACCCTCTCTGTTCCCCTTAATATCTTGAAAACTTCCATCAGATCACCCCTTAACCTTCTAAATTCTAGGGAATACAACCGTAATTTATATAATCTCCCCTTGTAACTTAACCCTTGAAGTCTGGGTATCATTCTGTTTAACTTAAACTGCACTCCCTCCAAGCCCAACATATCCTTCCTAAGTTGTAGTGCCCAAAACTACTCACAATACTCCAGGAGTGGTCTAACCAGGGTTTTGTTTAGCTGCAACATAACTTCTACCTCTTGTATTCTAGTCATCTAGATGTAAAGACCAGCATTCCATTAACCTTTTCAATTATTTTCTGTACCTGTTCATGACCATTTTAATGATCTATGTACCTGGACCCCCAAGTCTCTTTGAACCTCCACTGGTTTTAGCTTTTCACCATTTAGAAAATACCCTAGGGCAGGGAAGTGGAACTGAGCCCATGATCAGATCAGCCATGATCTTATTAAATGGCAGAGCAGGCTCCAGGGATCAAATGGCCTACTCCAGCTCCTATTTCTTCTGTTCTTTATTTCTGTTCTTTAATTTTTAGGTCCAAAGTAGATGACCTCACATTTACCTACATTGAATTGTTGCACTATAAATTGTGCAACTTGTAAATAAAACTAATTGTAAAGAAAACTATTAATTTTAGCCCACAAACATTGACCTGGTATAAATCTCAGTGCTTCTACTATTGATTACATTATAGCAATGATAAATTGTGAGGAAAATGTACTTTTAATACGCTTGAATTCATTTATTCATCTTTCACAACTCTGTCTCATTTTTCAGAATCCACCATTTCCTATTGCAACTTTTAAATAAAACATGGATAGTTTGCCTTAGTTCAGTTAATCCACAATTCCAGATGCTAAACCTGTTTCTAGTCTATAATCTTTGGTCTAACTAAATGGTTTAATTATGGGCTGCATTGCCACCCATTGCTTGCAGATGGTTGCCATGTGGTTACCATCCCGGCCATTTCATGTACCATTTTGGCTGGTGGTGTGTGAAATGAGAAACCGAGCTTCTAATGGCTGAGTTTGAAGCAGCATTGCTTACCGAATCCATGGACCAGACTATTTTTGCTGGTAAAGGATGTATAGACAGAAATAGGAGAATAGAAAGCTATTAAAAAGATTGATTAGTATTAATTTACATTATCTATCAATGACATTGTTGTAAAAATAAAAACATGCAGCTAGTTTTTAAGTTTATAATGTGTGCACTCATCTGTAAGATGTTATTGTCTTTCACTGGACTTAATTGTCTAGTGCAGCTGTAACAAAATTTTCTTAGATTTTTCAGAACCATCTTTGTCAACATATTTCATAGTAAGAAAGTTTTTATTAAAAAAACAAAAGATTCTGTTGAATAATCAAAACTGTCAAGCAGCAGAAACTTCAGTGATAGAATGTAAAGTGCACAAAGTTAACTGATGATATGTGGTCAGTACCACCACCGAAAATGAATAGAACAGATTAATGGTTATAGCTGAAATCGTTGATACATTCTGGATTCCTTAGCAGTCTGTGGCCTTGAACACGTAGGATGTACTGTTCTGAGATGTCTTTTCAGTAACTGTAACTAAAAGGAAAAATGCACTAGATACCAGTTTTCTGAGTTGGTCACACTAATCATTGAAGTGAAATACTACTGAGACTTTCAGTATCTCCCTCATTAACATCTTAGCGGTTTGATGACATTTTTACTGTTTTTTCTCGTCGTTTTTGCAACCTTGGCTGGGCATAGGATTGCAAAATGATTGGAAGTAGAAAACTATGGAACAAAAAAGATGCATTAGTCTTCATTGTTATAGAAATGTCCTGGAGTAAAATGACTGAACAGATCTATTGTTAATCAATAAAGTGTATTTTGAGATGTGTGATTGCAATGATGTAATCATCTTATCAAGTCACTGTTCAATACATGCTTTTTTTTTAAACTTGTTAAAATAAAGTTTTACAAAAAAGTTTGTGTAGTTGATGTCTCTCCATTTCAGAATGAACTTGCCGAACAACTAATACGTTGGGTTCCAGTTGAGTTTGCAGACCATGTTCTTCCCACCTCATCCAGAAACAGAGCTTGTTCAACAGCGCCAATGAAGTGACAGTATCGATTTTTTTTAAATTACAGAATGTTTTATCTCTGTGTGTACATTTTCCATAACAGAACTGTTTTGCCCAAGTTATTTTTCATTGGTCATAGTTGTGAGAACAAGCAGATTCTCGAAGTGTTGAAAATGACAAGTCTGAGATATGTGAGTGAACAAGGATCTCAGTATTTAAAATGTAAAAAATGTTTTTTTTAAAGTTGGATAACAAACAGATTGAGCAACAGTGTTATAGGGAGGACATGCATTTACTGGTTTTGAATTTAGTAAATATTTTTGGGCTATGCTTAATAAAGAAACCTCTGCATTGTATCTGGCCACTTCCAAAGTTCAAAAAGTGCTTTGGTCTCATACATCTCAAATGCTTTCTCTGCTAAATATCTTCCTTAAATTTTCAAACACATTCCATCTCCAGTGCAGTGTGTTTCATATATTCATCATGTTGTTTTTGTATAAACATAGTTAAATATAAACCGTCAGTTTACCTGCCCTCTTCTGTAGTTAAGCCTATAATCCTTTGTACAGTTTTTTGATTATGTCAAACCAGTTAATATGGTTCACTCTTTCTATAGACCTGAACCAGTATGATGATTTCTGGCCCAAAGCTCTATTCGGGTCCTTGCTGCTTCTCTGGTGCAATTGCCGACCAGGCTCCGGAAAATGGGTCAGGACTCAATTCCACTCAGATTCTGCCCTGTGGAGAAAAGACTTGTAAATTCTGGTAAGGGAGCAGAGGCCATATTAGAACATAAGAACATAACATAAGAATTAGGAACAGGAGTAGCCATCTAGCCCCTCAAGCCTGCTCCGCCATTCAATAAGATCATGGCTGATCTGGCCGTGGACTCAGCTCCACTTACCCGCCCGCTCCCCATAACCCTTAATTCCCTTATTGGTTAAAAAATCTATCTATCTGTGACTTGAATACATTCAATGAGCTAGCCTCAACTGCTTCCTTGGGCAGAGAATTCCACAGATTCACAACCCTCTGGGAGAAGAAATTCCTTCTCAACTCGGTTTTAAATTGGCTCCCCCATATTTTGAGGCTGTGCCCCCTAGTTCTAGTCTCCCCGACCAGTGGAAACAACCTCTCCACCTCTATCTTGTCTATCCCTTTCATTATTTTGAATGTTTCTATAAGATCACCCCTCATCCTTCTGAACTCCAACGAGTAAAGACCCAGTCTACTCAATCTATCATCATAAGGTTAACCCCTCATCTCCGGAATCAGCCGAGTGAATCGTCTCTGTACCCCCTCCAAAACCAGTATATCCTTCCTTAAGTAAGGTGACCAAAACTGCACGCAGTACTCCAGGTGCGGCCTTACCAATACCCTATACAGTTGCAGCAGGACCTCCCTGCTTTTGTACTCCATCCCTCTCGTAATGAAGGCCAACATTCCATTCGCCTTCCTGATTATCTGCTGCACCTGCAAACTAACTTTTTGGGTTTCATGCACAAGGACACCCAGGTCCCTCTGCACCGCAGCATGTTGTAATTTCTCCCCATTCAAATAATATTCCCTTTTACTGTTTTTTTTCCCAAGGTGGATGACCTCACACTTTCTGTCATTGTATTCCATCTGCCAAACCTTAGCCCATTCGCTTAACCTATCCAAATCTCTTTGCAGCCTCTCTGTGTCCTCTACACAACCCGCTTTCCCACTAATCTTTGTGTCATCTGCAAATTTTGTTACACTACACTCTGTCCCCTCTTCCAGTTCATCTATGTATATTGTAAATAGTTGTGGTCCCAGCAGCGATCCCTGTGGCACAGCACTAACCACCGATTTCCACCCTGAAAAGGACCCATTTATCCCGACTCTCTGCTTTCTGTTCACCAGCCAATTCTCTATCCATGCTAATACATTTCCTCTGACTCCGCGTACCTCTATTTTCTGCAGTAACCTTTTGTGTGGCACCTTATCGAATGCCTTTTGGAAATCTAAATACACCACATCCATCAGTACACCTTTATCCACCATGCTCATTATATCCTCAAAGAATTCCAGTAAATTAGTTAAACATGATTTCCCCTTCATGAATCCATGTTGCGTCTGCTTGATTGCACTATTCCTATCCAGATGTCCCGCTATTTCTTACTTAATGATAGTTTCAAGCATTTTCCCCACTACAGATGTTAAACTAACCGGCCTATAGTTACCTGCCTTTTGTCTGCCCCCTTTTTTAAACAGAGGCGTTACATTAGCTGCTTTCCAATCCGCTGGTACCTCCCCAGAGTCCAGAGAATTTTGGTAGATTATAATGAATGCATCTGCTATAACTTCCGCCATCTCTTTTAATACCCTGGGATGCATTTCATCAGGACCAGGGGACTTGTCTACCTTGAGTCCCATTAGCCTGTCCAGCACTATCCCCCCTAGTGATAGTGATTGTCTCAAGGTCCTCCCTTCCCACGTTCCTGTGACCAGCAATTTTTGGCATGGTTTTTGTGTCTTCCACTGTGAAGACCGAAGCAAAATAATTGTTTAAGGTCACAGCTATTTCCACATTTCCCATTATTGAATCCCCCTTTTCATCTTCTAAGGGACCAACATTTACTTTAGTCACTCTTTTCCATTTTATATATCTGTAAAAGCTTCTACTATTTGTTTTTATGTTTTGCGCAAGTTTACCTTCGTATCTTTCCTTTCTTTATTGCTTTCTCAGTCATTCTTTGCTGTCGTTTAAAATTTTCCCAATCTTCTAGTTTCCCACTAACCTTGGCCACCTTATATGCATTGGTCTTTGATTTGATACTCTCCTTTATTTCCTTGGTTATCCACGCCTGGTTATCACTTCTCTTACCACCCTTCTTTTTCACTGGAATATATTTTTGTTGAGCACTATGAAAGAGCTCCTTAACAGTCCTCCACTGTTCCTCAATTGTGCCACCGTTTAGTCTGTGTTTCCAGTCTACTTTAGCTAACTCTGCCCTCATCCCACTGTAGTCCCCTTTGTTTAAGCATAGTACGCTCGTTTCTGACACAACTTCCTCACCCTCAATCTGTATTACAAATTCAACCATACTGTGATCACTCATTCCGAGAGGATCTTTTACTAGGAGATTGTTTATTTTTCCTGTCTCATTACACAGGACCAGATCTAAGATAGCTTGCTCCCTTGTAGGTTCTGTAACATACTGTTCTAAGAAACAATCCAGTATGCATTCTATGAATTCCTCCTCCAGGCTACCTCGTGTGATTTGAGTTGACCAATCGATATGTAGGTTAAAATCCCCCATGACTGCTGCCGTTTCTTTATCACATGCCTCCATTATTCCCTTGATTATTGCCTGCCCCACCGTGAAGTTATTATTTGGGGGCCTATAAACTACGCCCATCAGTGACTTTTTCCCCTTATTATCTCTAATCTCCACCCACAATGATTCAACATTTTGTTCATTAGAGCCAATATCGTCTCTCACAACTGCCCTGATATCATCCTTTATTAACAGAGCTACCCCATCTCCTTTCCCTTCTTGTCTATTTTTCCGAATCGTCAGATACCCCTGTATGTTTAATTCCCAGTCTTGACCTCCCTGCAACCATGTTTCTGTAATGGCCACCAAATCATACCCATTTGTAATGATTTGTGCCGTCAACTCATTTACTTTATTTCGAATGTTGCGTGCCTTTAGGTCGAGTGTTTTAATCCTAGTTTTTAAACCATGATTTCTAGTTTTGACCCCTCCTGCAGCCCCTTTATATTCAGTGGCCCTTTTTGTTTTTTGCCTTGGGTTTCTCTGCCCTCCACTTTTACTCATCTCCTTTCTGTCTTTTGCTTTGGTCTCCTTTTTGTTTCCCTCTGTCTCCCTGCATTGGTTCCCATCCCCCTGCCATATTCTCTGTGCACCCCTCATACCAAGACGCTGTGTCTGACTTTCCCAGGAATTCGGACCAGTACATCTTTTCCAGGCCTCAGTGGAACTAATGCATTTGTCCAACTGAAGCACTAATTGACCCTGGAAGGAATACTATATCGACGATAAATTCACCAAAAGCTTCCCGAGGCTGAAGATTAAAAAAATTATAGTTATGTTGAGTCTTTCCTGCTTCTTTCCTCCAGCGCTCTAAGTCTCCATTGGGGCAGGTCTGCTGAAACCCCCTTACTGGTGCGATGAACCTGCCTTGAGAATTCAACTGGCCCCATCCCTGCAATTTGGAATGGGGTCTGACTCTCCTCATTTATAGCCCACTCCACTGCAGTTCCACTGGTGGATCAGTTCCTTCCAGTTTCCATAACTTTTTCTCAAATTTCAGTTGCCTAACCCAAGGTGTCAGTTTACTTGTCCTTTGCTGTAATCTCTCCAATAACTTATTTTGTCTAACATTTAAAGACCTTAAGATGAACTCCAGTACTTGATTGATTCACCTAGTTCATAGAATAGAATCATAGACATTTATGGCACAGAAGGAGGCCTGTCACATTCAAATTCACATTGATTGACTGGATACTGTAAACATATAGATTTTTCACTTTTGTGCAGATCACCCAAAAATGGGGGTTATTTCCAGCATGGGCGGTATATATGAGTTTTCAAATCGCCAGATTATCGCCCATTTTCAAACCCTCTAGTTTCCATTTTATAAAATGGGCATTACCACGAGTGATCTGAAATGGGTGTTGGCATTAAATCTCTCTGACCTTCTGCCGTAAAGTGCCACCGTCCTTAGCAATGGCATGGCAACGCTTGTTTCCCGCGATTCAGGAAGTCAGGGGTCATCATTACATGCACATAAGAGGAGACAGAGAGACGGAGCAGAGAGGGAGTGAAGGCATGTGTGGGTGTGGTGTGGTTGCTTGTTTGGCTGCTTTGGGAGGTAGGAGGGAGAATTTCGACCTTAATACAAAATTGTGAGAAGAAAATTAACTGTTACCAGCCAGATATTTTGTCTAATTTGGTGCCTATAATGGAGGGAGTGGAGGAAGTGACACAGCATGCTGTGGAGACTGACACTGGCAAGAGCAGTGAGCTGGGAGAGGAACAATTGGGAGGATGAAAGAGAGCGAGGAGGTTCTTGGACGAGGCAAATGCCTCCCTCATGCAGGAAGTTGAGTTATGCTGGGGTCAATTGACCCAGGGAGGGCGTGGGAAGCCAACCCCAAAGTCCTACCAGAAGATATGGGCCGAGATAGCCGAGGTGGTCTCGTCGGCGACCAACGAGGTGCGTGAGGGCAACCAATGCCAAAAGCGATGGAACGACCTTGTGGGAACCGCCAGAGTAAGTATAACATTTATTTACATGTTCTTATATATTTATATAATTTGATTTGTAAGTGTCATGAGTGATTAAAGTCAAATGTGAGGTCTTCCACTTTTACTGGGAATGTTGTACTCAAAGTCTGCGGTCACGGTGTGCGTCTTTAGGTAAAGAATGCTCATTTTCATTATAATCATGATTACATCTGTCGGTTATGTGTTGTATCAGTCTCTGTGACAGTACCTAGCAATAATATCATGCAATGATCTCATGCCATGTCATCTTGTTGTTACCTTTTACAGAAGAAGCTTTCGAGGGCTAGGGCCAAGCAGAGGCAAACGGGTGGGGGGCCACCACTCATCATCGACCTCACCGATATAGAGGAGCGGGTGCTCGCACTCATGGGGACCCATCCCTGGTCGGCCACACAAGCAGCTGCAGAACCTGCAGTGATTCCACGTGAGTAAAGTATACATCATTGCATGATGCAAAGTCAATAGATGCCGCACCCACTCATATCCGAACAATAATGTTTGCTAGATGATTGCTAAAAGTGTCCTCTAAATAATGCTGGCCTCATGAGAATCATTGCAATGCAAAATGTGTTGATGGTCATGAAATATGATGTCTGTGATGACTTTGATACCGGTGGTGCTTTTGTCGTGCATATGCTGTGTGTAGTGCTGTAATCACCTTGTGACCCAAGCACCCCCTTCTCCTCTAATAACCTCATTTGTGTTTTGCAGCTCAGCCAGCAGCGCGGCCCCAGGCAAGACCACTGAGTCCAGAAGGTGGGGGCACGGGACCAGACCAACCAGACGATCCTACATCTGGTGCTGAGGAGCACTGATTCTTGGCCATCACTTTGCTGGGTCCGTTCTCTACGGATGACAGCGTGGACTTTGAGGAGCCTGCCTCGCCACTGATTCTCCCACCACCACTCTGGAGGTACCGGACCTAAGCACCTCGCCACAGGGCACCCCAGGTGTCCCCAGGACAGCACCGACCCCGGGGAGGTTTCTTAGACGCAGCAGGTCTGTTCCACGAGCGGCAGATCTGAGCGGGGACATGGTAGACTTGTCCAGGAGGACTGTTGACATAGGTCAGCAGATCCTCAAGACATTAGGGGGCATATCCTGACAGCTGGCCAGCATGTTCGGCACCATGATGGAGTAGGTTCCGCGGATGGCGGAGTCCCTGGATGCAATAGCCAGGAACACTGGTGGCAGAGGTTTCCCAGTGGTCCAGGAGTGCAGCACTGCACCCCAAGGTGCCGCACCCCCATTGCCAATGACACATGAGAGCCAGGAGCCACATCTTGCTTCTGGATGTCGGAAAGTGTGAGGTCATCCACCTTGGGAAAAAAAACAGTAAAAGGGAATATTATTTGAATGGGGAGAAATTACAACATGCTGAGGTGCAGAGGGACCTGGGGATCCTTGTGCATAAATCCCAAAAAGTTAGTTTGCAGGTGCAGCAGGTAATCAGGAAGGCAAATGGAATGTTGGTCTTCATTGCGAGAGGGATGGAGTACAAAAGCAGGGAGGTCCTGCTGCAACTGTATAGGGTATTGGTAAGGCCGCACCTGGAGTACTGCATGCAGTTTTGGTCACCTTACTTAAGGAAGGATATACTGGCTTTGGAGGGGGTACAGAGACGATTCACTAGGCTGATTCCGGAGATGAGGGGGTTACCTTATGATGATAGATTGAGTAGACTGGGTCTTTACTTGTTGGAGTTCAGAAGGATGAGGGATGATCTTATAGAAACATTTAAAATCATGAAAGAGATAGACAAGATAGAGGCGGAGAGGTTGTTTCCACTGGTCGGGGAGACTAGAACTAGGGGGCACAGCCTCAAAATACGGGGGAGACAATTTAAAACCGAGTTGAGAAGGAATTTCTTCTCCCAGAGGGTTGTGAATCTGTGGAATTCTCTGCCCAAGGAAGCAGTTGAGGCTAGCTCATTGAATGTATTCAAGTCACAGATAGATAGATTTTTAACCAATAAGGGAATTAAGGGTTATGGGGAGCAGGCGGGTAAGTGGAGCTGAGTCCACGGCCAGATCAGCCATGATCTTATTGAATGGCGGAACAGGCTCGAGGGGCTAGATGGCCTACTCCTGGTCCTAATTCTTATGTTCTTATCTTATGTTCTTATGGATCAGCAAATGTTCCCACCTCGGGACCCCCCCACTCCCATATCTGTGCAACCACCAGCTCTGCCTCCATCCCCCGCAATGAGGCACTGCCTGAGGAGCGCCTCGGCCAGGCGGCATGGAGTCAGGAGAGGAAGGGTAGAGGTGGGTAGAAGAAGGGGAGGGGGGAAGGAAAGTGAGGTGCATGTCCACAGGTGATGGTTTTGTTATATCTCCATCTCGGTGTATGAAATTTGTTGTAAGGTATGGAGGGGAGGGGGCCAGTCTGTTGGTTTGCATTTGTGTTCTGTGTTGCTGGAAATGTTGACCATTTGATTGATGTCAATTTTCTAAAGTGTATTGTGGAGTGGGGTGGGGGTGGAGTGTATTTGACAGTAATACTTATGATTTCACACAAATGGTTGGATTAAATGTGTTTTATTTAACATAACCTTCTTGCGCATTGTCTCAGATAGCTGCACCGTTACACTCTGGCGATTCCTTAACATGAAAGGGTAAAATTAAACTTAACTTGAATCAACTTAAACTTTAACTGACACCAAGGTGAAGACCACCATTGATGTCTGAGCTGCACACACAGCAGTGTGTCAGCTTTGTCAATAACAGCAACGTACTTTCAGGCAAAGCGCTCATTTATGAGCTGCTGACACAAGAGTCTTGCAGTTATGTAGCCACCATGGGCCCGTTCCTGCGGTGTGAACTGTGAGGGGGATGCTAAGAGGCTTCAGGGTGACTTAGACAGGTTAGGTGAGTGGGCAAATGCATGGCAGATGCAGTATAATGTGGATAAATGTGAGGTTATCCACTTTGGGGGCAAAAACGCGAAGACGGAATATTATCTGAATGGCGGCAGATTAGGAAAAGGGGAGGTGCAACGAGACCTGGGTGTCATGGTTCATCAGTCATTGAAAGTTGGCATGCAGGTACAGCAGGCGGTGAAGAAGGCAAATGGTATGTTGGCCTTCATAGCTAGGGGTTTTGAGTATAGGAGCAGGGAGGTCTTACTGCAGTTGTAAAGGGCCTTGGTGAGGCCTCAGCTGGAATATTGTGTTCAATTTTGGTCTCCTAATCTGAGGAAGGACATAGAAACATAGAAAATAGGTGCAGGAGTAGGCCATTTGGCCCTTCGAGCCTGCACCGCCAATCAATGAGGATAAGGGGTAAGCCATTTAGGACCGAGATGAGGAGAAACTTCTTCACCCAGAGAGTGGTGAACCTGTGGAATTCTGTACCAAAGAAAGTTGTTGAGGCCAATTCACTAAATGTATTCAAAAATGAGTTAGATGTAGTCCTTACTACTAGGGGGATCAAGGAGTATGGCGAGAAAGCAGGAATGGGGTACTGAAGTTGCATGTTCAGCCATGAACTCATTGAATGGCGGTGTAGGCTAGAAGGGCCGAATGGCCTACTCCTGCACCTATTTTCTATGTTTCTATGCTTTCAGATAATCAGCCAGCAGATGAGCAGCCTGTGCCTGAGTGCCCCCCCCTGCACCCTCCAATCCAGTCATGAGGGAGAAGAAAAGGGGGACAAGGATGAGGCGGGGGAGGAGGAGGAAGAGGAGCCAAGCACTGCGTCACTGCTTCTCTCACCTGCAGGCACTAGCTCAGATTCTGGCACTACGCGGTCCTTAAAGGTTAGCTTAGGGCAGGGTTCTGCAATGGGTGATGCACTGGGGCCAAGTGTGCTGCAGCAAGGTCAAGAGGAAAGCGAAGCTCAGGAGCCATGTCCCCAGAGGGCGAGTTCGCATGTAGGTTCTGCTGCAGAGGACTCAGTTGAGGACCTCGATGGGGAGGCATTCACACAATGGGTGATGGCCACGCACTCCAACATGACAGGTGCAATGGCAAGGGTACCCAAGAGCCTGTTGCAAGTGATAAGGAACGTGGAGGAGTCTGCCTCCCGCATTGTACACAGCTCTGCGCACACCATGGAGCCCATCATTTCCAGTGTGCAGTATTGCTGCTGCAATAGAGTCAATGGTTGCTTGCATGCAAGCTCAGACTGCTGTCATGCAGTCTCAGCTTGATGCCACATAACATCTTGGTGATGTCATGCCGTCTCAGCTGCATGCCACACGTGCTCTGACTGCTGCAATCACTGCTGGGTCCACCACACTCGACTGGGGAGCACAGCAGTCCAGCAATCTGTGCTCCATCAGACTGGCGGGGATGCTAAGGTGCTGCCCTGGGGGAGTGGCAATGAGTCAGTGGAGCAGGACCCTGCTGTCCTTTCTCAGGATGACAACATTCCTGATCCCACCACTGCCATTCCGCCATTGCACTTGTTGTTGTCTGTCACCCAACCAGTCCAGACTGCCGCCGTTCAGCCTGAGGTGGTGCAGTCTGCAACTGGGACTTCAAGGCCTAGAGCTGGTCAAGGGCACCCTTCAGGACCATCTGTAGTCTCTGACCCAGACACACAGCAGACTTCCACCAGCCATGTTGCAGCTGCAGGGGAGACACTATGGAGGAGTAGTAGAATAGGTTGTCCAAAAAGGGGCTATAAGGAAATGCACAAGGGTGATGAATAAATACAGTTATACATTTTATTGTTGTTTGATATATGGTGATTGGAATGTTTAATGTTTGCTGTTGTCTCTCGTTTCAGTGTTGGGGATTTGGTATGGAAGGGCAAATTGATGTGGTGATGGGGATGCCCACAGGAGCCAGGAAGTGTGATGAAAATCAGTGGAAATGAGCTCTGATGAGATGGTCGCGGATCTCGCTTGCAGGATAACATTGGACTCACTGCCTCCTCCATTGCAGCTGCTGCTCCTGTTCCTCCTCGTCCTCCTGCTGTTGCTCCTCCTGCTCCTCCTGATCCTCCTCCTGGTCCTCCTCCATCTGAGCTGGTGCGGCTATGCCTGGTGGCAGTGGCTGTGCCCTCAGGATGGCCAAGTTATGCAGCATACAGCAGACAACGACAAATAGGGACACCCGCTCAGGCGAGTACTGGAGGACTCCTCCCGAGCAGTCAGGGCAGTGGAACCATTGCTTTGAGCATTCCGATGTTCCTGGTGGTAGCATGGCTCTCATTGCATGAGTGCTGGGCAGGAGTGTGGCATTGCGGAGGGGAGGCATGAGCCAGGTGGATAGCGGATAGCACGTCTCCGAGCAGTCAATATGAGCTTCATTTGGGGGCTGGAACAGAGCTTGTAGAAATTGAGAGCAATGATGATCTTCTCTGCCACTGAGAGAGCCGTCCTCACTCTGGTTTGAGGCTCGAGGTCTGATTGCCGGAGATGGCGGAGCTCTGTGACCAGGTCCTTGGTGAAACGCAGCCTTCGCACACACTGCTCCTCAGTGAAATTGATGTAGGAGAACTGCAGCCAGAATACCCCGGGAGAGTAAAGCCTCATGTTGCCAGCCCTGTGGCACCTTCTTCCTCTGCTTGTTCCTGTGCTGCTGCCTGTGCTTGTCCTTGAGCTGTTGCCTGTGCTTGTTCCTGAGCTGCTGCCTGTGCTTGTTCCTGAGCTGCTGCCTGTGCTTGTTCCTGAGTTGCTGCCTGTGCTTGTTCCTGAGCTGCTGCCTGTGCTTGTTCCTGAGCTGCTGCCTGTGCTTGTTCCTGTGCTGCTGCCTGTGCTTGTTCCTGAGCTGCTGCCTGTGCTTGTTCCTGAGCTGCTGCCTGTGCTTGTTCCTGTGCTGCTGCCTGTGCTTGTTCCTGAGTTGCTGCCTGTGCTTGTTCCTGTGCTGTTACTGTCAAGTTTGTAACTACTATGTAACACCAATGTATTACTGTACACACGCAACTCAGATGCACACCTTGACCACAGGGGGTGAACTTGTGGGAGACACTCCTTACCTGATCACACAGGTATATAAAGGGAGGTCCCACGCAGGGTCATCACTTCTGGAGTCCTGTAATAAAGAAGTAAGGGCACAGTCACAGAGTGGTCTTGTCCCTGGAATGTGCCTCGTGTGGTTTCATGCTGTAGAGTAAGGACTTTACATTGGCGACGAGAAACGGGAATTCACGCCCCACGAGAATGGCCACTAGTAGCACAGAGGAACGGTACTGTGTTGGGGAAGACTGGGACAATTTTGTTGAGAAGCTAAAGAAAAGCTTCGTTATGAAAGACTAGCTGGGGGATGCAGCGGCCGACAAGCGACGGGCTCATCTCCTGACCAGCTGCAGGCTAAAGACTTATGCGCTCATGAAGGACTTACTGGCACCCGAAAAGCCGTCGGACAAAACCTTTGAACAGCTTAGCAAATTAACCGGGGAGCATCTCAAACCGGCAAGCAGCATATACATGGCTCGACTCAGATTCTACACCCACCGATGTCGTGAAGGACAGAGCATACCGGACTTTGTAGCGGACCTCCGACGTTTGGCCAGCCTCTGTAAGTTCACAGACGCCTGCAGGGGGGAGATGCTAAGGGACTTCTTTATCGAGGGTATCGGTTATGCAGGAATTTTTTGCAAGTTAATTGAGACCAAGGACTTGACTTTGGAAGCAGCAGCGTTGTTAGTTCAAACTTTCATGGCGAGGCAGGAAGAGACGAAAATGATTTACGCACGCAATTCTGCCTCTATCGCGGCGATGGATCAGGGAGTCAACATCATCAATGCTACTCAGAGCCCCGCAGGCAGGCAGGGGCAGTCCTACATTTACCAGGCAGCAATAGATCCCAGAGCAGGACCTCAACAGGAACAATGGCAGGCTGAACAGACATTCACGCCATCACAGTGGGCAATGCGGTCTGGGATGGGGCCATTGACATCCACTAATAGGGTACTTAAGAGCAGTCAAAGGGACAGTCAGCGTGGAATTCCTGGCCATAATCCCTTTGTTCCCAACAATGGAAACTTTAACTCATGCTGGAGGTGTGGAGGAAAACACTCAGCCAGATCTTGCAGATTTCAACAGTTTGTCTGCAGAAACTGCAATCTCAGTGGCCATTTAGCTCAAATGTGCAGAAAACCTGCAACCAGACTAATATATGAGGCAGATGGACCAGAAGAGGGTTCTGTGAGGCAGGATGACTTTTGACGCAAATCGATGGATGCCGAGGTTCAGTGGGTCCATGCGACGTATATTCACAGTTCATACACCAAAACGCCACCAATGATGATGAGGGTTTTGTTGAACGGTATCCCAGTACGCATGGAGCTGGACACTGGGGCCAGCCAGTCACTCATGGGCATTCAGCAATTTTAGAAGCTATGGCCACTCAAAGCCAGCAGACCCAAATTAGAACGTATTGAGACACAATTACGGACTTACACCAAATAAATCATTCCGGTGCTAGGCAGTGCAATGATGGCTGTCACACACAATGGGCTAGTGAACCGGCTGCCACTCTGGATTGTCCCGGGCAATGGTCCCGCACTGTTGGGGAGGAGCTGGTTAACCGAGATGAACTGGAAATGGGGGGATGTTCTCGGTGGAGTGAAGTTCATGCTCACAAGTCCTACAACAATTCGAGTCACTATTCCAACCGGGCGTCGGGACTTTCAAAAGCACTAAAGTAGTGATACACATCACCCCGATGCCAGGCCAGTGCACCACAAAGCCAGAGCAGTGCCGTATCTGAGACGGGAAAAAATCGAGAGCGAATTGGACCGGCTGTTGCGAGAGGGCATCATCTCGCCTGTTGAATTCAGCGACTGGGCCAGCCCCATCGTTCCCGTTCTGAAAGCGGATGGCTCTGTCAGGATCTGTGTCGACTACAAGGCCACCATCAATCGGGTGTCCCTATAAGACGAATACCCGCTCCCAAGAGCGGAGGACCTCTTTGCCACGCTGGCAGGCGGCAAGCAGTTCACCAAGTTGGACCTCACTTCAGCCTATATGACCCAGGAACTGGCCGACGAATCCAAACTACTGACTACCATCACCACGCACAAGGGACTGTTTGCGTATAACAGGTACCCATTTGGCATTCGATTAGCGGCCGCGATTTTTCAACATAACATGGAAAGCCTGCTTAAATCCATTCCGGGAATGATCGCATTCCAGGATGACATCCTCATCATGGGTCGAGACACCGAGGAACACCTCCACAACCTGGAGGAGGTGCTACGCCGAATGTACCGGGTAGGTCTGCGACTCAAGAAGTCTAAATGCATGTTCTTAGCTCCTGAGGTTGAGTGTCTGAGCAGGAGGGATGCTGCAGATGGGATTTGGCCCACTGAATTCAAAACACAGGCGATTCGACGAGCACCCAGACCCTGCAACACATCGGAGTTGCGTTCATTCCTGGGACTGTTGATCTATTTCTGGAACTTTCTGCCGAACGTGAGCACGTTGTTGGAGCCACTACACGTGCACATGTGTAAGGGTTGCGATTGATTTTGGGGGTACTGTCAGGAACGGGCTTTTGCTCGGGCGCGAAACCTACTTTGTTCAAACAAGTTTTTGACCCTGTACGACCCCTGTAAACGTTTACATCTGACATGTGATTCATCGTCCTATGGGGTTGGGTGCGTGTTGCAGCAGGGTAATGCTGCGGGTCAGCTACAATCTGTGGCTTATGCCTCCAGGTCTCTCGCTCAAGCCAAACGGGGCTATGGGATGGTCGAGAAGGAAGCGCTTGCGTGTGTCTATGGTGCAAAAAAAATGCATCAGTACCTCTTCAGTAGGAAGTTTGAATTAGAGATGGACTACAAGCCACTCACATCCCTGTTGTCAGACAGCAAGGCAGTCAATGCTAACGCATCAGCTCGCATACAGTGGTGGGTTCTCACGCGAGCTGCGTATGACGACTCCATCCGGCACTAGTCCGGCACTGAAAACTGCGCTGACGCGCTCAGCAGGCTCCCACTGAGGGAGCAACTGAGCAAAGCGCTGAGATGGTCATGGCTGCCGATGCCTTTGACAGCGCAGGCTCCCCCGTCACAGCCCGCCAGATCAAAATCTGGACAAACAGAGATCCCCTCCTATCCTTGATTAAGAAATGTGTCCTGACTGGGGATTGGGCACCCGCACACGGAGCATGCCCTGAGGAGGTCAGACCGTTCCACAGGCGGATGGATGAGCTCTCCATCCAAGCTGACTGCCTACTATGGGGCAACCGGGTAGTCATGCCCCAGAAGGGCAGGGAGGCATTCATCAGGGAACTCCACGGCGAGCGTCCAGGCATTGTGATGATGAAGGCCATTGTCTGGTCACACGTTTGGTGGCCTGGAATTGATTCAAACCTGGAACACTGTGTTCACAGGTGCACGACGTGTGCCCAGCTGGGTAATGCCCCTAGGGAGGCCCTGCTCAGTCCGTGGCCCTGGCCCACCAAGCCATGGTCACGCATTCACGTTGACTACGCGGGCCCGTTCATGGGGAAGATGTTCCTCATTGTAGTAGGTGCGTACTCGAAATGGATCAAGTGCATCATTCTGAATTCATGTACGTCATCCACCACCATGGAAAGCCTACGTGCGATCTTTGCAACCCACGGCTTGCCGGACATCCTGGTTAGTGATAATGGCCCGTATTTCATGAGCTATGAATTCTGGGAGTTTATGTCGGGCAATGGCATCAACCACGTCAGGACTGCGCCGTTCAAGCCGGCCTCCAATGGCCAGGCGGAACGTGCAGTCCAAATCATTAAGCAAGGTTTGCTCAGGATTCAAGGACCCTCCCTACAATGATGCCTATCGCGCCTTCTGCTGGCCTATAGATCCCGCCCGCACTCGCTCACGGGGGTCCCGCCCGCAGAGCTACTAATGAAATGGACACTCAAAACTCAGTTGTCCCTCATCCACCCAGTCCTGACCGACATAGTTGAGGGCAAGTGCAAGTCACAAAACGAGTACCATGATCGTAATTCAAGGGGGAGATGTATAGAAATAAATGATCCTGTATTCGTCCTCAATCACACCATGGGGCCCAAATGGCTTGAGGGTACTGTAATTCACAAAGAGGGGAATAGGGTCATCATGGTAAAACTCAACAATGGCCAGATATGCCGTAAGCATCTGGACCAAGTTAAAAAAAAGGTTCAACATGGACACAGAGGAACCTGAAGAAGATCATGAGATGGAGCTCACACTACCATCAGCGAACGTGCAACAAGAGCAATCAGAAGAATGCACAGTCCCTGAGGTCAGCCCAGAGAGGCCGGAATCACCACAGGTGACAAACACTCACGTCAGTGTCCAACAACCAGAGCCCCAACTGCGGCGCTCCACGAGGGAACGTAGACCACCTGAAAGACTAAACCTATGATCCCAGTAAGACTTTGGGGGGTGAAGATGGTGTCATGTTTGTAACTACAATGTAACAACACTGTATTACTGTACACACTCAACTTAGATGCACACCTTGACCACAGGGGGTGAACTTGTGGGAGACACTCCTTACCTGATCACACAGGTATATAAAGGGAGGTCCCACGCAGGGTCATCACTTCTGGAGTCCTGTAATAAAGAGGTAAGGTCACAGAGTGGCCTTGTCCCAGGAATGTGCCTCGTGTGGTTTCATGCTGTAGAGTAAGGACTTTTCAGCTGCCTGTGCTTGTTCCTGGGCTGCTGTCTGTGCTTGATCCTATGCTGCAGCCTGTGCTTGTTCCTGAGCTGCTGCCTGTGGTTATTCCTGGGCTGCTGCCTGTGGTTGTTCCTAAGCTGCTGCCTGTGCTTGTTCCTGAGCTGCTGCCTCTGCTTGTTCCTGAGCTACTGCCTGTGGTTGTTCCTGGGCTACTGCCTGTGGTTGTTCCTAAGCTGCTGCCTGTGGTTATTCCTGGGCTACTGCCTGTAGTTGTTCCTAAGCTGCTGCCTGTGCTTGTTCCTGAGCTGCTGCCTGTGCTTGTTCCTGAGCTGCTGCCTGTGGTTGTTCCTGAGCTGCTGCCTGTGGTTGTTCCTGAGCTGCTGCCTGTGATTGTTCCTAAGCTGCTGCCTGTGCTTGTTCCTGAGCTGCTGCCTGTGGTTGTTCCTGAGCTGCTGCCTGTGTTTGTTCCTGAGCTGCTGCCTGCGCTTGTTCCTGGGCTACTGCCTGTGGTTGTTCCTGGGCTACTGCCTGTGATTGTTCCTAAGCTGTTGCCTGTGCTTGTTCCTGAGCTGCTGCCTGTGCTTGTTCCTGAGCTGCTGTCTGTGGTTGTTCCTGGGCTACTGCCTGTGCTTGTTCCTGAGCTGCTGCCTGTGCTTGTTCCTGAGCTGCTGCCTGTGGTTGTTCCTGGGCTACTGCCTGTGCTTGTTCCTGGGCTGCTGCCTGTGCTTGTTCCTGGGCTGCTGCCTGTGGTTGTTCCTGTTGTCATGTATGTAACCATCATGCAACGGTAATCTTCATGTAACTGTATGCAGCTCCTGTACACTGTACTTATACCCTAGAAATGCACACCCTGATCACATGGGGTGAACTTGTGGGAGACACTCCTCACCTGGGTTTCCAGGTATAAAAGGGAAAGTCCCACCCAGGGTCAGCGCTCCTTGGTTCTGGGAATAAAGGTTACGGTCACGTAGTAACTGTGTCTGCAGTACATGCCTCGTGTGAATTTGTAGTAAAGTGCAGGGACACCACATTTGGCAACGAGAAACGGGAATCACCGAACCACGAGGATGGCCACCGGTAGCACAGAGGAACATTACTGTGTGGGTGAGGACTGGGACGACTTCGTGGAGAGACTCCAGCAGAGCTTTGTCACGAAGGACTGGCTGGGAGTGGCAGCGGCTGACAAGCGGAGGGCACATCTACTGACCAGCTGTGGTCCAGAGATATATGCGCTGATGAAAGACCTGCTCGCATCCCAAAAGCCAGTGGACAAGTCGTTTGAAGAGCTCAGCCAGCTGATCAGTGAGCATCTCAAGCTGGCAAGTAGCGTACACATGGCCCGGCACCGGTTCTATACACACCGGCGTCAGGAGGAACAAAACATCTCGGACTTCGTTGCGGACCTGCGGCGCTTGGCCAGTCTCTGTAAGTTCACAGATGCCTGCAGGGGGGAGATGTTAAGGGATTTCTTCATTGAGGGCATTAATCATGCCGGCATTTTCAGGAAGCTCATAGAGACCAAGGACTTGACTTTAGTAGGGGCGACGTTGATAGCTCAGACCTTCATGGCAGGGGAAAAGGAGACCAAGCTAATTTACGCGAGCAACCCTGGTCCCAACGTGGCGATGGACCAGGGAGTTAACATGGTGAACGCGGCTCGGGACCCCGCAGGCAGGCAAGGGCATTTCAAAATCGCCCAGGCAGCAACAGACTCTAGGGTGAGACCGCAACAGGGACAATGGAAAGGGGATCGGCAATTCACGCCATCACGAGGAATAATGCGTCCCGCGATGGGACCATTAACACCCACCATCAGAGTGCTTTGAAACAAACGTTAAGTCTTTCAGGTGGTCGACGCTCTCTCGTGGAGCGCCGCAGTTGTGGCTCTGGTGGCTGAGCCTTGGCATGCATCTCTGTCACCTGAGGTGATTCTGGCCAGCGATGGGCTCTCATGCTGGCTGCGTATGATTACACCATACGGTGCCGGCCAGGCACCGAAAATTGCGCTGACGTGCTCAGCAGGCTCCCACTGGCCACCACTGAGGGGGCGTCAGAGCAAAGCGCTGAGATGGTCATGGCCGATGAGGCTTTTGACACCGCAGGCTCCCCCATCACAGCCCGCCAGATCAAACTCTGGACCAACAGAGACCCCCTCCTATCCATGATAAAGAAATGTGTTCTGACTGGGGATTGGGCTCCCGCACACGTGGCGTGCCCCGAGGAGATCAGACCGTTTCAGAGACGAATGGATGAGCTCTCCATCCAAGCCGACTGCCTGCTATGGGGCAGCCGGGTAGTCATGCCCCAGAAAGGAAGGGAAGCGTTCATCATGGAACTCCACAGCGAGCACTCTGGCATCGTGTTAATGAAGGCCGTTGCCCGGTCACATGTATGGTGGCTGGGGATTGACTCAGACCTGGAACACTGGGTTTGCAGGTGCACGACGTGTGCCCAGCTGGGCAATGCCCCCAGGGAGGCCCCAGTCAGCCCATGTCCCTGGCCCACCAGGCCATGGTCACGTATTCACGTAGATTATGCGAGCCCATGCATGGGGAAAATGTTCTTGATCGTTGTCGATGCATACTCGAAATGGATCGAGTGCATCATATTGAACTCGTGCATGACATCCATCACCATGGAGAGTCTGGTACGGTTTTCACGACCCACTGCTTGCCGGATATCCTGGTCAGCGACAATAGCCCGTGTTTCACCAGCCATGAATTCCAGGAGTTTATGTCGGGCAATTATATCAAACACGTCCGGACAGCGCCATTCAAGCCGGCTTCCAATGGCCAGGCGGAATGTGCGGTCCAAGTCATAAAGCAGGGCATGCTACGTATCCAAGGACCCTCCCTTCAGTACCTCCTGCTGGCCTATAGGTCCTGCCCGCACTCGCTCACGGGAGTCCCGCCAGCGGAACTCCTCATGAAACGCATGCTTAAAACGCGGCTATCCCTCATTCACTCAGCCCTGGCAGACATTGTTGGGGGAAAGCGCCAGTCCCAAACCAAGTTCCATGATTGAAACTCAAGGGGGAGGTGTATAGAAATGGATGACCCGATATTTGGTCTTAACCATGCCTTGGGACCCAAGTGGCTTGAGGGCACAGTAATCGACAAAGAAGGGAATAGGGTCATAATGGTCAGATTGAACAATGGACAGATATGCCGCAAAGACTTGGACCAAGTAAAGAAAAGGTTCAGCATAGACACAGAGGAACCTGAAGAAGAGCATGAGATGTCACCCACACCACTGCCAGTGGACGAGCAACAAGGACAGTCCACAGCATGCACAGCCCCTGCGGCCAGCCCGGACAGGCCAGAATCACCTCAGGTGACAGAGATGCATGCCAAGGCTCAGCCACCAGAGCCACAACTGCGGCGCTCCACGAGAGAGCGTCGACCACCTGAAAGACTTAACGTTTGACACAAAAAAACGTAAGGGGGGATGGCATGTATGTAACCATCATGCAATGGTCATCTTCATGTAACTGTAACCTTCATGCAACTCCTGTACACTGTACTTATACCCTAGAAATGCACACACTGACCACAGGGAGTGAACTTGTGGGAGACACTCCTCACCTGGGTTTCCAGGTATAAAAGGGGAGATCCCACCCATGGTCAGCGCTCCTTGGTCCTGGGAATAAAGTAGTGACTTTGTCTGCAGTACATGCCTCGTGTGAATTTGTAGTAAGGTGCAAGGGACACCACACCTGTGCTGCTGCCTGTGCTTGTTCCTGTGCTGCTGCCTGTGGTTGCCTCTGCCTGTTCCTTTGCCTGTCTCCTTTTCCCGCTCCCTGTCCCACTGTCTGTGCCTCTCCCTGTCCCTCCCACTGTGGAGTGCTCTATGGACTTCTGCATGGGCCTTTCCATGCGCCTCTCCCTGTGGTGCTCCCTCTCTTTGTCATAGCCATTCTCGCTCCCTCTCGCGATGCCTTTCCCTTTGTAATTGGCAGCGCCTTTGTCTTCGGCAAAGCATCCTCTGACAGTGAAGTATGAACAGGTGGTCAATTGCCAGCACAGCCACCATGAACTGACTGAATTGGTTGAACATCGAAAGTGCCAGGGGAAAAGCTTGGAAGCAGAAGAATCTTTGAGCTAAAAATCGCTTCTCTCGGTCCACCGCTGTTGGAAAGCATAAATTAGTTTTGACCGACAGAAAATACTTTCCAAGGTGACGCGTTTAAATAGCGCTGGTGCATCCTGTTCCTGACTGCAACTCGACAGCTCAAGCTGTTGTCATTGCCAGGTGCTAAGGAAGGTTGCGTGGGGCAATTTAACTTCTGGGGCGGTAAGGGGCAATGCGTACAGCGAAGACGTCATCATCGCCTCATGCAGCCGAGCAGGGCATTCCCGCCCGATTCTGCGAGGGGTGATTTTGGCGCAGGCCCAGGCAAATTCCATCCCAGAGGCACTAATGGCCATCGATAAAAGAGGGAATTTCAGCCACCTTATGTTTCTCCACATAAAAAACCCAAATGCCATCCTCTGAATTGGACCAATTTCTTTATACTCAGCACCTGCCATATAGTTTGTTTTTTACGACTACATTTTATTTTAAAAGAAGTGCCCTCTTCCATATTATTTATAAATATTTGAAACAGTGAATCTAGAAGAAATTGTTATGCTTCTCAGAGATATTTCCATTATCATCATCTTTAACTTTTTATTGCTAAGCCAATTTTCAGTCTAAGTAGCTATTTTTTGATTAGTTTAGTTCCCTCAATAATAACTTCTTTATGAGCCTCATATGTGAAATTCATCAAATGCTTTCTGAAAAAAGAAATAAGCAATAGACAATGGATTGCTCTAACTAATACATTTAGCTCACTTCTTCATGGGTTCCAATGAAACGCAACCTACTATGCTTCCAAATAATTAAAAAAAAAATCAGTTTACATTTTTCTGAATGTCACCAAAATATTTATTATTCTCCAGGCCTTATGCATAGCTCCACTGTTTACAGAGCTCCTAAAATATTAACCAAACCTGACTTTTTTTTGCTTTCATTTTCTTTGGTATAATCTGGTGCTTGACATGTGATCCAAGTGCCCTGAAGTGATTTTCTCGGTAGGTCTTCTTCCCGAGCAGTGTCCTGGCAGCTGGTCAGATGCCAGGCCCCTTTAGCACACAGCCTATGGGCTACAGATACAAAATGAGTGCCCCAAGCCAGCTAGGGGCACCTGCCACCGCAGGTTAGTCAGTTGGCCTCTGGGCTGGAAGAAGGTAGGTCTGGGGAGGAGAGGGAGTAGGTGGTGGGGGGGGAACTAGTGCAACAATGGCCCAGGTTGTATTTGTGGAGTTCCAAAAACAGTTTGAAATTTACCTTCTGGGCTCCTCTACGGCTGGACCAGCTGTTGAATCTTAGGTAGAGCATATACAGTACGGTCTTAAATTGGCAATTAGGATCCTAATATAGAACTATAAAAACATAGAAAATAGGTGCAGGAGTAGGCCATTCAGCCCCTCGAGCCTACTCCACGATTCGATAAGATCATGGCTAATCATTCCCTCAGTATCCCTTTCCTGCTTTCTCTCCATATCCCTTGATCCCCTTAGCCGTAAGGGCCATATCTAACTCCCTCTTGAATATATCCAATGAACTGGCATCAACAACTCTCTGCGACAGGGAATTCCACAGGTTAACAACTCTCTGAGTGAAGAAGTTTCTCCTCATATCAGTCCAAAATGGCCTACCACTTATCGTAAGACTGTGTCCCCTGGTTCTAGACTTCCCAACATCGAGAACAATCTATCCACATCAAACCTGTCCCATCCCATCAGAATCTTGTATGTTTCTATGAGATCTCCTCTCATCCTTCTAAACTCCAATGTATAAAGGCCCAGTTGATCCAGTCTCTCCTCATATGTCAGTCCAGCCATCTCGGGAATCAGTCTGGTGAACCTTTGCTGCACTCCCTCAATAGCAAGAACGTCCTTCCTCAGATTAGGAGACCAAAACTGAACACAATATTCCAGGTGCGGCCTCACCAAGGCCCTGTACAACTGCAGTAAGACCTCCCTGCTTGTATACTCAAATCCCCTCGTTATGAAGGCCAACATACCATTTGCCTTTTTTACCGCCTGCTGTACCTGTATGACAACTTTCAATGACCGATGAACCATGACACCCAGGTCTCGTTGCACCTCCCCTTTTCCTAATCTGCCACCATTCAGATAATATTCTGTCTTGCGTTTTTGCCCTAAAGTGGATAACCTCACATTATACTGCATCTGCCATACATTTGCCCACTCACCTAACCTATTCAAGTCACCCTGCAGCCTCTTAGCGTCCCCCTCACAACTACACTGTCACCCAGTTTAGTGTCATCTGCAAACTTGGGAGATATTACACTCAATTCCTTCATCCAAATCATTGATACATATTGTAAAGAGCTGGGGTCCCAGCACTGAGCCCTGCGGCACTCCACTAGTCACTGCCTGCCATTCTGAAAAGGACTCATTTACCCTGACTCTCTGCTTCCTGTCTGCCAACGAGTTCTCTATCCACGTCAGTATATTACCCCCAATACCATGTGCTTTGATTTTGCACACTAATCTCTTGTGTGGGACCTTGTCAAAAGCCTTTTGAAAGTCCAAATACACCACATCTAATGGTTCTCTTTTGTCCACTCTACTAGTTACATCCTCAAAAAATTCCAGAAGATTTGTCAAGCATGATTTCCCCTTCATAAATCCATTCTGACTTGGACCGATCCTGTCACTGTTTTCCAAATGCGCTGTTATTTCATCCTTACTAATTGATTCCAAGATTTTCCCCACTACTGATGTCAGGCTAACCAATCTATAGTTACCCGCTTTCTCTCTCCCTCCCTTTTTAAAAAGTGGTGTTACATTAGCTACCCTCCAGTCCATAGGAACTGATCCAGAGTTGATAGACTGTTGGAAAATGATCACCAATGCATCCACTATTTCTAGGGCCACTTCCTTAAGTACTCTGGGATGCAGACTCTCAGGCCCCAGGGATTTATTGGCCTTCAATCCCATCAATTTCCCTAACACAATTTCCCGCCTAATAAGGATATCCTTCAGTTCCTCCTTCTCACTAGACCGTCGGTCCCCTAGTACTTCCGGAAGGTTATTTGTGTCTGCCTTCATGAGACAGACCCAAAGTATTTGTTCAATTGGTCTGCCATTTCTTTTTTCCCCATTATAAATTCATCTGAATCCGACTGAAAGGGACCTATGTTTGTCTTCACTAATCTTTTTCTCTTCACATATCTATAGATGCTTTTGCAGTCAATTTTTATGTTCCCGGCAAGCTTCTTCTCGTACTCTATTTTCCCCCTCTTAATTAAACCCTTTGTCCCCCTCTGCTGAATTCTAAATTTCTCCCAGTCCTCAGGTTTCCTGCTTTTTCTGGCCAATTTATATACCTCTTCCTTGGATTTAATACTATCCTCAATTTCCCTTGTTAGCCACGATTGAGCCACCTTCCCCATTTTATTTTTACTCCAGACAGGGATGTACAATTGCTGAAGTTCATTCATGTGATCTTTAAATGTTTGCCATTGCCTATCCACCATCAACCCTTTAAGTTTCATTTGCCAGTCTATTCTAGTACAGTATAGGATTCCTATTTGCACATTAAAAGGGCCTACCACCACTGAGGCAGGCACTCCAACCCTCCATTGGTAGGCCTTTGAGAATTTTTGTGCCAACCACACCGGCTGTGGGAATAAGGCAGTAAGTCATACCCCACTGGTACCACTGGGTAGGAGGCCTCATAATCTCCCTCCACATGTTTTGGGTCTTTTCTCAGGTTCTGTGTATTCAGACTCCCATAGCTTGGAGATTGTGTCCTGACCTGCTGTGACAAAAATGTACTGGAGAATCACAGATATTTACAGCACAGGAAGAAGGCTATAAGGTCCATCAATGTCACTTTATGTCCAAAACTAATCCCATTGCTCTTTCCCCCTAGCCTTGGCCCTTCTTCTGCTACAAATATTCAGCCAATTTTCCTTCACCTGGTACAATGGTCTCTGCCTCAAACATATCTCATGGCAAAGCACTTCATGCTCCAACAAACCTGAGACTCTTCTCAGTCTCTTAGTGACAATTGATGATCATTCATCATTGACTCACTAACCGGAGGAAATAGTCTTTTCCTATTCACTCTATTAAAGCCCCTCATGACCCTTCCCAGCTGCAGTGGAAATAGTACAAATATCTCAATGCTTTCTTCATAATTATTGTTTCCCAACCCTGCCAGGAATGTGAAACAATAATTATGAAGATACAGGACTATGGGGAATGAGCAGTGAAGTGGAATTAGTTTAGAGTTGCTCTAGCAAAGAGCCAGCACAGACACAATGGGCTGAATTGTCTACTTCTATGCTGTAAACTTCTATGATTTAGTGGTTCTATAGTGTTAGTCAATCTATTTAAATGAAGCTTTTGACAGAGTCTCTCACACTCTAATCATCACATTTTGTTTATTTGTAATTTGTTGGTGTTTAATGCAATCTTACAACAACTTGTATTTATATAGCACCTTTAACATGGTGAAACATCCCAAGATACTTCACAGTAGTATTATGAGACAAAAAATTTGAATCTGGGCCACATAAGGAGAAATTAGGGCACGTGGCCAACAGCTTGGTCAAAACAAATATACAGAAAGTGAAAGAAATCCAGTTATTTCCTATTTTTCTGACCTTGAATTGAAATAATGGCAAATTGTTGTGATAACAAAGTGAGAAGCTGAATAGCTGCCAATCTGGAGAAACTTTCATCAACAATTAGCCTCTAGTTTTCTCCTTAAGCTGTATGTTGTCCATTTCCCCCAAGAGATATAGGAGCAGTCTCCTTAAACAATTAAGCTAGGTTTTAGCAGTTAAATATTACAACTGCACTCCAGATTCCATACTGGCTATGAGCCACCACCATGGGAGAACAGTTAGCACTCACTGTATGCAATCCAGCTAAGAAAGTCTTGACCTTTGATGAATAATAGAAAGTGCTTCATTCCTACTAGGAAAGTGCAAGATCTTACAATTACTTCAGAATGTCATGTCATCAGACCTGTAACTTTTTGCATTATTTATTAGGCACTGAGTAAAAGGCTGAGGATAGGCGTTCACAATGACGGCTCATTACCGCTGAAGAGTATTCCGCTGATCGGCACAATAAACTATAATTAACCATTGCTGAAATACAGTGTATTGGCTCTAAAATTGACTGTACACTTTTAAGCCAAGCAGGTTTGCTACGTTTACTCAAACTATTTTTTTCTGAGGATAGCTCACTCTTTCTTCATAATGATTTAAAACACAGTAGTTAATTGGTTTTACTACCAGACTCCATGACCCTGAAATTCATGGAGCCCATTCTGTTTGTTCAAGTGCGGCGGAACACTACCCTGGAGCTGAGGACATACATATACTCTGTCCCAAACCAGGGTAATTGAGTCATTTAAATCACTGGGGCAATGCATCATGCCTGCAAGGTACATCAAAACAACCCTCTCCAATCTGTTGGCCAATGTTGGAGCCAAACCCAACTGCTCTGACAAGGGGCTCCCAATGGAGATTAGAAGGTTTAATGAAAACTGTTGCCCTTAAAAGCAGGTACTTTAAAGGTAACCGATCTGGGGGATGGGATATCATATACACAAAAGGGGCCTAAAGGCTGTTTGAGGTGCCCTGTGCAAAACTGGGGTGCCAGGATTAAGTGCAGTCTAACACCGAAAAAAAACATTAAAAAATCAGTAAATGCTCCCTGTTTGGAGCGGGGGCAATTTTGGCCCCAAAGAGTTCAAAATAAAGATTTATTGACAACATATTAGCAGGAACTCTATATGAACATTGGCTAAAACACCTAAGTGCCTACCCTTGTGTTTTGTTAGTTGGTATGATCGGACAAGGATGAGGGTGAGTGTGAGGGGTGGCTAGTGAGATGGGGAAGTGATAATTTAGATAGAGAGAGAGAGGGATGGGTGGAGGTACAAGATCAGTTGGTGTGAGTAAGGATGTGCAGGAGTAGGGTAGGGAAGGCTGAGTGATGAGTGGCACAGCAGGATGAGATTAATGTGCAAAGTTAAAGCACATGGGATTGGGGGTAGTGTGCTGACGTGGATTGAGAACTGGTTGTCAGACAGGAAGCAAAGAGTAGGAGTAAATGGGTACTTTTCAGAATGGCAGGCAGTGACTAGTGGGGTACCGCAGGGTTCTGTGCTGGGGCCCCAGCTGTTTACACTGTACATTAATGATTTAGACGAGGGGATTAAATGTAGTATCTCCAAATTTGCGAATGACACTAAGTTGGGTGGCAGTGTGAGCTGCGAGGAGGATGCTATGAGGCTGCAGAGTGACTTGGATCGGTTAGGTGAGTGGGCAAATGCATGGCAGATGAAGTATAATGTGGATAAATGTGAGCTTATCCACTTTGGTGGTAAAAACAGAGAGACAGACTATTATCTGAATGGTGACAGATTAGGAAAAGGGGAGGTGCAACGAGACCTGGGTGTCGTGGTACATCAGTCATTGAAGGTTGGCATGCAGGTACAGCAGGCGGTTAAGAAAGCAAATGGCATGTTGGCCTTCATAGCGAGGGGATTTGAGTACAGGGGCAGGGAGGTGTTGCTACAGTTGTACAGGGCCTTGGTGAGGCCACACCTGGAGTATTGTGTACAGTTTTGGTCTCCTAACTTGAGGAAGGACATTCTTGCTATTGAGGGAGTGCAGCGAAGATTCACCAGACTGATTCCCGGGATGGTGGGACTGACCTATCAAGAAAGACTGGATCAACTGGGCTTGTATTCACTGGAGTTCAGAAGAATGAGAGGGTACCTCATAGAAACGTTTAAAATTCTGACGGGTTTAGACAGGTTAGATGCAGGAAGAATGTTCCCAATGTTGGGGAAGTCCAGAACCAGGGATCACAGTCTAAGGATAAGGGGTAAGCCATTTAGGACCGAGATGAGGAGAAACTTTTTCACCCAGAGAGTGGTGAACCTGTGGAATTCTCTACCACAGAAAGTAGTTGAGGCCAATTCACTAAATATATTCAAAAGGGAGTTAGATGAAGTCCTTACTACTCGGGGGATCAAGGGGTATGGCGAGAAAGCAGGAAGTGGGTACTGAAGTTGCATGTTCAGCCATGAACTCATTGAATGGCGGTGTAGGCTAGAAGGGCTTAATGGCCTACTCCTGCGCCTATTTTCTATGTTTCTATGTTTCTATGAGGTTGAGTGTGGCTTTGCAGTAACGTTTCGTGATCTACTGAGATGATCGAAAGGTTTGTGCCACTGCAGCCTGGTCCTCCTGATGACATCCCTGCTTGTACCCTCCTGTGCAATGTGCAACCAAGCTGTGTTGGTGTCCTGGGAAGGCCTCTTCCATTCATTAGAAGGGAATAGAACCTCCATGCATACTATGACTCCCTCCATAAGCATCTGGAGGGAGTCTTGGGAGAGCCTAGGTGCAGCCGTGCACCTTTGTGAAGTGCTTGTTAGTGTTTGCAGCACCTCAATGCTGTAGAACACTGATAGTACAACTGTAAAAAAAAAGTTGGCCATGGTCCCTTTAAGGAAACCGATTGATGACGCATCATCAAATTACATCATCAGACCCGCTTTCTGTTAACTGGCATTCCCCACACGGCACCAATGCCAGCCACACTGGTCTCGCCACAATTGGGGAAATCACGGCCTATGTATGCACTGCTGCCGGTGAAGCAGCGGCCCACGAGCTGCCTGGGATGCTGAGCAAGTGTCTGCAGCTTGCTGGTCTGATGTAGATAAGACCTATGGCCCATTATCAGATTGAGCTCTGGCTTACCCGATCCTGCACAAGGGTTGTTCCCTGCACCCAGTCTGCATCAGCTGATCTACACAAACCAAATTCTAGACCCGCCAGATCCTTTAGATAATCTGAGTTTGATGTCTGAAAATAAACATTAACTCTGCCAACAGAGAGATTATTACAGATTCCATGCTGATATGTAAATACAAGTGAAAAAATTGTCCCTAGTCTAGTTTACAGTCAGTAAACTCCCCAAGAGCACACTTTGCTACATTAAAGGTGCTACATGAATGTATGTTGTTGTTGTGATTACTTTATCTAGGCTAGCTGTAAAATTTGCTTTTTCAAAGTGGAAATGACATATTTAAGACGAGGCATTCACCTGACCATGTAATCAGCTGGTCTTAATATTTAAGCATGTTTTAAAAATTGCTGAGCAGCTCTTCAATCAGACTCCTGAAGTGGCTCAATCTGCATTTTCTAGTCTACATGGGGCTAGCAGAATGGGAACTCGGGAAGAGGCAGAACCATTCTAACAGAAACTATCAGTTCTGCATGAATTACAAAGGGAAAGACTGTGCCACGAGACTAGTCACTATTGATATATGTCAGGATTTGTAGAAGCAATTGAAATTGCAGTTTGTATTTAGTACAGCTCTGCAAATTGTAGCAAAACTGATGTTGACTATCACCATCACCTCTGCTGGCTCCCTCAGGACTCTGGTGAAAGTTTAGGCATTAGCCAGGTCACATATGTACATATAACGAACTGCTGCATTGGAGAGAGGATACATTGATGCATATGTTTTCCTAAGATGGAAGCATAAGGACAAACACAAGAATATTGTGTCATTGTAATTATATACCAAATGAACATGATATTCTTCAATTAATATACTTCCACATAATAATTTTAATGACCTTTATTAAACACCCATTCCTGTAATAATTATCTATCTAATTATGTTCCTTCATCTGCAAAAGGTTTGAGAAGGGCAAGGGTTAAGTGATGACTTGTCACCAACAGTGACTATGCCCTAGCAATATGCATCAAAGTAACACTTTTAATTTCCCACACTAACCATCCTCAGACTAATATTGCCAAGTAGTGCCAAATTAAGGGTCCTTCTGTGCTGCAGGTCTATACTCAGGACAACGTGGATTGAGACTACCTGGGTTGGATTTGAAAGTAGGGCTTAGATGTGAAAGGCCAGTGTCAAACCCACAACACCATCTAGTTTCCTCTTAGATGTGCATTTCTGATGACGAAGTCAGTATCTGTATTTCTATAATTCACTCCTCACAATGTCTGCCCCATATTTTTAGCATTGTTTGCCGTATGTAGTACTGTCATTCATTGTGCAATCCTGGTTTATCATATGAATGAAGAGCATAAACATGGAGATGCTTGATTTGTATTAGTGTGCAGGCACTGATCAAGGCTTTGTCAGAGCAGGCTATACACATCAGTTGAACCGAGCAAGTCTATATATCACTTCAAATATTCTTGTACTTGGACAACATTGACGCATGCACATTGATGGTACACAGATAGTTTAGTTGGCATACTCAATTGACAGCGCGACGGAATTCCCAAACAGAATTGCCATTCTCTGCTGCTTACCAAATGAGTTCAATTGATATCTGCACCTTTTTTCTTTCTCATACCATTGCAGCACATAAGAACATTCTTTAAATACTAGTTGACATCCCATGGCCGTGGTCAAGGTGGCCCGAAGGTTTTATAAGAACAGGTGTGTTATGCAAAGTAGTATCGGGGTATGGACCTATTAATTTTGGGGGCAGCTGTAGGATGTTGGAGCTCTGGCAAGGGGCCTCTGGGCCTCACAGTATTTTGATTGGAATACTGGGGAGCAGGATTGTTCAAGAGTTTCTGAGCACTGGGAGGCGATCCCAGAATCAATACTCGGAAGGGGGATCCTGGGTCAAGGAGTATTGAGGAGGGATATGGGAGCATAAGGCAGAGCCAGAACGAGGAGCATGGTCTATCAGCCTTGAGAGAAAGGGGGCCCACGAGGGTAGTACCCAACAGGCCTTGGCCTCTTTCAGACTATCAGGCAGCACCACCCTCCTGTATTCCTTTCTGTGAACCTACTCCTCAAAGTCATCTACCACTGTCCCCATCATTAGCCTTTAAGTACCTGCCTTAAACCACAAAATGCACTTTGGTGAGTTTGTAGACTTACCTAGTCTTTAATGAACATAATTTCCATTAAAAAATGAAAATGATCTCACAAGATACTCAATAGTTTATCTTTAATGTAGTTTTCAAATTTGTGTACACAAAAAATTACCGATAAACTCCAAAAAGGTTTGCCATCATCTGCAGAAAAAAAGAGTTTTGAACTGAACTTGGAATCAAAATTAACAGGAGCAGAGATTATTGTTATTATCATGAACAATGGCCAATCAAGAGGAACTCAACAAATCAAATGTATCCTCCGACTAGGTTTAAATCACTTGGAGAAACAAACAGACCACACTTCTAAAGTAATTGATTGGTTGTGAAGCAATTTGGGACATCCTAAGGATAGAATAAGATGCTGTATAAATGCAAGTTTGCCTGGCTTGCTTACTTGCTTCCCTCAATAACCAAGAGCTGCAAGCAATTGTGGGGTTCTGCTACTATCTAATCTGAGATCAGATAAATCAGCAGAAAGAGAGATTCAATCTTAGGAAATTCCTGTCTTCATGACTGAATTTCTATATTACATACTGGGCCCGAAATTGGTCTTTGCATAAGGTCCGTCCATTTCTCGGTGGTATGCCGGAAGTGTGTCGTTTCAAACCGCCAGCATACTGCCGAGACCGAAGAGGACAAAATTGGTCGATTTTTTTTCGGCATTATGTCAGTGATATGTCAGTGATCTGTAGCGGATGGCATGTAACCTAGTAATCGATCCAGATCGACTTTCTCTTCGATGGACGGTGCGGCACTGAACTGCGCATTCGCAATTTTTTTCCCCCATATTTTTTACAGAAGCGTTTTACCCACAATTTTGGGGTCAGGGGTCACCTGCGCATGCACAGTGACTTGAAGAGGAGGGAGAGAAAGGAGCAGCAAACTAGTCAACGGGCAGTTACTTTAAAAACACATTGCAGAGTTAAAAAATATTCCTAACAACTAATAATTCTACAGTTTGAAGAATAAGACAAATTTTACAAAGCAATAATCATAACTGAAATATTATGCAAATGTTAAAAAAAAATCAAAGCACAGGAACATCAAAAAGGACGAGAGGTTGAGGGCGTCCGCCTTCGATGAGATGGAGTTACCTGCCTTTCGCGAGACTATTACAGAGCGGTGCTCCGAGCTAACGATGGGTGGTCATGGAAAGCCCCCCCCCCCCAAAGGAGTATAACAGAATATGGGACAAGATCGGGGAGGTTGCGTTCTCGACAAGTACCATGATACGCATCGGGAAAGGTGCCATAAGAGGTGGAACGACCTGGTGAGGGTTGCAAGAGTAAGTAATGATTTTATTTATGCACCCCCCCTCGCCCCCCATGTGCCATGTACCATGTAAATGTAGGTTCAGTATCACACGGATGATTTTATTTATCTTAAGGTTACGCCAATGTATTCGTGCTTTCAGGCAATGCAGTGTTTTAATGTGTGTGTGTGTATGTGTGACCTTGTGTGTGTGAGATCTTAAATGGATTGAAGATTTTTACTTTCATTTACTTTACTTTTTGCAGAAGAAGATACCTGCAATAGCAGCCGATCACTGGCATACGAGGGGAGGACTCATAACCCAAGAGCCTCTAGAGATCCGTGCCCTGTCCCTGGTTGGGGATAGCAACCATGCTACCACCGGCATTGGAGCTGACCCACTCACACAGGATGGTCAGTTGAATACTCTCATGTCATGTAATGTAACTGTAACTGTAATGTTGGCCATATGTTATGTAATGTAAGTTTATTGCACTGTAATGTTTGCCTCATGTGATGTACTGCAATGTTGGTGGCATGTAACGCAATGGGCCCTAGTTTCCACACGCGCCTAGAACGGCGCAGTCCCGACCTGGACGCCCGTTTTTCGCGCCACAAAGTGCGCCTAATAAAATCCTCGGTATTCTCCACCTACCTGCAGGTCCTCTGGCCCTCGGCGCAGATAGCATGAGCTGTGGGGGAGCGGAGCCAGGTCCCGGCGCTGAAAACAGTGCTGGGACCACGGCACATACGCGCTACAGTGGGCACGCAAGTGCAGTAGCTCCAGGTGCCGAACTGTGTGGGAGGGGCCCGAAGCACGCAGCCCCTAGCCCTGGCTGAATGGCCTCACTGGGGCTGCGTGAATAAGGCTCCTCCCACGGCCAGCTCCTGCTCCCCCCCCCCCGACCAGACCCGACACCCGCTCCCCCCCCCCCCGACCCGACCCGCGCTCCTGTTCCCGCTCCCCGCCTCCCCGACTGGACCCGACCCGACCCGCGCTCCTGTTCCCGCTCCGTCCTCCCCCCGACTGAATCCGACCCGACCCGCGCTCCTGTTCCCGCTCCCCGCCCCCCCGACTGGACCCGACCCGACCCGCGCTCCTGTTCCCGCTCCCCGCCCCCCCCGACTGGACCCAACCCGACCCGCACTCCCCCCCCCACTGGACCCGACCCGACTCCCGCTCCCGGACTGGATCCGACCTGACCTCCCCCCCTCTCTCTGTTTCCCCCCCTACCTCTCTCTCTCTCTCTCCCCCTCCCTCTCTCTCTCTCCCTCCCCCCCTCCCTCTCTCTCTCTCCCTCCCTCCCTCCCTCTCTCTCTCTCCCTCCCCCCTCCCTCTCTCTCTCTCCCTCCCCCCCTCCCTCTCTCTCTCTCCCTCCCCCCCTCCCTCTCTCTCTCTCCCTCCCCCCCTCCCTCCCTCTCTCTCCCTCCCCCGCCAACCCCCCCGACCCAAACCGAACCTCCCCGACCCGACCCTCCCCGACCCGACCCAATCCAACACCACCTACCTGTAAATCTGGTGCTGGGGACGGGTCCTGCCAGAAGTCTCGGGCCGGCCCGTTCAGCCTTCGGTCCCGAAAGGCCTGTCTGAAGCACTTTCACACAGGTAGGAAGATGGTTTATTTAATCTTTTCTTTGCTTATAAATGTTTATTCAGGTTGGATTTATTTGTATAATATTTGTATAAGTATAAATAAGGATTTATTATAGAATTTAATGACTTCCCTCCCCCACCACCTCGTTCTGGACGCCTAATTTGTAACCTGCGCCTGATTTTTTAATGTGTAGAACAGGTTTTTTCAGTTCTACAAAAATCTTCACTTGCTCCATTCTACTTTAGTTTGGAGTACGTTTTCACTGTGGAAACTTTCAAATCAGGCGTCAGTGGCCGGACACGCCCCCTTTTGAAGAAAAAATTCTGTTCCAAAGTAGAACTGTTCTACCTGACTAGAACTGCAGAAAAAAAAATGTGGAGAATTGCGATTTCTAAGATAGTCCGTTCTCCACCAGTTGCTCCTAAAAATCAGGCGCAAATCATGTGGAACCTTGGGCCCAATGAATATATGTATTGTCTGCCTGCGATATGTAACGCAGTGCTCCAGCAGTGGTGGATGTTTAAGTAAGACTGCGATAAGTCACTGTATTATGTACTCATGTAACCCTGACCCCTCCCCTGGTGCCCATCATTTTTAAATGTTGTTTTGCACTTCCAGACTTGAACGATTCAGACCACACCGACACAGAGAGACCAGACGACAGACCCACTGCCTCCACCTCTGGCATCACCCAGCCCTCTCCTGACTTCGCCACTGGCAGAGATGATGAAGACGAAGAGGAAGAGGAAGAGGAAGAGGAAGAGCCGCTGATCCTGGAGCCAGTGGAGGTGGAGGTGGGGGTGGAGACGGAGGAGGATACACCAACTTCATGTGGACCAGCTGGAACATCCTCCACCACGGAGTCTGTATTCAGGGGATTCCCCCATGGCTCCTCTGATTCTTCAGGATCAAGTGGTGTGCAGCAAGGCACTCCCAGTGTTGCAGGGCCTTTGCCGCAGCGACAGAGGTTGGTGCAGAAAAGGGCAGTTGCTGTAGGCGTGTACCAGGATATCTGTCACAGGCCAGTGACGACATAGATCGAGAGCTGCTCAAGGCCATGACTATGATAGCCACAAACATTGCGGCTCTATCAGAGTGGCAGTCAGAGGATATGTCACGTATGATCACTACGATGGAGCAGACTGCCGATGCCGTCGAAGCCATGTGGCAATCGATGGGATCGGGACATGGCGCGGAACCCCCTCATGCCATAGTAGTCAGCACCTCAGGGTGGGGAGCTGACATCATCTTCCAGCCCTGAAGTCGTGCCTTCCATATCACGAGCTTCTCCATTTATTGTGCCTGCAATATCTGATCCCCAACGACGGCAACAGCACTCGGGGTGCTGTGCTGCACGCTGACTTGGTACCACCACTGAGAGGTCCGGGCTCAGGGGCAGTGGGAAAGGGAAGTGCGAGGTAAGAAAGGGGGGTGGAATAGTCCCAAGGGTGGTGTAGCACGCAGTCGAGGACAGTAAAGGGTCTTTTGTTGTACTTGTTCATTGAATAATTGAAGTTTGATTTGTAAAAGTTTATTAAAGTTGTAAAAGTTTTGTTAAAGTTGTTATTAAAGTTTTGTTAAAGTTGTTACAGTTGTTTTATAGTTGTACGTTTGAATTGAATTAAAGCACTCTTGTACAGTGTCAAACTTTTGGGGTAACAGTCATCAGGGTTCCCAAACACAGCTCTCCACAATCAAGCAAAGCATTAATTTATAAACATCTGGTCCCTCCATTAGACAGGTAGTCAGCAATACAGGCTGAGATAGTACAGGTCCCATTCTTTTTAAATCTCCATAATATTTTTAAATGAAAAAATTGTAACTAAAATGCCTTCTATCTTAATACGTTACTCATTACCAATAAAAATATATTTTTCCACTCTAAATCGCACTGTAAGATCACTGTTCACCTCTGAAATACAGAGGTGCTGTTTTAGCTGACAGTTCCCAATTTCCAAAATGGCAGCTCGGTGCAGTCTGCCCATTCCCATGCACATACCATCGCGTAAAACCACCTTTTCCAGGACAGTATGCAGTTCCGGTGGTATGTCGGCAGTGTGCGGTGAAAATCTGACGTTTTGGAAGTATGCGGGCGATCCTTCACGGCGCATGGTGTGCTTACCGCTCGGCAGTATGTCAATGATGAATATTCTGCCGGGTGGTATGTCGGTGTTTTTTAACAAAAATCGCATTTTTGGGTGGTACATGGGTGGTACACGAGCGGTAGTGGACGGTATATCGACCTATTTCGATCCTACTGTGTTTACCCATTGAGCCATCAGGTGGACTCAAAAATCATTAGATTGAAAAAAATTTATTCTGAGCTTTCCTGGCCCTCCAAAATGACCACAATTAAGTTGATTTGAAAGCAGTCTGTTCCTAGTTGTTCTAGAAATTGAGCCTGCCCCAATATTCCCCATGGTGGTGACATTACCTTTTAAAGAGGAAGGAAAAAACTGATAAAAAGCTTTTGATGTCATTGTGCATTAACCAAAGTGGGTGATTTGAAACACAACAGAATTCCTTATGATCCAAATAAAAATTGTATCTCTGCAAATTTAACATAAGGAATATATTTTTTGTGCATGGGTGGCAATGTTATTCCAGTGGTAGAATTCTAGCAGTGCCACCTTCAAACATAGAACAGTGTTCTGTTGTAAGCTTTTCCGAGAACACAAAGACTGAGATGAACAGTTATGTCCATCTGTTTACTCCACATTGGCAATCAAGAATGAATATGTTCCTTCTGTGCTTTTCTGTTTGACCCCAAGGGATACTTTAATAAGATAATGGCTTAAAAATATTCATGACTTTCTGAAACCTTTGCCGTGTATGTTCTATCATAGGGCAACAAAGCAAATCCTTAGTTAACATTTTCCCATCCAGAAACCATGAAACATTGATTTGGAATGGGAATTCCCAGATCTTCGTAGCTACTTTAGTAAGAAAAATTTTGAAATGGTCTCTGCATAATGAACTTGTTAAAGGAGATTACAAAATAATGAAATTCCAACAAATTCAGCAACTCACATGACTCAAGTAAAGTAATAGGGGTACTTTGTTTATGAACTCGAGCCTTGGACACAGAGTAAATCAGAACCAAAAACACTGCGATTCCATTCAATATTCAGCAGAAATCCTTGGTGTGTGTGCAAGCAGATTCTGATGATGATAAATGGTGCACCCATTCAGTCATTACTATCGCTGATCAGCCTCATTAGATTTGAACTGTGTGAGCTAAACCTAATGGAACTAGAAGGTTAATAAGCTGAATGTGATATTTTACAATGTGATGTAACAAACCTCTTTGAATAGCGTGTTGGTGGTTAATAATCAGTGGCAGTATATTTTGCTATCATGTTTGCAGCTATGACAAAGTTTGATTTATTTTTGACTTGAAGGTCCTGTAAACAACAAAATATTCTTATGTATTTTATAATTGCCTTCCTTATTCTATTAACCTTTATATCTCATAAAGAAGTTATGTAATGCAAACCTAGAGTATTGAATCGTATGAAGGAGAATGAGAATAATCTGAAGAACAGTGACATTCACTAACTGTATGATGCCAGGATAGCGCAGTATATTTATGCTCCAACAAACACTGGCACATGATAGAATATGGGCTCAAAGCCACATTTGTGTATGCAAAAATCACCAAATCTCTATATCATCAAGGAGAGGAACGAACAGGAGCTAGATATTAGCTGGTTTTAGTTACTTCGGGAGAGTACCACTACATCTGATCTTGATCTCCCTGCTTATATTCCCACTCGACATTATAACATAAGAACAAAATAATTAGGAGCAGGAGTAGGTCATTTGGCCCCTCAATGCTGCTCCGCCATTCAATAAGATCATGACATCCTTCTCAAATAGACACGAACATGCAAATCTAGTAGTGGTTCACAAGACCAGTGAAAAAAATGTGTCTCCACTTCTGCCAGAAAAAGAAATGTCAGCCCTTTTATATTTTAAATATAGGCAACTGTGGGAGAACTATACATGTGCTATGAGCTGCACATTAAAATTTAAAAGCACCTTTTTAGAATTTAACTTCAACAAAACAAAGGGAAAAAATGGATGATATTAACTCTCTCCGCCTGACTGAAACATGGTGGTAATGGAGTTAAAATTGCAGTAGTGGTCTTACTGGCCTGTTCCCGCTAACTTCCTGCCCACTGCCATAATGTTGCTGGAGGTTTCATGGCCGGCCAAGGCACCCACCTAAATCAGGTGAGAATGTCAGGAATCTATGCAAAGAGGATCCTGAGACAATGTTATGACCGCCTGGGTGGAGCATGCACCGTGGATGCTCTGCTCAGTAAATTCTGGTGGGTAAGAGAAAGTGGCCAGAAAATGAAAGTGTTAGCATTAGTTTTGTGGGGTCAGGAGGAGTGGGAGTGCATGTTAATGAGGCCTGGCCCTCAAAATGGACCAAGCCTCCTGCCGCAGATATCTGACAGCTGGCCTGTGCATTCCAACCATCGCCTGCTTGGAAGTTAAAATCTCCACCTTCGGTGGCTAAAATATTGCAGTTTTTCTTCCACACTTCCTAATTCAGTACAAACAGGATGGTCTCACTAATAAGGGGGAGAAACTACAATTACTCAGCCACATGCTGCTATAGCATTGCAGCACGAACAAGATATAAACGATACTGACGGCTTCGAAGTTGCGTGTTGCAGCTATTTTCATTGGTGCCAACAGAGCTTGCATGCTTGAGTGTGAGCCTGCCACTTTAAATCCTCTTTTCATTAATCAAAGATTTTCTCAATATCCTACTCTCCCTAACTCTCCACAAATGGTGGATTTCTGGACAACTAGTGAAACTAATGTGATACCTATAAATCCTGAGGACTGCGTCTCTTTCCCAAATACCATCAAACCTTTACCATCAAATATTATTCATCTGCTGTCCAATAAGCAACATAATCCAAATTCACCAGCCACTTAGAAAGTGATTCTTAATTTATTTCCAAAACAAAGTGCATAAAAAGAGGTGAATAACACCTCTAGATTGTCTGTCACCACTTGGTGCTGTCATTACACAGATAGTCTGTTGACCTTGAACCAGATCACCCACCCTGCCTTCTTAGCCACAGAAGCACGTGACCTAGTGAGAACCTATGAGGACAGAAACTTGAGAAAAAGAATATTTGTTTAAAAACTCAACTCTTCCCTATCCAGTAGGTTATTCTTATCAATAGTATTGTGTAAAGCTTTTGTGTACTGAGGAACAGAAATGCTTTATTGTTCCTTTTTTCAACATAACAACAGTATGTCACAGTATTCAAACCTGTAAATATTAATGTGTTGTCAGGTTAGTTCTGCTGGCAGAAGGAGGAGAGAGGACCTCGGATAGTCTCGGATGGCCACGGGTGAAGATGGTCAGTGGAGCTCCCTAGGGAGCTGCTGTCCTGGGCGCTATATTGGTACATAAGGTACGCGGATGACGCTTGCATCTGCACACACTCAGAGGCCGAACTCCAAGCCATTGTCAGCACCTTCACCGAGGCGTATGAAAGCATGGACCTTACGTTAAACATCCGTAAGACAAAGGTCCTCCACCAATCTGACCCCGCCACACAGCACTGCCCCCATCAAAATGGGGGTGATCAAAATCCAAGGCTCGACCTTGGACAACGTCAACCACTTTCCATACCTCGGAAGTCTACTATCAGCAAGGGCGGACATTGATGACGAGGTCCAACACTGCCTCCAGTGTGCCAGTGCAACCTTCGGTCACCTGAGGAAGAGAGTGTTTGAAGACCAGGACCTCCAATCTGGCACCAAGCTTATGGTCTACAGGGCAGTAGTGATACGTGCCCTCCTATATGGCTCAGAGACATGGACTAGATACAGCAGACACCTCTGCAAGATCCTGCAAATACATTGGGAGGATAGACGCATCAACGTCAGTGTTCTCATTCAGGCCAACATCCCCAGCATCGAAGCACTGACCACACTTGACCAGTTCCATTGGGCGGGCCACATCGTCCGCATGTCCGACATGAGACTCCCAAAGCAAGCGCTCTACTCATAACTCCTACACGGTAAGCGAGCCCCAAGTGGACAGAGAAAACACTTCAAGGACACCCTCAAAGCCTCCTTGATAAAATGCAACATCCCCACAGGCACCCGGGTGTCCCTGGCCCAAGACCACCCAAAATGGAGGAAGTGCATCTGGGAGGGCACTGAGCATCTCGTCGCCGAGAGTATGCAGAAAGTAAGCTCAGACAGCGGAAGGTGCGTGCGGCAAACCAGGCTCCCCACTCACCCGTTCCTTCAACCATCGTCTGCCCCACCTGTTACAGACACTGTAATTCCCGTATTGGACTGGACTGTCACCTGAGAACTCACTTTTAGAGTGTAAACAAGTCTTCCTCGATTTCGAGGGGCTGCCTATGATGATGATGTTGGTGGAACAATTCCTTCGAGATCAGAAGGTTTTAAGGCCCCTAACGGTGCATAATCATGCTAACGCTCGAGTGCAGTACTGAATGAGAGCTGCATTTTATTGAAGGTTCCATCCTTTAGGTGAGAAATTACCCCATGGTCCCATGTGCTAGCTCCAGTGTTTAAATTGAGTATTAAAGATCCCCTGGTACTACTGGTGTAGTACCTGGTGTCCTCATCAATATTCCCAGCCTCAACCAATACTGCAAAAGCCAGATCAATGGCTATTCATCTCATTGCTTTTTCTGGGACTTGACTGGTGCAGACGCTGCTGACTGGCTGCCTTTCCTTAGGCTGTTGATTTTCAAGGATGTCGCTAGCCCTTAAAGTTGAACTGCCTTCTTAAACAAATTAAAAATCATTCAAAACTTGGCAGTATGTAGCTCTGAAAACTGAACTGCCTTCTTCACATAAAAACTGCTAAAAGTGCTTCAGCACTAACACAAATTGCTCAAAAGGCCAGGGAAAGGGCACCCAGGGTTTTGGGCGCAACACTCAATCTTTATTCATGGGGTCAACACTAGAAGAGAGGTCCTCTAACCACAGGGGGCCAGGAGGCCCTTCAGAAAGAAGGTTGTAGGACCAGATTGCCAAGGTCATCACTACCAGCAGTGTCGCCCCCAGGACCTAGCTCCAGTAGCCAAACAAGTTTCATGACCTCCTACCAATGGCACCACTAGCCTCACACACTGCTCAATGAACAACCCCCTCATCACTTACCTAGCAACAATCTATACCAAATGCGAGATACACTTCATATCCCTTGCTTCTCCTCAACCGCTTGGAGGAGACAGCGCTGGCCATTCTTGGCAGGGCTGGGCTGAAAGAATACAAGATGTTGGTATCCACACACTTTATCCTCCTCACATCCCACTGTCCCCTCATCACATAATCTCTTCTGATGTACAAGCTGCTCACGGTGTAAGCATGCACTTCTTGCGTTCCCACCCTCCCTTCACCACAAACCTACACTTATGTCCTCCACATTTCAGCCTGCCTAGGCAGCGGTGGACCAAGAAGAGGGAGAGGAGAGAGAAGCTGAAGAAAAAACACCATCACTCGATTTCACATTCCCAGCCACCAGCTCCTCAGTCATCCTGCAAGGCCATCTGCAGTCTCCCTCACTGAAAGTCAGCAGCCTTCCACCAGCCTTGCAGCAGTGACTGGGGTAGCACTGCGTAACATCACTAGGATAGGCAAAGGCACACACAAGACAGTCACGAAAGGGATGCACGAGGGTGATTAGCTGATTTTTTTGATGTAATTTTGGATGCATATATGGATAAAGATGTATTGGAAAGTTTGCTTTATGGTGGCTTTTATTTCAGCATTGTGGCCAAAAGGATGCTGGTAACAGAAAAAGGTCAGCTGTGGGACAAATGTTAAACGGGGAATTGGGGTTGTGGTCACTGTACCACAGGTGGATGATTCCATCCTGGATATTCTGGCTGTCTAGGTTGCATCCTTCCTTCCGCTTTTTCTTCTTCTGCTTCCTCCTCTTCTGTTGATTCCTTTTCGTACTGCGAGCAGCTTGGACTGCAACTAGAGCCCCCAGGACTGGGAGCAAGTAGTGTTCTCAAAGGTCTTCCTTCAACATTTAAAGCCTTGCAAGCATCCAGCAGCACTCCCTGCACACTTTAACAACTTTTGTAATGTATTGCACCAAGCCACTACTATAATAAAATGCAAAATAAAACAGTCCAAACAGTCCAGCGAGCGCAGACAGCAGTGCCGGAAGTAGGCGTAAGCGAGGCAACCACATTTTTTCAGCAAAAGCGGTCTTAACGGTCAGCACTCGACCTCCAAAGTTCGTGGCAGAGATTTTAGGAGGTAATTCAGCCTTTTTTGACTACATTGAAAAGCATATTGAAATTTCTGATATGAATGCAAGTGTTGTATTGTTACTGTTAACCTTTATTTTACCAGGATATTAAATGATTTGGCCATAGTGAAATTTGATTTGTACATAATTAGCTAAAATATAAATTCAATAATAGAACAACAGTGTCATGTAATATTAACAATCATTGGAAAATCTCTTGCAGTGTGGTGACGTCCAAGACAGTAAATCTGTGGATGTGTATGACTCTGCCTTTGGGTTGTTGGATTAGATGCAGAAATGCAGCACTCTCAGAAAGATTACTGGTTACAGTAAGATCTGTAAATGAAATCTGCCTGTGCTGTTAAGAATGAATAAGCTTATCTAAGCTGCCGATTTTGGCAATTTTTGGCCTGTTTTAATATTAGGAAACTGGTCTGCACTCCTCAGAGTGAGCTGTTATTGGACTGAAACCTATAGCTGAGCCTTCCTGTTAGTAAGGATAGTTGAATGTGTGACACTTCTGATTTAAGCAACTACCACTCAGTTTTGTTATTGCTGACTCATTCAAAATCTTGTAACAAGCCATGTATAATCAGGTCACTTTTGGACAGTAGCACATTTTGTCATCATAGCAATTGAGATTTCAACCTCCATTGTTCTATTTAGACAGCTTTGAAAGAATGCTGTCACAAGAATCCACAAGCATTTGATTAAGGCCATTCTGGTGAAAGCAATTTTTCCTACACCAGAAGAGAGTCTTTCACACTATTATAAAATTTGTCTCAACAAATAGGTCAATTTAAATGTTAATATAAATGTTCATATGTATAAATCTTCCTTGAAATAGCAGAGCAGAATCAGTTAATATCGATTGATGATCAGAGTAGATCCGGAAGAAAACAAATTGAGCTTTTTTGGGCTTAATTACAATGAACCTAAATTAGGCCCAACTTGGATACTTTAGATTCACATGTGCCTGTCATCAACAAGACAAAAATAAGGCAACACACATAATGAAGGATATATTGTTATTTGTCCTTTCATGATATTTTTGCTGCCATAGCAGATCCATTCATAAAGAGGCAAATATCATATTGCACATATTGATCACCAATACAGCCATGGTGGTTGGTGGGCAGCTGCTGGTCTCTGTGTCTGCACTCACTTACAGTGGATCTGGCACGATTACAATTACAAATTTGTTTAAACTAACATTTGCTCTCTTCCACCCATTCTGCTGCCACAGGAGAAAACATTTCATTCCATAGTTGTAGATTTGCCAAATATTACTTCCCATAGTAAATCTGTTCCTATTCATCCTCTGATTAAAAAAAATCAATTAATTAATTCTACAAATTAAGCAATTGGTAAAGAGGATTTCAATTTGCAGATACAAAATGATGAAGCGTGGAATGATGAGAAATATTTTTTTATTAGTTCGCAGGATGTGGGCATCATTGGCAAGGCCAGCATTTATTGCCCACCACTAATTACCCTTGTGAAAGTGGTGGTGAACTGCCCAGAGGGCAGTTAAGAGTCAACCACATTGCTGTGGGTCTAGAGTCACATATAGGCCAGACCAGGTAAGGACAGCAGCTTTCCTGCCCTAAGGGAAATTTGTGAACTAGATGGGTTTTTAACAACAATCTGGCAGTTTCATCGTCACCATTACTGATACTAGCTTTTTCTCCCAAATTTATTTAATTAACTGAATTTGAATTCCAGAGCTGCTGTGGTTGGTTTTGAACTTATAACTCAGGATCATTAGTCCAGGCTTACTGGATTACTCATCATCATCATCATCATAGGCAGTCCCTCGGAATTGAGAAAGACTTGCTTCCACTCTTAGCATGAGTTCTTAGGTGGCTGTACAGACCAATACAAGAACCACAGTCTCTGTCACAGGTGGGACAGACAGTCTTTGAGATGGTCAACCAGCTCGATTTTGATAGTGAAGCCGATTCCGTGGAGGCGGCATTCTGCCTCTGGTTTCCCTTTCCAGAAGAAGATGTAACCTCCACCTTGTTCCTTGAGCTGGCCTTCCCCTGCCCGCCGGGTCTCGCTTAGGGCGGCGATGTCGCTGTCAAAGCGTCTAAGTTCCCGGGCAACTATGGTGGTTCGGCGTTCCGGTCTGTAGCTGTTGGGGTTGTCCATATGGGTCCTGATGTTCCAGGTCCAGAACTTCACGTTAGAGGAGTGGAAGATGCCTATGCGTGATTTCTTTTAACGTGAGATGGCTGTTGCACATCGGCTACCACACGGGCTTAGCTGAGTGAGGTCTTGGTCCAGTGGCAAGGGGGTCCAAGACGACTGGAGACCAGGCACTGCTGTATGGGCCTAGTTGCCTATGGCGAGATGTTGGCCGCAGGCTCGGTGCTGGGTAGTGCCCTTGATGGTAGGTGGTCCAAAGTTTGATTGGGGGCAGGCATTGGGGGGGCCAGTGGTGCACTGGGGTTCAGAGTGGGAGGGCAGGGGGGTCACAGCCATTGTACTCACCACTGGAGGAGGAGAGGAGGCCAGGCCATCAGTGGGGAAGGAGAGGTCCAGATGGGGGGGGGGATGGTGGGGAATGGTGGGGGGGGGAGGATTTGGAGGCCCGATAGCCTGGTCCAACCGCCCAGTCGCTGCAGGAGGTCCAGCTGGGAAACCCAGGTCACATCAAGTCGCCGCAGGAGGTCCAGTCTGGAAGCCCAGGTTGCATAGAGTCGCCGCAGGAGGTCCAGCCCAGATGCCCAGGTCATGTCGAGTCTCCACAGGAGTTCCAGCTGGGAGGCCCAAGTCACGTCCAGTCACTGCAGGAGGTCCAGCCGGGAGGCCCGGGTCATGCCGAGTCATCCAGTCGCTGCAGGAGGTTCAGCCGGGAGGCCCAGGTCGTGCCGAGTCGTCCAGTCGCTGCAGGAAGTTCAGCCGGGAGGCCCAGGTCGTGCCGAGTCATCCAGTCGCTGCAGGAGGTCCAGCCGGGAGGCCCAGGTCATGTCCAATCGCTGCAGGAGGTCCAGCCAGGAGGCCCAAGTCGCGTCGAGTCACCGATGTGTGGTGTGGCGGGAGGCCTGAGGTAGGCCTGAATTTTGTGATTTGTGGGGTTGGGTTTAGAGTGGGGATTTAAGTGTTTAAGACCCCCAATTAGGGTCTATTAGGGCTAGGGCTGGGGCTTGGGGAAGTTTGGACAGTGGGAGGGGGGAGGTTGAGGGTAGAAAGTTGCCGAAGAGCTGTTTAGCAGGGGAACTCCCTAAGGAGCTGCTACCCTGATGACCATTACACATTACACCTCTTTGGTGTTTGACTGGATTCAGTGACATAACCACTATGCTACCGTACTCACTTGGGGTTCTGAATCCAATCCAGATCATTCTGATTTCAGTCAGATCATATGAAGATGCAAGGTTCCTCTGTATAGGAAGGGGCACCAAAAGGCTGCCCCTGCACTTCAACAAGGAACCATTTACAAAGTGATGGCTACTAGGAATGCTGACTGAAGCAGAAAAGTCTAAAGAAGAAACTCACAAAAATGGCTTTAAAAATAAGTATATATTTCACAAAACTAAAAATGGCAAATGAGATGTTTGTGTATCCCAGCATATTGTTGCTCTGGTCCACCATGGAGGGATCAGATGTAGGATAATCCAAATAATTATTTTTCTACTTTTCTCATGATGTTGAGTGAGGTGTCAAGTGGACACCAGCAGCTTCGCTGCAGGTAGAGAGGTATAATTGCAGGATGGAACAGGTACTACCATACATCTCCAAACTCTCAACTGATGAGAGAGACACATATGTTTTTAAGGTTAGGCTAGCACTTTATAGAGCAATTCATATTTTCTTATTAGTAAGAATTCCTGATTTGTTATAACTTTGAGATATTCATTATTTTTAGTTGTTTGTGTGATTATTTTTCCTTTTCCATTTTCATATTGTAATAACCTCATATACTTATAAATCTGTTTTGTTAATATATAATTGGCATGTTCTGAAGATTCACTGTAAATTAGCCATTAATCGTTGACTTAAGGGGACGTGTGCTCTGGATTAATTACCAATAAATAATATTAAAGTCTCCTCAATCCATAAATAATTTTTGCCTTACTTCTAGTCAGCACACAACACTTTGATGTGATTTTGTTTCCCCAAGATTGTGTATAGTGTTAAATAAGATAGCTGGTGGGGAGCTGTAGAATGCTCTATGGCCTGAGGCATTTAAAGATCTGTTTCCTTTATGTACCAGATGGACTAGTGCTGGGTAATTGCTATTTATAAAAATATTAAATTGGGACAAGAATGTATTAATTGGTTAACAGGAATGTTTGGTTTCTACTGGAAGATGTAAACTTGTCTGTCGCTGTCTGAGCTTGTCAGCATCAACATTAGTGCTCTCAATTTCAAAGCCTTGCACTTGTGCTGAAATAGAACAAAGAATACTGGACTGACACATAACTTAGATTATTAAAATGATAAAAACACAGAATATTTGTCTCCATATCTAGAAAAATACTAGACATGAATTAATGGATCAACTGAAAAGATCAAAGTAGTAAGAGATAATGGGCCGAAATTGTCCCTTCGCGCAAGGCCAGTTAGCACTGCCGGTTGGTGCTAACAGAGTGCTAATCGGTTAGCATGCGGGCGCGATGGCCACATCACCCCATGTGAAATTTCTCCCGTGACCCTGCCGGCGAAAGGTGGCTTGCGCCGCGCCTCGCGATTAACGCACCAGCGCGCCACATGCACTGTGATGACATCACCCCACGCTGACCCCTTTGCAAGATCAACGTGGGGCAATGCCATCGACAGCTTCTCGATGCAAGGAGCTGGTGGCTGTGGCACCCTGGCCGCCATTAAAGGGGCTGTCAGCTTTTTTCTGTCAGCCGACTTTTCAGTCGGCCCATGAATGAATAATTGATTAAAACAAGCTTTTGGAATTTAATACAAGCTTTTGGAATTAAACTGGACAATGGGAGCAAAAAGGCGCCAGCCTTAGGGCAGGTGGTGACTCACCCCAATTAAGGACACTCTGTGGTCAGGAACCAGATTGACTTTATGCATAACAATAATGGAGTTGTTACACGAGGCCCTGAACTTGATTGGTCAAAGGGGGGACGGGGGGGTGGGGGGGGGGAAACAAGCTCTCTGGAGACGCCAAGTCTGCAAGAAGACCGGACAACAAAGGAATCACCCCAGGTGCACATTTTTGGGGAACGAGATATCAAGATGAGGAGTCATCTTGAATCTCACAAACTCCATGTGTAAACTGGGAACAGTAGAATCCATTATTGCAGTCAATCAACCAGGATCACCACAAAACAACGTATTAATGCAAACACATTGTAAGAAACCGTAGCGGCGGGAGATCAGTCAAAATATGGATATAAATATGCGAGCTAGAAGTAGCTCAGAAGAAGAAATAGAAAGATGCATGTACGCACAGAAGAACAGAAGCAGATGGATGTAGAAGAAGGGTACACGTACACCGACTACTAGTTGTCGATCAATGTTCGGCGGGGAAACGGAAGCGTGGTACCGAAGCGAGGTACGGAATATACATGGAAGGAACAGCACTGAGGGAACGGCCAGAAGAATAATCAACCAGTCACGGAACCAACTACCGCGAACTTACAATAGCTATAACCAGGAAGGGCGATTGTATATCTTCAGTCGATTTCTCTCAGAAGTCTAGTTCTGTGGTTTTAATTCGTTTTTTTCTGCGTAATAAAACTGACACTGGGTTAAGCTTAAATTTTGTGTCACATGTTGTCCTTTTCCCCTATAAGTCCCAAGATCAAAGAATCAGGGTAGAATTTACAACATATACACGCCTTATAGCTCTCAGCCCCATAGTAGAATTTCCTCTTTCAATGCCCAAAACACATAGTGCACAACAGGTGTACTGTACCTGTAATTAGGCAGATATGCATATTTTTCTTCTCCCCCTTCCCTGCAAAACCCTCCCACTGGGGAATTTTGTATGACCCGAGGGAACTCCAGATACAAATCTGCCCTGACTGGGTCTTGTGCCGGGAAAGTGAGACCAAATCTGTGCCCAGCTGCTGTGTCTCAGGCTGGTGAGATTGGGCTCTTCTGGCTGCTGACTTTCCATCACCATCCATGGATTCCCCAAGTATCACAATACATCCTTGGGCTTTCCAAAAAATACAATTTGGACTCGTCTGCATTGTCTTCTGCCTGACCATCACATCCCTGCCAACCCTCCAATTGAGGATGATTCAAGGGCAGGTTATAGAGTCAAATTTTCATGAGTACGTCTGAGTTACTGTGCCCAATGAATGGAATTAGTGGAAGATGAGTTGGGAAGACAGAACATCCCTATTCACCTGGTTAGATCAACTAAAATTTAGTAAACCCAATAATGCTTCAGGGCAGTGTAATGGAGGAAGGAACCTGATGTAATAGGTCTCTGTCACTTTTTCAGCTCCCTTTCAAACTTCTGAAAAATAGTTGCCCTTTTGCTGGAGTCCATTATTAAGGAAGCAGTAACCGGACATTTAGAAAATCATAATACAGTCAAGCAGAGTCAGCGTGTTTTTATGAAAAGGAAATCATGCTTGACAAATTTGCTGGAGTTCTTTGAGGATGCAACAAGAAGGGTGGATAAAGAGGAACCAGTAGATGTCGTGTATTTGGATTTCCAGAAGGCATTCGATAAGGTGCCACATAAAGAGTTACTGCACAATATAAACCTTCACGGGGTTGGGGGTAATATATTAGCATGGATAGAGAATTGGCTAACTAACAGAAAACAGAGAATTGGAATAAATGGGTCATTTTCAGGTTGGCAAACAGTAACTAGTGGGGTGCCACAGGGATCAGTGCTGGGGCCTCAATTACTTACAAACTATATTAATGATTTGGATGAAGGGACCGAGTGTAATGTAGCCAAATTTGCTGATGATACAAAGATAGGTGGGAAAGCAAGTTGTGAGGAGGAGGCAAAGAATCTGCAAATGGGCAAAATTTAGGCAGATGGAGTATAATGTGGGAAAATGTGAGGTTATCCACTTTGATACGAAAAATAAAAAAGCTAATTATTATTTAAATGGGGAGAGATTACATAATGCTACGGGACAGAGGGATCTGGGGATCCTTGCACATAAATCACAAAAAGTTAAAATGCAGGTACAGCAACTAATTAGGAGGGCAAAGGGAATTGCAAGGGGGATGAAGTATAAAAGTAGGGAAGTCCTGCTACAAATGTACAAGGTGTTGATGAGAAGACACCTGGAGCATTGCGTACAGTTTTGGTTTCCTTATTTAAGGAGGAATGCACTTGCATTGGAGGCAGTTCAGAGAAAGTTTACGAGGTTGATTCCTGAGGTGAATGGGTTGTCTTATGAAGAAAGGTTGAGCAGGCTGGGCCTATACTCATTGCAGTATAGAAGAATGAGAGGTGATCTTATTGAAATGAATAAGATTCTGAGGGGGCTTGGCAGGGTAGATGCAGAGAGGATGTTTCCACTCATGGGGGTATCTTGAACTAGGGGGCATAGTTTCAGAATAAGGAGTCGCCCATTTAAAAAAAAGATGAGGAGGAATTTCTTCACTCAGAGGGTCGTGAATCTTTGGAATTTTCTACTGCAGAGAGCTGTGGAGGCTGGGTCATTGAATATATTTAAGGTGGAGATAGGCAGATTTTTGAATGATAAGGGAGTCAAGAGTTATGGGGAGCTGGCAGGGAAATGGAGTTGAGGCCAAGATCAGATCAGCCATGATCTTATTGAATGGTGGAGCAGGCCCGAGGGGCAAAATGGCCCACTCCTACTCCTATTTCTCATGTTCTTATATTCTTATATTCTAGCAGCTCTGACAGACTGTTCCCTTTGGCACGACAAGCCCAGTATGTGAGGATGATTCACTGCTACAGTTATAACCCTCTTGCGTCTGGGTCATAACATAAGAACATAAGAACATAAGAATTAGGAACAGGAGTAGGCTATGTAGCCCCTCGAGCCTGCTCCGCCATTCAAAAAGATCATGGCTGATCTGGCCGTGGACTCAGCTCCACTTACCCGCCCGCTCCCCATAATCCTTAATCCCCTTATTGGTTAAAAATCTATCTATCTGTGATTTGAATACATTCCATGAGCTAGCCTCAACTGCTTCCTTGGGCAGATAATTCCACAGATTCACAACCCTCTGGGAGAAGAAATTCCTTCTCAACTCGGTTTTAAATTGTCTCCCCCGTATTTTGAGGCTGTGCCCCCTAGTTCTAGTCTCCCCGACCAGTGAAAACAACCTCTCTGCCTCTATCTTGTCTATCCCTTTCATTATTTTAAATGTTTCAATAAGATCACCCCTCATCCTTCTGAACTCCAACAAGTAAAGACCCAGTCTACTCAATCTATTATCTGAATGGTGACAGATTAGGAAAAGGGAAGGTGCAACGAGACCTGGGTGTCATGGTACATCAGTCATTGAAGGTTGGCATGCAGGTACAGCAGGCGGTTAAGAAAGCAAATGGCATGTTGGCCTTCATAGCGAGGGGATTTGAATACAGGGGCAGGGAGGTGTTGCTACAGTTGTACAGGGCCTTGGTGAGGCCACACCTGGAGTATTGTGTACAGTTTTGGTCTCCTAACTTGAGGAAGGACATTCTTGCTATTGAGGGAGTGCAGCGAAGGTTCACCAGGCTGATTCCCGGGATGGCGGGACTGACCTATCAAGAAAGATTGGATCAATTGGGCTTGTATTCACTGGAGTTCAGAAGAATGAGAGGGGACCTCATAGAAACGTTTAAAATTCTGACGGGTTTAGACAGGTTAGATGCAGAAAGAATGTTCCCAATGTTGGGGAAGTCCAGAACCAGGGGTCACGGTCTGAGGATAGGGGGTAAGCCATTTAGGACCGAGATGAGGAGAAACTTCTTCACCCAGAGAGTGGTGAACCTGTGGAATTCTCTACCACAGAAAGTAGTTGAGGCCAATTCACTAAATATATTCAAAAGGGAGTTAGATGAAGTCCTTACTACTCGGGGGATCAAGGGTTATGGCGAGAAAGCAGGAAGGGGGTACTGAAGTTTCATGTTCAGCCATGAACTCATTGAATGGCGGTGCAGGCTAGAAGGGCTGAATGGCCTGCTCCTGCACCTATTTTCTATGTTTCTATAAGGTAATCCTCTTATCTTTGGAATCAGCCTAGTGAATCGTCTCTGTAGCCCCTCCAAAGCTTGTATATCCTTCCTTAAGTAAGGTGACCAAAACTGCACGCAGTACTCCAGGTGCGGCCTCACCAATACCCTGTACAGTTGCAGCAAGACCTCCCTGCTTTTGTACTCCATCCCACTCGCAATGAAGGCCAACATTCCATTCGCCTTCCTGATTAACTGCTGTACCTGCAAACTAACTTTTTGGGATTCATGCACAAGGACCCCCAGGTCCCTTTGCAACGCAGCATGTTGTAATTTCTCCCCATTCAAATAATATTCTCTTTTACTGTTTTTTTTTTCCAAGGTGGATGACCTCACATTTTCCGACATTGTATTCCATCTGCCAAACCTTTGCTCATTCGCTTAACCTATCTAAATCCCTTTGCAGCTTCTCTGTGTCCTCTACACAACCCGCTTTCCCACATTCCCATAAGATTGTGGGTTCAATCCAGACTTGAGTACAAATCTAGGCTGACACTAGATATTTACGAAAGGATATACTTGCTTTGGAGGAGGTTCAGAGAAGGTTCACTAGGTTGATTCTGGAGATGAGGGGGTTGACTTATGAGGAAAGGTTGAGTAGGTTGGGCCTCTACTCATTGGAATTCAGAAGAATGAGAGGTGATCTTATCGAAACGTATAAGATTATGAGGGGTTTTGACAAGATGGATGCAGAGAGGATGTTTCCACTGATGGGGGAGACTAGAACTAGATCTTAGACTAAGGGCCGCCCATTTAAAACAGAGAGGAGGAGAAATTTCTTCTCTCAGAGGGTTGTAAATCTGTGGAATTCGCTGCCTCAGAGAGCTGTGGAAGCTGGGACAGTGAATACATTTAAGACAGAAATAGACAGTTTCTTAAATGATAAGGGGATAAAGGGTTATGGAGAGCGGGCGTGGAAGTGGAGCTGAGTTCATGATCAGATCAGCCATGATCTTATTGAATGGCAGAGCAGGCTCGAGGAGCTTTATGGCCTATTCCAGTTCCTATTTCTTGTGTTCTTATGTTCTTATGAATGCCATTTTAACAGTGGGTCTGTCTATGGCCCGCAAGGTCTCCAGCTCACCAGGAATAGCTGCTGGCAGCAAGGATCCAGGCCTAAATAAGTGTCCCACCTGGGGGTGCTTCAAAGCAGGTTTCCACTCCCCCCCCCACTACCCCATCCGGATTGTGGATTTAATGCCCCCTGTCCCACCTCCCACCCCACCTCCCAATCCGTACATACCTTGCAGTGAATAATTCCTGACCACCACACCCCCCGCTGCCATTTTTAGCTTCCGCCTGCTGACAGTGACCTCATTATTGCTGACTTCAGGAGGAAGACAAAGTTTGGCATGCAAATGAGAAGTGGGAGTTAAAATCTCTCGGATGTCGTACTCCGAGGGGCTGGATAGTTTTCCGCCCAATTCAACCCCCGCACTTACCCGATTCCCGCTCCGCGTTAAATTCATCACTCAAATGTTGATTGCTGCCAAGAAAGTGGACCATGTTAAGCGTAAGGCCCATGCTTTCATCTGCCTCAGTAAATACATTGTCTATATCCTGGAGTTCAGCCTCTGAATGTGCAGAGACGCAGGCGTCGTTGTCTGCATACTGCAGCTCAACGACAGAGGTTGGGGTGATCTTGGACCTGGCCTGGAGGCGGTGTAGGTTAAACAGCTTCCCACTGGTTCTGTAGCTTAATTCCACTCCAGTGGGAAGCTTGTTGATTGTGAGGTGGAGCATGGCGGCGAGGAAGATTGAGAAGAGGGTTGGAGCGATGACGCAGCCCTGTTTGATCCCTGTCCAGAGGTGGATTGAGTCTGTAATGGATCCATTGGTAAGGATCACGGCCTGCATGTCATCCTGAAGCAGGTGAAGGATGTGGACAAGCTTTTGGGGGCATCCGAAACAGAGGAGGACGCTCCATAAATCCTCACGGTTGACAGTGTCAAAGACCTTTGTAAGATCGAAAAAGGCCATGTATAAGGGCTGGCACTGCTCCCTGCATTTTTCCTCCACCAGCCCGTCACCGCCGCACAACACTGCCCTCCAATCATCAAGATCCACGGCGCAGCCCTGGACAACATGGACCATTTCCCATATCTCAGGAGCCTCTTATCAGCAAAGGCAGACATTGCTGCGGAGATTCAGCATCGCCTCCAGTGCGCCAGTGCAGCCTTCGGCTGTCTGAGGAAAAGAAGTTTGAAGACCAGGCCCTCAAATCTGCCACCAAGCTCATGGTTTACAGGACTGTAGTAATACCCGCCCTCCGGTATGGATCTGAGGCATGGACGATGTATAGAAGGCACCTCAAGTTGCTGGAGATATAACACCTACGATATCTCCGCAGGATCCTGCAAATCCCCTGGGAGGACAGGCGCACCAACATCAGTGTCCTCGACCAGGCTAACATCCCCAGTATTGAAGCACTGACTACACTTGATCAGCTTCGCTGGACAGGCCACATAGTTTGCATGCCAGATATGAGACTCCCTAAGCAAATGCTTTATGCGGAGCTCCTTCGTGGTAAACGAGCCAAAGGAGGACAGCGGAAACATTATAAGGACTCAAAGCCTCTCTGGTAAAGTGCGACATCACCACTGACACCTGGGAGACCCTGGTCGAAGACCGCCCGAGTTGAAGAAAGTACATCCGGGAGGGCGGTGAGCTCTTCGAGTCTCAACGCAAAGAGCATGAAGAGGCCAAGCGCAGGCAGCGGGAGGAGCGCGCGGCAAACCAGCCCCACCGACCCCTTCCTTCGACGAATGTCTGTCCCACCTGTAACAGGGTCTGTGGCTCTCGTATCGGACTGTTCAGCCATCAAAGAACTCACTTTGGGAGTGGAAGCAAGTCCTCCTCGATTCCGAGGGACTGCCTATGATGATGATGATGGACCATGTTGTCATGAAAAACATTTCCCATTTCAACCTTGCTCCCTAAAAGGCAATGGATGCTTTGTCAATTGACATTTTCAGACTGAGATAGATATATATCTGTTACGTAAGTGTATCAAGGGATATAGAACAAAGGTGGTTCAATGGAGTTGCGGTACAAATCAGCCTTGATTTAACTGAGTCGAGCCTCGAGGAGCTGAATGACCTATCCCTGTTCTTCCATTGGTCAATAACATAACTTAGCATTCAGGATCCTGAGGAAGAACATAGGAATAGGAGTAGGCTATTCAGCCCCTCGAGCCTGTTCCGTCATTCAATTAGATCATTGCTGATCTGTAGAAGATAATGAATTCTTTGTCTATTGCAAGAAATAACAAAACTTTGATTCAGCAGATTAAATTATTTCAAGAAAACTCCAAACTGAACTGTTCCAGAACATCCCAGAAATGATCAATAGCAAAATACTGCAGATGCTGGAATCCGAAACAAAAACAGAAAATGCTGGAAACACTCACCAGGAATTTCCTGCTCCACTCCAACTCCGATCTCTCTGTCCTTCCAACAAAGGTCAATGCAAGCTTGAGGAACAGCACCTCATCTTTCGATTAGGCACTATACAGCCTTCTGGACTCAACATTGAGTTCAACAATTTTGGACCATAACCTCTGCCCCTAATTTTTCAGACAGTAGCTGTTGATAATTCTGCAATCCTCATTTGCAAGATTTAATCACTCCTGCCTTCCACCCTATCACAGACCTTCTCTTTTGTTCTTTCCTCCCATCCCTCCTTTCTCTGCCTCTGCACCTGGTGAAAACCTGTTACACCTCCAACTTTTCCAATTCTAACCAAGGGTCACCGATCCGAAATGTTAATTGTTTCTCTCTCCACAGATACTGCGTGGCCTGTTGAGTGTTTCCAGCATTTTCAGTTTTCATCCCAGAAGAGATCTTCTGCCCAATTGAAGGATTATTTATCCCAATAAATGAGTTCAATGACGAAGGATAAAAAACTGTGGGGATGAAATTCAACTTTGGCCAGGTGCAAAATGAGAGGTAGTCGATTCGGCCGTCCACCCATCAGATTTTCTTTTCCATTAAAGTCAATTGGGCGATCAATTTGCAACCATTCATTTTGTGCCTCTGAAAATTTCATCCCCAGTTTTTAACAGACCGTTGGGGGGGTGGAACTACTTAATGTGTGATATTGAAAATCAGTGTAAAAGATTTAGGGGCTGATATTGCCCCTTTTTTGACGTCCTGTTAGCTCTGCTGGGAGATGCTAATGGGCCCAATTGCCTTTTCGTCCGGGGGTGGGTGGCGGTTGTGCCTGGGGCAGACTTGCCCATGAAATTTTGGGTGCAATTTGAAGTTAGCGTCGCGCCCTGCGTTTTGCGCCCCAGGCCGGCGCGTACCCACCGATGATGTCATCGCTGTGTGCACTGACCTCTCACCGTCCAGCGCCGACCTCTCTACTCCCTGCGGGGAAAGTTACCCCACAGGACACGAGGCTGGTGTGGGCCAAAGTGGGGCACTGATATCCACCTGGGGCGCTCCTTAAAGGGGAGACCATGTGTGCCATGGCCACTTTTTTTTGTTGGACCCGACAATGGCAGCCCTCATCTCGAATGGGCTGCCATCATGCAGCCCTGCACTCCTCTTTGGGTGCCAGTCCCAGTCAAGATTGCCCTGCATGCCCAGTGGTAGCCACAAAAGAGCCTGCAGATTCCGCAGTGCCCCTCCCCGTGGTGCGTCAGCGCTACAAGGAGCATCTACCCCTCCAACAAGGTGGAGCACCTAATACAGCGCTCCACCTCGTTTGAGGGGTGGAAAGGGCAATTCCATGCTGGGGGCGGGACTTCCCACCCGGGCGATAACTGACCCCGGCCCAGAAGGTTACTGTGCCCGGACGGAGCGTGGGGCAATTTCGGCCCCTTAAAGTTCACAAATTTTGGCGTCCAGTTTAACTTGCCAAAGCTGGCATTAACACATAAGGTAAGGGCCTCGAAGTGGGGTTGTTATTTTTAATGCTCCATTAACACCAAAGTTCTGTCTGCTACCATTTTGGAAAAAGCTTATCTGTGTCTGGTCACAGCCCCCAGCTAAAACAGACGGTAAGGCTCTTACCCATGAAAACTGGGGACTTAATGATGAAGCTAGGACCTTGATTGCAATTTGTACAGATACACATGCTCCACCTCTGTGTACTAGTGTTGAGCAGCCTCAGCAGTGGTCCTGAATAGCACATATCACAAAGTAAGAAACCTTTCTCCCATAGTTGCTCAGGGGATAATTATACTAGGGTAGAGTACAGAAGTACTTTGTAGTATATTGATGTCAAGCATTGACCTAAATTCCACCTTACATAAAGAGAGTGACTTGCTCCACAATCTGCATTCTGTTAGTCCTTACTATAGTACCCTGTTTAAGAGCAGACTGGAAAGTGTAGGCATTGAGAAACAACTTCCCTGCAGGGAGCATATACAAACAATGAAGGTCTCTTTATCCACATCATGGAACTTTCACAGGCAGAAGATGCCTCTTAATTCATGTTGGTGAGTGAGTTCAGACAGCAATCGGCCTCTTGCAAGCAAGTGGAGCCTCAGAAATAACAACTGGAACAATTAATATAAAAATAGAAAATGCTGGAAATACTCAACAGGTCAGGAAGCATCAGTGGAGAGAGAAACAGAGTTAACATTTCAGGTCAATGACCTTTCAAACAGATGGAAGATCATCGACCTGACACATGAACTCTGTTTCTCTCTCCACAGGTGCTTTGACTTGCTGAGTATTTCCAGCATTTTCTGTTTTATTTCAGATTTCCAGCATCTGCAGTATTTTGGTTTTGTATTCGAACAATTAGTGCTACGTTAGGAAGACCTGAGGAAATTGTAAACTACATTTTCAAAGCCAGATGAGATGGATTGGCAGTGCCAGTGAGAAGTATCTTCAGCAACACACAGCTACAAGGGATTGTAGCTACGGAGCAATGATGATGTCCACAAAGAAACAATTTATATAACTAGGTCAAAAATGGCTCTCGAAGATCTCTCCTCACTCTAGAGCCACTGTGGACTGGTGCATAAGGCTGGACTGATTCGAGGCTGCGGCACAAATGTTTAGCGGAAAAACATATGCACATATGTAGTAGTGGAAGCCATCCACATTACTGATTCCAGATATCGTTCTTTGTAGTTTCAGCATTTTTTTTAACGGTGTGGTTGAGAAATTCCAATTGTTAACATCTTAAACAAAATGGACATTCTCAAACATTTGTATAAAACTAATATTTGCATAATACCATCTGTGTTTAAAAAGTGGCATTTGAACAGGTTTGGAAGAAATCTGAAATTATAAATACTGTGGATTTCTGTTATACAAAATGAATGACATTTGAAAAAGAAAGGAAAATACAAAAGGGAAAAGAATAATTTTGTTTGAACCTAGCTATAAGTGAGTTGGTCATTTTGGATATTGTAGACACACTTTTCTACATACTGTCCACTAACTTTATGCTTCAGGAGTTTTCTATTCATTAAATTGAGATAATCATCAAAATGCGTGGGTGAGAATACAATATCCTAAATAACATAGTTTGAAAAATGCATTAGGGTACTGCTTGAATGACAGCTTTTTAACTTGATTTTTACGTTTAGCTCAAAAGCATGATCAGGATTTCTGTATTTCATGATAACCTTGTAAAATTTCCAACAGCATTGCTAGAACTTAGACAGCTACAGAACAAAAAAAATCTGATTACAGCAGTATTCTAAATTATGCTCCTGTAGAGGGGGGAAGACAGGAGCTGCGATTGGTTGTATTTGAGGCTGTCACATTTTGTGTTGAGGAGGAGTGCATGCAGGATGCTGAAAGCCACTCTTACTGCCAGGTTTGTAATGTGTAGATTGGAGCCTGGGAAAAGGATCTGTGCAATAGTGTAACAGTCTTAGGTCAATCTGCACTTTGAAGAGGAAAGATTTACTGATCAGGAACATCCACTGCTTCAGTCCTATCTCAGTCTTCAGGATTTCACTGAATCCAAAGTCTTGCACAATGAATCAAACGGCTTCGGTATCCCACCAAGTCAAATGTCAGTCTACTAAGGCAATTAAGGTAAGTGAAGCTCTGCTTTGTGGGTTACCTGAAAAATGCAAGTGTCGTTTATTTCATAATGCTGCAATGTACAATAGCTAGGAGAAGCTTGATTTGTATAGAATTTTTTTTACAGAAGACAGGTTTTTGAATTTGGTTGGTATGCCAAGAAATATTGTAAAAGTTTCCAGAATTTATGTAAGGCAGCTTTATAATGGCTTGAAAATGCAGCGTTCTTTTACTGAGATTGAAAAAAAAATCATGGCATGTAAATTTTTGCTCATTTATTGCACTTCGTAAAAAAAATACTGATTTATGTTATGGGCTTTGTGGATGCCGGTGAGGATAGTGGACCTTTCTGATCCAAATGATCAGAAGGGAGTTGATTTTCTTTGGTGACTCATGCTGCTGTTTCGTATTTTGCAGTATTAAGTAGGTTCAACTTATGGAAATAATATGAAGCTTTACATTATCATTAATATACTGTGCATTGAACCTGGAAAATCTTCAGTATGTTGAACTGTTGCTTGTCTATGATGTTTTCATTCTTTTTCTGGATGGCTCAGCATGCAATGTTTCTAACTGTTGTACTGACAAAACCATAAACCTCTTTATTAAATGTCTTAATTACCTTTCAAAATATTTAATTTGTGCAGTATGTTACGCAGTAACCTTATCTGATAACATACATTTTTTTTAAAACTTCAGGTTTCAAATTGTACTATAAAAGTGCAGCATTATAGACTGTAGCAAATCAGATAGCAACATTTTCTTATCAATGTATGCTTTTCTCTTTGTCTCCACTGGGACACTTTTCATTGGAAAAACATTCGCTGCATTGCAAGCTGTTTTTATGATGAAGTATGATATCTGTTCTGCTGATTTAAAGAGCTTCAGCTAGTGATTTAAAAATGTTCAACTGTGATAAAATGAAGTCAGATCTTTTGATCTCAGAGAACCCCTAATTTATTTTTTACATAAAATATATCTGTATTTACTATAAATCAATAATAAGTAGAAGTTGTGGTAGCATGTCTTTCAGCATACCTCTGTTAAACCATCATTGAAATTCCAAAGTACAAGTAGTTAACCTGAAGTTCCATTATATGAAACTCACCTAATATTATGTCATGAGATTAGATGGTGACCTAGAGTTGTATTTCATTTTATAAGTACCTCATACTCTTTTATATTAAACATTGAAAAATATATACCTGTATGGGAATTAAGTTCACCCAACCTCAGGAAGAGGCTATATAAAAATTAGGTTTTAAAAGGAACTTAATGAATTTCTTACCATGCTAGCATTCAGTAATGAGGTGACGGTCATGGAATACTAACAAGCTGTACTTGCTTATCAGTGCAACATTTACATTACAGATATTGTGAGACCAGATATAGGTATAATTGCTGCTAATCTGCATTTATACATCCAAGTACGATTTAGCGTAAAGCAGGTTTGTCTGAGCATCTCATCTAACTCAGCGTGAAAATAAATATTAAAGAATAAAGTGACATTGTCATACAAACTGTTTTGAAAATCAGCTGCTCTGTGCCAATGAACATAGTGTGAGTTCTGGACTGGTCTCTCTCTCTTGCAGCCTGATTTTCTGTGAGAAACACTCTTCGAAAGGAAAGTGTTTTAAACAAATCGCTTGGTAAGTCAATATTTTAACAAGTCATAATTATAAAAAGCCATTTGTTGCAGCAGTGATGCAATTAAAAATTCTGTTAGAAGGATGTTAATTGCTTATTGAAAATCATTTGACTTGTCACAGAGGTAACATTGTGTCTCCATGCTGGGAGAGACATCTAAAACCCAGTATCACAAGTGAAGAGCTTATGGAAACATAACTTGGGTTTTATCAAGTCTCAAAATCTCAACTTCCAGTATGTCTGAAATATCACTGGATGATTTAAGTGACAACTGGTGATTTAAATGAGACCTGAAAATACCATTAAAAACTTTGAAACTACATATCCTGAAGTTTACTATACATTGTTAACTCTGATCCATATAATTTAGTCCCTTGATCTATACAATTGATTAGACACTGTAATCAGATTTGTATAATACATTAATACATTAGTAACTCTGCTCTGCATAATGAAATTATTGTTAGCTTCAGTCAGGTTCAGTTCTGAGCCAAATTGAGTTGTTTCACTATTACACATTCCTTTGTGCCCGAATACAGGTACAGCGTCCAAAATCCGGAAACATCGGAACCGAGGCTGTTCCGGATATCGGGTATTTCCGGATTTCGGAATGTCTTTCCAACATCCTGAATCTGGAAATGTTTGGGCTGAGGCAAGGAGGGGTTCAGGGGTCAGCGGCAAAGGGTCGGCGGAGCGGGGTTCAGTTTCAGGGGTCGGTGGACTGGGGAGTCGGCAGCAGGGGGTCGGCAGAGCGGGGAGTCGGCAGCAGGGGGTCAGCGGAGCGGAGGGACGGCGGTGGAGGGTCGGCAGAGCAGGGGGTCAGCGGAGCGGGTGGCCGGATTCAGGGGTCGGTGGACTGGGGGATCGGCAGCAAGGGGTCGGCGGAGCGGAAGGACAGCGGTGGAGGGTCGGCGGAGCGGGGGGTCGGCAGAGCAGGGGGTCAGCGGACTGGGGGATCGGCACCAGGGGGTGGGTGGACTGGGGGGGTTTGGCAGAGCAGGGGATCAACGGCAGAGAATTGACGATGGAAAGTCAGTGGAGAGGGGGTTAGCGGCAGAGGGTCAGCAGAGCGGGGGAAGGCGGAGCGGGGGGACGGCGGAGCGGAGAGTTGGTGGAGCAGGGGGTCGGCAGCGGAGGGTCAGCGGACCGGGGTGTCGGGGGCAGAGCATCAGTGGACTGAGGGGTCGGCGCCGGAGGGTCGGTGGACCGGGTGGGTTGGCGGCGGAGGGTCGGTGGACCGGGTGGGTTGGCAGCGGAGGGTTGATGGACCGGGGTTCGGCAGTGCGGGAGGTTGGCAGCGGGGAGTCGGCGGTGGAGGGTCGGTGGATTGGCGGCAGAGGGTCAGTGGACCTGGGGGTCGGTGGCGGAGGGTCAATGGACCGGGTAGGTTGGCGGCGGAGGGTCGGTGGACCAGGGGGTCGGTGGCAGAGGGTCGATGGACCGGGGGGTCGGTGGCAGAGGGTCGATGGACCGGGGGGTCGGTGGCGGAGGGTCGATGGACCGGGGGGTCGGTGGCGGAGGGTCGATGGACCGGGGGGGTCGGTGGCGGAGGGTCGATGGACCGGGGGGGTCGGTGGCGGAGGGTCGATGGACCGGGGGGTCGGCGGCGGCGGGTCGATGGACCGGGGGGTCGGTGGACCGGGTGGGTTGGCGGCGGAGGGTCGATGGACCGGGGGGGTCGGTGGCGGAGGATCGATAGACCGGGGGGTCGGTGGCGGAGGGTCGATGGACCGGGGTTCGGCAGAGCGGGAGGTTGGCAGCGGGGAGTCTGCGGTGGAGGGTCGGTGGAGCGGGGGTTTGGCAGTCCGGGGAGGGTTGGTGGTGGAGGGGGGTTTGGCAGTCCGGGGAGGGTTGGTGGTGGAGGGGGGTTTGGCAGATGGGTAAAACCTGCGTTGAAGACTTGCAAAAAAGGTAAGTTAAAGTTTTTATTTTTTAATTCTTTTTCTGCGATTTAGTGGGCAAGGATTTTGTTAATGTTTTGTAAATTTTTACTCTTTGTTTTTGGAAATTTTGGGGGAGTGTTTTTCCCCCTTGCAGCGGTAATCGGTTTAAAAATATGTCCGGATTTCAGAACATTTTCCGGATTCCAGACGACCCCGCCACTGATCGGCCCAGTTCCCGATTCCGGAGCATTCCGAATTTTGGAACTCCGGATTTCGGATGCTCAACCTGTATTACCATTTTCCCATTTCACCATTTGGTCTCGCTGTGCATGCTTACAGCCATTTTGCAGTATTCCCCATAAATGTACTACTGTCAAACTGTGTGGAGAGTGACAGCTGCTTCTGTGACAGAAGAGTTTTAAAAAGTTGTATCCGAGTAGCTTGAGAAAGGGACGGAGGAGATGCTTTGTCCAATTATTGATAGCTTGGCCGTGAGCATGCTTCCCTTTCTATACCCTATATTCATACCACATTCATTTTGGAAAACTCCTTCTTCCCACAGTTTATTTGAGACCAAGTGACCTCAGTAGACAAAATACAGATCCATTGTGCAATTGGACTAAAATAGAACGTAAAGCTCAGAAATAGCCCATTCGGCCCAACTGGTTCATGCCAGTGTTTATGCTTCAGATGAGTCTCCTTCCACCTCTCTTCATTTAACCCTATCAGCATAACTTTCTATTCCTTTATCCCTCATGTGTTTATCTAGCTTCCTCTTAAATGCATCTCTGCTACTCACTTTAACTGCTCCTTGTTGTCGTGAGTTTCACATTCTAACCACTCTTTGGATAAAGACATTTCTCCTGAATTCCTTCTTAGATTGATTAGTGACAACTAATGTTTTAAGAGACACAAGTTTCATCAAAACTGAAATCATTAAAGAATTCCCTTTTTTACATTTTGGTAGATACTCTTCACTTACATGAACTGGTAGGTGGGGTTAAAGTACAAATAGCTTTACATGAGTAGGAGAATAAAAGTCACCTGTGCAAATGAAATCTATATATAATGCCTGCAGGGAATTGCTATTTCTTTACAAACTGTTGATTGCCATTTATAATGCTGCAGTACATCTGTTTATGAAATAAAGGATATGATATACTACAAATCCCCTGTGTCAAATGTGTTTCCATTATTAAATCTTTTAGATTAAATTTTAGGGCAGTGGGAGGCAGTTTATAAAATGAAGCTGTGGTGCAGTAAAACGTACACTCATATTATGAGCTCCTGATCTATGCTGAATTGCACAATGTAGGGAATACCAAATCGAAGGCAAGTACTTCCCCCAAATAAAGGGGGATAAATTGGCAGTGGAATTATTGCTGGTTTGCTCGTGCACATCTTTCTAGTTGTTGTTTCGAATCAGCTTAGGTGGTGTCAACAACTGTTACCCCACTTTCTTGGCTTTCATCTGTACCTATCTAGACCAGACTTAAAAATGGGTGTCAAATAACTTTGGGGGGGAAAAAAAGGGATACATACCAAAAGCAGTAACAACAAAAATAACTTGCATTTACATAGCGCCTTTAACATAGCAAACCATTCCAAGGCGCTTCACAGGAGCATAATCAGACAAAACTCGGCACTGAGCCAAGGAAAACAACATTAGGAGAGGAGACCAAATTTTGGTCAAAGAGGTAGGTTTTAAGCATTATCTTAAAAGAGGCAGAGAGCAGTGGAGAGGTGAAGAGGTTTGGGGAGGGTATTCCAGAGCTTGGGACCTAAATGGCAGAAGGCACGGCCATCAATAGTGAGGCACAGAATGTGGGGGATGCACAGGAGGCCAGTGTTGGAGGAATGCAGAGTTCTCGGAGGGTGGTAGAACTGGTTCAGTCTGATTGGATACGAACAGAAGAGAGAACAATGGAATTTGAAAAAGTAACACTTTGGCCTGACCAATTCAGCATGGAGGCCGGGTCACGGTGCAGTGCATTGCCACATTGTTTTCTGTCTCTGTCCACCCCAGAACTGCTGAAAAATTGACGGGAGGTAAAAAAGCTAGGTCAGTGTGTTCTGTTAGGTGACAAATTGTATTATATAACATTTGTTACAAAATCTATACATCATTTCTCAGCATACTAGAATTTCATTTAATTTTGTTAAAGGACAATTGTTATTTTGAAATACTATCAAAATGCTGAATTCCTTCATGGTTTTTGAAGCATACTAGAATTTCATTTAATTTTGTTAAAGGACAATTGTTATTTTGAAATACCATCAAAATGCTGAATTCCTTCATGGTTTTTGAAGACTAGTGAGTTATGACTTTGTGATGAACACGTATTCCATGTATTTTATTCTTAAAAAAAACACTTCTAATCAGCAAAAACAAAAATGCAAGGTTAATGCAGATAATCAGGATAGAATAAAGGCAGAATGAGATCATGTCTTCATTAACAGAATTGCCCAGTTAAAACAAAGCAGGGATTTCTTATGACGAATGGGAAAGGTACTGCAGTTATCAAACAGTTAATTGTCTGCATTAAGAATGTTCTGGAACTTTAGCAGGAGTGGACCAACTGCAGATTTAATTTACAACATGTTTGATGTACAGACTATATCAGTTAGCAAGTGCGAGGCTGCCTTTTGACCAACTTCTTTCAATTTCCGTGTAATAGCTTCTGGAGCCCAACCACTATTCTGCAGAACTCTGGACTGAAGAATATACAAAACAGTATTCGTTTGTTCCTTCAGTTCAGATTAACATTAAACTGACTTCTAAATTGGTAGTGTTGTAGAGCTAATCTATGACACCTTGCTGGCTTCTCCTCACGATTCTTTGGATCTTGGACTCAAAAATCTTAGATATTCTGCCTTTCCTCATTTCAGAAGCGATGTGGGCTAAAAATGCATTTGCTTCGCGCCTCCCGTTAGCTCTTACTGACCGAGCGGCGCGCTGGCAGTGCCTCCCACGACCTTCAGTGGAGGTTTACTGGCGGCACTAAGAGTTAGCGCTGCGCACTCTAGCGCCACCTACTTGGTGGCGTCAGTGAGTGTGCAATGCCCCCATAACGCCGTGGTCGCGAATGCTGTCACCTGCTGTAGCACCTGGCACTAATTCCAACAGGGAAAGCAGCCGTCCCGAAGAAGCTGCCGGGGCCATATTTCCGCGGGACAGCAGGTGGGCCGTTAAAATAGAATTTATTTGTACTAATGTATGTCCCTTTGGTGTTCAACACTGTTGCTAGTCTTCCTGGCATTAACTTTCAGTTTTCAGGTGGTCCAGCTGACCTCCCCTTTAGACACTAGGATGCTGGTTTCCTAGCGCCAGAACTTCAGCAGCGCTCCTGCGATAGCGCCCCATGAATCAGGGTTAGCGCCCTAAGAGGAGTGTGGAACATTTCCCTTAGTGCTCCACTTCCCTCTTGGGGCGCTAAAAAAACAATATCCTGGTGGGAGGTGGTAAATATCGCCCGCTGCTAATGTTAGCAACCAGGCGGTGTCACCACCTCAAACCGGGCTATAGCAAATATCTGGCCCATATTTTCTTATCTGCACTATTTTATCTGCTTCATAACCTTACATTTAACAATTGTCCATTATAAGAGGCAGCCATTTTTGTCACTGTCATTAGCATCACCAAAGAAAACTGTCACTTTGTGATAGTGATATGTTTGCTCCTATCATCACTTACTCTTTATAATCTACTATGTCATCAAAAATGTAAGCCACACTCACTTCTTATTGACTTGTCTTTTTCCAAATTGAGACTAACTATATAATTGCCTTGGTGGCTCAGCTGATAAAGGCAATTTAGCTGAACCATATAAACCACTAAAGTCCTAGATTCAATCCCTTCAGTTTGATTCTTTCACTTTGCTAATCATACTGCAAGTCTTGGAGGTCTGTGCTGATGTAGTTGATTTTAGCGATGACAGTGATGGAGTTGCTGCAATTGGCCTCAGCGCTTCAGTGTTAGGGAGGAAAAAATTGGCCAGGGTTTCTGTTCCAGATCAAAATGCAGAGAAGTTGCATGTGTGGGAGTCAGATGGAGACAGGCTGTGTGGCTGTGATGCCTCAGAACAGTTCACACATGAAGAGTGGTCACTTGGGTGATGCATTGGAGAAACACCTTGGCAGCAACGAGTGAGCACGTTCAGGAGAGGAAGGGATGGAATTTTTAAAAATACTAGCTGCAAATGATTTTGGTTTTGAGCAATAAAGCTATAAACTTCAAGGGGGCGAAATTCCCCAGTGCCCCATCTGGGGGCGGTAACTAACTCGGGGCGGAACTTCCTGAGCCCGGCGCAGAAATCCCACCCTGGCCGTGAAATTGCTGTTATGTCGCGCGCTCCATTTCTTGTTGGGGCAGGTTCCGGCCTACTTGGGAACGTTCGTCAGTGCTCCGCGTAGCACTATCGCGTTTCAACACCCCTCCCCTTCCGTTAAAGGAGAGGGTCACTGTGCACTCTGCCGGGCCTCTGATGACCTCTACTGTGCCACCAGAGCAGCATAGTGCCGAGGCCACAGACCAGCACCCAAACAGAGTGCCGGGCTGCACTATGGCGGCCTGGACCACGCCAAAGAAACACAGAAGGGGCCGACCGTTGAGTCGACTGGAAAAAAATGGCAGCGCGGCGCTCCCAACCTCCCCTTTAACTTCCGCCCTGCTCGTGGATGTCGGCCCGGTTCGCGACCCGCGAGGCTGGTGCTGACATTGCTCACGGCGCGCTGGCCAATTTCCACCACGGGACTGAAAGGGGTCGCCGTGCACGCCGATTACGTCATCGCCGGTTTCGCGGCAGCCTGGGGCAGCGCCTCCGCTAACTCTCACGCAATTACACGGGAGCCGGTAGCACGCCCCCACCCCCCACACCCTCCATTCCCCTCCTCCCCATCCCCCTCCCGCCCTGAGCAAAAACAATTTTTCACCCCGTCAGCACCCGGAGGCACTAATGGGAGATGCATAACAGGGCAATTTCGGCTCCCCAAGTCTTTTATTCTAAAGTTTACAAATTGCACTATACCTGTGATATAAGCAGCATATATCTATTTAGCTGGAAAGTGGGTTTTATATTTAAAATTTGTTCTTGATATTTTATAGCTGATTTATTGTATGTATGAATAATATTCTTTCACTTTGATAATACTTCAAATCTTATCATGTAATACTTTTAAATGCTTATTTGCTGGTGGTTTGAACTGAGTAAAATACTAATGAAAGCAAAGTTGGTACACAGGTTTATTTTCCTCCTCTGTGCTTCAGTTTAAGTGTTGAACTAAACGAGAACAATTGGATGAAATACATTGTACAATAACCTTGTTATAAAAAAATAGCTGACAGAAATCTTTAGTGCCACGTTGAAAGCAAATGGAGCTTATTCAGCACATAGGTGAAATAGGAGTAAATTATTGAGAGTATAGGGAATTACAGGTTCTCTGTATATTTTATTTTGTATCGACTTCCCATTTAAAGCTATCCAGCTTCCACTGCATTTTACTGACGAGGGTCCAAATGAAGTTTGGCAATTCCTTCAATGACTGGACTTCCCCATGGCATCAGCTTTTAGTCAATCAGACTTATTTTACATGGTCTCTTTTAAACGGTAGGAGTTCAAAACATTGTCCAACATTTCTTTGGATGTTTCACAGGCAGCTACGGCCTACAAACGAAGCCTAGCTTCCACTGCAACAAGCACTTCATTGGAAAGTGCACACTCACCACCCATAGAAACAGGACATGCATCGAGCAGCCGTAGCCCATGGAGATCTAAAGGCCACAGGTACAATTTATAAAGAATGACTGCAGTCAGTTCCAACCTGCAGTGAAAGGTTATCCATGCTACAACCGCAGTCCATGGAGAAGAGCTGTTCAAAATATTACATAAGGCTATATTGGGCCATCTGAGTATGGTAATCCAATGGTTATGTTACTTGGATAGTAATCCAGAGGCCTGTGGAGGTGGAAGGATGCAGCACCTTGTTCACTTTGAGTGAGCAGACAGAAAAGTAAATAATGGTTTGCAGTATATGGTTTGAGCCAAAATGGATGGATTCTTTCCTCCCATTGTTCAGTTGGAAAATGTTATGGTTCATCCAAGGCTTGATATAAGATGGACATTGTGATAGAACAAAGGTAGTCGTAGAACCAAAGAACTACATGGGTAAAGCTGGGTGCCATCAGCAACTGTATGGAAAGTGATTCCATGTCTGGATAATTTCTGCATCAGAAAAAGGAGGGAGCCAAAGATGGAACCTTGTGGTATTCCAGCCAGCAGACAGAGGAGACTTGCATCCTGGTATATTTATGTAATGTTAGAATGAATCTGTTTATTCATTCAATAATGTTGAAATAGCTCATTCCTATGTCCCTCCATGATGTTGGAATAGTACACTTTTACATTTCTGGAATGAATCATTCCTTGATCCCTCAGGAATGTTGAAATTTATCTCTGTGATTGTTTCACTGGGATTGTTTCAGTCTTCGCTCTGTTTACAAAACAGAGGCAAGTGTTTGGATGGCTTCGCGGAGGTAAGAGCAACCCTCTGCAAACATCACATGAGCTTGTTGCGGAATGTCATAGTGAGGCAGAGGAGAAATACAAACATTCGACAACCAAATGTAGAACTAATGTACATTTAAGTTGCTTATTATCTATCCATTGTGTGTAGAAATGGTAAACAACAATTATAACACGATGGGGTTGAACTTAGTCTTAGGCGATAGTGCAAAATGGCCTCCACCCTGTCCAATATTCAGTTCTGTTGAATTCAATGGAATTGAATATTGGGCAGAGAGTATAATGGAAACCGATAGGCTACCGCCGAAGATACATTTTTACCCATATATTTTACATTTCTGCACACAGACATCAGTTGCTCTGCAGAATGTGAACACTTTCCCATATCTATGCTGTGTAATATGGTGAGCCACATTACAAAATGCACCTTTTTTAATAATCGGATCATTTACATGGTGCCAATTGTTACGGTGATGGCTGTGGTTAAGGAAATGTGTAACCCACTCTCTAAGATTTCTGATTCATGGGGCATAAAGCATCAAAGTCTATAAAATCTTGCATCAAAATGGCAAAACAGGCACTCTGATTCCACACACAAACATCTGTAGTCTGACTGTGAGCTGTGAAGGAAGAATGTTTATTGCTTCTCTAATGGCTTATCAGATACATTTTGTTGCCAGCATTCTTCTGCAGAGAAAGGTACACGCAGCTGGCAAACCTGTGCAAACAAAACCAGCTAGGAATTTGTTCCAAGAGAAAATGTTGGAAATGCACAGAAAGTCAATAAGCATCTATACAGAGAAATGTTGGCTTAATGTTTTTATGTATGCACCCTTTGTCAGAACTGTTGGGATTTTTGATGTTCGTGCAAATATTTTCTAAAGTCTGAAAGTTATGTTGGCATTTGGGAACAATTAGTGCATCAACACAAATCTGCTATGCAACATACAAAATTGATGGACAGGAAAAGACCATCTGGTCCATTAGCACTGCCCTACCTGATAATGGCCTGATCATCGCGCGTAACACTTCTTCCCATCCCCCCACCCCATGCAGCCATGTAATCTTCTGGGAGAAACAAAACATACAGAACAAACCCAGGGCCAATAAGGGAAAACATTCTCTGGAACATTCCACTCTGACCCTTCTCAGGTGATTGAAACCAATCCAAGAGATCACATGCACCAAGTGTTATCTGTAAAGACACTTGCCTTCTATATGGTAGGAACTCTGCCTCAGTCAGAAGTCGGCCCTGCTTCGTCTTGAAGACAGGCCAAGAGTCAGCACCCACCACACCAGCCGGCAATGTATTCCACAGGCTCACAATTCTCTGGGAAAAGAAGAACTGCCTAACATCCAGGAATATGAAGATGCATACCACTTTTACAGCAGTATTTGAGTCTCATATTATGTAGGTATCATTACAACAGATTCACCTTGCTTAGAGAAAATGACTATGGATTCCATTGCATTGTTCAGAAAGAAAAAAAACATTTCCTCATCTTCTTGTTTTATTCCTTCTCTACTTTGCATTTTCTTCCTTATTTGTTGCTTTTTCTTTTCATTTGCTGTTAAGTTTATCTTCATCTTAATTTCTCAAGCTTCATCATTCCACATTGATATCTTTCTTTCTTAATTTATCTCACTTCTTTTTTCTGAATGTCTTTTTTTCTGATATATTGGTTTTGTGTTTCCTTAATTATACTTTGTAGCTTCTTTTTAAATTATACTCTCCCTAGGAATGCAGGGGGTGAAATTGGACTGGGGTGGGGGGGATGAGAAACAGACAGAATCGCTTTTGCCGCCAACACACCCGATATTTCGTTCTATCGAAGTTAGTGGGACTAAATATCGAACGGAGCGTATTCCAGCTGACCAATGCATTAACGATTGCTTTGCGTCCATGGCCCAATTTCACTCCCACTATCTCTTACCATTTAGCTCTCTGTCTTTCCCTCATTAGCTGTCTGTATTTTCTACTAAAACTTTTTAAAAAAACAGGTTTGTGATCGCAAAGTGCCAAAGATTTGGTTTAGTTGTGCATGTGCAATCCAGCTAAATTTAAAGCGTAGCAAAGCAATATCAATAACTCCCATGGAAGGATTGCAACCAACAACAAATGAAAAATAAGAGGGAGCTAAAAGATTTGTAAATGATTGTACATACATAGAGAATAAGGCTCAGGACTGCACACTGTGCTGTTACTTGACTGTAAGAGCAATAAATGGACAACAAAGCCCAGATGAAGAAATGAGCTGTGGGCAAGGAAAACAATGAGTGCAGCAAAGCTTTCAGGTACAGGCACGCTGCTAGAATGAAACATAATTGTATGAATGCGAACTATATATGCACGATTAATGATTCGAATGTGATGTTTAATATGGCTACATATTCAGCTTCATCAGAAATCAAAGACGACAACTGGACCACTTTCAACAATGCGATTGGTTCCCATTTCAGCACTGGTTGTCATTATGTGGGAGCCTTATTTCAGGACATTCAATGAGCTGATCAGAAAAGCTTAACATTGAATTTGTTCTCCTCTGTGGTTGATATAATGTGCCACCCCACATCTCTTGTGTGACATACACATTTAATGTATGATTGAGCTATACACAAGAGATAAATACAAAATCCTCAGGGGGCTGGATTTTCGGGTGTTCTGCGCTCCATTTTTCGCCCCGGAGTGGCAACAATGGCGACGGTGAGGTATTTTGGCTGGGCAGTCAGCCTCCAGTGCCCCGCTGCGATCCTTGAGTCCGGGTTTGCGGCAGCGCGGAGCAGCACCACCCGGAAGAGCTGCGCCAGGTGTGCAACGCCCCGGTTGCAACACTGGTGCGAGTTTGAACTCCTGCCTGACCCATCCACCCCGAAGCGCACCTTGCACTGACTGCCTGGGAAATCAGGGCGATCCAACCATCACATAAGAACATAAGAAATAGGAGCAAGAGTAGGCCATTTGGCCCCTCGAGCCTGCTCCGCCATTTAATACGATCATGGCTGATCCGATCATGGACTCAGGTCCACTTCCCTGCCCGCTCCCCATAACCCCTTATTCCCTTATCGGTTAAGAAACTGTCTATCACTGTCTGAAATTTATTCAATGACCCACTTTCCACAGCTCTCTGAGGCAGAGAATTCCACAGATTTACAACCCTCTGAAGATGGGAGGAAAAGCAATGTGTGAGGAGGTCACAAAAAATCTGCACAAGGACATAGACAGGCTATGTCAGTGGGTAAAAATTTGGCAGATGGAGTATAATGTTGGAAATTGTGAGGTCATGCACTTTGGCAGAAAAAAATCAAAGAGCAAGTTATTATTTAAATGGAGAAAGATTGCAAAGTGCTGCAGTATAGCAGGACCTGGGGGTACTTGTGCATGAAACACAAAAGGTTAGTATGCAGGTACAGCAAGTGATCAGGAAGGCCAATGGAATCTTGGCCTTTATTGCAATGGGGACGGAGTATAAAAGCAGGGAAGTTTTGCTACAGCTATACAAGGTATTGGTGAGGCCACACCTGGAATACTGCATGCAGTTTTGGTTTCCATATTTAAGAAAGGATATACTTGCTTTGGAGGCAATTCAGAGAAGGTTCACTTGGTTGATTCCGGGGATGAGGGGGTTGACTTATGAGGAAAGGTTGAATAGGTTGGGCCTCTACTTATTGGAATTCAGAAGAATGAGAGGTGATCTTATCGAAACGTATAAGATTATGAGGGGGCTTGACAAGGTGGATGCAGAGAGGATGTTTCCACTGATAGGGGAGACTAGAACTAGAATGCATGGTCTTCGAATAAGGGGTCATCCATTTAAAACGGAGATGAGGAAGAATTTCTTCTCTCACAGGGTTGTAAATCTGCAGAATTCGCTGCCTCAGAGAGCTGTGGAAGCTAGGACATTGAATAAATTTAAGACAGAAATAAACAGTTTCTTAAATGATAAGGGGATAAGGGGTTATGGGGAGCAGGCGGGGAAGTGGAGCTGAGTCTATGATCAGATCAGCCATGATCTTATTGAATGGCGGAACAGGCTTGAGAGGCCGTATGGCCTATTCCTGTTCCTATTTCTTATGTTCTTATGTTCTTAGAAAAAATTCCTCCTCATCTCAGTTTTAAATGAGCGGCCCCTTATTCTAAGATCATGCCCCCTAGTATTGGTCTCCCCTATCAGTGGAAACATCCTCTCTGCATCCACCTTGTCAACCTCCTCGCAATCTTCCTGTTGGCGAAAAAGGTAAGTAACAGACTCTTAAGCTAAGTTTTTTCTTTTAATTTTTTAAATGATTTGTGTTGAGGTGATGTGGGCAATGTTTTGAGAATGTTTTTGTGGGTTTTTTTTAACATTTCGTCCACCCCTCCCCCAGGCGTCTCTCGAAGCGCTCCAGAGCCAGCTCTTTATTCCATCCCAGCACCAAGAGAGGTGTACAACACCTCCCTGCCCAGCTGACCAAAGTTAACTACTGGAGCGCAAACTATTCCCGGACACTAACTTTCCCGCCTAGATCGCCCCAAAAACATAAAAGCCGAAAATCCAGCCCTAAATGTAAGAAATTTAGGAGAGATAACAGAAGAAAGTTTTTTGCACACAGTGTTGTGTGGCTGTGGAATGTATTACTGATTGAAGCAGAGGCTGTGTAAACATATAAGAATAGGTTAGATAGGTGGTTGAAGGAAAAGGGAATAAAGACATATGTAAACAATGCAGGCACATGAGATTCTTACTACTGCTCAATCTCCAATCTCCTGCTTCTATTGCTGCCACTATTAGAGAAATCAAGCAAAGAGCAAAGGAATGCAACCTTCTTTACAACACAAATTTGGCTTGTCCTGATCAGTACATTCAATGGAAAACGTGCAGGCTTAATCTATATGGGTTCTTTTTTCTTAATAGGCTGGTATTCCTTTTGCTCTTCATATATGTTTTCTCTGTAACTGCTGGAAATTTGAGCAGCAAGAAGTTTGTGGATTTAAACAGCTAATTATAAAGAGGTCACGCACTGCTCAAACTGCCATTATGTCACACAAAATGCCTATCTATGACAAAGAACCACTACCTTTAAATAAGAACCACTGTATAAATGTTAAAGGTTAATGTGATTACAAAAAGCATCAAATGTAAAATGCTAGAAATAAATGGTAAACTCCAATTCAATTATTTTTTTGATTCAATTCTTCCTATAGTTCCAAAATTGAGCATTAACTTCAGATGCACAGTTTTCATTGAATTTAAGAACATAGCAGAAAACATGGGAATGGTAATAGCTATTAATTCCACCATGCATTGCAGTTCTTCTACAATCAAAATCATTATAGGTACAGGACTTCACGCATGGGATAAATGTAATGTAACAAAGAACTTCCAGCCATTCGCTGATGTCATTGGTGTGATGACCAATATGATTTAGTAATTGAGAGATATATTGGACATGCAGAGAATTTGCATCACTGGATATCAGTATCATAATGTATGCCACTTGATAAATGAATTAAGCATTGCACGAATTCAATGAAGCCACCAACAGATGTTGGGGTAGAGTTTCCACTTTGGGTGCAATCAGCAAAATGGGTGCCATATTGTCATATTGGCATATTGTTCAACGCAAAATTTTCCACAAACCAGTGCAATCGGGCAGTATTTAAACACATCATTTTAAAAAATTGCTTTAAAAAATATTCCTTGCCATATTTAAGACTGATAATTAGCTGCAGTTTGCTTAATACAGCTGAAAATGGGTTTATCACAGAAAAATAAGCATTTTAAATCAGTGTCACTCCACCACCTGTGAGTAACCAAATTTAAATCATGGAAAATAACTTTTAAAAATGTACAAAAACATCTGTTAGTTATATTGGGGTACGGTAGTCAGTTTCTGAGTAAATTTAAAATATATATATATTCAAAAAATTTTAAAACGTGGCCAATAATGTCGTTACGTCCAAAAGTACCAGCTTAATTTTTAGAGCTGCCTTGAAGGCCTGCAAACAAGTGCAATTAGTGGAACCTCCCCATGTTGATTCATTTATCCTGGGGTTGTGGCCAGTTTTGTGACCGTTGCCTGCTTCTAGCGCAATGTTTTTTAAACTAGTGCTGTACGTAATTTGCGCTTAAAATTATGTGATCTTTTGCACCAGATATGTTGATTTCTCTTGAATTACACCAAGAAACCCAGCACAACCAAGCGGGAACTCCAGGCTGTTATATTTATCATGTGCCTGATCTTTTAGTGACTGCAGGAACAATGTGATTTTATCTCGGCAGTTAATCACAGGTAATATATTCACATGGTCATGCAGGAATACATACTTTCATCAGATGAAAGGTTGGAATCGGATGATTCACAGAATAGGTTAACTCAACTCTCCCTTAATGGTGTTGTCAAAAGCTTCTTCAATGAGCAACATGGACAAGAGAGAGATTTTACACTTTCCGTAAACATCCAAAGTCTCAGAGAAACTTCCTCAACTTGAACAAATTACTTTTAAATTTTATCTCGGTTGAATAGACTTGGATAGTTGCCAGTCTAATATTTCCCTATAGATTTTCTTACCTGTTGGCCCCCTACATTCTGAAGAACAGTCTACATCTGGGTAAATTTCACAAACAGCAGTGTAAGCACATCTTTTTCAGTGTAGAGCTCAATCTATTCCCTGCTCAGGGAGCCATTATTCCCTGTTACATATTTTCTGAATCACTACTGAAGCTTAAATGGAGACAATATTCCAATTGTTTCTATTCCTCATTCTGATTGCCTTCTGACATATAATTCTCTAGGTCAGAAGAGATTCAGGAGTGAAAACAATCAATTAGGTTACTACTGCAAATTTATTTCTACCTTTTTGTTTTATTTTGAAACATGACCATCTGCAAAACACTGCCTTGCTGCAGCACTGTCTTCATACCTTCTGGCTTTGTTCATCAGCTCTTGCCCTAGAGTTTCCTTTCAGGCTATAACAGGCAAGAGGCCAGAGAAATTAAACATGGATAAACAACTCCAGACCTTGAAACTATCTTGTGCATAGATAATCCACAGAATATCTGCAAGAGAATAAACTTTATATTCCTCCATGGAATCTTTTGAAGATCATTTGAATCTCTCGTATGCCGACAGATATATAATAAATGCCCAATAAGAAGGAGTGCATTCATCAACACAGATAAAACACACCCCAGTAGATTAAATTTGTTATATATGTTAATAGGTCAGTCAATTACAGTATGTTGTACTTCTCTTTCTCTCTCTCCCAAGTGTTAGTGGGCTACCCTTGATGTGGATTGAATCTACACAACTCTTTTACACACTGCAGAGAATAATGACTGAGACCTTAAAAAAAATGAAGAAAAATTATTTCAAAGGCTTGTTTTGTTGGATCAAATCCAATCGATTTGCAATGTTATAAAGGAAACATAGTGCTCCGCATTCTTAAAACTGCACAGATGTTCAATTTGTATGCATCATAATGGGTTACAACTTTTGACTTTCGATGTTTAGACATTTAACTTTTACAGCTACGTAAAATTTTAACTAGTTGTTATTCCATGTGATCCCAGCAATGAAATCATCAGATGACCAGAAGGAAAGAGCTATTTTCTTGAAAACCAGGGTATATACAAGTCATTGGAATTCTCTACCCTAGAGGGCTGTGGATGCTCAGTCGATGAGGCAGATAAATCCCCTGGACTTGATGGTTTGCATCCTTGGGTCTTAAGAGAAGTAGCGGCAGGGATTGTGGATGCATTGGTTGTAATTTACCAAAATTCCCCGGATTCTGGGGAGGTCGCAGCAGATTGGATAACTGCAAATGTACGCCCCTATTTAAAAACGGAGGCAGACAAAAAGCAGGAAACTGTAGACCAGTTAGCCTAACATCTGTGTTTAGGAAAATGTTGGAGTCCATTATTAAAGAAGCAGTAGCAGGACATTTAGAAAAGCAAAATTCGGTCAGGCAGAGTCAGCATGGATTTATGAAGGTGAAGTCATGTTTGACAAATTTGCTGGAATTCTTTGAGGATGTAAAGGAACAGGGTGGATAATGGGGCACCAGTGGATGTGGTGTATTTGGACTTCCAGAAGGCATTTGACAAGGTGCCACATAAAAGGTTACTGCACAAAATAAAAGTTCATGGGGTTGGGGGTAATATATTAGCATGGATAGAGGATTGGCTAACTATCAGAAAACAGAGAGTCGGGATAAATGGTTCATTCTCTGGTTGGCAACCAGTAATTAGTGGGGTGCCACATGGATCACTGCTGGGACCCCAACTATTTACAATCTATATTAACGAATTGGAAGAAGGGACTGAGTGTAACGTAGCCAAGTTTGCTGACGATACAAAGATTGGAGGAAAAGCAATGTGTGAAGAGGACACAAAACATCTGCAAAAGTACATAGACAGGCTAAGTGAATGGGCAAACATTTGGCAGATGGAGTATAATGTTGGAAAGTGTGAGGTCATGCACTTTGGCAGAAAAAAAATCAAAAAGCAAGTTATTATTTAAATGGAGAAAGATTGCAAAGTGCTGCAGTACAGTGGGACCTGGGGGTACTTGTGCATGAAAAATAAAAGGTTAGTATGCAGGTACAGAAAGTGATCAGGAAGGACAATGGAAGCTTGGCCTTTATTGCAAAAGGGATGGAGTATAAAAGCAGAGAAGTCTTACTTCAGCTATATAAGGTATTGGTGAGGCCGCACCTAGTATACTGCGTGCAGTTTTGGTTTCCATATTTACGAAAGTTATACTTGCTTTGGAGGCAGTTCAGTGAAGGTTCACAAGGTTGATTCCGGAGATGAGGGGGTTGACTTATGAGAAAAGGTTGAGTAGGTTGGGCCTCTACTCATTGGAATTCAGAAGAATGAGAGGTGATCTTATCGAAACGTATAACATTATGAGGGGGCTTGACAAGGTGGATGCAGAGAACATGTTTCCACTGATACGGGAGACTAGAACGAGAGGGCATAATCTTAGAATAAGGGGCTGTCCATTTAAAACTGAGATGAGGAGAATTTTTTTCTCCCAGAGGGTTGTGGATCTGTGGAATTCGCTGCCTCAGAGAGCTGTGGAAACTGGGACATTGAATAAATTTAAGACAGGAATAGACAGTTTCTTAAACGATAAGGGAATACGGGGTTATGGAGAGCGAGCTGGGAAGTGGACCTGAGTCCATGATCGGATCAGCCATGATCGTATTAAGTGGTGGAGCAGGCTCGAGGGCCGTATGGCCTACTCCTGCTCCTATTTCTTATGTTCTTATGTATATTCAAGACTGAGATCATAAGAATGTAAGAAATATGAGCAGGAGTAGAGCATTCATCCCTTCGAGCCTGCTCTATAAGATGATGGCTGATTTTCTACTTCAACTCCACCTTTTCGTACTATCCCAATATCCTTTGATTCTCTTAGAATTTAAAAATCTATCTATCGATGTCTTGAATATACTCCACGACTGACCATCCACAGCTCTCTGGGGTAGAGGTTTCCAAAGACTCACAAAATAGGAACAAAGGACATAGGAACAGGAGTAGGCCACTTAGCCCCTCGAGCCTGGTCTGTCGTTCAATGAGATCATGGCTGATCTGCAAACTAACTCCATATAATCGCCATTGCCTCATATCTTTTAATATCTTTGATTAACAAGAATCTATCAATCTCAGATTTAAAATTAACAATTGATTTAGCATCAATTGCCATTTGCGAAAGAGAGTTCCAAACTTCCACCAACCTTTGTGTTTCAAAATGTTTCCTAATTTCATTCCTGAAGGGTCTGGCTCTAATTTTTGGACTATGCCCCCTAGTCCTGGACTCTCCAATGGCAGACATAGTTTCTCTCTATCTATCCTATCTGTTCCCCTTAATATTTTGGAAACTTCAATCAAGACACCCCTTAACCTTCCAAATTCCAGGGATACAACTTTAGTTTATGTAATCTCTCCTCGTCATTTAACCCTTGGAATCCAGGTATCATTCTGGCAAATCTATGCAGCATTCCCTTCAAGGCCAAGATAAATGTGGTGCCCAAAATTGCTCACAGTACTCCAGGTGTGATCTAACCAGGGTTTTTATAGCTGTAGCCTTATATTCTAGTCCTCTAGATATAAAAGCCAGCAATCCATTAGACTTTTAAAAGTATTCTCTGTACCTGTTCATGACATTTTAATAATCTATGTACCTGTACCCCAAACTCTCTTTGGACCTTCACTATTTTTAGTTTTTCACCATTTGGAAAGTCCTCTGTTCTATTCTTTTTACGTCCAAAGTGGATGACTTCACATTTGCCGAGACTGAAATTCTTTTGGCACAGTTTTGCCCACTCACTTAATCTATTAATATCTCTTTGTAATTTTATGCTTCCATCTGCGTTGCTGACAATGCCACGTATTTTTGTGTCATCAGCAAACTTGGATACGTGGCTTTCTATCCCATCATTTAAGTCGTTAATAAATATGAGACCCCAACATAAATCCTTGCGGGACACCACGAGTCACATTTTGCTTATTTGAGTACCTGCCTATTATCCCTACTCTGTTTCCTGCCACACAGCCAATTTCCTAACCAGATAAATAATTTGCCTTTAATTCTTCAACTTTATGCTAAGTCTCTTATGAGGGACTTTATCAAATGCCTTCTGGAAGTGTATATAAATAACATTCCCCTGTCCACTATTTTAGTGACTTCTTCAAAAAGTTCAACCAAGTTTGTCAAGCATGACCTACTCTTTACAAAACCATGCTGCTCTCTGATTAGCTGAAAAATTTCAAGGTGTTCAGTCATTCTATCCTTAATTATAGACCCTAGTAATTTCCTTACAACAGATGTTAGGCTAACTGGTTTATAATTTCCTGGTTTCCCTTTCACCCTTATTAAATAGCAGAGTGACATGTGTAATTTTCCAAAAGGAACAGTTCCTGAATCAAGAGAAACCTGGATGATTATAGTTAGGGAATCTGCAATGTTCTCACCGAATACTTGTAAAACCCTGAGATGGAAACCATCAGATCCTGGGGATTTGTCATTCTTTATTGTCCTTATTTTCTTCATTACTGTTATTTTGATTACGTTAATTTTGAGTGTAGATTTGAGTGAAGGGGGCCTATAAAACTACTCCCACCAGTGTTTTTTGCCCCTTGTTGTTTATTAGCTCCACCCAAACTGATTTTACATTTTGATTTTCCAAGCTAAGTTCCTTTCTCTCTACTGTCTTTATCCCATCCTTTATTATAAGATGTTTCCAGTAGAGTGGATAAGGGAGAACCAGTTGATGTGGTATATTTGGACTTTCAGAAGGCGTTCGACAAGGTCCCACACAAGAGATTGATGTGCAAAGTTAGAGCACATGGGATTGGGGGTAGTGTACTGACATGGATTGAGAACTGGTTGTCAGACAGGAAGCAAAGAGTAGGAGTAAATGGGTACTTTTCAGAATGGCAGACAGTGACTAGTGGGGTACCGCAGGGTTCTGTGCTGGGGCCCCAGCTGTTTACACTGTACATTAATGATTTAGATGAGGGGATTGAGTGTAGTATCTCCAAGTTTGCGGATGACACTAAGTTGGGTGGCAGTGTGAGCTGCGAGGAGGATGCTGTGAGGCTGCAGAGCGACTTGGATAGGTTAGGTGAGTGGGCAAATGCATGGCAGATGAAGTATAATGTGGATAAATGTGAGGTTATCCACTTTGGTGGTAAAAACAGAGAGACAGACTATTATCTGAATGGTGACAGATTAGGAAAACGGGAGGTGCAAAGAGACCTGGGTGTCATGGTACATCAGTCATTGAAGGTTGGCATGCAGGTGCAGCAGGCGGTTAAGAAAGCAAATGGCATGTTGGCCTTCATAGCAAGGGGATTTGAGTACAGGGGCAGGGAGGTGTTGCTACAGTTGTACAGGGCATTGGTGAGGCCACACCTGGAGTATTGTGTACAGTTTTGGTCTCCTAACCTGAGGAAGGACATTCTTGCTATTGAGGGAGTGCAGCGAAGGTTCACCAGACTGATTCCCGGGATGGCGGGACTGACCTATCAAGAAAGACTGGATCAACTGGGCTTGTATTCACTGGAGTTCAGAAGAATGAGAGGGGACCTCATAGAAACATATAAAATTCTGACGGGTTTAGACAGGTTAGATGCAGGAAGAATGTTCCCAATGTTGGGGAAGTCCAGAACCAGGGGTCACAGTCTAAGGATAAGGGGTAAGCCATTTAGGACCGAGATGCGGAGGAACTTCTTCACCCAGAGAGTGGTGAACCTGTGGAATTCTCTACCACAGAAAGTTGTTGAGGCCAATTCACTAAATATATTCAAAAAGGAGTTAGATGAGGTCCTTACTGCTAGGGGGATCAAGGGGTATGGCGAGAAAGCAGGAATGGGGTACTGAAGTTGAATGTTCAGCCATGAACTCATTGAATGGCGGTGCAGGCTAGAAGGGCCGAATGGCCTACTCCTGCACCTATTTTCTATGTTTCTATGTTTCTATGTTTCTACCTCATCGCCCCCCCCCCCCCACCCCTCCCCACCCCCAATTTTCCATTTTGCCTATCTCTTCTAAAAGTCAAAAATGCTGGAATATTTAGTTCTCAACCTTGGCCACTCTGCAACCAAGTCTTCATAGTGGCTATTGGATCAAACCCATTTATTTCGACACATGTTATAAATTCATCTATTTTGCTGTGATTGCTTCACAGATTCAGCTATGGTGCTAAGGGAATCAAGGGATATGGGGATCGGGCGGGAAGGTGGAGCTGATGTAGAAGTTCAGCCATGACCTTATTAAATGGTGGAGCTGGCTTGAAGGGCCGTATGGCCTACATCTGCTCTTATTTCTTCTGTTCTTCTATTCTTATATCTTCTAATATTTGTTAATTTAGAGATTAGGGTCCTGAACTTAAGGAAAGGTAACTTCGATGGTATGAGACGTGAATTGGCTAGAATAGACTGCCGAATGATACTTAAAGGCTTGATGGTGGATAGGCAATGGCAGACATTTATAGGTTACATGGATGAACTTCAACAATTGTACATCCCTGTCTGGAGTAAAAATAAAATGGGGAAGGTGGCTCAACCGTGGCTGACAAGGAAAATTAAGGATAGTGTTAAATCGAATGAAGAGGCATATAAATTGGCCAGAAAAGCAGCAAACCTGAGGACTGGGAGAAATTTAGAATTCAGCAGAGGAGGACAAAGGGTTTAATTAGGAGGGTGAAAATTGAGTATGAGAGGAAGCATGCTGGGAACATAAAAACTGACTGCAAAAGCTTCTATAGATATGTGAAGAGAAAAAGATTAGTGAAGACCAACGTAGGTCCTTTGCAGTCAGAATCAGGTGAATTTATAATGGGGAACAAAGAAATGGTGGACCAGTTGAACAAATACTTTGGTTCTGTCTTCACGAAGGAAGACACAAATAACCTTCCGGAAATACTAGGGGACCGAGAGTCTTGTGAGAAGGAGGAACTGAAGGAAATCCTTATTAGGTGGGAAATTGTGTTAGGGAAATTGATGGGATTGAAGGCCGATAAATCCCTGGGATCTGATAGTCTGCATCCCAGAGTACTTAGGGAAGTGGCCCTAGAAATAGTGGATGCATTGGTGATCATTTTCCAACAGTCTATCGACTCTGGATCAGTTCCTATGGTCTGGAGGGTAGCTAATGTAACACCAATTTTTAAGAAAGGAGGGAGAGAGAATACGGGTAATTATAGTTCAGTTAGCCTGACATCAGTAGTGGTGAAAATGTTGGAACCAATTATTAAAGATGAAATAGCAGCGCATTTCAAAAGCAGTGACAGGATCGGTCCAAATCAGCATGGATTTATGAAAGGGAAATCATGCTTGACAAATCTTCTAGAATTTTTTGAAGATGTAACTAGTAGTGTGACAAGGGAGAACCAGTGGATGTGATGTATTTGAACTTTCAAAAGGCTTTTGACAAGGTCCCACACAAGAGATTGGTGTGCAAAATTAAAGCACATGGTATTAGGGGTAATGTACTGACGTGGATAGGGAACTGGTTGGCAGGCAGGAAGCAGAGAGTCAGGATAAACGGGTCCTTTTCAGAATGGCAGGCAGTGACTAGCGGGATGCCGCAGGGCTCAGTACTGTGACCCCACTTTGGTGGCAAAAACAGGAAGACAGAATATTATTTGAATGGTGACAGATTAGGAAAAGGAGAGGTGCAACGAGACCTGGGTGTCATGGTACTTCAGTCATTGAAAGTTGGCATGCAGGTACAGCAGGCGGTGAAGAAGGCAAATGGTATGTTGGCCTTCATAGCTAGGGGAAAGGCCCAGCGGCTGCGAGAGGCGGCGGCAGATCGGAGGCGGGAGCTTGAGGTGCATGGTGAGGCCTACAAAAGGCCCAGCGGCTGCGAGAAACGACGGCAGATCGGAGGCGGGAGCTCGAGGTGCGTGGTGAGGCCTACAAAAGACATGCTGGTGCAGCTCCCGCCAGGAGAAAAAGCAAAAAAGAAGTAGAAAGGAATCAAAAGGTGACGTCACAGCCAAAGGGGTAAGTGATTGGCTGGTGATTGGTGAGTAGCTTTTCTTTTTCTTTTTTATATCAGTAAGTAACCAGTAAACATTGTTGTCGCCAAATTAAGTGTCTCTAAGGGTTAAGTCATGGCAGGAGAGCTCGGTCACGTGATATGCTCCTCCTGTACCATGTGGGAACTCAGGGACACTTCCGGTGTCCCTGACGACTATGTGTGTGGGAAGTGTATCCGCCTCCAGCTCCTGACGGTCCGCGTTGCGGAATTGGAGCTGAGGGTGGATTTACTCTGGAGCATCCATGATGCTGAGAATGACGTGAGTAGCACGTGTAGTGAGTTGGTCTTACCGCAGGTGAAGGGTCCACAGCCAGCTAGGGAATGGAAGACCAGCAGGAAGAGCAGTGCAAGGTAGGTAGTGCAGGGTTCCCCTGCGGTCATCCCCCTGCAAAACAGATACACTGCTTTGAGTACTGTTGAGGGGGATGACTCATCAGGGGAGGGCAGCAGCAGCAGCCAAGTTCATGGCACCGTGGCTGGCTCTGTTGCACAGGAGAGCAGGAAAAAGATTGGGAGAGCGATAGTGATAGGGGTTTCAATTGTAAGGGGAATAGATAGGTGTTTCTGTGGCCGCAACCGAGACTCCAGAATGGTATGTTGCCTCCCTGGTGCAAGGGTCAAGGATGTCTCGGAGCGGGTGCAGGACATTCTGAAAAGGGAGGGAGAACAGCCAGTTGTCGTGGTGCACATTGGTACCAACGACATAGATAAAAAAGGGATGAGGTCCTACGAGACGAATTTAAGGAGCTAGGAGCTAAATTAAAAAGTAGGACCTCAAAAGTAGTAATCTCGGGATTGCTACCAGTGCCACGTTCTAGTCAGAGTAGGAATCGCAGGATAGTGCAGATGGATATGTGGCTTCAGCAGTGATGCAGCAGGGAGGGATTCAAATTCCTGGGGCATTGGAACCGGTTCGGGGGGAGGTGGGACCAGTACAAACCGGACGGTCTGCACGTAGGCAGAACCGGAACCAATGTCTGAGGGGGAGTGTTTGCTAGTGCTGTTGGGGAGGAGTTAAACTAATATGGCAGGGGGATGGGAACCAATGCAGGGAGACAGAGGGAAACAAAATGGAGACAGAAGCAAAAGACAGAAAGGAGATGAGTAAAGTTGGAGGGCAGAGAAACCCAAGGCAAAAAACAAAAAGAGCCAATGAACAGCAAAATTCTAAAGGGTCAAAGTGTAATAAAAAGGCAAGCCTGAAAGCTCGGTGCCTCAATACGAGGGGTATTCGGAACCCAGGAGAGGGCTCTGAGCTAGTTAGAGTGGGTGAGAGCACAGATGAACAGGACCGCAAGAAAGAATGTAAAAGGCAGGAGGCAACAGAGCAGAGTAGCACTGGGGTAAGTGTAAACCACAAGGTGATAGGAAGGGACAATATGTATGAATATAAAGGGGCTGCAGGAGGGGTCAAAACTAAAAATCATGGTTTAAAAGCTAGTATTAAAACACTTTACCTAAACGCACGCAGCATTCGAAATAAAGTAAATGAGTTGACGGCACAAATCATTACAAATGGGTATGATTTGGTGGCCATTACAGAAACGTGGTTGCAGGGTGGCCAAGACCGGGAATTAAACATACAGGGGTCTCTGACAATTCGGAAGGATAGACAAGAAGGGAAAGGAGGTGGGGTAGCTCTTTTAATAAAGGATGATATCAGGGCAGTTGTGAGAGATGATATTGGCTCGAATGAACAAAATGTTGAATCATTGTGGGTGGAGATTAGAGATAGTAAGGGGAAAAAGTCACTGGTGGGCGTAGTTTATAGGCCCCCAAATAATAACTTCACGATGGGGCAGACAATAATCAAGGGAATAATAGCGGCATGTGAAAAAGGAACGGCAGTAATCATGGGGGATTTTAACCTACATATCGATTGGTCAAATCAAATTGCATGGTAGCCTGAAGGAGGAATTCATAGAATGCATACGGGATTGTTTCTTAGAACAGTATGTTACAGAACCTACAAGGGAGCAAGCTATCTTAGATCTGGTCCTGTGTAATGAGACAGGAATAATAAACGATCTCCGAGTAAAAGATCCTGTCGGAATGAATGATCAGAGTATGGTTGAATTTGTAATACAGATTGAGGGTGAGGAAGTAGTGCCTCAAACGAGCGTACTATGCTTAAACAAAGGGGACTACAGTGGGATGAGGGCAGAGTTAGCTAAGGTAGACTAGGAACACAGACTAAACGGTGGCACAATTGAGGAACAGTGGAGGACTTTTAAGGAGCTCTTTCATAGCGCTCAACAAAAATATATTCCAGTGAAAAAGAAGGGCGATAAGGGAAGGAATAACCAGCCGTGGATAACCAAGGAAATAAAGGAGAGTATCAAGTTAAAAACCAATGCATGTAAGGTGGCCAAGGTTGGTGGGAAACTAGAAGATTGGGAAAATTTTAAACGACAGCAAAGAATGACGGAGAAAGCAATAAAGAAAGGAAAGATAGATTACGAAAGTAAACTTGCGCAAAACATAAAAACAGATAGTAAAAGCTTTACCGATATCTAAAATGGAAGAGAGTGACTAAAGTAATTGTTGGTCCTTTAGAAGATGAGAAGGGAGATTTAGTAATGGGAAATGTGGAAATGGCTGAGACCTTAAACAATTATTTTGCTTCGGTCTTCACAGTGGAAGACACAAAAACCATGCCAAAAATTTCTGGTCACGGGAAAGTGGGAAGGGAGGACCTTGAGACAATCACTATCACTAGGGAGGTAGTGCTGGACAGGCTAATGGGACTCAAGGTAGACAAGTCCCCTGGTCCTGATGAAATGCATCCCAGGGTATTAAAAGAGATGGCGGAAGTTATAGCAGATGCATTGGTTATAATCTACCAAAATTCTCTGGACTCTGGGGAGGTACCAGCAGATTGGAAAACAGCTAATGTAACGCCTCTGTTTAAAAAAGGGGGCAGACAAAAGGCAGCTAACTATAGGCCGGTTAGTTTAACATCTGTAGTGGGGAAAATGCTTGAAGCTATCATTAAGGAAGAAATAGCGGGACATCTAGATAGGAATAGTGCAATCAAGCAGATGCAACATGGATTCATGAAGGGGAAATCATGTTTAACTAATTAACTGGAATTCTTTGAGGATATAATGAGCATGGTGGATAGAGGTGTACCGATGGATGTGGTATATTTAGATTTCCAAAAGGCATTCGATAAGGTGCCACACAAAAGGTCACTGCAGAAGATAAAGGTACGCGGAGTCAGAGGAAATGTATTAGCATGGATCGAGAATTGGTTGGCTAACAGAAAGCAGCGAGTTGGGATAAATGGGTCCTTTTCAGGTTTGAAATCGGTGGTTAGTGGTGTGCCACAGGGATCGGTGCTGGGACCACAACTGTTTACAATATACATAGATGACCTGGAAGAGGGGACAGAGTGTAGTGTAACAAAATTTGCAGGTGACACAAAGATTAGTGGGAAAGCGGGTTGTGTAGAGGACACAGAGAGGCTGCAAAGAGATTTAGATAGATTAAACAAATGGGCTAAGGTTTGGCAGATGGAATACAATGTCGGAAAATTTGAGGTCATCCACCTTGGAAAAAAAAACAGTAAAAGGGAATATTATTTGAATGGGGAGAAATTACAACATGCTGCGGTGCAGAGGGACCTGGGGGTCCTTGTGCATGAAACTCTTTTGAGTTCCTTGTGCATGAATCCCAAAAAAAGTTAGTTTGCAGGTGCAGCAGGTAATCAGGAAGGTGAATGGAATGTTGACCTTCAGTGCGAAAGGGATGGAGTACAAAAGCAGGGAGGTCCTGCTGCAACTGTACAGGGTATTAGTGAGGCCGCACCTGGAGTACTGCGTGCAGTTTTGGTCACCTTACTTAAGGAAGGATATACTAGCCTTGGAGTGGGTACAGAGACAATTCACTTGGCTGATTCAGGAGATGAGGGGGTTACCTTATGATGATAGATTGAGTAGACTGGGTCTTTACTCGTTGGAGTTCAGAAGGATGAGGGGTGATCTTATAGAAACATTTAAAATAATGAAAGGGATAGACAAGATAGAGGCGGAAAGGTTGTTTCCACTGGTCGGGGAGACTAGAACTAGGGGGCACAGCCTCAAAATACGGGGGAGCCAATTTAAAACTGAGTTGAGAAGGAATTTCTTCTCCCAGAGGGTTGTGAATCTGTAGAATGCTCTGCCCAATGAAGCAGTTGAGACTAGCTCATTGAATGTATTCAAATCACAGATAGATAGATTTTTAACCAATAAGGGAATTAAGGGTTATGGGGAGCGGGTGGGTAAGTGGAGCTGAGTCCACGGCCAGATCAGCCATGATCTTTTTGAATGGCGGAGCAGGCTCGAGGGGCTAGATGGCCTACTCCTGTTCCTAATCTTATGTTCTTACGTTCTATTCGATAAAGGAGCAGGGAGGTCTTACTGCAGTTGTACAGGGCCTTAGGGAGGTCTCAGCTGGAATATTGTGTTCAGTTTTGGTCTCCTAATCTGAGGAAGGACGTTCTTGCTATTGAGGGAGTGCAGCGAAGGTTCACCAGACTGATTCCCGGGATGGTAGGACTGACATATGAGGAGAGACTGGATTGACTGCGCCTGTATTCACTGGAGTTTTGAAGGATGAGAGGGGATCTCATAGGAATTCTGATAGGACTGGACAGGTTAGATGCAGGAAGAATGTTCCCGATGTTGGGGAAGTCCAGAACCAGGGGACATAGTCGAAGGATAAGGTGTAAGCCATTTAGGACCGAGATGAAGAGAAATTTCTTCGTTCAGATAATTGTTACCCTGTGGAATTCCCTAACATAGAGAGTTGTTGTTGCCAGTTTATTGGATATATTCAAGAGGGAGTTAGATATGGCCCTTCCGGCTAAAGGGATCAAGGGGTATGGAGAGAAAGCAGGAAAGGGGTACTGAGGGAATGATCAGCCATGATCTTATTGAATGGTGGTGCAGGCTCAAAGGGACAAATGGCCTACTCCTGCACCGATTTTCTATGTTTCTATGTTTCTATGAATGTAAAATTTACCAATATGACTGTCCTGACCTATCTCCAAATTGCAGAGAAAATGAATAACATACTTTAGAAATATTCATGAAGAAAATTCTTTAGTTTGTATATCACATCAGAACCATAATGAGTACAATGCGGTATTCAGTATTGAGATGCTGGCCATTGTTATTAGCATAAACATATGAAGCTTAGATATTTTCAGGAGCAGGTGTTTAACAGGCTCGAGCAATGGAGTGGAAAATGGACATTTGGGAAGAAATTTGCTGGATCACAATATCCTGCAGGGTCCGTTGACAGCTATTTAAATCTGCATTTCCCTGTCAATTATTTGTAACACTATTGTGGAGTATATATGTGTAGAAAGAGCAATATTTAGATACAATTATACACCTGCAAGAGTCACCATATTTTCATCAGTATGAGATTAAGTTTGACTTCAATGAAAAGGACGATTGAGTGAGTTATATCGGGTTCAATTTTGGCCAGGAGTCGCTCCTTAATTTTTGGAGTAGGCTGTTTTTTCTGGCCTAAGTTAAAAATCCCGTTTCTTCAATCAACTTGCACCAGCGTAACTCACTTAGTTACCTTTTATTTTGGTTCTTTTTTTTTTCTCAAAAGGTGGCTTCACCAGCCACTCAGGCCAGTTTTGGCCATTTAGACAACTTTGGCCAGCTAATAGTTGCTCCATTTCTACTTAGGCCAGATTATGTGGCCATTTCAAAAAACTCTTGCGGAGAGTTAAAGAAATCTGCGCAGGTATGTACATCGGGGGCCATTCGGCCTGGGATAGGGGCGGGAAGTGGAGAGGACCTGGACCTGAACCAACCAAGCCTTTGGGAACAGACTTTCAAAACCATCTTTCCTTCGCACAATTAAAATAAGAACAAATAAAAAATTAAAGTCCTACCTTCAGTACTCGGCCCGGGACTCACAGAACGCACACAGGAGAACTCACTGAACTCACCGGGAGGCCACTCGGCCTGGGTTAGGGGCAGAACAATTAACAGGGAGGCCACTCGGCCTGGGCTAGGGGTGGGAGTGATTGAACTGGCCGGCATCGGGGCAGTATCAAGTCTTCAAAATGTTATCATTAAAATCCACCTTATTTACTGCTTGGGGCTGGGAAAGGGAACAAAACTTCTTTATTTTTGGCGTCCAGTGTCAGAAAAAAAACACTGCCAGATGAGGATTAGCAAAGTTAAATGGAATATAAAAAGCTTGTATTTTACCTTGGTGTCATTTGGCAGCTGAAGAATTGCTGAGTAAAAACAAAACTTATTTCATTCGACCTCTCCATATTAAAAGTCTTTATCTATCTCTGTTCAGTGCTGTGCCTCAGTAACCTTCCTCATGGGAGGAGCTGGCTATTGTTTCCCGAACAGTGCCCGATCTGTAATGGTCGATTGCCAACGCGCAGCGCTACTGCGCATGCGCAGATATCACTAATCTCCACCGTGCATGTGCAGACGTCCCGGCAAATTTTCCACCGCAGAATGCAGGCTCCTCCCCCCGAGGCAACTGGCTGCGCTGCGCGACTGCAGTGAAGAAGCCAGACAGCAGCCAAAGTTGTAACACTTTTTTGCAGAGCATCTCTGGATCGACTTAAGTGGCGCAACTCAGGTAAGCACGCCGAAAAACGGGCTCGGCCAAAATCTATCCCATTATGGGCAGCTGATCGAATCTCATCTGTTTTACACCCCAACCAAAGTTGAACATTCTGTCCTTACCTTGAGGTCTGGCTTCCACAGCACCTTTCTTGCAACTTTCGTGCAAATTTCCTGAGTATGGATCTAAGTATAACTATTAATATCTCTAATGTTAGATGACTGAATAATTTTGACATACATCCACTGAAAACCTACAGCTCCATAACTCAATAGCAGTACAAATACCAATATTAACCATCACTCGGGGAGGCCAATTTTCAGCACCTCACCGCCCACTGCCATCAACATTCCTCCTGAAGATCCGCCCAGTGCCACTTTCGGGGTGGCCTGGAGCGGGCGGGAGGGGAGAGCCGCCAGGAACCGCCAGCTGACATCAGCGGACGGCCGAGTGGTGCAACTGAGCTCCCAGATCCCTGTGGGCGGGAGTCGGCGGGACTCGGCAGCAGAACGGGGGTGAACCGATGGCTGGAGGCTGGTCTGTCCCCAACGGTGTGTATGAAGAACCTGAAAAAAAGGTTAGTGAACATCTTATTACTTTTTTCAACAGCGACTTACCTGGATGGGGTCCCCTGAAGGTCTTCGGATACTTTTTTAATTTTTTGTTGTTGTGTTTTTTTTCAGGTCTTCGACCCTCCGTGGGCCCGACTCCATCCTCGGCGGCACTTGGGCGGCAAGCACCTCTGCCACCGAGAATGTGACCTCCCGCCTGCTGCCGCCCAGATTGGCAGCGTACGTTGTTCATTTGCCGCCCGCCAACCTTCTAGGGACCTGCTTCATGAATATCCCGCCCAAAGTACCGTCCGGTACCTTGGCAGCCATCGGCAGCACTTTGATCAACACTTGGGCGGGTGGAGGCCTTGCTGAAAATCGGCCCCTCAGTCTTGAAAATTGAGTCACAGCTTTAAAGCGTGTCTAAATTTCACAACAAAACTTGGATCTCACTTTCAATGGAGAATCTGGAAATACACAGCAGGTCCATCAGCATCTGTAAAGAGAAAAGACAGCGAGTGTTTTATTTTCTATTTTTGTTTCAGATTTGCAACAGCTCCAGTTTTTCTCTTATTGTCCTCGCGTTCAATGAATGCCTAAAACGCTGTTCAGTCATAGAACTAACCATTTTCAGTAAATGTGTCTCTAGTTATCAAGCTATTTGAAAGCCTGAATAGCTTCATACAAATTCTAGCTTGCTACCTTTTCAGTATGGCAGCTCTACACTGACTGGAGGAAACAGTTGCCTCATGTGTCTGAGCAAAGTATTAAATGTGTCCTTCACAATCAGTTCCAATTACAATGAAACCAAAATATTTTATAATTTAGCTATCTAATTTAAAATTGTTTAAGTTGACTTTTTTTTACTTATGGCATAAATAGAACAGTATCATTAACTGTTTAGTGCCCTTTTTATCTTAATTTAGAATCACCCATTGATATTTTTCTAAAACGCTAAAGTGACTACGTAAAGCTTGCATTTGTAATGGAATGTACTGACTTTTTATTTTACTACTTAAAATCAAGTTCTTTCATGTTTACAAGTTTACATATTGAGCTGGCTTTGATTGTCTGCCTGTACTTCCTACCTGATCATTGGGCTGGATTTTCGAGAGGTTTCCGCTGTGAAAACCCAGTCGCAAAGCCCGGGCGAGATCTTCGGCTCATTGTTTGTGGCAGTGATGGGACATACCGCCGGGGAGAGCTGTGCCGGACGTGTAACAACGTGGGTTATGTTACCGTCTGAATTTCGGCAGTCTCCCGACCCTTACGCCACAACTAGAATAGCGACAGGTAAAACCTGTCAGGGCAGCCCTGCCAGCAGCGGTCAGTATGAAAACCTGCAAAAAAGGTAAGTTAAAGTTTTTAATTTTTAATTTTTTTGCAGCGATTAATTAGTTAAGGGTCTTGTAAATGTTTTGGGAATTTTTTTTGAATTTCCCCCCCTCCCCCGCAAGGCCTCTCTCACAGTGTAAACAACCCCAGATAAAGTTGCCGAAACTTGCGTTTTGCGCCGCGAACGCCTCCCTTACTCAAAGGCCGAAAGTTCAGCCTAAAAACGGTAGCGCAGCGAAAATGGTAATTTTCACGTATCGCTACCGATTTCACCGAAAAACCCTGAAAGCCAAAAATCCGGCTCTGTGCTTTAATCATCATCACAGAATTGTAATTATTTTCTGGTACCATTTTGTTTTACTCGGTGAATTGCAGAAGTACTTTTTCTCTTTCCCCACTAGAACCCTCCATACCATCTTGAGGGAATACTTCACTTACATGAAGTGACCGAGCTAATGTCCCAGGAGACAACAGATGAGCTTTTTCACATTGTAGCTGATGCACAAATCACAGTCCCTATTGAGATTCAAACCCAAAGCCACACCAGTCTGAAGTGATTGCAGTAATCACTGCAGTGGACCCAGATAGTAAATGTTTTGAAATGTTGAAAAATATTTAACATTTTATTAAGTTAGACTTATCACGCACTCTCAAACTTCAAAAATCTAAAGCTAAAATGTAAATATACTGCATTTTCGAGTGTGCATGGTGATTATATAACTAGAAATTGCATTCGGGTAAGTGGAAAGTCCATCAGCAAGGAATTTACAGAGATACCCTATAGCTTATGTCACTAAAATGTCAGTCTTGTGGCTGACAATCTCTGGAATGAAAAGATTCAGGGACCGATTTTGATCAAGGTCTCCGCCCGCCCAAGTGCGGCCGATGGCGCCGAGGTACCGGACGGTACTTTAAGCAGGATATTCATCTACCTTGAAGGTCGGTGAGCGGCAAATGGACGACGTACGGCACCAATCTGGGTGGCAGCAGGCGGGAGGTCTCATTCTCGGCGGCAGAGGCACTTGGTGCCCAAGTGCCGCCGAGGATGGAGTCGGGCCCCCGGAGGGCCGAAGATCCTGAAAAAAAAAGTCATTCATAAAAAATAAAAAAAGCTCTTGGAAGGCCTTCAGGAGACACCATCCAGGTAATTCGCTGTGGAAAAAAAATATATAAAATGTTCACTAACCTTTTATTCAGGATCTTCATACTTACCGTCGGGGACAGACCAGCCTCCAGCCAGCGGTCCACCCCTGTTCTGGCCGCCGACTCCCGCCCGCATCATTATGAGAGCTTGGCGGGCGGGAGGTCAGTTGTGCCACTCGGCCGTCAGCAGGTGGTTCCCGGCAGCTCTTCCCTCCCGCTTGCTCCAGACCGCCTCAAAAGTGACACTGGGCGGATCTACAAGAGCAATATCGGCGGCAGTGGGTGGGAGTCGGTGTCAGTGGGTGGTGAGTTGATCAATTTTGGCCCCTCAGAATTGGTGTTCAGACAGCTAGTGGAATGTGAAAGGTGGATTTCCCCCTAGAACATGCTAACCAACAACCTAGTTATCCAGTCGAGATGTCAGGTCCATTTTGAGAAACTGGCCTTATTTGCATTTGGCTGGTGCATAGATGCCAGAAACTGAGTGCCCCGGGGCTGCCCGCCAGCTTAGGGCCACTACAGGAATGGTAGATTTCAGGAGGCGGGTGCAGTGAGGTCCCTTATCTATGGAGAGGTGTGGGAGCTGAAGTGGCAGAGCCCAGGCTAGGCTAGTAAACCCTACAGAAATGAAGATCAACTTGTTTGCGGGATCTTCTTCAGTCAGACCGCACCTGATGCTGTTTGGAGCGTACACTGCACACAATTTTCTCAGCTCCATCCACAAATTACACTCGGGGTCCTATGGACAGCCTGGCATCCTGATTAGCATTTTAAATGGACCTACCGCCTGATTCGGGAAGCCGCGTACGCCATGACCACAATGATGGTGCAAATGAAGTGATGGGTCATTGTCCAGCATTTTCAGGGTGATTCTGCACCATTTCTGCCAGGTAGGGGGCCTCAAAATTCACCCCTTGAGAGTGGCCATAAATTAGCAACACCAAATTGTCATGTAAAGAAAATTAATGTAAGGCACAACTTTTTTGCCGATGGTTTAAAGCACAAATCTAAAAGTTTTCAATACTCCTCTCTGAGGTAAAAAAAAAAGTACATTATCAAGATTTTTAAACGTGCACTTTGCAGGATATGCATCAGAATAGGATAGCATCAAGAAGGATAAAAAAAGGACTGATGCCTTTTCATAATTTAATTATTGGAATAACTAATGGTAAAAAATTTATTATGGAATCTATCTTATCTGTCATCATTAGCTGTGGCATTGTAGTGCATGAAATGACATTAAAAGAACCAAAAAGCATAAAGCTAAAATTGTGACAAAAGGTAGCTTTGAAATATATTTAATTAATGTTAAATTATTACATAAGAATTAGGGTTCATACAGGTGAAATCATGAGATAAATGTCTTTCTCTCAGTGGAAATCCTGAAAACTCATTTGCATAAGACTTTTGAGTTTGTCTGTCTTTCAAAATGTAAGAGTACTATTTATATCTGTGCTGTCTTCCGATCTCCCGCGGTTCTCCGACCTCTGGGCTCGCACTGTCCTCCGAACTCCCGCTGTCCTCCAACCTCTTGGGCCCCGACCCCACCGCTGGGCTCTACCTCGCACCAAGAGTTGCCAACCAATCCGCTACCTGGGATGCTGTGACGTCCGGTTCATCGCACTCTCGAGCTGGCTCGCGCTGCTCCCTGCGGTGGCTGGCTCCTACTCCTGCTCCGCTCCTCCTGCTGTTCCCACCAGGAGATCAGAGGAAAGAATGTCCTCAACTCCATCCCACAGCATGCCACCCGCCACCAACTCAGCACAACCCCAGCCCGGCACGAGGTTGAAAAGGCCATCCGACAACTGAAAAACAACAAGTCATCAGGAGCAGATGGAATTCCAGCCGAGGCACCAAAACACGGCAGAGAAACACTTCTGGCGCGGATCCATGGCCTAATTTCTCTTATCTGGAAGGAGGAGATCATGCCAGGAGATCTAAGAGACGCTGTAATTGTGACCATCTTCAAGAAAGGTGACAAGCCTGACTGCAGTAACTACAGAGGAATCTCCCTGCTGTCGACCACCAGGAAAGTCATTGCAAGAATCCTCCTGTATCGCCTTCTTCCTTTAGCCAAAGAACTACCCCAGAGTTGCAATGCAGATTCCGCCCACTAAGGGGCACAATGGACATGATCTTCACCGCGCGGCAAATCCAAGAGAAATGCGGGAACAACCCTTGTACATGGCCTTCTTTGACCTCATAAAAGCCTTCGACACTGTCAACTGTAAGGGAATTTGGAGCGTCCTCCTCAGATTCGGCTGCCCTCAAAGGTTTGTCACCATTCTCCAACTGCTCCATGATGACATGCAAGCCGTGATCCTTGACCAATGGATCCACCATCGACCCATTCCACGTTTGGACCGGGGTCAAGCAAGGCTGTGTCATCGCACCAACGCTCTTCTTGAACTTCCTTGCTGCAATGCTCCATCTCACCCTCAGCAAGCTCCTCACTGGAGTGGAGCTAAATTACAGGACAAACGGGAATCTGGTCAACGTTCGCCGCCTCCAGGCCAGATCCAAGGTCGTCCCATCCTCTGTCACCAAACTACAGCATGCAGACAATGCCTGCGTCTGTGCACACTCGGAGGACGAACTCCAAGCTATTGTCAACACCTTCACCGATGCGTACGAGAGCATTGGCCTTACACTAAACATCCATAATTCAAAGGTCTCTACCAACCTGCCCCCACGACACAGCACTGACCCCGGTTATCAAAATCCATGACAAGGCCTTGGACAATGTGGACCAATTTCCATACCTCGGGAGCCTACTGTCAACAAGGGCAAACATTGACGACGAGGTCCAACACCGCCTTCAGTGTGCCAGTGCAGCATTCGGTCGCCTGAGGAAGAGAGTGTTTGAAGACCAGGACCTCAAACCCGGCACCAAGCTGATGGTCTACAGAGCAGTGGTGATACTCACCCTCCTATATGGCTCAGAGACATGGACTATGTACAGCAGGCACCTCAAAACACTGGAGAAGTACTACCAACACTGCAAGCACAAGATCCTGCAAATCCATTGGCAGGATAGGCGCACCAACATCAGTGTCATTGCTCAGGCCAATATCCCCAGCATCAAAGCACTGATCATGCTCGATCAGCTCTGCTGGTTGGGCCACATTGTCCACATGCCTGACACGAGACTCCCGAAACAAGCACTCTACTCGGAGCTCCAACATGGCAAGCGAGTCCCAGGTGGGCAGAGGGAATGCTTCAAGGACACCCTCAAAGCCTCCTTGACAAAATGTAACATCCCCACCAACACCTGGAAATCCCTGGCCCAAGACCACCCAACATGGCGGAAAAGCATCTGGGAAGACACTGAACACCTCGAGTCTCTTCGCCGAGAGCAAGTTGAAGCCAACGTCGACAGAGGAAGGAGCGCATGGCAACCCAGGCTCCCCACCCACCTGTTCCTTCAACCACCATCTGCCCCACCTGTGACAGAGACTGTAGGCCCCGCATTGGACTCTTCAGTCACCTCATTTCGAGTGTGGAAGCAAGTCATCCTCGACTCTGAGGGACTGCCGATGATGATATCTGTGCATGCTATACATTTGGAACTGGTTGCCTTTTTAACTACTGTATAATGCAATGTACACATATTAATGCACCACTGAATACAGAAGGTCCACAATATACACTGGGGAAAAAGTAACAATTTACTCAAATCTGCTGCATCTTGGTGTCAACTACTGCACACATATGATACATAAATTGCCTATTTTATGCTCACCATATCAGAATAAATTATATCTACATCCAGAACAAGCTATATTCATGACAGTGAAGACCGTAGTTATGTGTTGGTAGCTCAGCGAGATACAACAGCTGTATAGATGACATATGTCTTGTATAAATGGGATACAATCCCCCTATGATACATAGACAATTTTTGCAATCATTACCTTTTATTCTTTGCACTGCAACTGATAGGAAACCTCAAAATAGAAATGTTATGGAAATGTCCTATGGGTATTTTTATTGGGAGCTATTAGTAAGTACGAAGGTATATTTATTTTCCTGCATTCGCAGCGTTTTGCTTTTATTGTTGAGTTTTTTCACCAGGCATGCTCATTCCAGTTTCCCCACAGTTAACAGGCATGAAAAGTCCCTGTGAGAATGAAGATTCAGATACTTCATACATATGTGTAAAAAAGTAATTGCTGGTTACTATCTCTGTGAGTGAATAGACTACAAATGAATCTCTGTGCATTTAAATGTGTTGGTTTGTGTAGGTGGCAGAGTGCCAGAATACAGTACTGTATACTTATAAGAGTATCCTTTAAAGGAACATTACTTTTATGAAGCACATTTTTCTCAGAATAAGGCTTGGTTAAATATTTGGCTTCAAAAATTCACAGGGGTTTTGCCATTCTCTTGTCGTAACTCTGTTGGGAGACAAGTGAATCCCTTCGGAAAAGCGCACTGGGTTTCTGGCATTTATGGGATTTTCCAGCATGCCTATCGAATGAAGCCCTCTTTAAAAAAAAACGGGTTCAGTAAAATCTGGTGCTTCCCTGCTATTGAGGGGGTGATTGCCCAGGAGCCCCCCAGATTCTAGCCATATCTCACGTGTAGGAGGTTAATCAAGCTTATTTTTGAAAAATATAGCCTTTCCTCCTGATTTCAGGCCGCATGCCTGGTCCTGGAGCCTTTCTATTGGAGCCCATTTACAGCCATCTAAAGACAGAGAGTGGAGAGCACCAGTTCCAACTGTCACAGGAGAGAGAGTGGAGAGCACCAGTTCCAACTGTCAGAGGAGAGAGAGTGGAGAGCACCAGTTCCAACTGTCACAGGACGGGAGAGTGGAGAGCACCAGTTCAAACTGTCACAGGACAGAGAGTGGAGAACACCAGTTCAAACTGTCACAGGACAGAGAGTGGAGAGCACCAGTTCAAACTGTCACAGGACGGGAGAGTGGAGAGCACCAGTTCCAACTGTCACAGGAGAGAGAGTGGAGAGCACCAGTTCAAACTATCACAGGACGGGAGAGTGGAGAGCACCAGTTCCAACTGTCACAGGACGGGAGAGTGGAGAGCACCAGTTCAAACTGTCACAGGACGGGAGAGTGGAGAGCACCAGTTCAAACTATCACAGGACGGGAGAGTGGAGAGCACCAGTTCCAACTGTCACAGGACGGGAGAGTGGAGAGCACCAGTTCAAACTGTCACAGGACAGGAGAGTGGAGAGCACCAGTTAAAACTGTCACAGGACGGGAGAGTGGAGAGCACCAGTTCAAACTGTCACAGGACGGGAGAGTGGAGAGCATCAGTTCAAACTGTCACAGGACGGGAGAGTGGAGAGCACCAGTTCCAACTGTCACAGGACGGAGGAGTGGAGAGCACCAGTTAAAACTATCACAGGACGGGAGAGTGGAGAGCACCAGTTAAAACTGTCACAGGACGGGAGAGTGGAGAGCACCAGTTCCAACTGTCACAGGACGGGAGAGTGGACAGCACCAGTTCAAACAGTCACAGGATGGGAGAGTGGAGAGCACCAGTTCAAACTGTCACAGGAGCATCCAGTAGTGCCCCGGTAACTGCCCCCAAAGGAAGTGGAATGTGGGAAATTGCACTCCGCTTCCATTGAGGGGTGGCAAGGTCAATTCTGCAGCGGGAGCAGGACTTCCACGCTGGGGGCTAAAATTCCCTGCCCCAGAAGGTTACCGCCCCCAAGATGGAAGCCTGTGCGGTGAGGCAGAGGGAAGATGAGGGGAGACGGTGGCGGAGATGGAGGGGAGAGTGGTGGAGGTGGGGGGCGGAGAAATCCAGGGCAGGGGACAGGAGGGGCCACATTGCAGCGAAGGTCTGGGGGGGCGGGCCTGGGGGCTCTGTGCCTCGGTGCAGGGAGTGTTCAGAGTGGGGTGGACGGGTTGACTGCGCAGATGGCGGTTGGTGGATGTGGTGTGGTTGGCGTCGCGGGGGCGTGGTTCCGGGGTGGCCGGGGCTGGGGGCTCGATATCTGAGGGTGGTTGGCATTTGGGAAGGATTCTGACGGGGTGGGGCGGGTTGGGTGCGGGGGGAATGTTCCCGGTGCTGAGTGGGTCCGGAGCCGAGGGGTGGCACGCTCTTGGGATGGGGGGTGGGCTGTTTGGGGCTGGGATTGGGAGAGACTTCTTCACTCGGGGAGTTGTTGGCCTGTGGGGTTCCCTTCCGCGGAGAGTTGTTGATGCTAGTTTATTGGGTGTGTTCGGGAGGGAGTTGGATGTGGTCCTTGCGGCTGGGGTGGTCGTGGGGGTGTGGAGGGGCGTGGGTGGGAGGTGCTGGGGTGGGTGATCAGCCATGATCTTGTTGAATGGTGGTGCAGGCCTAATGGCCTACTCCTACACCTATTTTCTATGTTTCTATGTTTCTATGTTAGCATGCCTGATGTCACATGGCCTGAGGATTACACCAGGTTCCAAAAGAGCTGGAGAAGTGACAACTCCCAGCATTGGGAATCCCACAAACTATGCTGGGGTCAGTGCTGGTTGGCAGACAGGAATCAGAGAGTCAGGATAAAAGGGTCCTTTTCAGAATGGCAGGCAGTGACTAGTGGGGTGCCGCAGGGCTCAGTGCTGGGACCCCAGCTATTTACAATATACATCAATGATTTAAATGAAGGAATTGAGTGTAATATCTCCAAATTTGCAGGTGACACTAAGCTGGGTGGCAGTATGAGCTGTGAGGAGGATGCTAAGAGGCTGCAGGTTGACTTGGACAGGTTAGGTGAGTGGGCAAATGCATGGCATAATGTGGATAAATGTGAGGTTATCCACTTTGGTGACAAAAACACAAAGGCAGAATATTATCTGAATGGCAGCAGATTAGGAAAAGGTGAGGTGCAACGAGACCTGGGTGTCATGGTACATCAGTCAGTGAAAGTTGGCATGCAGGTACAGCAGGCGGTGAAGAAGGTAAATTATATGTTGGTCTTCATCGTTAGGGGATTTGAGTATAGGAGCAGGGAGGTCTTACTGCAGTTGTACAGGGCCTTGGTGAGGCCTCACCTGGAATATCATGTTGAGTTTTGGTCTCCTAATCTGAGGAAGGACGTTCTTGCTATTGAGGGAATGCAGCGAAGGTTCACCAGACTGATTCCTGGGATGGCAGGACTGACATATGAGGAGAGACTGGATCGTCTAGGTCTGTATTCACTGGAGTTTACAAGGATGAGAGGGGATCTCATAGAGAACATATAAAATTCTGACAGGACTGGACAGGTTAGATGCAGGAAGAATATTCCCGATGTTGGGGAAGTCCAGAACCAGGGGACACAGTCTAAGGATAAGGGGTAAGCCATTTAGGACTGAGATGAGGAGAAATTTCTTCACTCGGAGAGTTGTTAACCTGTGGAATGCCCTGCCGCAGAGAGTTGTTGATGCCAGTTCATTGGATATATTCAAGAGGAAGTTAGATATGGCCCTTATGGCTAAAGGGATCAAGGGGTATGGAGAAAAAGCAGGAAAGGGATACTGAGGTGAATGATCAGCCATGATCTTATTGAATGGTAGTGCAGGCTCGAAGGGTCGAATGGCCTACTCCTGCACCTATTTTCTATGTTTCTATGTTTCTATATGCACAAGAAGACCAATCCTGAGGATGTACGGGGTTCATGGGTGAAATATGGTTAATTCATAAAGTCGGTGACTTAGATCTTGGAATCCTAATAAAAACCATAGAGATGATTATATGGGTGGTACATTTTGTGAAGTTACTGGGCTAGAATTTTGATCATGCCATGCCCGTTTTACAGATATAAAGTGGGCACCTAACGATCCAATATGGCAGGCGATATGTACAAACTCATTCCGTGCTGGAAATGCACTGCTCACCATATTGGATCAAGCTCCACCATCGGGATCCAAGGCATCTGTTGGAATCATTTAAAAGCCTCATTATCATATTCAAGTAAGATCTTACGCTTGTTGTGGAAGCCTTTGGTGAAATTTGCCTACTCTAGCACCTGACTCACCACAAACTAGAGGGCATGATCTTAGAATAAGGGGCTGCCCATTTAAAACAGAGATGAGGATAAATTTCTTCTCTCAGATGGTTGTAAATCTGTGGAATTCACTGCCTCAGAGAGCTGTGGAAGCCAGGACATTGAATAAATTAAAGACAGAAATGGACAGTTTCTTAAACGATAAGGGGATAAGAGGTTATGGGAGTGGGCGGGGAAGTAGAGCTGAGTCCATGATCAGATCAGCCATGATCTTATTGAATGGCGGAGCAGGCTCGAGGGGCAGTATGGCCTACTCCTGTTCCTATTTCTTATGTTCTTATGTTCTTAAAATAATCTCACTCAGCAACTTGTGACTCTAACAGAAGGCAAGGACCCTTCAGTAGCGTTATTTAAAGGGCTCATCCGCTACATACAGTTTAGTTGATGATTTGTTCTTTTAGGCTGCTGGTTAACTTCTGGGTGTTTTCTGACGAATTCTTTGCCTATGACAACTGATTTCTGACTTCTTCGAACAGGTTTTTGCTGGTGCTGGACAGATTTTGTCTGCAGTGTTACTGCAGTCATGGATGGTCTGATAGGTCTGCCTTTGGAACCGGAGGATGAGGGGGACAGGCCAAGAAGACTGCAGAGAGCAGGAGTAGCTGGGAGAAGAGGGGGCAGGAGGGCACTGTGCAGGAAAGCATATCCACAGCAGGTCTTCAGGAAGCATTTCGACTTGAACTGCACTGAGGAGCAATGTATGAAGCACTTTCGCTTCATCAAGGAAGCTATCACCGAGCTATATCATCTGCTGCAGCCTCAACTCAAACTTCCAACCAGGAAATGGACAGCATTTTCTGTGTCTGTCAAGGTTACAGTGGCCCTTAACCTTTATACCATGGAGTTGTTCCAGGCTGCAACAGGTGGCATCAGCAAACATCTTCCAGTTTGCTGTTCACAATTGTATCGGGAAGGTCACAGAGGCTCTCTATGCCAGGAATAACAGCTACATTACTTTGCCAGTGAGCAGAGCAAAGCAGGATGAGAGAGCACTCGGCTTTGCCTGCATTGACCTCTCCAGGGTCCATGACAACACCTACATTGTCTTGCGTGTTTGCCATCACTATTCTGGTGTCTTTCTGAATAGATCCACAGATCCATTCCCTCAACATGCAGCTTGTTTTCAAACACAAGCAAAGAAGCATGCCAGTCTGTGCCCAGGTTCCTGGCAGCAGTCATGATTCGTTCATCCTGCCCCAGTCCTCTGTGCCGCCTTTATTCCAACTAGGCTGTCAGGCCATAGTTAGTTACTGGACGTGTCTTCCAGCATTGCAACTTGCCACGACCAGGACTCTCCCCTGGCCATGATGGCCAGCACGTTTTCTACCTCAGCAGACCAAAGGTGGGCACAAATCTTTGGTCATTGGCATAAAGATGGTGCAAATCACCCTCATCATTTTTTTGTCACAATGCTGTATAAATGCAAATGCTTTTTGATTTCTGTTGTAAAGTGATGCAGTATCACCGCTACAAATTGTAAAGGAATGGCATTTAAAAGGATGAAATATCAGATTCTATCACTGACTTTAATACTGGTATCATCATTTATACTGGAAGGGTCATAACCCATCCTGACATAATGACTGATCAAATGTGCAAGGATAAAATGACTACGATTCAAAAGAAATATGTGAAACAATGAGCAATTATAGGAACGGGTCTGCGTTGAAGCGATGGAAAAGGAGGAATCTTCTTAAAAAACAGTGAAATTAATGTCTCACAAAGTAGTTACTCAAGTAATATGAATCCATATATGAGAAGGATTCTTCAGGCTGTGCTTAATGCTGTGAAGATTGTTGTCTGCATCAAAAGATGATGAAATAGGTAAAATGATGGATTACTTGGTGAAAAGGTTATAAAGGCTAATTTTCTGTATCTGCACTATATACTGTATGTGTTCCCTAATAATCCACTGACAAGCATATTGTTCTACTCCAGTGTCTGTGAGTGATGCCATTATCTATCAGGTCAAAGATCATTTAAATCTGCTAAACCATTAAACTCACACCATTCCACACAAGTGATTATCATCCCAACTATACTCGCAAAGATAAAAAGTGTAACTACAAACACTGAAATTGTAACAGAGCTCCACATACAATTGATATTACAAAAAAGGGGCCAAAGTTTTTAATTCAACATACCAATGTAGTTCAGTGTAATGCATCTACCAGATTTTTTAATATCTTCTTTTATTTATCCATTATAACATTGGATGTTTTCTCCTTAGCATGACAATTGTTTCATATGGTCAGTATATCTGGTGAACCCTGTTGGCAAAGACTAGATTAACTCTAATTCAGAACAAACTACTGACTAAAATTAAAGTGGACTATGTTAATTGTGTTGAAGACAGAATCTAAATGAATTCCTGCAAAACGTACTGCAGATCTGTAATTGACTGAAGTACGTTTTACATCAAATTAATTTGTTGGGTAATCTCTCTCTCTGAGGCAGTCCCTCAGAGTTGAGGATGACTTGTTTCCACACTAAAAATGAGTTCTCAGGTGACTAAAGAGTCCAATGCAGGACCTACAGTCTCTGTCACAGGTGGGACAAACGGTGGTTGAAGGAACAGGCGGGTGGAGTGCCTGGGTTGCCATGCGCTCCTTCAGCTATCTACACTTGGCTTCAACTTGCTCTCCACGAAGAGACTCAAGGTGTTCAGCGCCTTCCCGGATGCTTTTCCTCCACTTTGAGCGGTCTTGGGCCAGGGATTCCCAGGTGTCGGTGGGGATGTTGCACTTTTTCAGGGAGGCTTTGAGAGTGTCCTTGTAGCGTTTCCTCTGCCCACCTGGGGCTCGCTTGCTGTGTTGAAGCACCAAGTAGAGTGCTTGTTTTGGGAGTCTCGTGTCAGGCATGCGGACAATGTGGCCCATCCAAAGTAGCTGGTTGAGCCTCGTCAATGCTTCGACTCTGGGGATGTTAGTCTGAGCAAGAACACTGATGTTAGTGCACCTAGCCAGGATCTTGCGGAGGCAGCTTTGGTGGTACTTCTCCAGTATTTTGAGGTGCCTGCTGTACATAGTCCATGACTCTGCAATGCAATGCCTGAATGAGTAGTACCAGCAGACTCCGTGGAGAGCAAGCTGAAGCCAAGCGTAGACAGCTGAAGGAAGTGGCTGCAGAGATAGTGGATGCATTGGTTGTAATCTACCAAAATTCCTTGGCTTCTGGAGAGAATCCCAGCAGATTGGAAAACTGCAAATGTAACACCCCTATTTAAAAAATGAGGCAGACAGAAAGCAGGAAAATATAGACCAGTTAGCCTAACATCTGTCATTGGGAAAATGCTGGAGTCCATTATTAAGGAAGCAGTAGCGAGACATTTGGAAAAGCATAATTCGATCAAGCAGAGCCAGCATGGTTTTATGAAAGGGAAATCATGTTTGACAAATTTTCTGGAGTTCTTTGAGGATGTAAATAGCAGGGTGGATAAGGGGGAACCACTGGATATGGATTTCCAGAAGGCATTCGATAAGGTGCCACATAAAAGGTTACTGCACAAGATAAAAGCTCACGGGGTTCGGGATAATATATTAGCATGGATAGTGGATTGGCTAACTAGTAGAAAACAGAGAGTCGGAATAAATGGGTCATTTTCCGGTTGGCAAACGGTAACTAGTGGGGTGCCACAGGGATCGGTGCTGGGACCTCAACTATTTACAACCTATATTAATGACTTGATGAAGGGACTGAGTGTAATGTAGCCAAGTTTGCTGATGATACAATGATAGTGGGAAAGCAAGTTGTGAGGAGGACACAAAGAATCTGCCAAGGGATATAGACAGGCTAAGTAAGTGGGCAAACATTTGGCAGATGAAGAATAATGTGGGAAAGTCTGAGGTTATCCACTTTGGCAGGAAAAATAAGAAAGCAGATTATTATTTAAATGGCGATCCTTGTGTGTGAAACATAACAAGTTAGTATGCAGATACAGCAAATAATCAGGAAGGCAAATGGAATGCTGGCCTTTATTGCAAAGGGGACGGAGTATAAAAGCAGAGAAGCCCTGCTACAACTGTACAGGGTATTGATGAGGTCACAACTAGTTTTTGTCTTCTTATTTAAGGAGGGATATACTTGCATTTGAGGCAGTTCAGAGAAGGTTCACTAGGTTGATTCCTGAGATGAAGGGGTTGACTTATAAAGAAAGATTGAGTAGGTTGGGCCTATACTTATTGGAGTTTAGAAAGATGAGAGGTGATCTTATTGAAACATATAAGATACTGAGGGGGCTCAACAAGGTAGATGCAGAAAGGATGTTTCCCTTCATGGGTGAATCTAGAACTAGGGGAAATAGTTTCAGAATAAGGGGTTTCCCATTTAAAACTGAGATGAGGAGGAATTTCTTCTCTCAGAGGATTGTAAATCCGTGAAATTCTCTGCCCTAGGGAGCTGTGGAGGCTGGGTCATTGAATATATTTAAGCTGGAGATAGACAGTTTTCTGAATGCTAATGGAGTGAAGGGTTATGGGGAATGAGCAGGGAAGTGGAGCTGAGCCCATGATCAGATCAGCCATGATCTTATTGAATGGCGGAGCAGGCTCGAGGGGCCAAATGGCCTACTCCTGGTCCTATTTGTTAAGTTTTTATGTTCTAATCTCACTGTAAATCCAATGGGAGTCTAGTGGAACAGCCTGGAGATCTGTCAGGATCTAGCAGCTCTGGGCTCTGGCCCACCCTGGAAGTTCACAGTTGGCCTTGAAAAGGATGGTGCATCAACCTACTACTTACAAGATCAGTAATGAAAAGAGGGCAGAGACGGGCACAGAAATTCCTTACACTGAAAATTCCCTGGCCTCAGGGACACTTAGCTTGGGGTTGGAGACTAGCATGCCCACTGAAATAAGGTATACAGTTCTCCAGAAGAGTGACAGTGGGCCCCACCATTTGCGGAGAGAGCCAAGAAAGTGGCTTAGACCCCCCCAAGAGATGAAATTATTTTTTTTTAAGGATTTTATTAAGGGCCCCTTGGTAAAGCCAAAGAGGGTAGATAAAATATTTCTATGGGTGGGGCACAGAGGAGTGGCAGGATGACAGAGTGAAGACTTTCAGGCCCAATTTTTTTTGTCTTCTGTCTTCATTCATGCTCGAGAGCAGTTCTTAATCCTGCTACTCAAATATCATGTTAATTAAAACTTAACGATCTTGCAAAATGATTATCTTGGACTAAGGCCTGATTAACTCACTGAAACCAACAGTATGGTGTGTGGCAGAAATAAGGAAAACCAACTGGATCTTGGCATGTAGGAGAGGATGGATATAGCACAAATCCCACAATGTGATAATGAGTCTGTACAATGTATTGGAGGAGCCATATTAGAACTACTGTGTACAATTTGAATTGCCATATTGTCACAAGGAAAACTAGGCATTTAAAGCAATGCAGTAAAGGGCAACCAAACTGATGCCTAACTTAAGGTATCTGATCGATGAGGAGAGGTTGAGGAGCCTGAGATTGTTTACTGTGGAGGAGAGAAGGCACATGAAAGAGGCTATTCAACTATTGATTATTCGTGTGATAAATTCAACGGCAGTCATCTGTTTGAGATTTGCACAAACTCTATAATCAGAGGACATGGCTCAAGCTTAAAGGATGTAAGGTGTACAGTTAAGATTTAATTGGGGGTGGTAGACCTGCAGAATGAACTGCACTAGAAAGTAGTGGTGGCACATAAGTGTGGAAAATTTGAGGGGTAATCAATTAAAGGTTATTTATTTTGGGGACCAGCTAGATGGATGGCAGAGCTTTCTCAGTTTTGTACTTTCCTATGTTATTGAATGCAAATTGTGAATGAAAAATTGGAGGACAGAAGTACAAAATTAACCGACCTCAAGGGAGATTGTGGAATAAATACACTTCCCCTCCACATAACACATGTGGGACAGATCCTAGCAAAGAAAGTTGCTGCCATGTTAATTAAAAAAATAATTTAAAACAGATACGGATACATATCTGGTTAGAGATAGAATTGAAGATTATTAAAAAGAGAATTATAGACAGGGATGAACATATACTCCATGGAATACAATGCTTCCTGTGCTGGTAAGACTATGAATATGTCATCTGTGCAAAGCAATCAGTCAAGGTTGAGTAATGTAGGTGGTAAAGTTAGATAAATATTCTGGAGTTTTGCTTGAATACCCTTGAATGATGTAATTGTTTCTCTGAGAATGGAATATATGCAGGCTGCTGGAGTACAGTCTAAGGAGCTGCATTGTGTATTTATCCTGTGTTATAAGTGATCTGGGGAATGATTGATGCTAATGTTTGATGGAAAAAGTGGAAAAGTGTATCATTCTCTAATGCTGACATCCGTTCCTTTGATGGGTATATAAATTCATCGTCAAAAATAAATCTTCCATCTTATTAGAAAGGTCTTGCAAATCAAATTAGACTCAGAAGTAAAATGGATAGTACTGCAGCCCACTCACTGATCCAGTCCCTACTGAAATATAGGCACAACGTTTTCTTGGCACTTCTCCCCCTTGGCTACTGTAACTTCACCTTAAATCCAGCAGAAACCCCATTTACATGCGTAAACACGATTTACGCTTCACCTCTGGCAAAGTTACAGAAAAGTAGAAGGAGCAGCTCGGAGGAAATTAGGGATCAAGGTTTTATGCTATCATGCTACTCGTGTCCGAAATGTAAATTAAAACTACTAGACTAAGTGGAATGATAAATACATTACAACAGTGACTGCACTCCAAAAGTACTTCATTGGCTGTAAAGCACTTTGAGATGGTCTTGAAAGGCGCTATATAAATGCAAGTCTTTCCTTCTTATATTTGTAATTGGTTTATCTGTTTTATTGCCCGAGTACTTTTCATTTAAAGTAATTGTATTATCTTTAACACAATAATACTATAAGTGTAACATGTAATGGTCTTCTTAATTAAGCAATTTTCTCTTTATACCAGATTTTGTCCTTCATCCATCAGTAATTCTAGGATTAAATCAGAGTAAAATTTCAGCTTTGCATTACACTCACGCTCACACAGTATTAATAAAATGAATATGGCGAGTGATTATGTGTAATTAATCAGATTTTTTTTCACAACTAACAGGGTTGTTATTTATGATCAGTGTCAGTCCACTGAATATGATTATCAGATTTTTCTTTTTATTAATTCATGCAAACTATATTTCTATCAAAAATAGCCTATTCATTATCATTAATTTTATTTATTTAAAAAATCTATTTCACGGTAGGTCCTAACCAAATTATTATTTATTGAAAATCATCCTTTAATCTTAACTGGACTGAAAACTGGACAGAGCTTTACTCTTTTGAAATTTTGTTCATTATCTATGAAATTAAAATTGAAATTTGATAATCTCACCAAACACTAAGATTTTGTATAAATCTCATTGAATTTATAGAAAATTATGTAAGTCAAAAATTATAGAGATCTATAAAAATATTGGACCGTAAATTGCGCCCGAAGAGGCCCCGCAAGTTCTGGGTTTAGTAGGCACTGCGCAGATTAGCCATGATCTTATTAAATGCGGAGCAGGCTCGAGGGGCCAAATGGCCTACTCCTGCTCCTATTTCTTATGTTCTTATTTTCTATGTCATGCGCTGCCCAGGACTCTGCCAGTTCAAAACACAATTCTTTGTGTGCGCAGATAATTCAGGTAGGTGCTCATCGTATTCGGTGGTCGGAGACTCGCATCTGCAGGAAGCTTCTGACCGCTATTTTTGGCCCATTAAATATACCCAGATTCTGCTGTTCTGACAGCAAATCTACCGTTTTTTTTTTAAATAAAGAAATCAATCTTTAAAAGATTTATGTACTTTAATTTTAAAAAAGCTTAATGGTACAACTACCCTAAACATGAAACATGTTTATTTTGGTTTGGGCCCATTTTCTGATCATTGCTTGCCTGAACCAACAGGCCAGACGATTGATCAAAATTCCACAGTAAATAAATCTCTATTTAGCTTAATTCTGACTTTCAATACATTGCTCTGGAGGAGTGTAACCTCTATTTTAAGCAAAGTTACCCTTTATTGGAGTAGTTTGGACTCAAACTACACTTCAGGTGAAACAATAAAACCTTTCTGTCTAATTCTCAAATATCTGAATGCAAAATGCCCTGGAAAGTTTCTTCACCTCTCATTTAAAATTCTCATTCTCCACCGCCCACTCAAGTGCCATAAAAATGTTATTACCAAGGTATCTTCACTGCTTTCCTCTCTCAGCCACTGCACTGAGTGATGTCTCATCCTCGGTGATTTCAATCTCCATCTCAATTCATCATGCTCTCTCTCCTCTGAGTTCACGCGTCTCCTATCCTCTATGTGGGGTCAAGCCTGGGTTGCTCCTATTTTTTTGGAGCAACTAGTTTAGAATGGAGTATCTTAGAAATTGCAATTCTCGGCATTTAGTTTGCTCCAGTTCTAGTCAGTTTGAACAGTTTCATTTGAGAACAGATTTTATGTTTCAAAAGAGGCTGGCCACTTACGCCTGTTTTGCAAGTTTAGGCAGCGAAATCTTATTCCAAACTAACTTAGAATGGAGTAAGTGTAGATTTTTGTACGTTGAGAAAAACCTTGCCTACACTTCGAAATCAAGTGTAGGGAAGAGAGATGGGGGGGTGTGTGGGGGCGGGGGAAGGGAAGTTTACAAACATGAAACACTTCATTTTTACAAATAAAGAGTCATCATCAATAATAAATGATAAATAAATCAATAACTCAACCAATAAATCAATCAAAAAAAATTTAAAAAATTAAAATAAAAAAATAATTAAAAAATCAATAAATAAAAAATTAAGTTTCTACTCACCGACTGCAGCACTGGGAGCCCTCCAACGGCGTGCTGGGATGGGGTCCCCCAAGTGTGTCTCTCTCTGTCTCTGTCAGTGTGTCAGTGTGTCTCCCTCTCTGTCTGTCAGTGTCTCTCTCCCTCTCTGTCTGTCAGTGTCTCTCTCCCTCTCTGTCAGTGTCTCTGTGTTTCTGACAGCGAAGGGTGGGGGGGAGGAGGGGGAGGAAGGAGGAAGGAGGAAGGGGGGAGGGGGAGGAGAGGGAGAGGGAGAGGAAGAGGGAGAGGGAGAGGAAGAGGGAGAGAGAGGGGGAGAGGGAGAGAGGGGTGAGAGGAGAGGGAGAGAGGGGGGAGAGGGAGCGAGGGGGGAGAGGGAGGGAGAGAGGGTGGAGAGGGAGGGAGAGAGGGAGGGAGAGCGAGGGAGAGGTGAGAGGAAAGGGAGGGGGAGAGCAGAGGGAGGGAGGGAGAGGAGGGAGAGGGAGGGGGGAGAGGGAGGGAGGGAGAGAAGAGGGAGGGGGGAGGTAGAGGGGGGAGAGGGAGAGAGGAAGGAGAGGGGGGAGGCTGAATGGGCCCGGCCGACATGAAGAAGCCAGGCCGAAGACTTCGGGTGGGGCCTGCCCCCAGCAAGATGCCGGGTGGGTGGGCCCCGCCGAAGACGTGGAGGGGTCGCAGGGACCGGACCGGATCTGAAGATGGGGGGGGGGGGGAAACCGGAGCAGAGCGGGAGCTGGGGGGGGGGGGAGTAGCAGGCAGCGGAGCGGGAACTGAACGGGGGAGGGTGCGAGAGAGAGCCAGACCGGGAGCGGGAACTGGGGCAGATGCGGGAGATAGCCGAGCTAGGGTGGGGGGGTGGGGGAGGGTGGGAGAGAGCCAGAGGAAGTGGGAGCTGAATGGGGTGGGGGGGGTGGTGGGGGAACCGGAGCCGGAGCAGGAGCTCGAGGAGGGAGTTCCAGTCCGATTTTCGCCGCTCTAGTGAGCCCATTCGGCCAGTGCTAGGGCCCGCATGCTTCGGGCCCCTCCCACACAGCCTCGGGCGCCTGGAGCTACTGCACCTGCGCGCACACTGTAGCGCGCATGTGCAGAGGTCCAGGCACTGTTTTCAGCACCGGGACCTGGCTCCGCCCCCAACCCCTTGTGCTGCGCTGCACCGAGGGCCTGGATCGACCTGAGGGAGGGGAGAATACCGAGGTAAGTTTTTGACACGGTTTTGAGCGCGGAATCAGGCATGGCTCGCGGCGCAGCCCGAAACTTGACCCCTTAATCTCTCCCTCCATGTAAACTCCCCAACCCATATTCATGGCCATCCCGACGACCTTGCAATCTCTTGTGGCCTCGCTACTCTGATCGTGTCAATCACAGAGAAGACCATCTCTGACCACTTCCTTTTATCGCTCGACACCCACATCACACTTCCCGCCCCCCTTCAACCCTATTTCCTTCTGTGGGCTGCACGGCCCATTCAAAGTACCGCACGAGTGGTTTTTCTATTGAATAGCTGGAAAGCCGACTGCGTGGGACCCCTGGGGCGTTGCCTGGCCACGTAGCTTACATGGAACATGGGTCTGGAGGTGAGCCACTCTTGCAGCGTACCCAGCTTTTGACCTGATTTAGTAGCCATGGCATTTATGTGGCTGCTACTGTTCAGTTTCTGGTCAAATGTGACTTCTTGCAGAAAGTCTGGCTGCACTTAAAGTAGATAAATCATCAGGACCAGATGGGGGATGTATTCTAGGACGGTGAGGGAAGTAAAGGTGGAAATTGCAGAGGTACTGGCCATAATCTTCCAATCCTCCTTGGATACGGGGCTAGTGCCAGAGGACTGGAGAATTGCAAATGTCATACCCTTGTTCATAATAGAAACATAGAAACATAGAAAATAGGTGCAGGAGTAGGCCATTCGGCCCTTCTAGCCTGCACCGCCATTCAATGAGTTCATGGCTGAACATGCAACTTCAGTACCCCATTCCTGCTTTCTCGCCATACCTCTTGATCCCTCTAGTAGTAAGGACTTCATCTAACTCCTTTTTGAATATATTTAGTGAATTGGCCTCAACAACTTCCTGTAGTAGAGAATTCCACAGGTTCACCACTCTCTGGGTGAAGAAGTTTCTCCTCATCTCGGTCCTAAATGGCTTCCCCCTTATCCTTAGACTGTGTCCCCTGGTTCTGGACTTCCCCAACATTGGGAACATTCTTCCTGCATCTAACCTGTCTAAACCCATCAGAATTTTAAACGTTTCTATGAGGTGTAAAGATAAACACAGCAACTACAGGCCAGTCAGTTTAACCTCGGTAGTGGGGAAGCTTTCAGAAACAATAATCCGAGACAAAATTAACAGTCACTTGGTCAAGTATGAATTAAGTTGTTAAAGGCAAATCATGTTTAACTAACTTGATCGAGTGTTTTGATGAGGTAACAGAGAGGGTTGATGAGGCCAATGTAGTTGATGCATATATGGATTTCCAAAAGGCGTTTGATAAAGTGCCACATAATAGGCTTGTACGAAGTATTGGTCAAGTCGCTCCACGAAGGCTTCCCAGTCATCACCTTCTGAGAATTTCTCCAGGATACCAACAGTTCTTTGCATTTTTGCATAATGGTTCGTTATCTATTATTCATCGCCAATTGTTATGTCTCAAATAAAGCAACGTGACTGAGTATTGTAGACTTGAGTAAGTGTGACCTTAGTCTCTTTATTCTGACTCCAGAGTGCTGGCACAGTATGGGAGGCCTGCTTATATGCAGTGTTCCCAAGGAATGCTGGGATCCCTTGGGGCTCCAACAGATGCGCCCTTTGGTGGTGGTCGAATGCTGGTTACAAAGTGTTGCTTAAAAACATCACTCCCCTCCAAAGTTGAAGCCCATGGAATTAAAAGGGACAGTGGCAACATGGATATGAAATTGGCTAAGTGACAGGAAACAGAGAGTAGTGGTGAACGGTTGTTAATCGGACTGGAGGAAGGTAGATTGTGGTGTTCACCAGGGATCGGTACTAGGACCACTGTTTTTCTTGTTATATATTAATGACTTAGACTTGGGTGTACAGGGCACAATTTCAAAATTTTCAGCTGACACAAAGCAGGAAAAGGGTACTCAGGGAATGATCAGCCATGATCTTATTGAATGGTAGTGCAGGCTTGAAGGGCCGAATAGCCTACTCCTACACCTATTTTCTGTGTTTCTAAAACTTTGAAGTATCGTGAACAATGAGGAGGATAGTGATAGACTTCAAGAGGACATAGACTGGACGGACACGTGGCAGATGAAATTTAACATAGCAAAGTGCAAAGTGATATATTTTTGTAGGAAGAATGAGAGGCAATATAAACAAATTCTAAAGCGAATACAGGAACAGAGAGAGCTAGGGGTATATGTGCACAAATCGTTGAAGGTAGCAGGGCAGGTTGAGAAAGCGGTTAAAAACGCTTATGGGCTCCTGGGCTTCATAAATAGAGGCATAGGGTACAAAAGCAAGGTGGTTATGATGAACCTTTATTTAACAATGGTCCGGTCTCAACTGGAGTATTATATCCAATTCTGGGCACTGCACTTTAGGCAGGATGTGAAGGCCTTAGAGAGGGCACAGAAAAGATTTACAAGAATAATTCCAGGGATAAGGGACTTCAGTTACATGGCCAGACTGGAGAAGCTGGGGTTATTCTCCTTGGTGCAGAGAAGATTGAGAGGAGACTTGATTGAGGTGTTCAAAATTATGAGGGATCTGGGGAGAGTAGATATAGAGAAACTGTTGCCATTGACGAAAAGGTCGAGGACACAGATTTAAGGTGATTGGCAGAAGAACAAAAGGCGACCTGAGGAAAACCTTTTTTACGCAGCGAATGGTTAGGAACTGGAATTCACTGCCTGAAAGGATGGTGGAGGCAGATTCAATTGTGGCTTTCAAGAAGGGATTTGGATAAGTACCGAAAGGACAAAAAAATTGCAGAGCTACGGGGAAAGGATTGGGGGAGTGGGACTAGCTGAGGTGCTCTTTCAGAGAGCCGGCACGGGCTCGGTGGATTGAATAGCCTCCTTCTGTGCTGCAACCATTTAATGATTCTATGATACTCAGCTTCTACCCTGCTTTTGTAGCCAGTGTTGATATGCCTGGTTTAGTTCCGCTTCTGGTCAATGACAACCACCAGAATATTGAAGGTGGGTGACTCACTGATGGTGCCATTTAAACCAAGGGGAGATGCTTGTTTCTGCTTGTTCAAGATGGTCATTACCTTTCCCTCGTGGCTCAAATATTGTGAGCCCAAGCCTGGATGTTGTCCAGGTCTTGTAGGCTTATTGAAGAAGGTGTGAATGGAGGTGAACACTGTGGAATCATTAGTAAGCAACTCCACTCTTAACCTTACAATGGAGAGAAAATCATTGATAATGTGCGTGAAGATAGTTGAGCCAAGGATACTTTTCTCCAGAACTTCTGCAGTGAAGTCCTGGGGCTGTGATGACTGACCTCTGACAACAACAACAACAATCTTTTTGTTTTCAACAAGTATGACACCAGCCATTTGAGGGTTTTTCTTCTGGCCCCCACTGACTTTAACTGACTTCAGTTTTGCTTGGGCTCCTTGGTGTCTTATTTGATTGTATACTGTGTTGGTGTTGAAGACAGCTACTCTCACCTCTCCTAAAGTAACTGCCAATAACTTGACCTTTACAAAAGCAATTTCTTTTTGTTTTTAACGTCTTTAGAGTTGCTTCTGTCTATTGATTAGTCTCTAGGGTACAGTTTGAAATTGCTCCTTAGAACATTAGAACATAAGAACATAAGAATTAGGAACAGGAGTAGGCCATCTAGCCCCTCAAGCCTGCTCCGCCATTCAACAAGATCATGGCTGATCTGGCCGTGGACTCAGCTCCACTTACCCGCCCACTCCCCGTAACCCTTAATTCCCTTATTGGTTAAAAATCTATCTATCCTCATACAGGCTTCAACATCAGTTTCCCAATGAGGATTTATCTATATCAAATTTTTTATGTAGGTAGCATGAGCAGGAGGATGAAGAATACAGGTCTCATTAGGCATCACCGGAGGAGGATTAAAATAACATCAATAAGGCTCATGCCAACACCCCCATCAAGATAGAGCGCATGACTTGCATGTTAAAAGGTTGATTCGGCTGACTGCATCATTCTGGAGGAGCTTTGCAATCACCAGACTCTTAAGGATAATAGTGACGTGCTGTGTTCATCACTATTAATGTCCTGCAGAAATATTTTGTGATACAAACCCAGAGGAGGAAGGTGAGACAGAAATGGGGCAACAACAGCAGCAGTAGCAGAAGGAATTACAGAATCATAGCATCATAAAATCGTTACAGCACAGTAGGAGGCCATTTGGCCTGCCGAGCCCATGCCAGCTCTCTGCAAGAGCATTTCAGCTAGTCCTACTCCCCCGCCCTTTCTCCGTAGCCCTGCAAATTTTTCTCCTTCACGTGTTTATCTAATTCCCTTTTGAAATCCATGATTGAATATGCCTCCGTCTCCCTTTCAGGCAGCGAATTCCAGATCCTAACTGTTATGTCTCAAATAAAGCAATGTGACTGAGTACTGTAGACTTGAGTAAGTGTGACCTTAGTCTCTTTATTCTGACTCCAGAGTGCTGGCACAGTATGGGAGGCCTGCTTATATGCAGTGTTCCCAAGGAATGCTGGGATCCCTTGGGGCTCCAACAGATGCGCCCTTTAGTGGTGGTCGAATGCTGGTTACAAAGTGTTGCTTAAAAACATCACTCCCCCCAAAGTCAATAGTACACTTATTTACAGGGTGAGACGATCTGGGGCTTTTACTCCCGAGTCGATCGTCTCGGTACAAGCACAGGTGCAGGTGAGTTGGTTGGGCTGCGCAGCTGGCCTTGCTGGGCTGCTGGGGATGATGAGTTCAGCTTCGTGGTCAACCGTGATGTCAGTTTGCACTTGTGTGTGTATCGGTGGGTCGAAGTTGGTGGTATCCTCTTCAGGTTGCTCGTGGCTGTCTGTTAAGCAGTTTGGTTTGGTCCAAATGCTTTCTGCAAATTAGTTCATTTGCAAGTTTGACCTCAAGCACCCTACTCCCTTCTTTGGTTACGACAGTGCCAGCAAGCCATTTGGGATCATGTTCATAGTTGAGTACAAATACAGGGTCATTGACTGCAATATCGCGTGACAAATTTGCGCAATCATGGTCCATGCTTTGTTGATGCCGCCTGCCCTTGACATGATCATGGAGATCAGGGTGGACTAGAGAGAGCTTTGTTTTGAGTGCCCTTTTCATGAGCAGTTCGACAGGGGGAACCCTGGTGAGCGAGTGGGGTCTTATGCGGTAGCTGAGCAGGACTCGGGGCAGGCGGGTCTGCAGAGAGCCTTCCGACATGCGTTTCAAGCTTTGCTTGATGTATGGACTGCCTGTTGTGCCTAGCCTTTAGATGTGGGCTTGAATGGCGCAGATGTGACATGCTTGATCCCATTGCGGGTCATGAATTCCTTGAATTCAGCGCGGCCTATTGTCGCTGACAAGGACATCAGGCAGGTCGTGCGTGGCAAACATGGCTCGTAGGCTTTCGATGGTGGCAGTGGATGTGCTTACAGACATTATTACACACTCAATCCATTTTGAATAATCATCCACAACAACCAAAAACATTTTGCCTAGAAATGGGCCACCGAAATGGATCCTAGACCACGGTTTGGAGGGCCATGACCACAAACTTAGCAGTGTCTCCCTGGGTGCATTGCTCAGTTGAGAGCAAGTATTGCATTGGCGCACACAAGACTCCAAATCTGAGTCGATGCCGGGCCACCACACATGGGATCTGGCTATAGCTTTCATCATTACTATGCCTGGGTGGGTACTGTGTAGGTCGCGTATCAACGTTTCCCTGCCTTTCTTAGGCAAAAGCACGTGATTACCCCACAAAAGACAGTCTGCCTGTATGGACATTTCGTCTTTGCGCCGCTGGAACGGCTTGATTTCTTCATGCATCTCCGCTGGGACGCTGGACCAGCTCCCATGGAGGACACAGCTTTTTACGAGGGACAGTAAAAGATCCTGGCTGGTCCAGGTCCTGATCTGGCGGGCCGTAACGGGTGAATTTTCATTTTCAAATGCATCCATCAACAAGAGCAAGTCTGCAGGCTGTGCCATTTCCACCCCGGTGGTGGGCAATGGTAGCCGACTGAGAGCATCAGGGCAGTTCTCTGTGCCTGGCCTGTGGCGAATTACATAGTTATAAGCAGACAGCATGAGTGCCCATCTTTGGATGCGGGCAGAGGCATTGGTATTAATACCTTTGCTCTCTGAGAATAGTGATATGAGTGGCTTATGGTCAGTTTCTAACTCGAACTTAAGCTCAAACAGATACTGGTGCATTTTTTTCACCCCATAAACGCATGCCAGAGCTTCTTTTTCAATCATGCTGTAGGCCCTTTTGGCCTTGGACAAACTCCTGGATGCATAAGCAACGGGTTTATGCAATGTTCCCGATTCGTTTGCTTGTTGTAACACACACCTGACCCCATACAAAGATGCATTGCAAGCTCGCACTGAATGTTTACATCGGTCATGCAGAACAAACAGTTTGTTGGAACATAACAGATTTCTGGCTTTCTCAAAAGTAGTCTCTTGTGATTTCCCCCATACCCAGTCATCTCCTTTGCATAGCAACACATGTAGAGGTTCTAGCAAGGTGCTTAACCCGGGTCGGAAATTACCAAAATAATTGAAAAGTCCCAGGAACGATCGCAGCTCCGTCATGTTCTGTGGTCTTGATGGGCTCCGTCTTGGTGTCGGTGGGTCTGATGCCATCTGCCGCGATTCTTCTCCCTAAGAACTCGGCCTTTGGCACCAGGAAGACACACTTCGAGTGTTTCAACCTGAGTCCTACATGATCTAGCCGACTTAGAACCTCTCCGAGGTTCGGCAAGTATTCGACCTGTGATCAATACGTCGTCCTGGAAAATCAAGCTGCGCGGAACCGACTTTAGCAGACTTTCCATGTTCCTTTGAACAATGGCGGCAGCCAATCGAATCCCAAACGGGCATCTATTGTAGATGAACAGACCTTTGTGTGTGTTGATGCAGGTGAGGCCTTTCGAAGATTCCACCAGCTCCTGGGTCATGTAGGCCGAGGTCAGGTCCAACTTGGTGAACGTCTTCCCTCCTGCCAGCGTTGCAAATACATCGTCTGCCTTGGGTAGCAGGTACTGGTCCTGCAGTGAAAAACGGTTAATCGTTACTTTATAGTCCCCACAAATTCTGACCGTGCCATCGCCCTTGAGAACCGGAACAATCGGACTGGCCCACTCGTTGAACTCAATCAGCACGATGATGCCCTCTCGTTGCAGCCTGTCCAGCTTGATCTCCACTTTCTCTCACATCATGTATGGCACCGCACATACCTTGTGGTGGATGGGTCGTGTACCGGGAACCAAGTGGATCTGCACCTTTGCCCCAGAGAAATTTCCGATGCCTGGCTCAAACAACGACGGGAAGTTGCTCAAAACCTGGGCACATGAGGCGCCGTCGACGGACGAAAGCGCTTGGATGTCGTCCCAGTTCCAGCGGATATTTCCAAACCAGCTTTTGCCAAACAATGTGGCGCCATCTCCTGGTACAATCCATAGTGGTAGTTCGTGCACCACTACATCATAGGAGACTTTTACTGCTGCACTACCAATTACAGGGATCAGCTCTTAGCGTAAGTTCTCAGCTTAGTGTGAATAGGGCTAAGCTGGGCCTTTGTGCCTTGTTGCACCACAGCCTCTCGAAGGCCTTTTTGCTCATGATAGACTGACTCGCACCCATGTCCAATTCCATGGATACTGGAATTCTGTTCAGTTCAACTTTTAACATGGTCGGTGGACATTTCGTGGTGATGGGGTGTATCCCATACACTTCTGCCTCCTCGGTTCAAGTCTCTAGTTCAGTTTGATCCGCCATGGATCGCTCTTCCTCTGCAACGTGGTGGTTTGCAGGGTTTGCAGCTCGTCTGCACACTCGCTCGAGGTGTCCCATTGTTCCACAGCCTTTGCATGCATCGTGTTTAAAGCAGCATTGATGGGCTCGATGATCACCTCCGCAGTGCCAACAAGGTGTTAATTGCCTCGCATTCACACGATGGCGGACTCTAAGTCATCTGAGGTCGTGCAGCTACAGGCGTGTACGTTCTGCCATATGCATTCCTGCCTGAAAACGACGTTACTTTGTGTACAGTACTCGCCTATGCATCTTTATGTTGCAAAATTTGTTTGGTGTTATCGCTGGTTGACATAAATGCCTGGGCTATCGTTATGGCTTTGCTCAGGTTCGATGTTTCAACAATCAATAGTTTGCGAAGGATAACCTCATGGCCAATGCCAAGCACAAAAAAGTCTCTTTGCATTTGCACCAGGAATCCACCGAAATCGCAATGTCCTGCAAGGCGCCTTAGTTCGGCGACGTAGTTTGCCACTTCCTGGCCTTCAGACCGTTGACATGTGTAAAATCGATACCTTGTCATCAGAACACTTTCCTTCGGATTGAGGTGCTCCCGGACCAGCATACACAGTTCTTCATACGATTTGGTTGTTGGTTTCACCGGAGCAAGAAAATTCTTCATGAAGCCATAGGTTGTTGCCCCGCAAACGGTGAGGAGGATTGCCCTTCATTTGGCAGCATTCTCATTCCCTTCCAACTCATTGGCCACGAAGTATTGGTCGAGTTGCTCCACGAAGGCTTCCCAGTCATCACTTTCTGAGAATTTCTCCAGGATACCAACAGTTCTTTGCATTTTCGCATGATGGTTCGTTATCTATTATTCATCGCCAATTGTTATGTCTCAAATAAAGCAACGTGACTGAGTACTGTAGACTTGAGTAAGTGTGACCTTAGTCTCTTTATTCTGACTTCAGAGTGCTGGCACAGCCTGGGAGGCCTGCTTATATGCAGTGCTCCCAAGGGATGCTGGGATCCCTTGGGACTCCAACAGATGCACCCTCTGGTGGCGGTAGAATGCTGGTTACAAGGTGTTGCATACATTACATCAACCACTTGCTGCGTAAACATTTTTCCTCATGTTGCCTTTGGTTCTTCTGCCAATCACCTTAAATCTGTGTTCTCTGGTTCTTGACCCTTGCACCAATGGGAACAGTTTCTCTCAATCTACTCTGTCTAGACCCCTCATGATGTTGAACACCTCTATCAAATCTCCTCTCAATCTTCTCTGCTCTAAGGAGAACAACCCCAGTTTCTCCTAGTCTATCCACGTAACTGTAGTCCTTCATTCCTGGAACCATTCTTGTAAATCTTTCCAGTACCCTCTCTAAAACCTTCCTGAGGTACGGTGCCTAGATTTGGACACAATACTCCAGTTGTGGCTGAATCAGTGTTTTATAAAGGTTCATCATAACTTGCTTTTTTGCTTTTTTGCTTTTACAACTGATATTAACTGCTAGAGAGATTTGACAACAATGTTTTAGAAACCCCTTCTCAAATTGGCAAATGAGGGCAAGGACCTCTATTGTGGCTTGAGTACAGCTAACACTTTGCTCTCCCCCACATACCCCAACTCCATACCCTCCTGCCCAGGACCCCCATCACATCTCTCATGCAGAATCACTCCCAGGACACTTACCAAATTTCCCAAAATATAGGCAGTTGCAGGATCACAACACTAGCACTTCACTTCTGATATGATATTAATGTATCCATCTCCAATAACAGCTGTGGTATGCTGTCCAAGGAACTCCAGTGTTTCTTTTCATGTTGGGTGAGAGACTATGTCAGTCTGTGGTCTGAGATTTGTGGGCATTGTCAGCCTTCTCCTAGAAATAAAAGGAGATTGAAAGGCAGGAGTTTATCACTGATGGCTGAGCAAAGCATTCCGTCAGACGTAGAAGACACAAGTGAATGACAGGACCTGCAAGTAAGAAAGGACAGGTCTGTTGAGGAATGAAAGGGTGTGCATGTGTGAAGGTGCACTCCGAGGGTACATGTCGGAGAGTGATGGGATGAGGGATCACTGATCACAGTACAGCCCTCTGGAGCAACCCTTGAGCCCAGAAACGATAAGGCCCGAGGGATTAGCGGGCATATTAAGAAAGTGTTATATTCCTGGCAACGTCACCAGGAATTTTCCATCCCCTCCCCTCGTGTAACTCTGTCATGATAGGCAGGACTTGCACCATACCCGTCTGTGATTATACAAATTAATTAACCCTCGGAAATGTGACAAGGTCAGTGTTGGGTCAATCAGATGGCACATTTCCCGCCCTGCCGCATTTCCGGGATGCAGTGGCCTTCCTCGGCTCCAATGTTTCTGAGAATGTTAGACCATTAAAGGTCAGTACCATAATTCAGTATATGTTGATTGACAGAAAAAAAAAAAAATTTTCAGCACCTTTACTGATGATATCATGTGCACCATCGCACATATGATGTGTTCTATATAATGGTGAGAGGCAACATTAAGCACTGTGTATGATTATGCAAATTAAGATTGATATGTTTGGTACATTTTGCACTGTGGCTGCAATTTTACACCAAAGTGCATTTGTTAGAAAAGGGGGATAATCAGCCACACAAACGAATGGTAGTGAAATATCTTCAATTTTTTAATGTATGTGACTGATTTATTTATACAACAATTCTCTCCACAAACTTCCAGCCTAATTTGCAATGTGTTGATATGTTGAAAATATTTTACCGTTTAATTCATAAAAATACTTGTTCCTGGTGGCATTAAATTCTACCTGCAAAGAAGTAACTGTAGTTATAAACTGTTGCTGTTAAAATGATATTAAAATATAAGATTTGATAAATAGTAAAAAAAAATGCAATCTAAAATAAATTTTTACTAGTTTCACTTCAATATTTCTACAATTTATATTTTATAAAACCTAATAACAGTGACATACTCAGTTCTGGTTGGTGTGGTCTTTTTGCGTTGGTGTAGTGAAAATCTCATGCTGCAGTGATGCAACCCAATCTAATTGATGTTAAACATGATTGTAGCAACATGTTTGTCAATTCATGGCAGATCACAATTTTTCTCTATCAGTCAGAAACGAATTAAATCTCCAGAGAACTATCTTCACTAGTATGCTACATGGCATGAATGTACAGCTGGGCTGACACACAGGAATGATTTTTATCTTACTGGATGACTGAAATACTCTTAATGAACATTCTTATTATTTCTGATAACACTGTGTGCTTCATTATTTAATCAATTTTGTCTGCATGTGATTAAAGTAGAATAATCACATTGCTTTGGCCACCATATTGGTTAAATTTGGCTGTGTTCAAGGTTGTGTCCTGCCCATCACAAGTACAAAATCCTAAGTAATCAGCACATCAGTGGAAATATAGATAAATGCTTATTATTCTTTCAAATTGACCAATTATTAAATCACTATTGTTAATAATTCTTTACAAATATTTTGACTGGTGCACAAAGATGGGTTTCATAAACAAACATACATCCAAAACTTAAGATGAGAAATTTAACTTCTGCCGAAAAGAGTTGCAAAATGGGCATCACGGCCGATATGCATGCCCGATGATGTCAGCGAGAAGCATGAGCCAAATTTTGGCCTCATTTGATTATGATTGGCAAGCTGCTAGTTCTACTCACACTGCTAATTGACAGCTCGCTGCACTTCTTGAAGTGGGGGAGTTACATTTTGACTGTTTTCAGTTGGAGCGCTCAGCCACTGCTGTAAAATGGAGATGGAAGCTTGGAAAAGTTCTGAAAGGACACTAAGATTTTCAGAAACTGCTTTGGAGGTCTTTGTGGAGGAGGGAGCTGCTCTTTCCAGCCAATGAGAGAAGAGTGCCAAGGCAAATAGCCTGGCAGCAGTGGTCAAAGATGGCAGAGCAGGTGAATGCGAGGAGCCTTGTGCCCAGGACCTGCCTGCACTGCTGCTAAGAATTCAATAATCTGATCAGAGCTGCTAAGGTAAGACTCCTACTCCATTGCTCTTATTCACTGCTTCGCCCTGGACCACCTGTGGCCCCAGCATCCACAGACCTTCCTTCCCCCACTTGTCATCGTCTCCTCCAATCACTTCACTGAACCTGCTTGCACACTCTGCACCTACTACTGTGCTCACAACTACCTCCTTCAATCGCCATACCTGTGGTGTCCTTTACACACCATCCTCACTATTTTATCCCGACATGCACATCTTCACAACCTTTCAGCAGGCCACACATTAATACACCTCCTTTATTCAAGCAGATGAGGACAGAGGAGGGCCACCATCCCTACCCAGTCCTGTGCCCCTTGGGATAGGCTGCATGGTACTGGTGGGCAGAGGCCGCATCAGGAGCATCACAACTGGTGGGGCTGAAGGATCTGCATCCCAAAAGGCATGGAAAGAATCCAGTCAACCATGGAGCATGCAGAACACTGCTAGCCCAGTTACATGCTGCCCTGGTGGCCCAGTGGAGGCCACCAGAGGCCTTGCAGAGTGCGCAGCAGCCCTCCCCTTTAATAAAAGAATAGGGGTGTTGAAGTGTGTCAGTGCTACATGGAGCATCCGCATAGCGCTTCCTTCAGCATCCCAGTAGTGCCCCGGTTACTGCCCCAAATGAAGTAGACAGCGAGAGATTGCACTCCACTTCCTTTAAGGGGCGGTAAGGGCAGTTCTGCAGCGGGAGCGGGATTCTGTGCCAGGTGCTAAATGTCCCGGCCTTAGGAGGTTACTGTCCCCAATCGGGTCACAAGATAATTTTGCCACCTCCCCCCCGCCCCCCAATTTCGGTCTTCCTGCTTTGCTGCCTCCATGGGGAAAGTGATGAAATTGTTTTGCTCAACAACGAGTGCAACCGTCACCTTTTTGTTGCAGTGATGCGTTGTAAATTGATTGATGTTGCTAACATCAGTTGTTGCAGCCTGGAATGACGCTGTGACATTTAAATGCAGGGCCAGATTAACCTTCAGAGCAACAGGCAATGAAGTGTATGACCTGGTGTGGGGCTGCAGTTGCTGCTGCTCTGTCACACCCTCAATGGTGAAGCGGTGCCACCGTAAACACTGCTCCTCAGTTAACCGGAGGGGAGATGTTCCGTTACTGTACACTCGCTTGGTACCCTCTGTGCCCTCCCCTCCTTTGCCCTCTTCTTCCAGCAGCTGCAGGCCTCTGCGCTCTGACCTGCTGCTCATCCTCCTCCTCATCCTCCAGCACCAATTACAGACTCAGCACAACACCCATGTTGGCAGAGTAATTTTGTGCACAAATGCTTAGTCAAAGATTGCCCTGCAGCTCCAAAAAGTAACTCTGCACAATTCTTGAACTGAGAGAAAGCGGCTAGCACTGCAAGAAACAGGCTACAAAGTTCACAAGCAGTGTAAAACGACTAACCAGAGACTTACTAAAAGCAACTGAGGGTTCCTTTAAATAACACTGGTGCAGCCTCCTTCTCAATTGACACCACAAATTTGTGGCCAGGTATTAGAATGAAGAAATACAGTATTCCCAAAGTTCAATTTGGCAGAAGGGTCCTTAAGCTTGTACAGGATCCTAATTCACATGTATTTATTAGATCTTCACTGCTTTCTGGCAACAACACCAACAACTTGCATTTATATAGCATCTTTAATGTAGTAAAGTGTCCAAAGGCGCTTCACAGGAGCATTATAAAACAAAATTTGACACCGAGCCATATAAGGAGATATTAGAGCAGATGAACAAAAGCTTGAATGAACAAAGAGGTAGGTTTTAAGGAGTGTCTTAAAGGAGGACAAGATAAGAGGAGACTAATTGATGTCCTGTTTCTGACTGCTCCATTTTTGATCGGGGGGGAGGAGCAGTGAGAGATAGGGGCCCAGGAGCATCGTGATCGGGGCCCAGGAGAGGCGAGGGTTCGGAGCCCAGGAGAGACTAGAGCCCAGGGGCAGCACGGGCCAGCCCACACTGCGATCTATGGATAGTAGTAGCATGTGTGTGCACTAGGTTTGTGCAGCAGAGCTTGGTCTCCAGTCGTCTTGGTTAACCCTTGCCACTGGATCAAGACTTAACTCTGTCAAGCCCGTGTGGTGGCTGGTGTGCAACGGCCACCCCAAGTTAAAAGAATCCATGCACAGGCATCTTCCACCCTTCAGCATGGAGTTTGGGACCTAGAATGTCAAGTCCCTCATTGAAACACCTGTGAACTCATCCCTTTTTGGTGTGGAAGCAAGTCATCCTCGAAAGGACGGACTGCCTAATAAAAATAAAGGAGGAAGGGGGCTTAGGGAGGGATTTCCAGAGCTTCGGGCCTTGGCAGCTGGAAGCACGACCGCCAATAGAGGAACGATTAAAATCAGGGATACACAAGAGGTCATAATTAGAGGAACGCAGATATCACAGACGGTTAAAGGCAATGCTCCCTCTATTTTTGGTGCACAGTCCCTTTAAGTGGCTGCGCGGCCCATTCATATTTTCACGCATCCGCGGTTTCTCCTATATAAAAAGTTGGTGACCTCCAGACTGCTGTCGTGCAGCTTAGGGGGAACGTTGGCTGGAGGGTTGGAGGAGGTTACAGAGAAATGGAGGGGCAAGAACATGGAGGGATTTTAAAAATAAGGACGTGAACTTTAAACATTGAAGTGTTACCAGACTGGGAGCCAACGTAGGTTAGTGAGCCCAGGGCTGATGGGGGCAATGGGATGTGGTACGATTTAGTTGATGGGCAGCAGAGTTTTGGATACAAGCTTAAGTTTATGGAGGGTAGAAGACAGAAAGCTTTGGAATAGTCTAGTTTTGAGGTAAAAAGGCATAGATAAGAATTTCAGCAGCAGCTGAGCTGAGGCAGGTATGGCAACCACCACAATTCCAGTGCAGTCAGAGCGCAGCACTTGAAATTTGGAGGGCTTAAACTGATATTACGCCAGAAAAAGAGGCAGCAATGTGTTGAATTTCTCCCCCTTTATTTACTCTCCCTGATGTCTATCTTATACCATGGACGATAGGATTAATACTTGATCTGGTAACCTATGGTATTCTATTTAGTTCTATTCAATAACTGCACGGCGAGGTCCCGGCCTGCAAGACCATCAGCAGGCTGGGGCCATCAGAGGGAGCAGCGTGCGGCTGCATACCAATGCAGGAGGGCGACGGCTGGGAAGTCAGGTCACTGATTGCGGTGTGGGCAGGCACAGCAGGAGGGGCGAAGGAGCGCAAGAGTTTGTAGATGGAAGTGACTGGGGCCCAGGAGAGGCGTGAGTCTGGGGGCCCAGAAGGGGCAAGGGCCCAGGAGCAGCATGGACCAGCCCACACTGCTATATGTGTGTGGCTCGGTCCGTGCAGTAGAGCTGGTCTCCAGTCATCTGGGATAGTTCTTGCCACTGAACCAAGACCTAGCTCTGCTAATCCTGTGTGGTGGCTGGTGTGCAACGGTCACCACACGTTAAAAAAATCCAAGCACAGGCATCTTCCACCCTCCAAGATGTAGTTCAGGATCTGGAATATTAGGTCCTTCATTGAAACACCTGTGAACCCATCCCATTTTGGCGTGGAAGCAAGTCATCCTCGCTTCGAGGGAGACTGCCTATGATGATGATGATTCAGTATTCCAAACCAGCAGTGATTAAAACTTTAAATAAGTAGTGTATAAATGTTTTCTAGCCTTAATAAATACTGTTGGAGCTGTTGATTTTGAGAATTTATTTCACAAAACCTCCCCTTTTTCTATTTTTTTCTCTCCTGAAGACTGTTCTCACCACACATCCTCTTGCAGCGGAGTCTGGCGTATCTAATGGCACAGTTCAGCCTGAAGATCATGATGGATGTTTCATACTTAACTGCACAGAGTATAATTTAAGTAGGAAAGTGTCAGTTCCCCTCCCACATGTAATGATTCATTGCTGCAGAGCAGTTCACACAGGCACCTGCCTGAGAACAGATGAGATGTCCCAGCCAAAGCAAGTGAGTATGAGTAACTATGGGAACAAAATTATATTTTTTTGGTTTGGGAATCATGCTCTTAGTCATATTATACTCATAGAATCATAGAATGATACACCAGAGAAGGCCATTCAGTCCAAGGTGCCTGTGTCTGTAGAGCTATCCAATTAGTCTCACTCATCTGCTCTTTCTCCATAGCCCTGTAATTCTTTTTACCTTCACTATCCAATTCCCTTTTGAAAGTTACTACTGAACCTGCTTCCAGTACCCTTTCAGGCAGTGCATTCTTGATCACAACAAATTGCTGCTTAAAACAAATCAGATTGCCTCTAGTTCTTTTGCCAATCACCTTAAATCTGTGTCCTCTGCTTACCAACCCTTTTGTCACTGGAAACAATTTCTCCTTAATTACTCTATCAAAGCCGTTCATGATTTTGAACATCCCAATCTAATTTCCTCTTGGTTTCTTTGCTCCAAGGAGAACAATACCAGCTTCTCCAGTCTCTCCACATAACTGAATTCCCTCATTCCTGGTAACATTCCAGTAAATCTCTTCTGCACCTTCTCCAAGGCCTTGACATGCTTCCTAAAGTGTAGTGCTGAGAATTGAACACAATATTTCAGCTGAGACCTAACCAATATTTTATAAAGATTTAGCATAATTTTCCTGCTTTTGTACTCGATGTCACTATTAATTGACATTCAACGGCATTACCATCGCCGAAACCCCCACCATCAACATCCTGGGTGTTACCATTGACCAGAAACTTAACTGGACCAGCCATATAAATACTGTGTTTACAAGAGCAGGTCAGAGACTGGGTTTTCTGCAGCTAGTATCTGACCCCTTGACTCCCCAAAGCCATTTCACCATCTACAAGGCAAAAGTCAGGAGTGTGATCGAAAACTCTCCTGGAATTTTTAAGGAGTAATTAAGGAGAAATTGTTTCCAGTGACAAAAGGGTTGGTAAGCAGAGGACACAGATTTAAGGTGATTGGCAAAAGAACTAGAGGCAATATGATTTGTTTTAAGCAGCAATTTGTTGTGATCAGGAATGCACTGCCTGAAAGGGTACTGGAAGCAGATTCAATAGTAACTTTCAAAAGGGAATGCCTGGATGAGGGCAGATCCAACAACTCTCAAGAAGCTCGACACCATCCAGGAAAAAGCAGCCCACTTGATTGGCACCCATCCACCACCTTAAACATTCACTCCCTCCATCACCAGCACACTGAGGCTGCAGTGTGTACCATCTACAACTCGCCAAGGCTTCTTTGGCAGCACCTCCCAAACCCACTTCCTCTACCACCTAGAAGGACAAGGGCAGCAGGCGCATGGGAACACCATTAACTGCAAGTTCCCTGCCAAGTCACACACCATCCTGACTTGGAAGTATATTGCCATTCCTTTATTGTCGCTGGGTCAAAATCCTGGAACTCCCTCCCTAACAGCACTGTGGGAATACCTTCACCACAAGGACTACAGCGGTTCAAGAGGTGGCTTACCACCATCTTCTCAAGGGCAATTAAGTATGGGCAATAAATGCTGGCCTAGCCAGTGACACCCACATCACAGGAATGAAAAAAAAAATCCTGCCAGCAGTCATTATGCCTTCATCCTGCACCAATCCGCTGTGCCAGTAATCTTTCAGCCACCATGTTGAACCCGAGGGCGGCTGCTGGCTGACAAGGGATATCAGCTCTACACCTGGCTGATGATTCCCTTCTGTAACCCCACCACTCATGGCCAGTACTCATGTAATGAGAGCCATGTTCTCACGAGGGATGTCATTGAGCAGCCCATCAGTCCTCACTGAAATCTGGCACCTACTGCAGCCACTATGGCAGCCTTAGAGCTGGGTGTGGACTGCAGTGCCAGAGGCTGTGATGGTCACGATGGCAATTAACTTTTATACGTCAGGCTCCTTCCATGATTGAATAAGAGATATTTGCAACATCTCCCAGTTTGCTGTCCACTGTTCCATATGGGAGGTAACTAGGCTCTGTATTCGAAGCGGTGAATATATTTCCTTTCTGCCTAGACAGCAGCAGGCAGAGCAAGCACACAGCTTTGAGAGGATTGCAGGCTTCCCCAATGATGCAGAGTGCCATTGACTGCACGCACGTCATTTTGCGAGCACCACCTGCCAACTCTGAGATGTATTGCAACCGAAAGGAATTCCACTCTGTCAATGTCCACCTGCTGCAGCCACAACGGCAACCTCAGAGCAGGACAAGGACTGCAGTGCCAGTGGCTGTGAAAGTCACAGTGGCAATGAACTTTTATGCGTCGGGCTCCTTCCAGGCTGTAACATTGGGGAAGCCTGCAATCCTCTCGAAGCTGCGTGCTCGCTTTGCCTGCTGCTCTCTGACCAGAAAGAAGGAAATGTATTCACCCCTTCAAATTGTATTCACCCCAACGAATCATGCAGGCAAATGCCCAGTATGCTGCCAGCAGTCATGATGCATTAATTCCATAGCAGTCTATTGTCCCATCTGCATTTAAGCAACCACAACAAACCATAGGGTGGCTGCTGGAACACAAGGGCTATCGTTGCTAATGGCTTATGTCTCTCGTGTGCAATCCATGCAACAAAAATCATGCTGGCACATGAATTATCATCGAGCAGACCATTGGTGTGCTGAAGCAATCCTGCACAACCTCACCATCATGAGGGCATGGCCCTTGCCAGCAGCCATAAAGCGTCCAGCTGAGGAACAGGAGGAGGAGAGGGAGGAGGAAGGGAAAGGGAGGAAGCAATTCAACCAGCTCCTTTCTGGTCAGTGTGTCCATGACCAAATCATTCGACTGTGATATCAGTCAATGCAACTCACATTCATCAACAGTCCCACACCTTACCTCCCTTGTCACAGACTATCACAGCATCCGCTTGGCCACAATGCAAAAATAAATGCCAACATAAAATAAACATTCCAAACCAAATTTATGAATGAACTTATGCCATTTGTATACAAACATCAACTCATTGCATTTGTACATTCCCTTAGTGCCTGTCTTCCATGTGCCTTTGCTTTTCCTAGTGCTCCTCCGTAGTGCTTCCCCAGTGGCTGCAGCATGGCTGGCGGAAGGCTGCTGACTTTCAGTTGGGGGCACTACAGATGGCCTTGGAGAATAACCTCGAGCAGCTCTGGGCCTGGAAGGCTCAGCTTTGGATTGCACCATCTCAGCATGAACAGCAGTAGTCTGGACTTGCTGACTGACAGGTAACAGAATGGGAACTGGCAGAATGGCAGTGGTGGGAGGACAAATGCTGTCATCCTGAGAGAGGACAGCAGGTTCGCTCTCCATCAAATCACTGCCACTCCCCCGGAGTGGCACAGCAGCAATCCTAATAATCTGTTAGAGGACAAATTGCTGGACTGCTCTGACACCCTGCAAGCCCCTATGAACAATGGTAAGTGCAGCCGTGATGGCAGCAGTCTGAGCTTGCACAACAGAAGTCTGATCTTCCACTGCAGCACCCAGACGTTGCAATGGAAGCTGCAACATCGACCATCAGACGCTGCATCCTGGTTGGGTCCGCAAGTGTGCTAATGGATTTGGCTATCACTTCCATGCTGGAAAGAATGGGCTCCACCTCTGTGCAAAGCCCTGTGCCAAGTTGGTGCTGGGCTCCTCCATGTTCCTTGACAATGCACGCAGGCTTTCTGGCAGGCCTGCCAATGCACCAAGCGTTTGATTGTGCATACCCATCAGCCTTCTTCTGTAGCCTGCCCCATCTAAGTGCTCATTTGAGTTCTCTGCATCAGACCTAGTGTGTGCCCTAGCCCTCCAGGGAGCTGGCACCTACACTATCCTTGCCCCCGGCCCTGGCCGCAGGACATTCATGTCCGTTGTTTCAGTACGTGCAGATCCCGTTTCTAACCTAACCACTAAAGTACGCGGAATGTCAGTATCTGAGCTGACGGTGCTGTGTCTTCAGCATTACTGCCTTCTTCCTCTTCCAGTTCCACCATTGCCTGGTGGGATTGCATTTCTTGGCTATCTGAAAGGAGAAAGGCATTAGGGTAGGTTTACGGTGAGGTGAGGTGGGTATGAGCAGCAAGAGGTGCAGACTTGCACCATCTGCAGCTTGTATATCAGAAGAGATTGTGGGATGAAGGGGAAGTGGAATGTGAGAAAAAGGATTAGGTATGAGGATACCATCACCTTCTATTCTTTCAGCCCCGCTGCTGGCCACAGGCTCAGTGATGGCTGCTGCAATGGTGGTGATCTCTGTTTCTTCCATCAGGGTAAGGACATGCAGCTGTGCCTGCCCCCACCAGTTATCTCCTGCTGCTATCGGTTAGGCGCCAACTTGACCTGCAAGAGAGAGGGAAGTGTGTCCGTGATTGTGGTGCAATCGGTTTGGGTGATATACCTGTCATGGTTGAATAGCTGGCAGTGTGTGCAAGCTGTGAGATGTAGGTGTGTGACTTGCTAAGTGTGTGAAGGTGAGGTGAAGCTCATGAGTCCTGATTGATAGAGAGTGTTGGTAGGTGAGTGATAAGGGTGTGGTGCATTGAGCAGTGTGTGAGGCTAGTGGTACAATTGGTGGGATTTGAAGATGAATTCACTGACCTTGTCTACTCATGTGAGGTCATCGAGCTTTTTGCAGCACTGCATCCAGGTCCTCTAGGCTTGATTTCTGGCATTGACCTCCATGGCTACTTGCTCCCACTGCCTTTGCAGAGTTTGTATCAAGGGACATCTGGCTCCCTGTGGATAGAGGACCTCTCTCCTCCTTTCCAGCATTTGAGAACCTTGGAGCATGCTCTCTCCCCTGTTGTGCCATAATTCACTGTTTTTCCAGATCAGACTCTCTTCCCCAGCCACTTCCAGCTCCTGCTTCAGCCAGAATATACCTCCCCTTTAAGAGGTCAAGACTGGCTTTAAGCAGTGCAGGCTAGCTTTAACTGGTGTGAGCCTGCAACAAAATTGCTCCGCCCCCCCGCCACTCAGGCATGCAGCCACTTAACAGCATGTTTAGCACTGAGCTGCACTTATCAGGCATGGGTTAATCATGCATTGCTATACCCATGTCCTTTTGGCGGGGGGGGGGGGCTATCGAATTTAGCCCCCATTAATTTATTTAAATATTCATGATACTCCCAGATATTTGCCATATGTCCCTGATATTTTGGCCATATATCCCTGATTTTCAAGTTTGGAGGTTCAGAGTTATGCTTCTACCCTTTGTCAGCTGATAAGCAATCCCTCTCTCACCTCTAGCTCCTAACATACAACTATAGAGGTTTACAGCACAGAAGGCTGCTCAGCCCAGAGGACATGGAATTACAACAATTGGCACAAGAACCAGAGGGGAAATGAGGAGATTTGTAGTTTTGTTACGCAGCGAGTTGTTATGATCTGGACTACACTACCTGAAAAGGTGGTGGGAGCAGATTCGATAGTAACATTGTAGTCCAAAATATAATTACTGGAATGTGGCCCATTATTTATAAGAACATGCACAAATTTGAGATTCTGATTATATTGAAGTTACAGTGGCAAGATAGGACAGTGTGCCTCATCAATCTATTTTCCATGAGAGAAGTCATTTATATATTTTATTATTGTAATAACTTGTTGTTGCTGTTTTGCTTTAATTTCAGGTTGGAATAAGAACCCTAAACAAAGCACTTCCTTATGCATTTTAAGATTAAGGAACATTCAATTGAAAGGAGGTTGTTCATCTTTATTTGTAGTGTGATGAGCTGAAACGTTCATGCAATGAATGCGATATTGTTCAACTTTGATCATACTTAAAAATTAATAAATAAGTTGACAAATTTTCAGCATGCCAGATTACATTAAGGACACATTAAAGGTGCATTAATAATGTGCTTCCAATTAGTCTGCACTATTGGTTGGTGGTTGAAAAACATACAAATCTTCGCATAAATCTTAACATTTATTATTTACCAGGCCTGCAGTTTTTTTTCTTTCCAATGAATATTTTATTCTGGCAATGTGGAACAAAGGGATGTAACTCTTCCATTGGCAACAACATCAACCTTCAAATACAAGATGCTCACTCAGATCTTTCATAAAAATAATTGGTAAATCATGAAAGCAGGCTGGTAAAAGCAAAAAGGGAAATGCGAGTTTAGAATAAAATAAAGTACTGTTTGACTTGAAAGCGAAAGCAAAGGGTTCATTTTACTTCAGGGAAAAATAAAAAAGTTGCAGAGTTGCAAAAAGAAAAGATTATGCCAATACTATGCAAATACAAACCATATAATGTGACTTGACTTCTCACTGAAGAGGCTGCCAGAATAGTTCCATAGTTGGTTCAAAAGGTATGTCAGACATCACAAACACTGAACTGAAGGGAGCATTCAGGATTGTGGCTGATGTATCTGGAAGGAAGAAAGCATACTCGTTTGTAGCCAAAGCTAATAATACCATGGCTACTCTCCATAAACTGTCCTGTGTTTGATTTAGAATACAGCTTAAGAGGCAAATATGATTCAGATTTACCACAGTAAGCATTATGAATTTTGAAAGGCAAATTTAAAAAAATGTGTTAGTACAGTTCAAACATGGCTGAGTTTAACAATACAGTGTTGTGCAGCATCATGGGACTGGGCCCATGTCATGTCACTTTAGATTCTGGTGCCAAACATTGGAGCCTTTAACAAAATCTATTGATCCAAACAAAATTGACAAATTTTAAGAGGGCCAACTTCACATGCTTGAGAAGTCTTGCCGGAGTCGACTTGGCAGCTTTGAATATGGCTAGGGAGTGGAGGAACTATGGAGTTCCTTCAAGGAGATGATATTGAATGCCATGATCCAATTTGTACCTATGGAAAGCAAGGGTACAAAGCTTAAAGACACTCATGTCTTGTTGAAGTGTACTACCAAGCAACTCATAAAGAAGGAAAAAAAGGCATTTAAGGCCATGAAGAAAAATGGTACAGAATCAAGGCAGAGTGAATACAATATGGCATACAAAGAACAAAAAAGGATGGAATATGGCCACTGAAAGTGGGATTTGGTGAGGGCATGAAAACTAATGCTGCATAGACTGCAAAAGTACTAAATACATATTTTTGCCTCAGTTTATTTTACCAAGGATAGACAGGTAATGTATCTGATGTCGAAAGGGAACTAGAGAGTGTTGCAGAGAGAAGTGACACTATTCACATTACTAACAGTATGGTTGCCAAACAGCTGTACAAACTTAAGGTAAATAAATCTCAGGAACTGGATAAGATGCTTTGGAGGATCCTTAAAGACCTAAGGGAGAAAATTGCAGGAACCTTGCACAAATCTTCCAGAAATCACTGAGTACTGGAGAGGTGCCTGGGGACTGCAGAAAGGCAGATGCTTCTTCTATTTTTTAAAAAAGGTAGTAAAAGTGACCCAGGAAATATACGACCAGTGAGTTGACATCCATTGTGGGTAAAGTTATAGAAACCGTTAATAAACATAAGATCATGAGGTATCTAGAAAGAAATAACATCATAAAAAATAGCCAATATGGTTTCATGAAGGGGAAATATTGCCAAACCAATAGGCCATATATGCCATATAATCTGTATTTTAGTAAACATGTATTTACTGTAATCTTCTGATTTGAAGAATTTTACAAAGAAATGAATGAGTTGACTTGCATAATGCTGTATTATGTACAGTGTGAATGTTTTAAGCCAAACGAATTGTAGCATAAATGATGATTGACAATTTAATAGGGGAAAATGGGCTCTGTAGTATTCACTTTTTAGGCACTACACAGCCTCCTAATGCTTGCAAATGGGGTTCGAGATGTGGTGAAGGGTTTGTGTGCACAACCAATGACAACCGGCAGCATGCAGAACAGTCAGATTATGACATCAATCAGTGTGCAATGCTGATTTGGCACCAGCTCTGCCATTTTTGAATGTCAAGCACCAGCCTACACCTTGTCTTAAACTCACACAGCTGAACATGCATTTAACAAAATGAAGGACACCCCACAAATCCTATTTAACAGGATAATGAAGTACTTACAGGTTAGTTGCTGGATTATTTCTTCTAGCTGCTGGTGCAATTGTATGCATTTTTTGAGATTTCCTATATCTGGCTAAAGTTTAAATAGTCTACAGGGAGTGGTCTGGCTGGGGCTGAAGTACTTTTTTGTTAATTTAAAAGCTTGTGCTGAAACAAGTTGCTTCCAGAAATGGGTGACCTGGTAGGGCCTACTCTGAGAATTGAGCATGATCGGGAGCATGAAGAGAGGCCGCGCAGAGCAGGACATGCTGCTAGAAGAGGGAGTAGGATGAGAGGGGCACTCAGCAGGAGGCCATATCCACAGTGTGGTTTTAAGGGAGTAATTCTCTTACCTCAACTTCAGCGGGACCAATACTTGAGACATCTTTGCTTCACAAAAGAGCATGTGACTGAAATCTGCCAACTGCTGCAGCCAAAACTGTAGCCTCAAAGCAAGGCAAGGACAGCATTGCCTGTGGCTGTTGAGGTAAGCAACAACACACGGTTTGCAGTGCACTGCTGCATAAGGGAGGTTAGTGAGGTTCTCTATGCACAGAGAGACAGCTCCATCTCATTTTTTTTTGATGGAGACAAGTAGGCGTGAGAGGTTGCATGGATTGTAGGCTTCCCCACGGTGGGGACGCCATTGACTGCATGCACATTGCCTTACGTGCACCTCATGTAAACTCAGCCATTTTCATGAACTGAAAGGGATTCCACATCCTCAATATGCAGCTGGTATACAGCCACAGGCAGCGCATTATGCCCGTTATCCTGGCAGCAGTCACGATTCTTTCATTCTGTGGCCTTCCTCTGTGCCACCTGTATTTGATCCGCCATGGCAAGTCAAAGGCTGGCTACTGGGCAACAGGGGTATCCACTGATGACATGGCTCATGACTCCAGTCTGAACCTATGCGCACTGAGAGCCATGCTGCCACAAGAAACATTATAGAGCATACCATCGACATCCTCAAACAACACTGGAGTCCATTATTAAGGAAGCAGTAGCAAGACCTTTGGAAAAGCATGATTCAATCAAGCAGAGTCAACATGGTTTTATGAAAGGGAAATCGTGTTTGACAAATTTGCTGGAGTTCTTTGAGGTCGTGTATTCGCGCCAGTAGTGCCTCTCCACCATACTTCAATGCTTCAGCAGGGATTCTGTCCGCACCTGTAGCCTTGTTGTTTTTAAGCTGTCTTATGGCTTTTTCTACCTCGTGCAGTGTTGGGGTCTCACTGAAGTGGTGGCGGGTAGTATGCTGCAGGATGGAGTCGAGTACACTCGAGTCAAAGGTAGAGTCTCGATTGAGGAGATCTTCGAAGTGCTCCTTCCAGCGGGCCCTGACTGCCTCGGTTTCCTTGATGAGTGGTTACCCGTTCTTGGCCAGCAGTGGGGTGGGGCCTTGGGTGTTTGGCCCGTAGGTGTCCTTGACTGCGATGAAGAATCCTTGCACAACACGGTTGTCGGCCAGCTGCTGTATCTCCTGTGCTTTCTCCAGCCACCACCTGTTCTTTAGGTCCCAGGTTTTTTGTTGGACCTCAGCCTTGAGCTGTCAGTAATGCTGCTTTGCTGTTCCCGCATTGGGTTTTTGTTTAAGACTCAGAAATGTCCTGCGCTTGCAATCTATTAGCTCTTGGATCTCCTGATCATTCTCATCAAACCAGTCCTGGTGTTTCCTGGTTGAGTAACCAAGCATCTTTTTGCAGGCACTGGTTTGGAGGCCTGGAGGGCAGACTAGTGCTGTGGGTATTCTGTGTCTAGGGGTCATCAAGGCATGCCAGGTTAGCTGTGAGGCGCTGGCTGTATAGGGCTCTCTTAGCTGGGTCCTTAAGTGCTCCGGCATTGACTCATTTGTGGCATTGCTTCTGCTGCCCCCTCCGCTTTGGGGCTATGTTGATGTCGATGATGGATCGGATTAGGCGGTGGTCCGTCCAGCAGTCATTGGTTCCTGTCATGGCGCGGGTGATGCGCACATCCTTGCGATCCCTGGCTCGGACGGTGACATAGTTGAGCAGGTGCCAGTGCTTGGAGCGATGGTGTTGCCACGATGCCTTGTATTTGTCTCTCTGGCGGAACAAGGCGTTGGTGATAACAAGTTCGTGCTCTAAACATTTTGTCAGGAGTAGGGTACTGCTTGAGTTGGCTTTCCCTACTTCCTCTCTGCTAATCACGCCCCCACCCCCAGAGGTCTGTGTCCTTGCCAACCCTGGCATTGATTTCACCGAGGAGGATCAGTTTGTCGCCCGCGGGGGTGCAGGACAAGGATTTTTCAAGGTTGGTGTAAAAATCCTCTTTGGCCTCATCAGTTGCATTGAGTGTTGGGGCATACGCACTGATGACTGTGGCGCACTGGTTCCGGGATAGGGTGAGTCGAAGAGTCACGAGGGGTTCATTTGCCCCGCAGGGGGAATTTATGAGGTGATCAACCAGCTCTTTTTTGATGGCGAAGCTGACTCCGTGGAGGCGGCGTTCTTCCTCTGGTTTCCCTTTCCAGAAGAAGGTTTAACCTCCCTCTTGTTCCTTGAGCTGGCCTTCCCCTGCCTGCCAGGTCTTGCTTCGGGTGGTGATGTCGATATCAAAGCGTCTAAGTTCCTGGGCAACTATGGCGGTGCGGCGTTCCGGCCTGTCGCTGTTGGGGTTGTCCATGAGGATTTTGATCACATTGAGATTGTTGATAGGTGGATGATGGGAATGTAGTGAATTGAATAGTTGATAAGTCTAGTAGTGCAGTTGGTAGGATAGATTAACTTGCTGACCTCGACAATTCATGTGAGATTGTTAAACTTCTTCCTGCACTGTATCCATGTTCTTGGAGCAACTGCTGGCCTTGATCTACTTGTTTACACAGCCTCCTGAAGCATCTGTCTGGATGGTCTCCTGCCCCTCTGCCAGATGTAAAAGTAGGATAGCCAGGCAGTGAAGGATAGAGTACTAGAGCCTAATCTTTAGTTGCTTACAAGCTTTTATTTCAAGAGACACATATTACATACTGTATACTCCTAAGATAAGCTTGCCACCCTTCCACAACCTACTCCCATAAATATATGTGCACAAGAGAGATCCCAATTAATACCCACTACCGGAATACAATTGACTCCGTGGAGGCGGCGTTCTTCCTCTAGTTTCCCTTTCCAGAAGAAGGTTTAACCTCCCTCTTGTCCCTTGAGCTGGCCTTCCCCTGCCTGCCGGGTCTTGCTTAGGGCGGCGATGTCGATATCAAAGCGTCTAAGTTCCTGGGCAACTATGGCGGTGTGGTGTTCCGGCCTGTCAGACAGATAGCTGAAAATGCAGTTTGCAGCCAACAAGGCTCTGTTACAATGCTTCACTGACTGATATTTGCAATCTCACGGCCTGTGTGCTTCTATGCATGTGTAGAGCTTTGCTCCCAGCTTGTAAATATTTAAAGTGTTGAGAGCAATGGCAAATGCATCAGTTTGCTCAAAACATTAAAAAAGACAGTTTCAATTTATTAAGTGCCAGGAGATGCAATAGATCCGCTGAACACATTTTCATTGTTACTTTACAGAGAAGCAACATTGCATTCCACAGTATCAAATCCATATGGTATGACATGACCTCCCCAATGGGATCTCAAACTGCTGTGTTCCAAAACCAAATCAGAACTCCAGAGTTATACTGTAATTCTTGCATTGCTGTGAAGTGGAAAACATTTTTCAGTGATGCAAAAGTGCCAGTATAACTTAAACGTATCACTTGTGGGAGGGAAAAGGACTGTCCAGGTTTATTGGCCCCATTTTCTTTTTCTACTGCAATAGCAGTGGATCCTCAGCTTTGAATTTCCCAGTTTACCATATGGAAACCGGGAATTTAAAATCATTATTACATGTAAAGAGAACAAAAGACTTGCATTTGTATAATGCTTTTCATGACCACCGGACGTCCCAAAGTGCTTTACAGCCAATGAAGTACTTTTGGAGTGTAGTCACTGTTGTAATATGGGAAAGGCAGCAGCCAATTGCACATAAACTGCAATGTAATAATGACTAGATCATCTGTTTTAGTTATACTGTAATTCTTGCATTGCTGTGAAGTGGAAAACATTTTTTAGTGATGTTGATTGAGGGATAAATATTGGCCCAGGACACCAGGGAGAATACCAATGCTCTTCTTGGAAATAGTGTCATGGGATCATTTACGTCCACCTGAGAGAGCAAACGAGGTATCGATTTAATGTCTTATCTGAAATACAGATAAAACATTTCCTACCTTCGAAGCGATGCCACCAGAATGCACCTCCCCTTTAAAGAAGGTGCTGGCTGCCTTGAAGTGGAGTCAGAGATGCCCGATTTCAACAACACCCACACCTCCCCCCACACCTGACACCATCACCCAAAATCCCAAAACAGCCAATGAATGGAGTGGCTATTTCTTAACCATAGTATTAGGGGTCACTCAGTGTGGCTACAGGAACAGTCCTGTAGTTCAATTTAACATAAAAATGCAACTATGATATTATTTGAAATTCATAATTCTAATGTGATTAATCTGCAATTCCAAGCCCCTGTTTTTTCCTTGCTTTATCTATTGGACGCGACTGCTGCCAATGAAGTAAAGTAGTTGCACATGCGCAGTTCCATTGGTTTTTTGGTTGTTCACGCCAGACTTCCCACAGATTTGGTAAGCGAGAAAGAAAGGGAGGGAGTGGGGAAAAGAGATCGCTGCTGAGCCGCGTCAGGAGAAGAAAATAAAAATTAAAAGTTGAATTAACATTTATGCACTGCCGAACTGAGCCAAGAGAGAAAGGAAGGGAGGGGGTGGAGAAAATAGATCGCCGTTGCCGGACTGAGCCAAGAGAGAAAGTTAACATTTATGCATCGGAGAAAAGTGATCTACTGCCGAACTGAAGAAAAATTAACATTTAGAATTTAACTTTTTTGTGCAGAATTCTTGTGCGCAGCTCATCATCATCATCATCATCATAGGCAGTCCCTCGGGATCGAGGAAGACTTGCTTCCACTCTTAGCATGACTTCTTAGGTGGCTGTACAGTCCAACACGAGAACCACAGTCTCTATCACAGGTGGGACAGATAGTCGTTGAGGGAAAGGGTGGGCAGGGAGCCTGGTTTGCCGCACGCTCCTTCCGCTGCCTGCGCTTGATTTCTGCATGCTCTCGGCGACGATACCCGAGGAGCTCAGCGCCCTCCCGAATGCACTTCCTCCACTTAGGGCAGTCTGTGGCCAAGGACTCCCAGGTGTCAGTAGGGATGTCGCACTTTATCAGGGAGGCTTTGAGGGTGTCCTTATAATGTTTCCTCTGCCCGCCTTTGGCTCGTTTGCCGTGGGCGAGTTCCGAGTAGAGCGCTTGCTTTGGGAGTCTCGTGTCTGGCATGCAAACAATGTGGCCTGCCCAGCGGAGCTGATCAAGTATGGTCAGTGCTTCAATGCTGGGGATGTTGGCCTGGATGAGGACGCTAATCTTTGTGCGTCTGTCCTCCCAGGGGATTTGCAGGATCTTGCAGAAACATCGCTGGTGGTATTTCTCCAGCGACTTGAGGTGTCTACTGTACATGGTCCACGTCTCTGAGCCATACAGGAGGGCGGGTATTACAACGGCCTTGTAGATCATGAGCTTGGTGGCAGTTTTGAGGGCCTGGATTTCAAACACTCTTTTCCTCAGGTGGCCGAAGGCTACACTGGCGCACTGGAGGCGGTGTTGGACCTCGTCATCGATGCCTGCTCTTGTTGATAGGAGGCTCCCGAGATAGGGGAAATGGTCTACGTTGTCCAGGACCATGCAGTGGATCTTGATGACTGGGGGGCAGTGCTGTGCGGCGAGGACAAGCTGGCGGAGGACCTTCGTCTTACTAAAGTTTAGCGTAAAGCCAATGCTTTCATACGCCTCAGTAAATACGTCGACTATGTCCTGGAGTTCAGCCTCTGTGTGTGCACAGACATAGGCGTCGACCGCATACTGCAGCTCGACGTCAGAGGTTAGAATGGTCTTGGACCTGGCCTGGAGACGGTGAAGGTTGAACAACTTCCCACTGGTTCGTAGTTTAGCTCCACTCCAGCGGGGAGCTTATCAACTGTGAGGTGGAGCAAGGCAGTGAGGAAGATTGAGAAGAGGGTTGGGGCGATGACGCAGCCCTGCTTGAACCTGGTCCGGACATGAGTTGGATCTGTAGTGGATCCATTGGTAAGAATCACGGCTTGCATGTCGTCGTGGAGCAGGCAGAATATGGTGACTTACTTTTGGGGGCATCCAAAATGGAGGAGGACGCTCCATAGACCCTCGCGGTTGACAGTGTCAAAGGCCTTTGTAAGGTCGAAGGCGGCCATGTATAAGGGCTGGCGCTGTTCCCGACATTTTTCCTGCAGCTGTCACACTGCAACGATTATGTCCGTTGTGCCCCGGAGGGGACGAAATCCGCACTGCGACTCCGGGAGAAGCTCCTCGGCCACTGGGAGAAGACGGTTGAGGAGGACTCTAGCAACGACTTTCTCAGTGGTTGATAGCAGGGAGATTCCACTGTAGTTGCCGCAGTCGGACTCGTCCCCTTTTTTAAAGATGGTCATGATCATTGCATCTCTAAGATCTCCCGGCGTGCTCTCCTCTCTCCAGATGAGAGAGATGAGGTCGTGTATTCGTGCCAGTAGTGCCTCTCCGCCATACTTCAGTGCCTCAGCAGGGATTCCATCTGCTCCCGTAGTCTTGTCGTTTTTTAGCTGTCTTATGGCCTTTTCTACCTCATGAAGTGTTAGGGTCTCACTGAGGTGGTGGCGGGTAGCATGCTGCGGGATGGAGTCAAGAACACCCGAGTCAAAGGCAGAGTCTTGGTTGAGGAAATCTTCAAATTGTTCCTTCCAGTTCGGTGACAGCAGTCAATCCGTTATTTATTTATACTGGTCTCATGACACTGTGAACCGAGGATCGTTGACAAATAGTGCACATTTTTCTATTGACTGTGTCTCCAGAAGTATATTTTTCGTCAGCTTCATTATTTATTTTATCTATTGTAGCTATTTTACATATATACACAACATTACTTAGAAATGACAGCACATAAACAGGCCACATGAACAAGACAAATATTAAAATTCAGCTTTTTTGAATCTCACAATTTGAGAACGTATAGATTTAATAATTATTATACAAAATTCTTATGCATTTCAGTTAATATTTTAATACAAAATCTTTGGCATGGAAATTTTAGTTCCACCTTCTTCTGAGCTCTGATCTTCCTTGTTATTAATGTACTACATATGTATGCTAATATTAGAAAATAATAATGTGGCGAGCCTTCAGTGTGTAAAGCAATTAATGTGGATTTCACACTTCTCACCTTTCTTGTTAAATTAATTTTACTCTTTCAGGAGCTGAGCCATTTCACCTTTGCTTGCAACAGAGCTTTCTTCTGTTAGTGAATAGCAAGGTGGAAAAGAACAGATCCTTTCGAAGTCCCAGTTTTTATATTAACCTCTGCTCCTGTGTAAAAGCATGTATTCTTGTTGTTGATAAGAAAAAGGGTTGGTCATAAATCTATATATTGGAAATATATGGCAATAGTGAATTAATGTTACTGTGATAAAAATCTTTTTTTTTTGCCCAATGTCAAATGAGAACATTTTTCTGTAATTCAATTTTGAAATGACCAGAATGAAGGTAGAATCTAACTTCAAACTGAACAAGGGCCCAGCTGTATGCAAGGTGGCGGAATATTCCTTGATCTACAAATGAGTCAAGAGACAGAAGTTTAGTTCTAGTGCTACTCAAATTATTGGGGAGTCATTTTAACTTTTGTGGAGGATGTAAAAAGGCCGATATTAGATTGGCCGCACGTCTGGAAAGGAAACGTGGGTGGGGTGTATAACGGCGACCAATCTAAGATCGCCCATTTTATACCATCACCAAAAGTTAAAATGACCCCTTTGATCTTTTTAAAGACAATGGCCATAAATTGCTGTTAAAATAATGATGAGGCTAATAGCTCGCCTCGTTATTTAAGTGCAATTGCCCCAGCAAATTCAGGCGAGGGCAGATACGTGCTGAAATGTGGAATTTGAGAAGTTGCTCCGCCGTTAACTTCATGAAAACGGCATCTCTCTGTCTGGCTCTCCATTCAAATGCATTCAGCGGCGTGAAGTACCTATACTTGCACTGTAGATATGAAGTAAACTCGCCACAGAACATTAAGTCAAGTCATTTCTGCTCTAAGTACCATTTTAATGACATGATAAGTGTTAATTACTGCCCACCAGCCAATCTCTCTCACATGAAAATTAACCATTACAAGAGTGGAGTCTCATTCCTTCAGCTTTTAATTGTTGTTGGAGTTTTTTTTTTAATTACAATGTATTTTTTCTCTCTCTCTTAATCCAATCTTTCCTTCCCTCTATTTCTCTTTTTGTACAAAATTTGACATTGAATTCACCTTTCTGTCTTATACTTCATTGTTCAGGCCTTGCACTGTTCATTTCACAAACCTTCAATATGATTGGTTAAAGAGATACACAGTTGCTCACCCTGTTTACTCAGATCCCGGGGCCTTGTATAGGGCGCCATTCTGTTTCCATCTTGGACTTCCAGCAACTTGCCATGCAAAATATCATGGCGATTAAGCTGGCAAGGACAGGTCTAACTAACGACTGGCGCCATTCATTGACCGGTTGCAGGAATTTTTGGGCTAATGCATATTTTATATGTTAACTCCAACTCAGGCCAATCAGACCAATGGTTTCAATTGCTGGTATGGCAGTCTGTGAGCCTACAGAAGAATTCACTATATCCTAAATGGCTGAATTATCAAGAGTGTTTTTTCTAAAATTGACTTCATACTGATCTCAGAAAAACCAGCAGTGACCCTCAATGTAAACTTGCCGGATTTATTAAGTCTGGTCACTGGGAGAACCCGGTCTAAAAAACAATACTTCTCAGCAGCTGACGTTAGTAAGAACTGACAGGATTAATACCCCTCTAAGGCCAATGTAAAAGCAGCTTAAGATGAGCTCAGGTCGTACTTTGGTGAACATTGGACAAGATGCGATTTCAGTTGTCAGTAGGTGTCAACAGCAAAAGCACTAACAGAGGACCTTTACACTGAAGAAAGATCACCCAATGTAATTAATATTCGACAATTCTGCTTCACACTGCCTGTACCACACGAGGCAGCAAAGAGGGGTTCTGTTGAGTTATTTCCCACACGAATATTTATTCGAGGTACAGAGGATGCTGAAAAGAACAACAAAGATTTTGGACTGTCTTTTTCTGTTTGAAACTTTATATAGTGTGTAAATGTAGTATTGTATTTTTTAGTCTTTTGTTGTGTCTTACCTCTGTGTATATGAGCTAGATTTTCCATATATTGATTGGAAATGGGGGAAAATCTAGCCCATGCTAGTGAAAATGGATTACCTTTGTTCTTTTTTGTCTAAACTGTGTCAGAGTTTTAATTCTGAATGTAGAATTAGGTCGATCCAGAGGGGCTTCAATTTTCCTTTATTATGGACTGGATGTTTCTTTTCATCTCCTGCCACAACGAGGTGCCAAATATAATTATGCATCCAAATATGTGTGAACTGGTGACTAGTTTATTCTCAGTAAATTAGATTTCTGAAATTAATGTTACAAAGGCTAATGAAAAATCTTCAGAGACGGGTTCTGGCATGATGGTGAACCTCTGTGCCATAGAAACATAAAACAGTTGAAAATAGTCTTATGGTAAGAATTTGTTCTTACAATAATTACAATAATTTGAAAATATCTTAATTTAATATCTCTATCAGCTTTTCAGCAATATACCAATTTTCGCACAAATGATTCAAACGGACATGTGACTGAAAGGTATTAGTATAACACGTACATGTTGAGTGTGTATGTGTGTCTGCAAACAACATATTCTGTTAATAGATTAAACATATACTAAAGCTGGTTTTTGCAAGGTGAGTCAGATATTTATTTACATATTCCTCCCAAAATAGGAGAAAGCAAAACACTGCATGTGTACTTGTACTCCACCTACACTTGGATTTTCAGAAACCTTTGACAAGGATCAGTATCAGCATCTAATGCTTAAGGCCACCTATTTCCATCTCTATAATATCGCCTGTCTCCAACCTTGCCTCAGCTCATCCGCTGCTGAAGCCCTCATCCATGCCTTTGTTACCGCTAGACTTGACTATTCCAACGCACTCCTGGCTGGCCTCCCACATTCTACCAAATGTAAACTAGAGGCAATCCAAAACTCGGCTGCCCATGACCTAACTCGCACCAAGTCCCGCTCACCCATCACCCCTGCGTGCGCTGACCTAGATTGGCTTCTGGTTACGCAACGCCTCGATTTTGAATTCCTCATCCTTATTTTCACATCCCTCCATTGCCTCGCCCCTCCCTATCTCTCGAATCTCCTCCAGCTCCACAACCCGCAACATGTGTATGTTCCTCCAATTCTGCCCTCCTGAACATCCCTGATTGTAATCGCTCAACCATCGGTGGCCGTGCTGTCTGTTACCTAGGCCCCAAGCTAGGCAACTCCCTGCCTAAACCCCTCTGTCTCTTTACCTCTCTTTCCTCCTTCAAGACTCTCATAGAAACATAGAAACATAGAAAATAGGTGCAGGAGTAGGCCATTCGGCTCTTTGAGCCTGCACCACCATTCAATGAGTTCATGGCTGAACATGCAACTTCAGTACCCCATTCCTGCTTTCTCGCCATACTCCTTGATCCCCCTAGTAGTAAGGACTACATCTAACTCCTTTTTGAATATATTTAGTGAATTGGCCTCAACAACTTTCTGTGGTAGAGAATTCCACAGGTTCACCACTCTCTGGGTGAAGAAGTTTCTCCTCATCTCGGTCCTAAATGGCTTACCCCTTATCCTTAGACTGTGACCCGTGGACTTCCCCAACATTGGGAACATTCTTCCTGCATCTAACCTGTCTAAACCCATCAGAATTTTAAACATTTCTATGAGATCCCCTCTCATTCTTCTGAACTCCAGTGAATACAAGCCCAGTTGATCCAGTCTTTCTTGATATGTCAGTCCCGCCATCCCGGGAATCAGTCTGGTGAAACTTTGCTGCACTCCCTCAATAGCAAGAATGTCCTTCCTCAAGTGAGTAGACCAAAACTGTACACAATACTCCAGGTGTGGCCTCACCAAGGCCCTGTACAACTGTAGTAACACCTCCCTGCCCCTGTACTCAAATCCCCTTGCTATGAAGGCCAACATGCCATTTGCTTTCTTAACCGCCTGCTGTACCTGCATGCCAACCTTCAATAACTGATGTACCATGACACCCAGGTCTCATTGCATCTCCCCTTTTCCTAATCTGTCACCATTCAGATAATAGTCTGTCTCTTTGTTTTTACCACCAAAGTGGATAACCTCACATTTATCCACATTATACTTCATCTGCCATGCATTTGCGCACTCACCTAACCTATCCAAGTCACTCTGCAGCCTCATAGTATCCTCCTCGCAGCTCACACTGCCACCCAACTTAGTGTCATCCGCAAATTTGGAGATACTACATTTAATCCCCTCATCTAAATCATTAATGTACAATGTAAACAGCTGGGGCCCCAGCACAGAACCTTGCGGTACCCCACTAGTCACTGCCTGCCATTCTGAAAAGTACCCATTTACTCCTACTCTTTGCTTCCTGTCTGACAACCAGTTCTCAATCCACGTCAGCATATTACCCCCAATGCCATGTGCTTTAACTTTGCACATTAATCTCTTGTGTGGGACCTTGTCGAAAGCCTTCTGAAAGTCCAAACACATCACATCAATTGGTTCTCCCTTGTCCACTCTACTGGAAACATACTCAAAAAATTCCAGAAGATTTGTCAAGCATGATTTCCCTTTCACAAATCCATGCTGACTTGGACCTATCATGTCACCTCTTTCCAAATGCACTGATATGACATCCTTAATAATTGATTCAATCATTTTACCCACTACTGATGTCAGGCTGACCAGTCTATAATTCCCTGTTTTCTCTCTCCCTCACTTTTTAAAAAGTGGGGTTACATTGGCTACCCTCCGCTCCATAGGAACTGATCCAGAGTCTATGGAATGTTGGAAAATGACTGTCAATGCATCCGCTATTTCCAAGGCCACCTCCTTAAGTACTCTGGGATGCAGTCCATCAGGCCCTGGGGATTTATCGGCCTTCAATCCCATCAATTTCCCCAACACAATTTCTCGACTAATAAGGATTTCCCTCAGTTCCTCCTTCTTACTAGACCCTCTGACCCCTTTTATATCCGGAAGGTTGTTTGTGTCCTCCTTAGTGAATACCGAACCAAAGTACTTGTTCAATTGGTCTGCCATTTCTTTGTTCCCCGTTATGACTTCCCCTGATTCTGACTGCAGAGGACCTACGTTTGTCTTTACTAACCTTTTTCTCTTTACATATCTGTAGAAACTTTTGCATCCGTCTTAATGTTCCCTGCAAGCTTCCTCTCGTACTCTATTTTCCCTGCCCTAATCAAACCCTTTGTCCTCCTCTGCTGAGTTCTAAATGTCTCCCATTTCCCGGGTTCACTGCTATTTCTGGCCAATTTGTATGCCACTTCCTTGGCTTTAATACTATCCCTGATTTCCCTTGATAGCCATGGTTGAGCCACCTTCCCTTTTTTATTTTTACGACAGACAGGGATGTACAATTGTAGTTCATCCATGCGGTCTCTAAATGTCTGCCATTGCCCATCTACAGTCAACTCCTTAAGTGTCATTCGTCAATCTATCCTAGCCTATTCACGCCTCATACCTTCAAAGTTACCCTTTTTTAAGTTCAGGACCATGGTCTCTGAATTAACTGTTTCATTCTCTATCCTAATGTAGAATTCCACCATATTATGGTCACTCTTCCCCAAGGGGCCTCGCACAACGAGATTGCTAATTAATCCTCTCTCATTACACAACACCCAGTCTAAGATGGCCTCCCCCCTAGTTGGTTCCTCGACATATTGGTCTAGAAAACCTTATACATTCCAGGAAATCCTCCTCCACCGTATTGCTTCCAGTTTGGTTAGCCCAATCTATATGCATATTGAAGTCACCCATGATAACTGCTGCACCTTTATTGCATGCACCCCTAATTTCCTGTTTGATACCCTCCCCAACATCACTACTACTGTTTGGAGGTCTATACACAACTCCCACTAACGTTTTTTGCCTTTTGGTGTTCTGCAGCTCTACCCATATAGATTCCACATCATCCAAGCTAATGTCCTTCCAAACTATTGCATTAATCTCCTCTTTAACCAGTAATGCTACCCCACCTCCTTTTCCCTTTATTCTAACCTTCCTGAATGTTGAATACACATGGATGTTGAGTTCCCAGCCCTGATCATCCTGGAGACACATCTCTGTAATCCCCATCACATTATATCTGTTAACATCTATTTGTACAGTTAATCCATCTACCTTATTATGGATACTCCTTGCATTAAGACACAAAGCCTTCAGGCTTGTTTTTTTAACACCCTTTGTCCTTTTAGAATTATGATGTAGTGTGGCCCTTTTTGTTTCTTGCTTTTGTTTACTCGGCCTTCCACTATTGCTTTTTACCTTTCTACCACCTGTTTCTGACTCCATATTACTTCGCCCTGTCTCGCTGCATAGGTTCCCATCCCCCTGCCATATTAGTTTAAACACTCCCGAACTGCATTAGCAAATGTTACCCCAAGGACATCAGTTTCAGTCCTGCCCAAGTGCAGACCGTCCCTTTTGTACAGGTCCCACTTCCCCCAGAACTGGTTCCAATGTCCCAGGAATTTGAATCCCTCCCTCTTGCACCACTGCTCAAGCCACATATTTATTCTAAGTATCCTGCTCCCTCTACTCTGATTAGCACGTAGCACTGGTAGCAATCCTGAGATTACTACCTTTGAGGTCCTACTTTTTAATTTAACTCCTAGCTCTCTAAATTCAGCTTGTAGGGCCTCTTCCCGCTTCTTACCTATATTGTTGGTACCTACATGTACCACGACAACTGGCTGTTCAACCTCCCTCTCTAGAATGCTCTGCAGACCCTCCGAAACATCCTTGACCCTTGCACCAGGGAGGCAACATACCATCCTGGAGTCTCGGTTGCGGCCGCAGAAACTCCTATCTATTCCTCTTACAATAGAGTCCCCTATCACTATAGCTCTCCCACTCTTTTTCCCACCCTTCTGTGCAGCAGAGCCACCCACGGTGCCATGAACTTGGCTGCTGGTGCCTTCTCCTGGTAAGTCATCTCCCCCAACAGTATCCAAAACGATATCCTTAGAACATACCTCTTTGACCGCCTGCCCTAATTTCTACTCATGCCAAATTTTTATCATATAATATTCCTGTGAAGCGCCCTTGGTATGTTTCACTACATTAAAGGCACTATATAAAGACACGTTGTTGTTGTTGTAAGGTGTGGAATCATGGAAAAGGATGCCACTAGATAGAAAACTGGAAAGAAACTAGCCATTGGTAGTCATAAGTTGTATAAATTGGAAAGACATCACAAGAGAGTACCCAAGGGTTAGTCTTGGAAGTCTTGCTGTTTTTTTTACAGTGTAACCTTGTTATAATGAACACTGGTATAATAAATGATCAGTTATACCAACCATAAGTTATCTCCCCCAAAATTTGTCCTCATTGCCAATGTTCAGTGGGAGCAGAGGAGTGGTGTCTCAGAATTTCCACTAGGCCCTCTGTATCTGCCCCAACGCCAATCCTTTTCCTTGGATTGGGCCTCATTAAAGATACATGGCAGGTTCCTGGTGGGATGCCAATTGTCAAGAAGGAAACTCCACTGGTGCTTCAGCAAGGACATTGCTGTAGCTCCACAAGAGACAGTAAAGGACTTTAAAGGGGCAAAAAGGTCTCTATGATCAGATCAAGGTGACTGGGCTGAATGAAGGGAGAGGAGACTACTACAATTCCCTTTCCCTCCTTTAGGAGAACTCAGGGCCTTTCCTGCTGCTTCCCTGAACTCACTGCCAGCATCCATTTAGTGGCCCCTGGAACTGCTGGTAATTGGGGGGGACAGGAGGGAATACACTGAGGGCCTGGGTCCGGGCCCCACTACCTTCCTCACTGCTGCTATTTGTATGCACTGGATGCGAATTGAGTGGACAGCAATGGACCCAGTTGTGGAGGGCGGAAGAAACTTTTGGTTTGGACAGCGGAAGATCTCAACACCCCACCTTCCCGTCATTGTCCATCATAATCCCACTCAAATTTATAATGGGACCATGGAGGAGTATTCCCCCATGATCTCTTGATATCATAAAATCATAGAGTCATAGAAATTTACAGCACAAAAGGAAACTTTTCAGCCCATCATATCTGTGCCGGCCGAAAAAGAGCTATCTAGCCTAATCCCACTTTCCAGCTCTTGGTCTTTAGCCTTGTAGGTTACGGCACTTCAAGTGCATATCAGAGGACACAGATTTAAGGTGATTGGCAAAAGAACCAAAGGCGACATGAGGAAAAGCTTTTTTTAAGCAGTGAGTGGTTAAGATCTGGAATGCACTGCCTGAAAGGGTGGTGGAGGCAGACTCAATCACTGCTTTCAAAAGGGAATTGGATAAGTACCTGAAGGGAAAACCTTTGCAGGGTTACAGGGAAAGGGTGGGGGTGTGGGACTAGCCAAAGTGCTCTTGCAGAGAGATGACACAAGCTCAACAGGCCAAATGAAATCCTTCTGTATTTTAACCATTCTATGATATCCAAGTACTTTTTAAATGCGATGAGGATTTCTGCCTCTACCACTCTTTCAGGCAGTGTGTTCCAGACCTGTATCACCCTCTTGGTGATAAAAGTTCCCAACTCCTCTCTGATCTATCTACTAATTACTTAAAATCTATGCTCTCTAGTTATTGACCTCTCTGCTCAGGGAAATACATCCTTCCGATCAAAGATGTTAAACCACTTAATATTTTCTCTCTCATTATGTTTGTCTCATCTAATATTTCACATGCCTCCTCCTTAATAACATATCAAAGACTTTCTCCACAACAAATATTAAACTTATGGGTCTTACAAAGAGTTTATTTTGCAGCAATTGCAATGATATTATATCAACCAGCTCCGGTGGGCGGGCCATGTTGTCCGCATGCCCGATGCTAGACTCCCGAAACAAGCACTCTACTCCGAGTTACGTCACGGCAGGCGAGTCCCAGGAGGGCAGAGAAAATGCTACAAGGACACCCTCAAAGCCTCCTTGGAAAAAATGCAACATCCCCACTGTCTCTTGGGAATCCCTGGCCCAAGACCGCTCAAAGTGGAGGAGGAGCATCCGAGAAGGCACCGAACACTTCGAGTCTCTTCACCAGGAGCCAAGTACAAACAGCGGAAGGAGTGTATGACAAATCAAACACCCCATCCATCTGACCTTCCAACTACCATCTGCCCCACCTGTGACAGAGACTGTAGATCCTGCATTGGTCTCATCAGTCACTTTAGAACTCATTTTAGTGTGGAAGCAAGTCAACCAGGGGACTGTCTAAGAAGAAGGATATCACATTGAGAAACACAAACAATGTGACACTTCCTCTTCAAGATGATCTCACATCTAACATACTGCTCTCTGTTTTCTCCCTTCCAAACAATTTTTCATCTAGCTTCCTAATGCCTCCTAATTCCATATCCCTTAATTATTCCTAGTAATCTCCCTATGGTACCTTGTCAAAGGTTTTCCTTAAGTCCATGTACACTACATCCACTGCATTTCCCATGTTTCATGTCTGTTATCTCTTCAACTAATTCTGAGAGATGATCAAGCATGACCATTCCTTTGGAAATCTGTGCTGCTACTTGTAACTAATTTCTCTTTATCTGGCCATGTATTAAAAGAAAGATTTCCTTTTATATGATGCCTTTCACAACCACTGGACGTCTCAAAGCGCTTACAGCCAATGAAGTACTTTTGGAGTGTAGTCATTGTTGTAATGTGAGAAATGTGACAGCCAATTTGTGCACAGCAAGCTCCCACAAACAGCAATGTGATAATGACCAGATAATCTGTTTTTGTTATGTTGTTTGAGGGATATATATTGGCCAGGACAGTTAATTTCATCAAAAGACTATAAGATTTTCTCTGGATTATCTCTGTCTCCTTTTTTAAAATAGCTCATTCTGCAGCCTTCCAGCACACATCCATGCACAATAGAAGCCTCAAATGTAATTGTATTTAAATTTGAACTTATCTTGATCAGCAGGAAACTTTACTTAACATGTAATATGTCCTTACTATACAGTATAAATGCACACGAGGCCCATACTTGAGAGAAGGTCACTCTGTGACCAATAACCTTTATTAGCCAGCACTGAAGTGATGAAGGTGGATGGAGTTTCCCCTTTTATACCTGAAAGTCCAGGTTAGCAGTGTCTCCCACAAGTTTACCACCTAGTGGTCAATGTTCTCACGGTGTACAACTTAGGTCAGTTTATACATGGGTTACAATGACAGTTGAATACATGACATCACCTCCCCCACAAAGTCTTATTGGGATCACAAGTTAAGTCTCTCTGGTGGTTTACGCTCCCTTGTAGAGCGCCTGAGTTGGGGCTCCGGTTTTGGGCACTGGCCTGAGTGTCTGCTGTTTGCAGTGCCTCAGGCCTGTCCGGACTGCCCACAGTGACTGAGCTCTCCTCCACTTGGTTCCGGTGTTCGGTCACCTGTGGTGGAGTGAACTCTACATCGTGTTCTTCCTCTGCTTCTTCTATTGGGTTGCTGAACCTCCTTTTTGTTTGATCCACGTGTTTGCAGCAGATTTGTCCATTGGTAAGTTTAACTACCAGAATCCTATTCCCCTCTTTGGCAATCACAGTGCCTGCAAGCCATTTGGGCCCTGCAGCATAGTTGAGGACAAAGACAGGGTCATTGACATCAATACATCGTGCCCTCGCATTCCTGTCATGTTGGTCACATTGTGACTGGCGCCTGCTCTCAAAATTTCTTTCATGGTGGGATATATAAGGGATAACCTGGTTTTGAGCGTCCTTTTCATTAGCAGCTCTGCAGATGGAACCCCTGTGAGCGAGTGTGGTCGAGATCTATTGGCCAACAGGAGGTGTGATAAGTGACCTTGTAGGGAACCCCCTTGGATCTTGAGCATCCCCTGTTTGATTATCTGCAATGCTCGTTCCACCTGGCTATTTGAGGCTGGCTTGAACGGTGCCATTCTGACATGGTTAATATCATTTCCTGCCATGAAGTCCTGGAATTCAATGCTTGTAAAGCACGGGCCATTGTCGCTGACCAAGATGTCCGGTAGACCGTGGGTGGCGAACATTGCCCGTAGACTTTCTACCGTGGCAGAGGATGTGCTTGAATTAAGAATGTCACACTCGATCCATTTGGAGTACTACAACCAAAAACATTTTTCCCATGAAAGGATCTGCGTAGTCCACATGGATGCGTGACCATGGCTTGGCGGGCCAGGACCAGGGGCTAAGGGGGGCTTCCCTGGATGCATTGCCCAGCTGGGCACACGTGTTGCACCTGCGAACACAAAGTTCCAGGTCTGCATCTATCCTGGCCACCAAACGTGTGACCTGGCAATTGCCTTCATCATGACAATGCCCGGGTGCTCATTGTGGAGTTCTCAGATGAACACCTCTCTGCCCATCTGGGGCATGACTACTCGGTTTCCCCATAGTAGGCAATCGGCCCGAATCGAGAGTTCATCCTTGCGCCTGTGAAATGGTTTAAATTCCTCAGGGCATGCCCCGTACGTGGCTGCCCAGTCTCCATTCTGGACACATTTCTTGACTAAAGACAGTAGAGGGTCTCTATTTGTCCAGACTTTCATCTGATGGGCTGTCATGGGTGAGCCTTCGCTTTTGAAAGCTTCAACATCCATGACCATCTCAGCAGCATGCCCGGTTGCCCCCTTGGTGGTGGCTAGTGGGAGCCTGCTGAGTGCATCGGCGCAGTTTTCAGTGCCCGGTCTGTGCTGAATTGTATAGTCATAGACAGCTAACGTGAGTGCCCACCTTTGTTAGCGGGCCGATGCATTTGCATTTATGGCCTTGTTATCAGCCAAAAGGGAAGTTAGGGGTTTGTGATCTGTCTCCAACTCAAATTTCCTGCCCAACCGGTACTGGTGTATTATTTTTACTGCATATACACATGCAAGCGCTTCCTTTTCTACCATCCCGTAGCCCCTTTCTGCCTGGGACAGACTTCTGGAGGCATAAGCTACCAGCTGTAACTGACCCTTGGCATTAACATGCTGCAACACACACCCGACCCCAAAGGACGCCGCAGCGCATGTTAAAACAAGTTTCTTACATGGGTCATATAGCGTTAACAGATTGTTGGAGCATAACAAATTGCGTGCTCTATCAAAAGCCCTTTCCTGGCTGTCCCCCGCAGACCCAATCATGACCTTTGCGTAGGAGCCCATGTAGCAACTCTAACTGCGTGCTCAATTTGGGAAGAAAGTTTCCAAAATAGTTAGGAAAGACATTAGCTTGGATGATGTGGAATCTATATGGGTAGAGCTGCAGAACACCAAAGGGCAAAAAACGTTAGTGGGAGTTGTGTACAGACCTCCAAACAGTAGTAGTGATGTTGGGGAGGGCATCAAACAGGAAATTAGGGGTGCATGCAATAAAGGTGCAGCAGTTATAATGGGTGACTTTAATATGCACATAGATTGGGCTAGCCAAACTGGAAGCAATACGGTGGAGGAGGATTTCCTGGAGTGCATAAGGGATGGTTTTCTAGACCAATATGTCGAGGAACCAACTAGGGGGGAGGCCATCTTAGACTGGGTGTTGTGTAATGAGAGAGGATTAATTAGCAATCTCATTGTGCGAGGCCTCTTGGGGAAGAGTGACCATAATATGGTGGAATTCTGCATTAGGATGGAGAATGAAACAGTTAATTCAGAGACCATGGTCCAGAACTTAAAGAAGGGTAACTTTGAAGGTATGAGGCGTGAATTGGCTAGGATAGATTGGCGAATGATACTTAAGGGGTTGACTGTGGATGGGCAATGGCAGACATTTAGAGACCGCATGGATGAATTACAACAATTGTACATTCCTGTCTGGCGTAAAAATAAAAAAGGGAAGGTGGCACAGCCGTGGCTATCAGGGAAATCAGGGATAGTATTAAAGCCAAGGAAGTGGCATACAAATTGGCCAGAAATAGCAGCGAACCCGGGGACTGGGAGAAATTTAGAACTCAGCAGAGGAGGACAAAGGGTTTGATTAGGGCAGGGAAAATGGAGTACGAGAAGAAGCTTGCAGGGAACATTAAGGCGGATTGCAAAAGTTTCTACAGATATGTAAAGAGAAAAAGGTTAGCAAAGACAAACGTAGGTCCCCTGCAGTCAGAATTATGGGAAGTCATAACGGGGAACAAAGAAATGGCAGACCAATTGAACAAGTACTTTGGTTCAGTATTCACTAAGGAGGACGCAAACAACCTTTCGGATATAAAAGGGGTCAGAGGGTCTAGTAAGGAGGAGGAACTGAGGGAAATCTTTATTAGTCGGGAAATTGTGATAGGGAAATTGATGGGATTGAAGGCCGATAAATCCCCAGTGCCTGATGGACTGCATCCCAGAGTACTTAAGGAGGTGGCCTTGGAAATAGCGGATGCATTGACAGTCATTTTCCAACATTCCATTGACTCTGGATCAGTTCCTATCGAGTGGAGGGTAGCCAATGTAACCCCACTTTTTAAAAAAGGAGGGAGCGAGAAAACAGGGAATTATAGACCGGTCAGCCTGACCTCAGTAGTGGGTAAAATGATGGAATCAATTATTAAGGATGTCATAGCAGCGCATTTGGAAAATGGTGACATGATAGGTCCAAGTCAGCATGGATTTGTGAAAGGGAAATCATGCTTGACAAATCTTCTGGAATTTTTTGAGGACGTTTCCAGTAAAGTGGACAAAGGAGAATCAGTTGATGTGGTATATTTGGACTTTCAGAAGGCTTTCGACAAGGTCCCACACAAGAGATTAATGTGCAAAATTAAAGCACATGGGATTGGGGGTAGTGTGCTGACGTGGATTGAGAACTGGTTGTCAGACAGGAAGCAAAGAGTAGGAGTAAATGGGTACTTTTCAGAATGGCAGGCAGTGACTAGTGGGGTACCGCAAGGTTCTGTGCTGGGGCCCCAGCTGTTTACATTGTACATTAATGATTTAGACGAGGGGATTAAATGTAGTATCTCCAAATTTGCGGATGACACTAAGTTGGGTGGCAGTGTGAGCTGCGAGGAGGATGCTATGAGGCTGCAGAGTGACTTAGATAGGTTAGGTGAGTGGGCAAATGAATGGCAGATAAAATATAATGTGGATAAATGTGAGGTTATCCACTTTGGTGGTAAAAACAGAGAGACAGACTATTATCTGAATGGTGACAGATTAGGAAAAGGGAAGGTGCAACGAGACCTGGGTGTCATGGTACATCAGTCATTGAAGGTTGGCATGCAGGTACAGCAGGCGGTTAAGAAAGCAAATGGCATGTTGGCCTTCATAGCGAGGGGATTTGAGTACAGGGGCAGGGAGGTGTTACTACAGTTGTACAGGGCCTTGGTGAGGCCACACCTGGAGTATTGTGTACAGTTTTGGTCTCCTAACTTGAGGAAGGACATTCTTGCTATTGAGGGAGTGCAGCGAAGATTCACCAGACTGATTCCCGGGATGGTGGGACTGACCTATCAAGAAAGACTGGATCAACTGGGCTTGTATTTACTGGAGTTCAGAAGAATGAGAGGGGACCTCATAGAAACGTTTAAAATTCTGACGGGTTTAGACAGGTTGGATGCAGGAAGAATGTTCCCAATGTTGGGGAAGTCCAGAACCAGGGGTCACAGTCTAAGGATAAGGGGTAAGCCATTTAGGACCGAGATGAGGAGAAACTTCTTCACCCAGAGAGTGGTGAACCTGTGAAAGTAGTTGAGGCCAATTCACTAAATATATTCAAAAGGGAGTTAGATGAAGTCCTTACTACTCGGGGGATCAAGGGGTATGGCGAGAAAGCAGCAAGGGGGTACTGAAGTTTCATGTTCAGCCATGAACTCATTGAATAGCGGTGCAGGCTAGAAGGGCTGAATGGCCTGCTCCTGCACCTATTTTCTATGTTTTTATGTTTCTATGTTTCTAAAATAGTTCAGGAACCCCAGGAACGAACGCAGCTCCGTCGTGTTGCGGGGTCTGGGTGCTCTCTGGATCGCTTCTGTTTTGGACGCAGTAGGTCTGATCCCGTCTGCTGCTACCCTCATCCCCTGGAATTCTACCTCTGGAACTAGGAAGACGCACTTTGCCTTTTTCAGTCGCAGCCTGAGCAGGTCCAGTCTGCATAGCACCTCCTCCAGGTTGTGGAGGTGTTCTTCAGTATTGCAACCCGTGATGAAGATATCATCTTGAAAAACCACCGTCCTTGGAATCGACTTGAGGAGGCTTTCCATATTTCGTTGGAAGAACGCGGCGGCCGAGCGAATCCCGAACGGACATCTGTTGTACTCAAACAACCCCATGTGTGTCTTGATGGTGGTCAGCTTCTTCGACTCACGCTCCAGCTCCTGGGTCATGTAAGCTGAGGTCAGGTCCAATTTTGAAAAAAGTTTGCCACCGGAGCGTCGCAAAGCGGTCCTCCGCTCTCGGTAGCGGGTACTGGTCTTGGAGTGACACACCATTGATGGTGGCCTTGTAATCATCACATATCCTGACCGACTCATCCGCCTTGAGCTCCGGCACAATTCGGCTCGCCCAGTCACTAAATTCGACTGCCGAGATGATGCCTTCCCTCTGCAGGCGGTCCAATTCGCCTTCTATCTTTTCCCGCATCACGTACGGCACCGCTCTGGCCTTGTGGTGTACTGGCCTGGCGTCCAGGTTTATGTGAAACACTACCTTGGTCCCCATGAAAGTGCCAATGCCAGTTGAAATAATGAGTCAAATTTGTCCAGGACCTGTGAGCATGATACTCACTCCACAGAAGAAATTGCATTGACATTGCCCCATTTCCAGTTCATGACAGCAAGCCAACTCCTCCCCAGTAGTGCGGGACCATCTCCCGGGACAATCCAGAGTGGCAATCTGTTCTCCGAATCTTTGTGGGTCACGACTACCGTGGCGCTGCCTAGCACTGGAATGATCTCCTTTGTATATGTCCGTAGGGGTTGGGGACAGCATCAACCAAGAAATAAGGGATGTGTGCAATAAAGGTACAGCAGTAATCATGGACAACTTTAATCTACATATTGATTGGGCTAACCTAACTGGTAGCAATGCGGTGGTGGAGGATTTCCTGGAGGGTATTAGAGATGGTTTTCTCGACCAATATGTCGAGGAACCAACCAGGGAGCTGGCCATCCTAGACTGGGTGATGTGTAATGAGAAGGGACTAATTAGCAATCTTGTTGTGCGAGGCCCCTTTGAGAAAAGTGACCATAATATGGTAGAATTCCTTATTAAGGTGGAGAGTGACAAAGTTAATTCGGAAACTAGGGTCCTGAACTTAAGGAAAGGTAACTTCGACAGTATGAGGCGTGAATTGACTAGAATAGACTGGCAAAGGATACTCAAAGGGTTGACGGTGGATAAGCAATGGCATACATTTAAAGATCACATGGATGAACTTCAGCAATTGTACATCCCTTTCTGGAGTAAAAATAAAACTGGGAAGGTGGCTCAACCATGGCTCAGAAAAGAAATTAAGGATAATGTTAAAGCCAAGGAAGAGGCATATAAATTGGCTAGAAAAAGCAACAAACCTGAGGACTGGGAGAAATTTAGAATTCAACACAGGAGGACAAAGGGTTTAATTAGGAGGGGGAAAATAGAGTATGAGAGGAAGCTTGCAGGGAATATAAAAACTGACTGCAAAAGCTTCTATAAATATGTGAAGAGAAAAAGATTAGTAAAGACAAACGTAGGTCCCTTGCAGTCAGATTCAGGTGAATTTATAATGGGGAACAAAGAAATGGCAGACCAATTGAACCAATACTTCGGTTCTGTCTTCACGACGGAAGATACAAATAACCTTCCGAAGGTACTAGGGGACAGTGGGTCAAATGAGAAGGAGGAACTGAAGGATATCCTTATTTGGCGGGAAATTGTATTCGGGAAATTGATGGGATTGAAGTCCGATAAATCCCCGGGGCCTGATCATCTGCATCCCAGAGTACTCAAGGAAGAGGCCCTAGAAATATTGGATGCATTGGTGATCATTTTCCAACAGTTTATCGACTCTGGATCAGTTCCTATGGACTGGAGGGTAGCTAATATAAGAACATAAGAATTAGGCACAGGAGTAGGACATCTAGCCCCTCGAGCCTGCTCCGCCATTCAACAAGATCATGGCTGATCTGGCCGTGGACTCAGCTCCACTTACCCACCCGCTCCCCATAACCCTTAATTCCCTTATTGGTTAAAAATCTATCTATCTAATTTGAATACATTCAATGAGCTAGCCTCAACTACTTCCTTGGGCAGAGAATTCCACAGATTCACAACCCTCTGGGAGAAGAAATTCCTTCTCAACTCAGTTTTAAATTGGCTCGCCCATATTTACAGGCTGTGCTCCCTAGTTCTAGTCTCCCCGACCAGTGGAAACAACCTCTCTGCCTCTATCTTGTCTATCCCTTTCATTATTTTAAATGTTTCTATAAGATCACCCCTCATCCCTCTGAACTCCGAGTAAAAACCCAGTCTACTCAATCAATCATCATAAGGTAACCCCCTCATCTCCGGAATCAGCTTAGTGAATCGTCTCTGTACCCCCTCCAAAGCCAGTATATCCTTCCTTAAGTAAGGTGACCAAAACTGCACGCAGTACTCCAGGCGCGGCCTCACCAATAGCCTGTACAGTTGCAGCAGGACCTCCCTGCTTTTGTACTCCATCCCTCTCGCAATGAAGGCCAACATTCCATTCGCCTTCCTGATTACCTGCTGCACCTGCAAACTAACTTTTTGGAATTCATGCACAAGGACCCCCAGGTCTCTCTGCACCGCAGCATGTTGTAATTTCTCCCCATTCAAATAATATTCCCTTTTACTGTTTTTTTTTCCAAGGTGGATGACCTCACATTTTCCGACATTGTATTCCACCTGCCAAACCTTAGCCCATTCGCTTAACCTATCCAAATCTCTTTGCAGCCTCTCTGTGTCCTCTTCACAACCCGCTTTCCCACTAATGTAACACCACTTTTTTAAAAAGGAGGGAGAGAGAAAACGGGTAATTATTGACCAGTTAGCCTGACATCAGTAGTGGCGAAAATGTTGGAATCAATCATTAAGGATGAAATAGCAGTGCATTTGGAAAGCAGTGACAGAATCGGACCAAGTCAACATGGATTTATGAAAGGGAAATCATGCTTGACGAATCTTCTGGAATTTTTTGACGATATAACTAGCAGAGTGGACAAGGGAGAACCAGTGGATGTGGTGTATTTGGACTTTAAAAAGGCTTTTGACAAGGTCCCACACAAGAGATTGGTGTGCAAAATCAAAGCACATGGTACTGGGGGTAATATACTGACGTGGATAGGGAACTGGTTGGCAGACAGGAAGCAGAGAGTGGGGATAAACGGGTCCTTTACAGAATGGCAGGCAGTGACTAGTGGAGTGCCACAGGGCTCAGTGCTGGGACCCCAGCTCTTTACAATGTACATTAACGATTTAGATGAAGGAATAGAGTGTAATATCTCCAAGTTTGTGGATGACACTAAACTGGGAGGTGGTGTGAGCTGTGAGGAGGACGCTAAGAGGCTGCAGGGTGACTTGGATAGGTTAGGTGAGTGGGCAAATACATGGCAGATGCAGTATAATGTGGAAAAATGTGAGGTTTTCCATTTTGGGGGCAAAAACATGAAGGCAGAATATTATCTGAATGGCGGCAGACTATGAAAAGGGGAGGTGCAACGAGACCTGGGTGTCATGGTACATCAGTCACTGAAAGTGGGCATGCAGGTACAGCAGGCGGTAAAGAAGGCAAATGGTATGTTGGCCTTCATAGCTAGGGGATTTGAGTATAGGAGCAGGGAGGTCTTACTGCAGCTGTACAGGGCCTTAGTGAGGCCTCACCTGGAATATTGTGTTCAGTTTTGGTCTCCTAGTCTGAGGAAGGACGTTCTTGCTATTGAGGAAGTGCAGCGAAGGTTCACCAGACTGATTCCAGGGATGGCTGGGCTGTCATATGAGGAGAGATTGGATTAACTGGGCCTTTATTCACTGGAGTTTAGAAGGATAAGAGGGGATCTCATAGAAATGTATAAGATTCTGACAGGACTGGACAGGTTAGAAGCGGGAAGAATGTTTCCGATGTTGGGAAAGTCCAGAACCAGGATACATAGTCTTAGGATAATGGGTAGGCAATTTAGGACTGAGATGAGGAGAAACTTCTTCACTCAGAGAGTTGTTAACCTGTGGAATTCCCTGCCGCAGAGAGTTATTGATGCCAGCTCACTGGATATATTCAAGAGGGAGTTAGATATGGCCCTTACGGTTATGGGAATCAAGGGGTATGGAGAGAAAGCAGGAAAGGGGTACTGAAGGAATGATCAGCCATGATCTTAATCAATGGCGGTGCAGGCTCGAAGGGCCGAATGGCCTACACCTGCACCTATTTTGTATGTATATATGTTTGTAGCTGTGCGACAATCGGCAATATTTTTGGCCTCCTGGCCACAACTTGTCGAACTGTTTGATACTCATCAGGGACAGGCTGGCCCCTGTGTCTAGCTCCATTGATACTGGGATGCCATTGAGGAGCACTTTCATCATTATCGGTGGCGTCCTGGTGTATGAACTGTATATGTGCTCCACATGAACTCGCTGAACTTTAGCTTCCAGCGATTTCCCCCAGTGTTCATTTGGCCTCGTAGGGCTTACATCGGCCCGTCCTCCTCGTACATCAACCTGGCTGCAGGCTTCCTGCACATATGCACCAAGTGACCGCTGACGTTGCAGTTTCTGCAGATATATTGCTGATACCTGCAAGCTCTGGCTGGGTGTTTGCTTCCACACCTCCAACATGAGCCGTTGTTGGAAAGAAAAGGTCCATTACCAGTCGATCGTTTCTGACTGTCTCTGTAACTGTCCTTAAGCGCACCATTGACAGCTGTTGATGGCCCCATTACTGGCCGCATTGTCCCTTGCAATGGCATGAATCTCCGTTCAGCTACCCATTGTCTCTGTTGAATTCCCCCTTTGGGTTCGACTGCATGCTCGGGCATGTCCGATTGCCCCTGTCTGCCTGGAGAACTGTGTGCTGTGTTAACAACATTGACTCCCTGTCCATTTGTTGCATTTAAACCAAGATTTTTGTCAAACATCATTCTGGTCTGTTCCTCCCCTGAGATAAATGTCTGGGCCATCAAAGCCGTCATTTACAGGGTCAAGTCTTTGGTCTCAATCAGTTTCCTGAAAACCCCAGCGTGACCGATGCCCTCAATAAAAAAGTCTCGCAGCATCTCCGCTCTGCATGCATCTGGGAACTTACATAGGCTTGCCAGTCGCCGGAGGTCTGCCACGAAGTCTGGAACGCTTTGCCCTTCTCGCCGCCGGTGGGTGTAAAACCGGTGACTCGCCGTGTGCATGCTGCTCACCGGTTTAAAGTATTCCCCGATCAACTTACTGAGCACTTCAAAAGTTTTGTCCGCCGGCTTCTCTGGCACTAGAAGATCCTTCATTAGGGAGTACGTCCTGGATCCACAAACCATCAGGAGATGAGCCCTGCGTTTGTCGGCCGAATCCTGTCCCAGCCATTCCTTGGTGACGAAACTTTGCTGTAGTCTGTCAATAAAATCATCCCAATCATCACCAACACAGTACCTCTCATCTGTGCTGCTAGTGGCCATGCTCATGTGGTTTAAATCCCAGTTTCTCATCGCCAATAATATGTCCTTACTATACAGTATAAATGCAGACGAGGCCCATACTTGAGATAAGGTCACTCTGTAACCAGTAACCTTTATTAGCCAGCACTGAAGTGAAGAAGGTGAGTGAAGCTTCCCCTTTTATACCTGAAAGTCCAAGTTAGGAGTGTCTCCCACATGTTCAACACCTAGTGGTCAATGTTCTCACGGTGTACAACTTAGGTCAGTTTATACATGGGTTACAATGACAGTTGAATATATGACAACATGATTTTACTCTCCAGTGAAATCCAGTGTAAAATTGATGGCGAACTTGCCTCCGTCAATTTCCTGCTGGGTGGGCAAACTTAAAATTATCTGTATGACTTCTGGGACCTTGACAATTCCCTCCCTCATCTCTTTCACGATCCTAGGATCTATCCTGTGGGGCCTGGCACCTTGTCTTCCTTTTGCCTGACTAATATACTGGAAAACCTTTCCACCACCTACAAGACACAAGTCAGGAGTGTAATGGAATACTCTCCTCTTGCCTGGATGAGTGCAGCTCCAACAACACTCAAGAGGCTCGATGTCATACAGGACAAAGCAGTCTACTTGATTGGCATCCCAATCCACCACCTTATACATTATCATAGGCAGTCCCTCGAATCGAGGATGACTTGCTTCCATGTCAAAAAGTTCACAGGTGTTTGAACGATGGACCTAAAATTCCAGGTCCGAACTAAATCTTGAAGGGTGGAAGATGCCTGTGCTTGGATTTTTTTAACGTGTGGTGGCTGTTGCACACCAGCCACCACACGGGCTTGACAGAGCTAGATCTTGGTCCAGTAGCAAGGGTTATCCAAAACGACTGGAGACCTGCTCTGCTGCACGGACCTGGTGCGCACACATATTGCAGTGTGGGCTGGCCCATGCTGCCCCTGGGCCCTCGCCTCTTCTGGGCCCCGAACTCACGCCTCTCCTGGGTTCCAATCATGTCCCTCTACAATCTCTCGCCACTCCTTCATACCCTGACCTCGCCGCTCCTGCAGTGCCTGCTCACGCTCCAATCACCAACCTGGACCTTGATGACGTCACTCTTCACTGCCGTTGCTCTCCTGCTCCAGCATGTGTTGGTCCCTGGAGTGGTATGCTGCTACGCTGCTCCTTCCGCTCCCCGGCCTGCTCCCATGGTGCTCGCAGGACGGGGGCCACACAGACTGCATTAACTCCCTCCACCAATGGCGCACTGTAGCTGCAGTGTGTACCATCTACAAGATGCACTGCAGCAACTTGCCATGGCTTCATTGACAGCACCTCCCAAACCGCAACCTCTACCACCTAAAAGGGCAGCAGGCTATTGAGAACACCATCACCTCCAAGTTCTCTCCAAGTCACACACCATTCTGACTTGGAAATATATCGCTGTTCCTTCACTGTTGCTGGGACAAAATCCTGGAACTCCCTCCCTAACAGTAAACATAGAAACATAGAAACATAGAAAATAGGTGCAGGAGTAGGCCATTTGGCCCTTCTAGCCTGCATCGCCATTCAATGAGTTCATGGCTGAACATGCAACTTCAGTACCCCATTCCTGCTTTCTCGCCATACCCCTTGATCCCCCTAGTAGTAAGGACTTCATCTAACTCCTTTTTGAATATATTTAGTGAATTAGCCTCAACAACTTTCTGTGGTAGAGAATTCCACAGGTTCACCACTCTCTGGGTGAAGAAGTTTCTCCTCATCTCGGTCCTAAATGGCTTACCCCTTATCCTTAGACTGTGTCCCCTGGTTCTGGACTTCCCCAACATTGGGAACATTCTTCCTGCATCTAACCTGTCTAAACCTGTCAGAATTTTAAACGTTTCTATGAGGTCCCCTCTCATTCTTCTGAACTCCAGTGAATACAAGCCCAGTTGATCCAGTCTTTCTTGATAGGTCAGTCCCGCCATCCCGGGAATCAGTCTGGTGAACCTTCGCTGTACTCCCTCAATAGCAAGAATGTCCTTCCTCAGGTTAGGAGACCAAAACTGTACACAATACTCCAGGTGTGGCCTCACCAACGCCCTGTACAACTATAGCAACACCTCCCTGCCCATGTACTCAAATCCCCTCGCTATGAAGGCCAACATGCCATTTGCTTTCTTAACCGCCTGCTGTACCTGCATGCCAACCTTCAATGACTGATGTACCATGACACCCAGGTCTCGTTGCACCTCCCCTTTTCCTAATCTGTCACCATTCAGATAATAGTCTGTCTCTCTGTTTTTACCACCAAAGTACTTTGGGAATACTTTCACCACAGGGAAAGCAACCATTCAAGAAGGCGGCTCACCACCACTTTCTCAAGGGCATTTAGGAATGGGCTATAAATGCTGGCTTTGTCAGCGACTCCCACATCCCGGAACTATTTACGAAAATATATTTTATCTATCACTCATCTTGCTCTCCAGCAAGATTCAGTTCCTTTCTGATATTCTTCTCTTCAATATGTAAAGTACTTATTATATACCTCTACTATTTAGATTTTGTGGCCAGTAACAAAACTTATTGTAGCAGGGCGTTAAAGATAGTGCCTGAAAATAGTTAGCGCCCTCGACTACAAGTTTCAGCAAAAAAAAATGGAGGAGCATTGGCATTAATTCAGGCGTTACACAATGGACTTTGTGCGCCCGAGTCTAAACTTGCTGCAGTAAAGAAGTTTCATTGTTGTTTAGTGCCTTGCAACATAACGTTGTATATTGTATGGTTTTATTTTGGTGTGGGGGAGTTTTTGTGAATTAGTTGCAGTAAAATATATGAATCATCATTTGTCATTGGTGTTTTGTGCATCATTCCAACATTCACTGGAGATGTGCATTTATGGGGCACAAAGCATGTCCAGTATTAGCTCCAACCCTCAGTTTCCTCAATTTAGGAGAGCCAGTCCATTATGAACTACCAATACTGTCTGCCGCACCCTGGGACCACCTGTTTTTTTCAGGCGTTTCCTGGGATGGGCGTTAAATTGCCGAATGTTCCATCCGGGGCGCTAGTGCAGCATTGCACGATGATTGACGTTATGATCTCAGTCAAAATGAACGGCAGGGCAGTAAGTTTTCACGCCAGTGCTAGCCAGTAGCCAAATCTACCAGCCGGGCAGTAAATCCTAGACGCCCGGCATTACGCCCCGCCGGTCTGCTAACCAAGGTGCAAATGAGCCAAAAAGCCAGCCTCTCATCTCTGAAAAATCTCTAATTTGCTTTTTGAGATATTTTTACTTTGGGACTGAAACTTATTTAATGCAGTTCTGTTTACAATTTTAGATGTCAGTAGTTTTGAATAATGCTTCTTAGTGCCATGACAGAGAGCAGCCAGTGTCAAAAGATCAATGTCACCCAGATTTGTAAACTTGGATGAAGGTATTTTAGAAGTAATGTGCCTGAAAAATAGGATTTTTGATAGGTGATCTATTTTAATTCTGTTCCTTCAGAGGGAATAAGCACATTGACAGACTGTTACAGCTTGAATTGTCAGTTATATCACAACCCATGTCCATGTAATTTAAACACTCGTGAAACTCTTTAAGCTAGTAAATGATCAGAAAAGCACTCACTTCATGGTGAGTCTGACGTATAGGAAAAACTGCCACTCCCACTTGCCAAAAGTAAATATGCTGAGTGTTTTCAGCTTTTAATCACCTTACTAGCACACATCCCATGAGGAATTGCACTTTTCCATCTTAACTCATAAACAAGCATTTTCTTTTGCATTTGCCCCATTATTTTTTCTCCTCCTTTATCTCTCTCACAAATATTAGTCTCTTATCTTGTGGCGGCTGATTATAGTCAGACGTTTTTGATCGTATATGACCTAATCTCTTCATTTATTTTTGTCTGGCCGCTCCTTCCTAGAGGCTTTTCAGTCTGGGCCTCAGCTGGCTCTTACATCCTTGCTTTTTGTGGTTTTAAGCATCTTTTTACAGCATAGAAGCATTTAAGGGGAAACTAAATAAACACAAGGGCGAAAGGTTAGATGAAGTAGTGTGGGAGGAGACTCATGTGGAGCATAAACACCAGCACAGACCAATTGGGCTGAAAGGCGAGTTTCTGTGCTATGTAATTCTATGTAATATTTGGTCTCTTGTTGAACGCTGCTTACTGTAATAAAGCTAAACCTAGTGGACTACTGATGTAATAACAACTACTGATGTAATAACAATAAAAGGGTATGTGGCAACGTCATGTGATACAGTTCTTGTTAGCAGCTATCTTGTAGTGTGTGTGCTTGTGTAGTGGGCTCAAAAGATATCACAGATTAATGACAAGGATGTGATTTTTCGATTCCATAGCTGATATTTTTGTAGGTGGATAATCCTGCCAACCAACAGAGAGACTTTGAGAGGTTTTTTGTTTTACAGAATAGCTAAAAATCCAAGGTAAATTTCAACTTGGCTGAACTGTCAACATTGCCAGAGACCAGATGGCCATACCTATGGGAATAATAGGGCACTTGGGTGAGTTCCATTATGATCGAGAAAACTTCAGAGCATATATGGAGCAGCTAAAAATGTTTTTCACTGCAAATAGTATTGTCGAAGTCCCCAATGATGTGAACAGTAACCGGGTGATTTTAGAAAGGAAACAGGCTATTTTCTTGACTGAAGCAGGCCCAGAGGTGTGTGAAACCCTGAAAAATTAGATTGTTCCCGCCAAGCCAAAGGACACGCCACCAACGGAGATTCTAACCAAGTTAGAACAGCACTGCAGTCCTGAGCCTCTGGAAATTGTTGAAAGTTATTATTTTGGAACAAGAAATCAATTAAAAGATCAGTAAATACATTGTAGCTTTAAAAAAGCTATCCATTCATTGTCATTTCAAAAAACTTCAGGACCGAGCATTGCGTAACCACTTTATTTGTGGGTTGAAAAATGAAGGAATCAGAAGGAAATTGTTCACAACCCCTAACTTGACTTTTTATTTAGCTTGTCAGACAGCTATGTCAATGGATATGGCCAACCAATACTCCCGAGAATTTCGCGCCATTTCCAGTCGTCAGACTGCTGAGGTGAATAGGCTGCAGGTTAAAAGTAAAAGGCAGTTGGGCCCCAAGGCCTCAGCAACTGGCCAAGGTAACAGTGCATTGAAGTCATGCTATCTGGGACAACACATTGCTCAAAGCTGTCCATATGTAAAGGCAGAGTATATGTGCTGCAAGGAAACTGGGCATCTTGTGAAGGCGTGTCGACTGAAGAATAAACTAACTTTCAATACTAAAAGTAGAAATTTCCAGACACTGCATAGCATTGAAGAGAAGCAACAGGACAAGGAGGTTCTGGAGATATATGTCATCAGGAGCATGAAGGTATCTAATAGCAATTTGCAAAGTATCGTAATCCAAGTAGACGTTGCAGGAACCAGGATACCCAAGGAAATCGACACTGGTGCATTCATGAGAGTAGTACCGGAATCACCAAATGTCGACAAGTTGTGTGATTTTTGACTGGAGAAATGGAAGATACACCTGCAAGGCTACTCAGGAAAGCAAATCCTTGTTGTAGGAAGTATCACCATACCGGTGAAATACAAGGATCAGTTTCAAAGCTTGCCTCTCATAGTAGTGGCAGGAGACAACCCTGCCTTGATAGATAGAAATTGGTTGGGATCACTGAAGCTGGATTGGAATGAGATTTTTCATAAGGCAACAAAATTTGCATCGAAAGATGATGTCTTCAAGCAGTATCCGAAGGTGTTTCGCAAAACAGGCAGTCCGATCCAAGACTTCAAGGTGACTGTCAGAGTGCAGAAGGACACAAGACCAGTTTATTCCAAGCCACGTCCTGTACCATAGGCAGTCAAGGAGAAAGTTGAGCAAGAGCTCAAAAGACTAGAAACTGAGAACATTATCACTAAGGTAGATCGAATAATTGGGCTACATCCATTGTTGTTGTTTCTAAGTCAGATGGTAAGGTAGGTTTGTGTGGTGATTATAAAGTAACCGTAAACTTGGTTCTGGAGTGTAATCTACCAAATATGTTGCCAAATGTAGAAGAAGTATTTTATTTTTCATACACTGATGATCTGCCAGTCACAGCTGAAGAGATTGGTAGAGCAACCAAACGTGGCCCCGTTAAGTCAAAGGTGTATGATTACATAGCAAATGGATGGCCAAACCAGGTATCAGAGAAAAATATCCATCCATACTTCATTCGTAGGAATGAATTGTCAGTGGATAAAGATGGTATCATGTGGTGAGCAAGAGTTGTTATCCCAAATAGATTCAGGTCCAAATTGTAAGGAGATCTTCACGACTAGCACCTGGGAATGTGCTTGATCAAGAGTTTTGCACGCAGTTACTTATGATGACCAGGTTTAGATAAAGAGATAGAGTACATCGTTAGTCAGTGTACAATATGTCAATCGGTGAGCAAGAAACTACCATCAGTACCATTGCAGCCATGGAAATGGCCTCCCAGGGTGTGGCAAAGGTTAAATGTAGATTTTGCTGAGCTAGAACATCAATTGTTCATAGTGATAGATAGTCATTCAAAGTGGGTAGCGGTGTTTCCGATGTGGAAAATAACAAGTAAAACACTAGACAATTTGCGAAGATTGTTTTCTTCATTTGGCCTCCCAGAAAAAATTGTGTCTGATAATGGGCTGAAATTTTGTTCTGGAGAATTTGCACAGTCTATGAGCAGAAACCATGTGAAATACACCAAAGTTCCACCATACCACCCTGCTTCAAATGGTGCACAGTACAAATTGTAAAATGTGCTCTCATTAAGCAAATGTTGGATCCAAATCTAAGGAAACAGCAGATATCGCTGTACCACAACTGACAAATTTTGTAATTACTTCTCATAATACTCCTCATAAGACTACTGGTAGAAAACAAGCAGAGTTGTTTCTCAAACAACAGCCACGAACCAGGTTCTTGTTGTTAAAGCCAAACTTAGCACAATCAGTAGAAGAGAAACAATTAAGGCAGAAAGAGTCATGATAGAGGCAGAATAAGAGAGAGATGTGTGAAATTGAATCAGAAGGTTAGAGTGACGAACCACCACCATAAATAGTTATTGTCGTTACCAGGAAGAGTAGTGAAGATATGTGGCCCTTGCACATAATTGGTCAAGATGTTTGATGATGGAAAGATTAGGTTTGTTCACATTGATCATATTTTACCTACAGATGTGGAAGTAGTTGAAAGTTGGAATGATTCAATTATTTCTGATGAGTCAGATAAGCTTCTTACAAGTAGAGTACCAGTAGCAGATCCTGCATCAGATATGCTAGAAACAAGTCCAAGAGAAAGCCAGAATTTAAGTCTGAGTCCGAGTCAGGCAGAAAACCCGTCCAAATGTAGATCAAGGTCGGCCCTTGGAGTAATACTCTTCTCAGGCTCAGCTTAGAATGAGTCTATATCCTACAACAAGATTGGAATGTTCTGTTCAAGAATGAAGGTATCCTCTTTGAAACAGAAATAATGTGGTTAAGTTTCATTTGTAAATATGGAAAAATAAGTTCATAGCTTGTTGTGTAAAGTGATTATTTTGTTATGATTAACTTCTTCACTAAGGAGGGAGAAGTGTAATAAAGCTCTATCTAGTGGAGTACTGATGTAATAACAACTACTGAAGTGATAACAATAAAAGTTCATCTGGCAAGGTCATGTGACACAGTTCTTGTTAGGAGCCAACTTGTCGTGTGTGTGCTTGAGTAGTGGTGTCTAAAGATATCACACTTATTTAGTTTGGCAGAGTCTCTTCCCCCATCTCCAGTCGAGTTGCTGAGGGTTGGATACTCACTGATTTGGTCCAGTCTGGTTTACTGACCACTTGAAGAATCATAAAATGGTATAGCACAGAAGGTGGGCATTCAGCCCATCGAGTCTGTGATGGCTTGTTCAAACTCTTCTTCCTCTCTCACAGAGATACTCTCTCCTCTGATGCACCCCAGTCCTTCTGGTGCCCACCGCTCATGGAAAGCCTTGAGCATGCTGCTGGCTCTTTCGGAAGAGCAATCCAATTAGTCCCACTCCCCCATATCCATGTAATTTTTTCTGCTTCAAATATTTATCCAATTTCCTTTTGAAGGCTACAATTGAATCTGTATCCACCACCTTATCAGGCAGTGCATTCCAAATCTTAACCACTCATTGCATAAAAAGGTTTTCCCTCATGTCACCTCTGGTTCTTTTGCCAATCACTTTAAATCTGTGCCCTCTCATTATTGACCCATCAGCTATTGAAAACAGTTTATCTTTATTTACTCTACCTATACCCTTCATGATTTTAAACACCGCTATCAAATCTCTTTTTAGTCTTCTCTAGTCGATCCATGTAACTGGAACCATTCTACTAAAACTCTTCTGTACCCTCTCCGAAGCCTTCACATCGTTCTTAAAGTGTATGTACACAACATCAACTGCAGTGCAGTGCCCTCATTACCGTTCTGTTATCTCATCAAAAAACTCAATCACGTTAGTCAAATATGTTTTGCCCTTAACAAATTCATACTGGCTCTCCTTTATTAGTCCATGTTTGTCCAAGTGGCTATTAATTTTCTGTCAGATTATTGTTTTTAAAAGTTTTCCCATCCCTGATGTTAAACTGACGGACCTGTAATTGCCAGGTTTATCCTTCTCCATTTTTTTGAACAAGGATGTAACATCTTTCAATCCTCCAGTCCTTTGCCACCAGCCCTGTATCTAAGGAGGATTAAAAGATTGTGGTCAGCACCTCCACAATTTCTACCCTTACTTCCCTCAGCAACCTAGGATGCATCCAAATGTTTTGTTTTATTATTACTTTAGAATACTTCAATATTTTACTGTTAATTATCATAATCTGGTATCTACTCACTGTCATTTTTAGTTGATATTTATGAATAAACTGTTAAAGAAAGCTGTAGGATGGAGAGACACAGACCATATTTATAGGCTAGAATAGATTGCAGGGGTGAGCAGATATAAAAGGAAAGCACATCAAATAAAGGCAGAATATTTTCCTTAGTTGAACGACTGCACACTACTTACAATACTTTTTTTAATTTAACTGTATTTTGTATATCTCTCCACAAATATGAAACTGTATGTAAATGAGCAGATCTGATGAGGCGTTGTATGAAATTTATATTACATACAGTTACTCTGTATGGAAATAAATTGCAGTATATTCTCAGCTTTGTTGTAGCAAACCTTCGGAATTCTATAGTTTGCTCGCTTTCAGTAATTGCCATATTGTTCGGTTTATGACATTGCTGATTAATTTCAGAATTTAGACCTATTAACTTGTCTGATTTTGCACATTGTAAGGCAATTCTATTTAAACTCAGAATTAATTTGGAGACTACTAATAATGCTTTACATTAAGAGTTAAATATGCGAGTCGGTTTTGTTCCACATTGTGCACGTGTTCATTCTGCTTGCACAGAAATTGAATAGAGCGCAGCAGTGAGTAGCAATGAATCTTAAAGGGCTAATTCCTCTGCCAGAATCTAGCTCATTTTATCCAGTGATAGTTCTGTTTGTAATGTAAAAGTAAATCCAAGAACCTCTTGCATTCTTCATTAAGCTACTGGAGAATCCTACCACGAGCCAGTTACAGGTGTTAATGTCATACTTCTGTGCTTTTCTTTTCACGGTTTGCAAGTTGTGAGTTCCCTTAGGAATTTCTTTAATCACTCTTATCTAAAGCTTAAGTGCCATTAAATGGAATTTTCATCGTACTAAAATCTGCACTTCACTAATTTAATCAGTTGTGTTTGAAGTTACCCCAAGGACTAAAGAAATTCATTTAATTAAACAATAAACAGCATGAGTAAGTGTATTAAAATTCTAGTTCACAATAAATAGCAAGGAAAGGACTAGTAAATTATACAATATTCAAACCCTTAAACATGACCACAGATATGGCAAGACATATAAGATATATGTACACACATACAAATTTATTTCAGTATTGGCTTGGCAGCAAAACAGAAGGTTTTGGAACTTTGCTTATTCATCATCACTTTTTTTATACTGATCAAGATGATAGGAAATGCCATGCATTGAGATATCCACAAAGTTGGTGTCTGTGCTTAAGTTCTAGGAATGATATGCAGCGATGAGGGCAACAGATCACCAAGGTATGCACACACTTTAAATTGCTCGTTACAGTCTTGAGAACAACTTGTTATAATTGCTTTGGAGCCACCCCGAGGTGGGTAAATTCACTGCTTGATTAGCACTGAACCCTTTCGATCAAATAGGGCCCAAGTTCAATTGCTGGCTTGTGCTGGGTTAGCTGATCTCAGGTAAGATGGTGTTGGAGTCGCTACAATTGGGCTCAGCAGCCCTGGACTGGGGAAAGGAAAAATCAGCAAAAGTTCTCACTGCTAATCATTATCTAGTGATTCTCACTAGAAAGTGCAAATACATGGATGTAGACGGGAATAGACTTGTCTATGGTACCTTCATGGTGACTTAGCCTGCTGACACTCGGGAGTCGAGTTCGTTCCACCCCTTTCTCCCGTCATCTCAGCTAATGTTTTATAACTTTTTATTTTTTGTTTAATTGAAAAAATATTTTTGGGGTTTTCCCCTCTCCCTAGGCCCAATCACACCCTCGGACTAAATTTTAAATACTTACCATCCATTCCGGTAAGAACCACCCATTTTACCTAGTTTTGCCTTTAACCGCTGAGAATCTTGATGTAAGATCCATTTTCTCGTTTTACCTTTTTAATGGAAATTTTCATCAGCATTATTTGCAGAATCTTAGTGGTCTTTCTGGGTGTCAATTGGGCAGTGGGGGGCTTTAGGAAAAGTCTAGCCCAAGAAGAGTAGAAGCATGATTCTGAGTAGTGCGTTATTTATTTTGACCTGACATGGTTTCCTTTTTTTCATGAATTCTTGTCCTGTCATTTTGTTTCACACATTTTCATGCACATACACACTTTGTCATTTCCTTGCTATAGCTGTCCACTGCAAGTCCTCACGGTTCCTTTTAAAAGAGCAGTATAATCAAAAGCTCACTGAACTGCAGCATCACTCACTGAAAGAAGATGCTTGCACTATTTTAGTCTTACTGTACTGTGAAGTGGTTCATTTTGAATATATCAAGAAAATAACACCCTCTTGAAGTAGAGTCCTGCTGATACTATTTCAGAGAAATTGGCATTTTGAGACTGACAAGTTAAACTGAAAAACAAAGCGCTTCCATATTAACATTTTGAACTTGTTGTCAAAAGATTGTGGATCCCAGTTTTAATTACAATTTATTACAAGTACTATTTGTAATACAGCTGAATTAACAGAGCAGATAATTGGATCAGGTTTATATAGAATTATAGCTGTTTTCTGATAACAGATAGACCATCTGGCAGTCCATAGTCAGGTATTGCATCATCTTGCTTTAAATAGTATATTTTGTAATTAAATTTGTTCTGTAAGGGAAGAGAAGGAGGAATTAGAAGTGGGTTGAAAATAAATACTTGCATTACTAGAATATGATTTAATGTTCCTAAATATTCAGCCAAATTTCAACCTAAACATTCTTGAAATAAGACTGAAATACATTCAGAACCATATATTTTTAAAATTTTGATAGACTTGTAAACTCGTTTCTCGCTGCTCAGTGTAATAAATGAACATTGAAATTTTCATTAGCAATTTGTATCAAATATCATAAGCTACACAGTCATGGTATCATAGAAAATCCAAGTGGCTTCCCTTGTCACGACTTTTGATAAAATGTTAACATTTCCCCAAAGCAATATGTGCAGATTGAATGAACAGCAGCACGCAGGGACCACAGTGCCCTCAAGTGGCTTACTCGTCATATAACACCCAGCCTCATAAGAAATAGAACATAAGAAATAGGAGCAGGAGTATGCCATGCTAGGTCATAACTACTGCTCAAGTATTACTTCAAAAATATTAGGAATGTTGGAAATTTAGCAAAATAAAATGGTTTGTCAGCCCAACAAGACTGAACCTTTTTTGTTGATCTCAATCTCCATATTTTCCTCAATCCTGTGTTTCTTAGAAAAGTATTTGATTGTTTTTTGAACAGATTACACTACTAGTAGTCAATCTCTGTGACTTTACATGTGGCGAGTCAAAGGTTACATGGCAGGAATTTTTGTGGGGCTTTTTCTGATCGTTCGCCATAATGTCATTGTAAAATTGGCGGAAACCCTGGGGGAAATAGTGTAAATGGCTATCCATGCCATTTCTTGCTGAAGTCACATTGGACGATCGGGAGGACACTCCATGCAAATTCTACCGAACAGCGTTTTATAATCTGGGCTCACTAAGCCCCAAAGGTAACTGCCCTTAGATTCACAGCAGAGTTAAAGATGCCGCTCCCTCCGTGGCAGCAGATATTTTTTCTCTATTTCATTCATCGGCCGTTTAGGATTGAGATGAGGAGAAATTTTTTCACTCAAAGGTTTGTGAATCTTTGGAATTCTCTACCCCAGAGAACTGCGGAAGCTCAGTCATTGAGTATATTCAAGACAGAGGTCGATACATTTTTGGGAACAAAGGAATATGGGGATAGTGTAGGAAGGTGGAGTTGCGGTAGAAGATTAGCCATGATCTTGTTAAATGTTGGAGCAGGCTTGAAGGGCCAAATGGCCTACTCCAGCTCAGATTAATTATGTTCTTATTCTTTTCCTCGCCTATACCACTTTACAAGATCTCTTGCTCTTTCTATCCATCTCTTTCTTTGTCACTCCTCTTCAACAGAGTCTTCCCCTTTCAATAGGTTTCCTTTTCCATCCCATAACAGAATATCTTTTCCACTCTCTTCCCATCCTCATTGAAAAGGATCTTTATCTTGCCTCCATTCTTGAATCGATCTCTATCTGGCTTCCCTCAACATATAGTGTTTTGCTCTCTTTGCTCTATCTCTTTCTGTGCCCTGTTACTGGATCTTCTTTTGTTGTATTTTTCTATGTTCATCTCCCCGCTCCCTCAAATCTGCCACCATCACCCCTATCCTCAAAAACTAACCCTCGACCCCTCCGTTCTTGCAAACTACCGTCCCATCTCCAACCCCCCTTTCCTCTCCAAAGTCCTTGAATGTGTTGTCAATTCCCAAATCCGTGCTATCTTTACTGCAATTCCATGTTTGAATCCCTCCAATCCGGTTTCCGCGCCTGCCACATTATTGAAACAGTTCTCATCAAAGTCACAAATGTTATCCTTTGTGACTGTGACAAAAATAAACTGTCCCTCCTTGTCCTTCTTTACTTGTCTGCAGCCTTTGACACAGTTAACCACTCTATCCTTCTCCATCACCTCTCCACCATCGTCCAGCTGGGTGGGACTGCACTCGCCTGGTTCCATTCTTAGCTGTCTAATCGTAGCCAGAGAATCACCTGCAACAGCTTTTCTTCCCTCCCCAGCATCATTACCTTTGATTTCCACCATGGATCTATCCTTGGCCCCTTCCTATTTCTCATCTACATGTTGCCCTTTGGCGACATCATCTGAAAACACAGTGTCGGTTTCCTCATGTACACTGATGGCACCCAGCTTTACTTCACCACCACTTCTCTCAACCCCTCCTCGGTCTCTAAATTGTCAGGCTGTTTGTTCAATATACAGTTCTGAATGAGCAGAAATTTTCTCTAATTGAATATTGGGAAGACCGAAGCCATTATTTTTGGTCCCTGCCACAAACTCCGTTCCCTAGCCACTGACTCTATCCCTCTCGCCAACATCTGTCTGAGACTGATCGCAACTTTGGTGTCATATTTGACCCTGAAATGACCTTTCGACTACATATTCGCAGCATAACTATTTCCACCTCCATAACATCGTCCATCTCTGCCCTTGCCTCAGCTCATCTGCTGCTGAAGCCCTCATCCATGCCTTTGTTATCTCTAGACTTGACTATTCCAACGCACTCCTAGCTGGCCTCCCACATTCTACCCGACGTAAATTAGAGGTGATCCAAAACTTGGCTACCCATGTCCAAACTCGCACCAAGTCCCGCTCACCCATCACCCTTGTGCTCACTGACCTACATTGGCTTCCGGTTAAACAATGCCTCGATTTCAAAATTCTCATCCTTATTTTCAAATCCCTCCATGACCTCACCCCTCCCGATCTCTGTAATCTCCTTCAGCCCCACAACCCGCCATGATGTCTGCACTCCTCTAATTCTGTCCTCTTGAGCATCCCTGATTATAATCGCTCAACCATCGGTGGCCGTGCCTTCTGTTGCCTATGTCCCAAGCTCTGGAACTCCCTACCTAAATCTGTCCGCCTCTCTATCTCTCTTTCCTCCTTCAAGATGCTTCTTAAAATCTACCTCTTTGACTAAGCTATTGGTCACCTCCGCTAATTTCTACTAATGCGGCTTGGTGTCAAATGTTTTTGTCTCATAATACTGCTGTGATGCACCTTGTGTCGTTTCGCAGTTTTACTAATGTTGCTATTTTAATGATATTGGTTACAACAAATTACAAAAAATAAGCTATAACTTGCATTTATATAGCACCTTTCAGAACACCCCAAAACGGATAACACCCAGCAAAGTACTTTTTGAAATGTATTCACTGTTATAATGTAGGAAACACAGCAGCCAATCTGTGCACAGCAAGGTCCCACAAACAGCAAATGGAATAAATGACTAGACCATCTGTTAGGTGTTGGTTGAACCAGGACACCGGGAAAATGCCCCCGCTTTTCTTCGAATCGGCTATTGCTTAGTACTAAAACTTAAGTAATGATGATGCATCAAACCTCCCTACATGGTATCATCGAATTAGAAATAGTTCTTATTGTGACCCGCCTGAATCAGGTGGGAGCCCCATTACTGCATGATGTACGCAGGACCGTGATGCATTTTGAGGGACAACTGAACATGCTACCCAGTTGTACTGAGTGATGAAGCAGAGAAGGCTTGAGAAGGCAAGTTCTAGAATTATTTTTGTGGGGCCAGAAGAAGCAATAGTGCACCTTGAGGCTTGATAGAAATACTGTTGGCTGCCGCCGCCCCAGGCTCCTCTTCTTCTGCAATGGGTCCTCCACCCAGCCCGCCCCTCCTCTCTCCCACCTCTGTGTAGCTGATATTGCACCAGCCAGCAACAGGCAAGTTGCAGTGGGGTGTGCAGTTCTCCCGTGTCCTGGCTAACCTTCCTACCAGAACTAACAACAGCATCCATCTCATTGCACTCTGTGGAATCTTGCTGTGTACAAAATGGCTGCTGTATTTGCCTACAGAACAACATTAGATGTGAGATGTTGGTGAGAGACACGATGAAGAGCAAGAAATACTGTTTTTAACTATGCTGTTTCTTAAATATATACTTTTGTTTTAACAACCGCTCGAAGATTAGGCCATGGAGGCATTGTCCTGAAATCTCGAAACTGTGCTTTATTATCTTTAATAGACTAATATATTTCATTTTAATAACTGCAGAATTACAGGGATGATTTATAATGGCCTCTAAAACATTACATCTGCTAGAGGCATGAATGCATTATCTTAATATGCAAAATAGTTAAAATACATATAATAAAGAAGTGATAATGAATAAACAGAAGCATAATAGGCCATAACCCAAGAAAATCAACTTTATTAAAACCTGAGACCTGTGACCTCAACCTTTAATCAAGCTGTCTGTTCACATCACAACCTATTAAATTACGCTTGTTCATTACTGCTTCATTTACTCCAGCAGCTTTAACATTTTTTAGCCCTATGAATTTTTAATGCCCATTTACCCCATGATATTTTGTTTCTTTGGACTCTATGTTTGGTAGAATCAATAGTCAGATAGATAAATTATGAAAATCTACTTATACATAATCCTTCATTTTTAAAAAACTGGAAAGGAACTAAAATGTTATCCTTCTGTTCACCACTAGGTTGTGCAAATACCCTGCTATATAAAGTATTTTCAGATCAAAACCATGTGTAGTGTGACTTGCATAAATCCCTCTTGCTTTTACATAGAATTACGTGGCATTAACAGCACAGAAACAGGCCACTCGGCCCAACTGGTCTATGCCGGTGTTTATGATCCACACGAGTCTCCTCACATCTTACTTCATTTCACTCACATCCTTCTATTCCTTACTTCCTCATGAACTTACATAACTTCTCCTTAAATGCGTCTAATCTATGCACCTCAACCGCTCCATGTGGTAGCAAGTTCCACTTGCTCACCACTCTCTGAGTAAATAGGTTTCTCCTTAATTCCATATTGGATTTATTAGTGACTATCTGACATTTACGACCCCTAGTTCTGGCCTTCCCTACAAGTGGAAACATCCTATCAAACCCTTTCATAACTTTAATTTATATTGATACAATAATAAGAGGTAAAATCAATCCCCTTCTAGTGCTCATTGTTCTTACTGCTGCACTTCCCTCTCCAATCAGAAGGTACAGATATGACCTCCCCAATAGTCCTTTTGTAGTTAGGTTTTGTGGATGAAAGAGCAGGAGGTGCTCTTTGGGCTGGACGCGAGCAAACCAAAGCGTCTTTATCATGGCAATGTTGTCCTTTTTGCTGCTAATTAGAAGGGCAAGAAAGTGTGGGAGGAGTAAGGACAATTGGTTCACTAACTTGGAGAACCTGAAGTCAGGTTTTCCTTGCTGCAAATACACACAGTGATGTACACAATGAGGATAATGCTGTGGGTCGTGAATTAGCTTCATAGTCAACAGCTTGGTACTGACTCCAAAGCAACCATAATGATCAGCTGTGGAGTAGAAAATTCTGGCCAAGATGTTATTTTACTCCATAAAGAGGATCAGTACTTCGAGCAAAAAGTAGTCCCCATGGACCTTCCTTCCTCTTTAATTGGTGAAACTACTCACAATGATGGTTGGAGTTTTTCACCATTATTTTCCTTTGGAAGTTGAGCCACAGAGCTATCTGTACCAATGTTAATTTGCTCACTTCAGTTTCAAACCAAAACCCTCCATGATAATTACGGAGTATTTTATCACTATTTTGCCACAAATAGCATATTTGGCTGTTACCATTGTTGCACACATAACTGTGTAAGGCGGAAGAAGATGTTCATCAATCAATTTATCTATATGCTATTAATATAAGTATACAGATAATCAATCTAAGGTTGTTTAAAGACAAGAATGGTAAAAATAGATATTATAACTGGCAGAAAACAAAGATGAGCTGACTTTTTTACTTTTCTGTACTACTCCCTGCTTTCCATCCAGAAAAAAAATTAATTCACGGGATGTGGGCTTCGCTGGCAAGGCCAGCATTTATTGCCCATCCCTAATCGCCCTTGAGAAGATGGTGGTGAGCCGCCTTCATGAACCGCTGCTATCCGTGTGGAAAAGGTACTCCCAAAGTGCAGTTCCAGGATTTTGACCCAGCGACGATGAAGGAATGGCGATATATTTCCAAGTCAGGATGGTGTGTGACTTTGAGGGGAACATGGAGGTGGGAGGTGATGGTGTTCCATGTACCTGCTGCCCTTGTCCTTCTAGGTGGTAGAGGTCACAGGTTTGGGAGGGGCTGCTGAGAAGCCTTGGCGAGTTACTGAAGTGCATCTTGTAGATGGTATACACTGCAGCCACGGTATGTAGGTGATGGAGGGAGTAAAGGTTTAAGGTGGCGGGTGGGGTGCCAATCAAGCGGGCTGCTTTGTCCTGGATAGTGTTGAGCTTCATGAGTGTTGTTGGAGCTGCACTCACCCAGGCAAGTGGAGAGTATTCCATCACACTCCTGACTTGTGCCTTGTAGATGGTGGAAAGGCTTTGGGGAGTCAAGAAATGAGACACTCTCCGCAGAATACCCAGCCTCTGACCTGCTCTTGTTGCCACAGTATTTATGTGGCTTGTCCAGTTAAGTTTCTAGTCAATGATGACCCCCCGGGATGTTGATAACATAAGAACATAAGAAATAGGAACAGGAGTAGGCCATACAGCCCCTTGAGCCTGCTCCGCCATTCAATAAGATCATGGCTGATCTGATCATGGACTCAGCTCCACTTCTCTGCCTGCTCCCCATAACTCCTTATCCCCTTATCGTTTAAGAAACTGTCTATTTCTGTCTTAATGTCCCAGCTTCCATAACTCTCTGAGGCAGCGAATTCCACAGATTTACAACCCTCTGAGAGAAAAAATTTCACCTCATCTCAGTTTTAAATGGGCGGCCATTTTATTCTAAGAACATGCCCTCTAATTCCCATCAGTGGAAACATGCTCTCTGCGTCCACCTTGTCAAGCTCCCTCATAATCTTATACATTTCGATAAGATCACCTCTCATTCTTCTGAATTCCAATGAGTAGAGGCCCGACCTACTCAACCTTTCCTCATAAGTCAACCTCCTCATCCCCGGAATCAACCTAGTGAACCTTCTCTGAACTGCCTCCAAAGCAAGTATATCCTTTCGTAAATATGGAAACCAAAACTGCATGCAGTATTACAGGTGTGGCCTCACCAATACCCTGTATAGCTATAGCAAGACTTACCTGCTTTTATACTCCATCCCCTTTGCAATAAAGGCCAAGATACCATTGGCCTTCCTGATCACTTGCTGTACCTGCATATTATCCTTTTGTGTTTTATGCACAAGTACCCCCAGGTCCCGCTCTACTGCAGCACTTTGCAATCTTTCTCCATTTAAATAATAACTTGCTCTTTGATTTTTTTCTGCCAAAGTGCATGACCTCACAATTTCCAACATTATACTCCATCTGCCAAATTTTTGCCCACTCACTTAGCCTGTCTATGTTCTTTTGCAGATTATTTGTGTCCTCCTCACACACTGCTTTTCTTCCCATCTTTGTATTGTCAGTAAACTTGGCTACATTACACTCAGTCCCTTTTTCCAAGTCATTAATATAGATTGTAAATAGTTGGGGTCCCAGCACTGATCCCTGCGGCACCCCACTAGTTACTGATTGCCAACCAGAGAATAAACCATTTATCTCAACCCTCTGTTTTCTGTAAGTTAGCCAATCCACTATTCATGCTAATATATTACCCCCAATCCCGTGAACTTTTATCTTGTGCAGTAACCTTTTACGTGGCACCTTGTCAAATGCCTTCCGGAAGTCCAAATACGCCACATCCACTGGTTCCACTTTATCCACCCTGTTCGTTACATCCTCAAAGAACTCCAGCAAATTTGTCAAACATGACTTCCCCTTCATAAATTCATGCTGACTCTGCCTGACCAAATTTTACTTTTCCAAATGTCCTGCTACTGCTTCTTTAATAATGGACTCCAACATTTTCCCAACCACAGATGTCAGGCTAACTGGTCTATAGTTTCCTGCTTTTTGTCTGCCTCCTTTTTTAAATAGGGGCATTACATTTGCAGTTTTCCAATCTGCTGGGACCTCCCCAGATTTTGGTAAATTACAACCAATGCATCCACAATCCCTGCCGATACTTCTCTAAAGACCCTAGGATGCAAGCCATCAGGTTCAGGGGATTTATCTGCCTTTAGTCCCAGTATTTTACTGAGTACCACATCCTTAGTGATTGTGATTGTGTTAAGTTCCTCCCCCCCATAGCCCCTTGACTATCCACTGTTGGAATACTGTTAGTGTACTCTACCATAAAGACTGATGCAAAATAATTGTTCAGAGTTTCTGCCATCTCCATGTTCCCCATTACTAATTCCCCGGTCTCGTCCTCTAAGGGACCAAAATTTACTTTAGCCACTTTTTTCCTTTTTATATACCTATAGAAACTCTTGTATATTGATGGTGGGGGATTCGGTGAAGGTAATGCCATTGAATGTCAAGGGGCAGTGGTTAGACTCTCGCTTGTTGGCGATCGTCATTGCCTGGCACTTGTGTGGCCTGAATGTCGTCCAGATCTTGCTGCATGCCGACATGGACTGCTCCATTATCTGAGGAGTTGCGAATAGCACTGAGCACTGTGCAGTCATCAGCAAACATCCCCACTTCTGACCTTATGATGGAGAGAAGGTCATTGATGAAGCAGCTGAAGATGGTTGGGACTAGGACACTGCCCTGAGGAACTCATGAAGCGATGTCCTGGGACTGTGATGATTGATCTCCAACCACCACAACTATCTTCCTTTGTGTTAGGTATGACTCCAGTGGAGAGTTTTCACCCTGATTCCTATTGACTTCATTTTACTAGGGCTCCTTGATGCCACACTCGGTCAAATGCTGCCTTGATGTTAAGGGCAGTCACTCTCACCTCACCTCTGGAATTCAGCTCTTTGTCTATGTTTGGATCAAGGCTGTAATGAGATCTGGAGCCAAGTGGTCCTGGCAGAACCCAAACTGGGCATCGGTGAGCAGGTTATTGGTGAGTAAGTGCCGCTTGATAGCACTGTCAACGAGACCTTCCATCACTTTGCTGATGATTAAGAGTAGACTGATGGGTCAGTAATTGGCAGAATTGGATTTGTCCTGCTTTTTGTGGACAGGATATAAAATGCAGGCAATAGAGTTTAGGATGAGCTCAAGCATTCATCCCATCAACTATCATCGGGTCTTTTAAATAGCTTACTGCACTGCAGTCACTGGCATTTTCGCAGCAGCATGCCATTCAAGGTACTTTAAACAGACAAGCAGCAAACTATTGAAAAACAACAATGTGCTGCTCAGTCGTATTTTTCATTATCTCTGATGGGCATTGAAAAGATCAAAGTTTGCTCATTTAAATAAATCATTACAAGTACAAACAAGGCCGGATGTTTCAAACAATTATTTTAAAATAAGTTTTAAATACTTAAACCTGTGGTGAATTAGTCAGCTAAGGGCAGTTATCACTGTTCCAGTACCATACAGCTATAAATCAGTCTTTCAAAATCCAGAAATGGCAAGGTCAGTGAATTGGGATATGCAAATTCAATGCTCATCTTAATTTACAACTTTTTCCCACTCTCTGGAATTCAATTAATCTGTTTTGTTGCTACTTGACCAGCCACTTAGGCTGTTACACCATCTGAGTGCCACAGAATGAGCGCTGTTACATGCAAATCCTGATTGGGCAGATTTCTGCCTCTAAGGCTAATGAACAACATCACCCAGTTGAAGTATTTAGCACTTCCATTCACAACTGGTCAATCAGGACCCCAGTTTCTGAAAGCATAACAATTCCCATGTTATTGCTTACTTTGATAAGTATTTTATATAGACTTTTAGTTGAAAAGGATTTTTTATCTGTAAGACAGAAAATAAATCAACCGTGCTAAGACCAACTTTGCAATAAATTGTTGTCGTTTTAGCTTTAGCTCCTCTCAAGAACCAATTTTGGATCTTTTAAAATATTTCAAATCATGCCAATATTCCTGCAGGTTAGGCCCTCCGTTCTTTATTTCAAATTATTTTGCTGAACATTTTAAACATTCAAAGGAACAAGAGCAGTTTAATAAAAATCTATTTTTGAATTTTGGTTATGAATACTTATGCTAGTTCATGAAGACAAAAGGAGGCTGTTGTTCCCAGGGTGGGGGGAAGCTGCAGCTTGGGTGGACATTGGGTGGGTAGATTGCGTGCCAGCAATTATGGCAGAACTCAGATCAGCCAGGTTTCTACCCATCTAAGTGGCGTCTCAAACTGTGATTGGGAGGGGTTGGGAGAGGGATGTGGACAAATCTTCTGCTCAGTCTCCATACATCTGCTGCTAGCTTTAAGGGTGAGTCAGGGAGCCTTTTCTGGCTACCTCAAGAATTCTGTCCATTAGGCCTTTCCTGGGCCCCGAATTCTAGCCTGTCCTGGGCCCCGAACTCTCACCTCTCCTCAGCTCCTCCTTATATCCCTGACCTATGCGATGGTGTTCTCTTGCAGGTCATAGCTCTACTGTTCTCCCGTAGCTGTACTGTGTATAGTTGGACGATGTATAGAAGGCACCTTAAGTTGCTGGAGATATATCACTAACGATGTCTCCGCAAGATCCTGCAAATCCCCTGGGAGGACAGGCGCACCAACATCAGTGTCCTCATCTAGGCTAACATCCCCAGTGTTGAAGCACTGACCACACTCGATCAGCTTCGCTGGGCAGGCCACATAGTTCGCATGCCAGATACGAGACTCCATAAGCAAATGCTTTATGCGGAGCTCCTTCATGGTAAACAAGCCAAAGGTGACATTACAAGGACACCCTCAAAGCCTCCCTGGTAAAGTGCGACATTACCACTGACACCTGGGAGACCCTGGCCGAAGACCGCCCGAGGTGGAGAATGTGCATCCGGGAGGGCGTTGAGCTCTTCGAGTCTCAATGCAAAAAGCGTGAAGAGGTCAAGCACAGGCAGCGGAAGGGGCGCGTGGCAAACCAGCCCCACCCACCCCTTCCCGCGATGAATGTCTGTCCCACCTGTAACAGGGTCTGTTGCTCTCGTATCGGACTGTTCAGCCATAAAATAACTCACTTTGGGAGTGGAAGCAAGTCTTCCTCGATTCCGAGGGATTGCCTATGATGATGATGATAATGTACTGTGCTGCTGTTAACTATCTATGCTCCACGTATCATTAATATTAAAGATAATTTTATCCTTAATTTCATATCGCAGTCAGTAATCCTAAAATAGAAGTTTCAGATAATCTTCAACACAAGGCATGCATATTTGATGGTAATCTGAAGAATTAAATGAGATGCTGGAAAATTAATTTAATGAGGTCAGCAATTGAAAGTGTCAACATACTCAAAATTAATTATCAAATTACACCATGTCTATTTTGACTTTAATTGTTTTGCCGTGCTTTAATTAAATTGTAGATGAATATTAAATCTAATTAGTAAAGCAGTTTAGTAATTAAAACTTTTGAGAATAGTTGTGACTGAATGCAAATTATTTGTGACCTCAGCAAACTAAATATTAGCAACCTCATTAAAGGTAATTGCTATTAACTGAGTAAACCTCCCAAATAACTGCCTTTTAAAATGATAAAGATTTATGTTTGAAGTGTCATCTTTGTCAATCTTCCTGCAATTTGCTCGGCAGAAAATTTAGCTGCACACTTCAGATGTTTCTTTTGAAAATAAAAAGTGCTGAAGCTGAAACTACCAAAAATGGAATGAGTGACTGCTTTTGTTGAGATTATTGAACCACTAATGAAACTGTGGAATGTTTTGAAATCGCCTTAAAATGCAATTTTGGTCATAGCGATGAACAAATGTCAGCTGATCATAGTGCAGTTATAGTTATCAAGGTTATTGAATGTATGAAATAGTGGAAGGTGTAGTTTTGAAATATCCTGAGATTTTGTCATGGCACTGAAAGAAGGCCAATCACTTAGTACACACCTGCATCAAGGATTCATTAAAATTCTCAAACAGCGAACATGCCTCTTAACCATTATAAATGTCAAAAAGTTTCTTCATTCGGTCCTGTAGTTTGTCGTAGGAAGTAGCTGAGCATCAGCTGCGAGAATCCTTAGTTAACCAGAAGGCATTGCATGTGATTAGGCCTCTAGTGCCAGTCCTGACCTTACTGCTTCTGAACGATTTGCAGTGCAGCACAGATGTGAATGGTGGCCCTGAAAATTGTGGGGTTTGTGTGCATGTTGCACTGACTAGTCAGGACTTGTATCTGCTGGTGATTTACATTGCTCATCCTCATGAAAGTTGTGGGATCAGCCTATTTAAATATGTATCGGCAGGCGTTTGAGGTGAGGGTTATGGTGGAAACATCTTGCTCCAGACTTTAAAACGTACAGCAACTTAGGGTAACAATAAGATTCTTGAGACGCCCTTTGTGTGTGGTAGTTCCCTGGCACCATCTCCATCTATTATACCATCTTTATTACTCAGAGTCTTTCATCCTCTAGCATCAAAACAGTATAGTTGGGGATATTGTGCCAGGGGACTCACTGAGAAAGGGAGGTTGAGGAACGGGGGAATTGTGAGGAATCTACACTCTCCAGATCTTGCAGAGAGTTCTCTTCCCTTGGTGGAGAAGGCAGCACACTTGGATATCATGGATACCGCTATCAAAAGAAGGATATTTGCAATCAAGCACGGAGGTCAATCTCCCTAGATATGATACGGGTCTCGATTTGGTCCCGGAACAAGTCGATGCCTCCTTCACATCGAAGCACAGACTGCAGCCTTGGAGGCCAAGTGAGAGAGACTTGGAAGATCCCTACATTCCAGGCTTCAGGTATTGGGGCCAGGTTACAGGATATGATAGGGGCCTTTAGATCTGCTGTCCTACTGAACCTGTGCCTTGTACCAGTGGTATGGCTAGAAATGCCGAACGTGATGCTGCTGCACGTGCCTGGTCTCCAGCTTAACCCTTCAGGCCTCCAGCTTAACCCTTCAGTGGCCTACTTGAAGAGCACAGAGGAGGTAGGGCAAGGCTACCCAGACAGGTGCACAAGAGATAGAGTCCATAGCAGGTCCATTCCAGCACTCAGCTGTCATGAGTCGAGGGTCACCTCATTCCCAGAGTTTCTTGTATCCGAGCAATATCTTGTGACACTGTCCCTTGGGTGACACCACGATGGGTATTAGAAAAACACATCTGGTCATCCAGGGGAAACAGGGTAGTGTGAATTGGTTTGCAATGCTTATAATGAAATTAGAATGTTGTGTTATGTTGATTTGGCTTTATAGTTCTATGATATTATGAGGTTCTGAAAAGTCTGGTTGATGTCGAGGTCATAAAGACAGATATTTACATATGGACTGATTGTAGCTGGCAGGAAGGCTAGGAAGATGTGTCATTGAATGCTGCAAAGGATGACACTTCAACCTGAGGAAAAAGTTAAGCATTAGAAAGTATCCTGAAGGAGAAAATAATGAAGCATCAAAATAAATATGGACTACTTTGAAGGACTCAGCATTGTTTTGTTGGCAGCAGATCACGTTTGACAATTTTATTTGAGTTTATAGGGAGACAACAGGCCCAGTTAAAAATGAATGCTTAGTAGATATTATTGGCTACATTTTACACCCTTTCATAGTCAACAAGTGAAAATTCGAGTGCAATATATTTAGATTTAACAAGAGTGCCACAAAGGAGATTGTTGTACAAGATGAGAAGACAAAGAATAGGGTGGGAAATTCTGGAGTGGTTCAGGAATTGGTTCAGTTTAGAGAAGGGAATTTGTGGTTGTACATGGTACTGCACAAGAATGAAGGAAGGTTATTAACAGGTTGGCTCAGGGGACAGCATGAAGACCATTATTGTTTACATTGCACATAAATGATTTGATACTGGGAACAGAAATTTGTCAAAGTTCGCTGTTGATACAAAATAGGAGGTATTTGCAAATAACACATCAAAACAAATACAGAGGTATCTGGGTAGATTAGCACATTTGTTTTACAAGATGTCACTTAATGTGTCACAAATCAAGCTGATGAGACTGGGGAAGTAGAATAGTCAATGTGAAAAAATAAAGAATATTTTTGTAGACTACAGGAGAGGAATCTGATGTACTGCTGGATAGCTCATTCAAACAATTAGTGCTGTGTACCACAGCAGTAAAAATCACAAAGCAAGATCTATGGTATATAGCCAGAGGGATAGAATATAATTCATGGGGGTAATAACTTATAGAGGGCATGGTTTCAGCCCTAGCAAGAGTATGTGTAACATGATATTCCTCCAACAGTATTAGGGACAATATGGCCCAGATTTTGCAGTAAAGATAATGGTGAAACTATCAGCCCTCACTGGAAATAAAGTGTAAATCGGACAGCAACTTCCAGCAACTGCACATGTGCAGTTAAATGCAAAAGTCAGGAAGTTGCTGTCTAAGTTACTCTGCTCTTGCAGAAGCTTCACTACATCAGTATCTCGCCGAGAGACACGGCGTTACAATACATGGAACGGCATGAAGTTGCTGTACTTGCATGATAGATGCCACTAACTTGTCAGATGAAGCTAGGGCCAGTTCATTTCAGTGTAAGTACATTTTTAACGCCATGAAAAGTCTTAACAACCTCCCTGGCACTAAATATTTACTATTGCAAGCGTTTTTTTTATTCATTCATGGGATGTGGGTGTCACTGGTTCGGTCAGCCTTTATTGCTCATCCCTAATTGCCCATGAGAAGATGGTGGTGAACCACCTCTTGAACTGCTACAGTCGTTGTGGTGAAGGAACTCCCACAGTGCTGTTGGGGAGGGAGTTCCAGGATTTTGACCCAGCGATGATGAAGGAATGGCGATATCGTTCCAAGTCAGGATGGTGTCTAACTTGAAGGGGAACATGGAGGTGGTGGTCTTCCCATGCTGCCCTCGTCTTTCTAAGTGGCAGAGGTCATGGGTTTGGGAGGTGTTGCCAAAGAAGCCTTGGTGAGTTGCTGCAGTGCATCTTGTAGATGGTACACACTGCAGCCATGGTACACTGGTGGTGGAAGGAATGAATGTTTAAGTTTGTGGATGGGCTTTGTCCTGGGTGGTGTTAAGCTTCATGAGTGTTGTTGGAGCTGCACTCATCCAGGCAAGTGGAAAGTATTCCATCACACTCCTGATTTGTGCCTTGTAGATGGTGGAAAGGCTTTGGGGAGTCAGGAGGTGAGACACTCACCACAGAATACCCAGCCTCTGACCTGCTCTCGTTGCCACTGTTTATGTGACTGGTCAAGTTAAGTATGAAGTCCTATTCCTTCAGATTTCAATTATTGATGGAGATTTTAAAAAATTGAAATATGTAAGTACATTTTTTAATCACATTTTTTTCTGTCTTTTATATCTCTCTTAATTCCATCTTTCCTTCCTTCTCTTTATGTTGCTTTCTGTACATGATATGGCATGTAATTAAATATTCTAACTGACACTTCCTGATTCAGACTTTGCAAGTCTCAGTAAGGATTCTGCAATCTGATTGGTTATGGAGATACACAGTTGCTTGCGCTATTCAGAGATCCCAGATTCCCTGTAGAGGGCACTGTGCCAAAATGGATTTTGGATCATCACAAGTTCCAATGCAAAATCCCAGAGAAAGTCTGTGGACAAGTGCAAGTGTAATGAATGGCTGGCACCATTCATTCACCACTAACCGCAAAATCTGGCCCTAATAGGCCTGGATTTTGCAGTCAGCGGTGAAGTGACAGCACTCGCCATTGACCTCAAAGAAAGAGATCTCTATTATGTGGATTTTAGCTTTTCTTATAATCATTTCATTATGAATTCACCTATAGGTAATCTCCAGTGCTTAGCAACAATGATGTCATAAAGCAGGCTAAGCAGCCAATCACATTGAAGAATTTTCACAGACAGCAAACCAGAAAGTAAAAAGCACTGATTATCTAGTACTTATTAATCATTTTACAGAGAGCGAAATAAAAATTAGGTCATAAATCTGGAATGAAGGTAGAAACTGAAATATCTTTAATTTTTTATTATATTAAAATCCTGTGGAATTAGACATTTCACAAATATTAAATTGGTTTTTCAGGGCCAGAGAGGTTGTTCGGCAGTAGCTATGACTTAGTACACCATTATAAACCCAGTTACATCTCATTCAACAAAGCCTAACTTTTCTGGAGTTTTACAGCGAGATTAGAGTGTAACAAATGGAAGTTGACACCAAATCAAATGTTTTTTAAAGATTTCCATCTGTGGGGATTTCAATAGCGCACCCTGTGAAGGAGCAGGGAATCACTGACAGCAACTTCTGGGTTTCCATGTTTTATTGCACATGTTGCTGTCAGTCTCACAGAGTAATAATGGTAAACGCTGACAGTTTTGCTGTCATTACAACTGCAAAATCCAGGCCATAAATTGTTGACATTAGATAGAAATGTTTCACATATTTATGATACTGAAAGATACATGCATCACAGATACAATATTTGTGATACCATCTACTTACAAATGACAAAACTTGCTTATTCACATTATATGTTTTTTGCTCTACCCCTCATGATGAATCAGCAGTTCCAAGTGTTTTATTCATTTGTTTATCTCTGCCTTCCCCATCCACAAATCCTTGCTTCTTTTTTATGAGTTACCTGATAACGGTTTTCCCCTCTTTTTTTCCCACAATGGATTTGCAGTTCCTGCTGAAGCTGTTACTGGCGTGACAATGCATTAGAAAGGCTTTTCTCACTGTTCAGTCTTCAATTATTCGCACATTCACCATATCCCAGGCTTGCCTGACTCCCCAATGCCCAAGCTTACCATCAAATCATAAGTATTGCCTTCTGGTCCTGTTGCAAACATCAGTTTTCTTAGCGATGACAGAAAACATCATCCCAAGCATCAGATTCAGCCCAGAATTTTTACTGAATAACTTAAAAAGCTGATGAATTATTATTTTCTTTGGATTTTTCTGCCACTACCCATGCCTCATATATGTTTGCACATTTTCCATCTGCTTGCCACAGGACACAGATTGTTGTGATGCAGTCTTCGTACTGTAGTTCCACAGGAGAGAAAGGAAAGCAACTCCCACAATGCATTTCTCACACCCAGAAGCTGTCAACAGGTGAAATCTTCATGTCTGAGCTTTAACTCAGCTGAAAATTTAACTCAGGCTTCAGAGAGGGGCAAGCCATTAAAGGAGACAGATTTCAGGCATTTCTAACATTAAATGATTACATTAATGGGTAAGCACAGTAATTCTTTTCAGAAACATAGCATGCTAATGTTTGTGTTCGGTTATAAATGTATTTTTAACCGTCTATACTGATTAGCGTGGTGAAGAAAAATAACAGCCAATAATAGTTGGAAAACATTGCCTGAGACATTTGATTTATTTTCATCAAGTTGTTCGTTACTGAGTGATGTTGGTTGAAAATAAAAAATGAGTGATTAGATTCAACCTTTTGTGGTTCTTGCTTCTGACTAATTTGCAGCTTTTTCTATCGTCTAGTGAACGAAAGTGGTTTGTGGTTACTTCACATAACTTCATCCAATCAATACCATTATCTTAACAGATGGTTGGAATTTCAACCAATCACAATTTTACCCCTGCATGCGCTTTCCCTGCTGGCATGAGATTTTTGTTTTGTTATTTGCCAGTCCTGTAACGTTGTACATGGGAAAGCAAGAGCTGTACAGTGTTGGAAAATTATATCTTGATGCTCAAAAAGAATGATGATGATACATCCAATACAGTGAACAACAGAAGCTGCTATTGAAATACTATGGGGAGAGAGTTTTGCCTTGAAGGTGGTGGGATGTGACTTACCATCCCATTCCTGCCAGCGGCATGGCTCGTGCTATGTTCCCAAAGGCCTACCACTGGGCAGCCGGAATGTTCACCTGAGTTGGACAGTACTCTTTTTTAAAAGGCAAATCAGTGTACATAGGACCCTGATTGCATTTTCAGGACTGAAATGGCTGTTGCCCCTCTGAAAAGGAGCCCAGAGGATAAGTTTTAATTTATTTGTGCGGGGCTACTGTCACACCAGGTATGGTGTGGCACGAGTATGTACCCCCCATTTCCCCTCCCCCCTCAAAATGACATACCTTTTTGCAGGCCCAGAGGTCAGCCAGGCATCATGATAACTGCGGCAGCCAGAGCCCGTGGCCTGCTCTGGTGGGTTCATTTCCCTCTCACAGCTTGCTCAGCCTCCTTCCAGCACTATTGAGTGGCCTGCCACTTGAGCGCACTGCCAGCCCGCCTGAAGCCAGCACAGGGAGAAAAACAGCAGTGAATTTGTAAAACTATAGAATGTTGCAGCAGACATCAGAGAATTAATTAAAGAAGTGGGCAGCATTGAATTAATAAGTTTGTAGAGCAGTGAGCACAGCAACAAATCAGTAAATTAATGGAGCAGCGACCACCAATAATTTGATGAGTTAATGGAAAAGCACTGCTTCCTCTGGCTTGAAAGCACTTCGGCATTGAGGAGAGAGTTTTGGACAAATTTTGTCATGGAAAGGGTTTTTGGAACATAGAATGCTTTGCCACAAGGAGTGTTTGAAACAGAAACCATTGTAAACTTGAAGTTGAAGCAGTGGAAGATATAGAATTAGTGAGTCAGGCTGCTTTGTCGATCATTAACAATGCCATGGTTAGTGGGCTCTCTTAATGGCCAAAATGTCTTCAAGAACTAGCAATGAAAACCCTCCAATAACTTAATCATGCACATCTGCAATACTCCAGGTGATCTCAGGATTCTGAGGGGGATTGACAGGGTAGATGTTGAGAGGTTGTTTCCCCTGGCTGGAGAGTCCAGAACTAGGGGGCTTAGTTTCAGGATAAGGGGTTGGCCATTTAAGACTGAACTGAGGAGGAATTTTTTCACTCAGAGGGTTGTGAATCTTTGGAATACTCTACCCCACAGGGCTGTGGATGCTGAGTCATTGAGCATATTCAAGGTTGAGATAGATAGATTTTTGGACTGCAGGGAAATCAAGGGATATGGGGATCGGGCGGGAAAGTGGAGTTAAGGTCGAAGATCAGCCATGATTTTATTGAATTGCAGAGCAGGCTCGAGGGGCAGTACAGCCTACTCCTGCTCCTAATTCTTATGTTCTGTAGGTGGTTTGTCTTGTGGTTTCGAATCACCCCAGCCTATGGTTCTAGACATGGGAATTATTTGGGGGAGCAGAAAACTGAACCAGACACAGGCCTTTTGGCCTCAACCATACAATACTTTATTCAGTTCCACACACACACACACACACACACACATACACACACACACACACACACACACCAGTAAAAGTATCACCTGGTGGCATAAACGAAACAGTATAACAGTACAAAAATTGGCCTGTCCTAACAGGCCCCTTTCGTGAATTAAGACGACTAAGAAAATGCACTACGGTAATGTACAGTGTATAACTGGATTCGTCTGACAAATCCTATTTACGCACTCTATAATCACACGCAGCACCTCTCCACTAAACCCCGAAGGTTTGGTTTGGGACACACGACACCCCCTTACACTTGATTCTGTGGTCTTAACAGTGCGTGGGCTTGGATAATGCTCACCCAGATTATCTGTTGGCTTACTCGCTGCTTCTTCCTTGGGGAAAGCTTTCTCTTCTGATTCCGTGCCGCCGTGGCAACATTCAGGTCCTGGTCTCGAGGGTCCTTCCGAAGGTAGAGTAGCGAGGCTCTTGGTCCCTCGTTGGTGGGTTTCCTCTCCGTCCCGTTCAGAGTGCACAGTTCTTGAAACGAAGAGAGAAGAGGAGCCAGAAATGGCAGCAAACTGCCTTCTTATACGTTGCAGTCATTGCTTCTTCCTGTCAAAATAGAGTATTTCCTTTGTCTGGGATGATTGCCTGAATGGCTCATGTAAGAGAAAATTGACATTATGGGTATAACCGAATTAAGGTTTAAAGTGCCGGCTTCTACATTGGCTCAGCAAAAAGGGCAGAACATCTGTGGCTGACCTCACATTCTAACATATTCCAGCACCAAGGACGCAGAGGCCTCTGATTCAACATTGATGTACCAAAACACTAGATAACATTAAGGTACGTCCAGACAGACAAGATAAGACTGTGAAAAGACTCTAAACATACTCTTAGGCAGTACGTATGATCAGCAAATTCTAACCCAATGAGATCATCCCACTTAAGGTCTAAAGGTTGCCTTGAGGTCCTGGTCTGTCAATCCAAAATATTACTAATAAGGTAACCCAATTAGAGATCGAGGGAGGTCGTACCGGGGAGTGGAAGGATCTATGAAATGTATAAATGATGTACAATTTTGCTATTCAGGGAACATCTCCACTCACAGGCGGCTGTGATGAGAAGTGTTCCCGGACGTCTGTAATTAAAGATCGTTATATCTTGCCATCCATCTCTGTCTAATACTTCGAGGGCTGCTATGCGGGTTAGGATGAGCGTCGACCCTTTATATCACAGGGCCCGCTCATGGGAAGAGAAGCCTTCTCATTTTCCTCTTCAATTTGGCGCTGCGAGCAGGATACAAGAACTTCCCAAACGGAACAATAATCCAGCTGTTAGGGTGAGTATGTTTAATTTACCACCTTCAAGTTAGAGCTGAGGCATTGTAAACCGGGAGGGAAGGATATCTGTACAAAAAACCATCTGTAGCAGGTCCTGGAGAGACAGAGACAGAGGATAGGGACGATCGAGGGGTGGGAGGGGGTTAAAAGACATACTCTGAGACGCACGCGTGTAGGAAGCACAGCAGTGCGAGGGTACGATGCAAGGGAAGATGAATGGACGACACCTATTGACCCAAGCGGTACGAGCGCACGGCGCAGGGACGAGACATATTGACCTGGAAGCGTGGCAGTATGGGTGTACGGCGCCAAGGGGAGACATATAGATGACGTCCTGCATCCCAAACATGAATTAAAGGGAATGCCCAAGACCCCTACACCTTCCCCAAAGGAAGATGGGTAACCCGGTAGTAAAAAGGCGAATAAAACCAATGAGGGAACAGGAAACCAGGCCAGCAAAAAAAAGGAGGAAGAATGTAACTGGGGACCAAAAGGGTCTCTACTAAATTTGCGGGGCAAAAAATCCGCAACATTAATGGAAGAAATGAAACGGAAAGGGTGGCAGCCACGGATATCCTGATCAACAGAAACAATGGTGGGATAGTCAGACCAAACACGAGGTTGAAATGGCCCAAGTAATTATCCTCATCTGTTACCAGGAACAGGTAAAAGAAATAGATACCCACACTGAATTGAGTCAGGAATTAAAAACTAAAATAACGGAATTAGGAAAGGTTGTAAAGGAGAAGGGACAAACCCTACAGTGCACATCAGCAACACCCAATCCAAAAATAACCCCCCCAGTACCCCAGATATACCCCTCCCTGAAAGGGGTACAGGCAGGGGAGCTGCAAGATAATAACAGGACCCAGGAAGGGCCCCCGGCATATGACAGGTACATACAGGCGGCTCCCATACGTACTACCACCATCCCTGCACACGGGCAGCAACCCGGTCATGTTACCATATAAGCAGTGCAACATGCTAGTGGACATGGGAGCGTCGGTATCCATAACTAATCTAGACGTCCCTCTTACAAGAACCACGGTTAATATTCAAGTGATATAGGAGGAGGATCCAAAAAAGCGATATTAAGCAAAGTAGTACGATTAGAGATACAGGGAATAATGATACCCATCCAATTTTGGTGCTGCCCTAACCCGGAAGGCACCATACTAGGGATAGACACCCTGAGGGAAGTAGGGGCACTTATAGAACCCCAGCGTAATCGGATAATATGGGGAGAGAAACATCAGACCCAACAGAAGTTCGATTGTCCGGGACATCAGCAGCAGTGAGTAGCAAGGATTGTCCCAATACAGCCCGAGTGGGAAACGAAGGGCGCGTGGGGCAGCGTATGCCAACTATACCCGGCTCTGTGGGCACAGCACAAACAGGATTGCGGGCTGACCCAAGTTGACCCGGTCAAAATTCCCGGGCCAGAACATAAGGCCCACAGACAATATCCTTTAAAACCCAAGGCTGAAGCAGCCGTCCACCAAATAGTGCAAGAATTAGAAGCACAAGGGGTGGTAAAGCTAGTAACTGCCACCACTAATTCACCGGTGTGTCCAGTAAAGAAACCCGACGGAACCTACAGGTTCACTGTCAACTATACAGCCCTGAACAAGGTCACCCCAAGGGAACATCCGATTGTGGCGAGCCCATCCACTATTTTCAATGGCCTGAACCCAGAACATAAAATCTTTACTGTACTCGACATAGCGAAAAATTCTGGGCTATACCTTTGGATGAGGAGTCACAGAGGAAGTATGCCTTCACTGTAACGGGGAAACAGTATACCTGAACCTGTGTGCCACAAGGGTTTCACAATAGCCCGGGCATATTCCACCGGGCATTGTCAGGAATCCTGGAACCCCTGGACGTAGGAGAAGGAAGCACTATACTATAGTACGTGGACGATATTCTTATCGCTTCAGGTACTGAGCAACATGTTGGCTCTAACTACAGTATTAGGGGCCTTACAGCGCTCAGGGTTGAAGGCAAATCCTAGAAAAGTCCAGGTGGGAAAGGAGGAGGTCACGTACTTGGGATACGTAGTTGCCCAAGGGAATAGACAGATGCCCGCAGATCGGAAGGAGGCTATTAGAACAATTCCTAGACCAGGAACGGTAAAAGGGGCCTGACAGGTATTGGGACTATTTAACTATTGCCAGAACTTTATTCCGGAGTATGCGGAGATGGCCCAACCGATACAGGACCTAGTAAAAGGAGGCAGGCCCTCCTAGGAGCCCGTCGACTGGGGTAGCCCCAGGAGGCGACATTTATACAACTGAAGCAAGCCCTTATGAGTGCACCCGCCTTGGGATTGCCGGATCAGAATAGACCCTTCCACCTGTATATGTACCATAGTGAGACCTATTACAATGCGGTGGTAACTCAGGAACGTGGGGATAGGCAAAGGCCCATGGCATACTATTCCACGAAATAAGGACCGGTGGCCACAGCGCTGTCCCGATGTGTCGCAGCTCTCAATTGTGCGGTGTGGGCCAGCGAGACTATAGTGATGACCAGGCAGGTCATCTTACATACACCACATACCCTCGTGGAATTACTTAACACAGGAAGGTTAAGAACCGTATCCGACGCACGGGCCGTCAATTGGCAAGCGATGCTCTTACCCCCAAATGGCGCCGTGACTATAATAAAGGACAACGGGAATAATCCCGCAGGATGGACAGTCACTGAAGGTAAAGAACACCAGTGTGGTTTCACGGGAAATGAGGGGGAAGGGAGTCACATTAGCGAAACCCAACTTGAAAAGGCAGATATGGACCTCTATGTGGATGGATCCCGTCGATATGAAGACGGAACCCCACGAACAGGATGGGCAGTGGTGGACAACAATGGACAAGTCAGGAAAAGGGGACCCTTAGAGGGAAAATTATTGGCTCAGGTAGTGGAATTGGTAACCCTCACCGAAGCATTAAAACTAACAGCAGGGAAAAGGGTCAACATTTACACCGATAGCCATTACGCCTTCAGGGTGGTACATGATTATATGACTGCTTGGAAGACGCGGGGGTACATGACATCGGGAGGGGGACCCATTAGGCACGAAGAGATAGTTAAGGAACTGGTGGAAGCATCCCTCCTCCCTCAGGAATGTGCAGTGATAAAAATTAAAGTGTATCTAAAGATCACGGACAGGCACCGGCAGGGAAATGCCTGGGCAGATGAAGCTGCCAAACAGGCAGCCGAATTAGATATGACTAGTAACGCCCCGACTGGCTCATGTATTACCCAAACGGAGGAAGTAAACATACTCAAGATACAGGGAGAATCCACCCCGCAAGAAACAGAAGGGTGGGAACAGAACGGAGCTAAAAGGGGAGCGGATGCAGTTTGGAGGAAAAATGACAATGTAGTGGCCCCGAAAATTATCCAACAGAACCTATTGAGTCTCTACCATGGATACACCCATACCGGTAGGAACGGCATGATGAACTCCATGTCAGAATGTTGGTGGTGGTGGAAAGGAATGGGTAGAGACATAGAAAACCATTGTAGGAAATGTATAACATGCGCTAAACACAACCCGGGGAAAAAGATAAAGGTCCGGCTGGGACACCAAACTCGCCCAAAGGGACCCTGGGAAGCCTTACAAATAGACTTTATTGGGCCACTGCCTAGCCAAAGGGGAAAAATGTACTGTCTGGTAATAATAGACCAATTTACAAAATGGGTAGAAGCCTTCGCCTCTAGAAACTGCACCGCTGATACAGTAGCTCAGATCCTGGCCTGGGAAATAATACCCAGGTGAGGAATGCCACGACAGTTAGACTCAGACCAGGGTATACACTTTACGGGAAAAATCGTGAAGCAAGCTTGCACCCTGTTAGAGATTAAACAAAAATTCCACATCCCATACCACCCTGAGTCTTCCAGATTGGTAGAGCGAATGAATAGGAGCTTAAAAACAGCACTGGCTAAGGCAATCAAGGAGACCGGACAGGTGTGGGTTGAGGTACTACCACGAATCCTAATGAAATTAAGAGCTACCCCTAAACGGACTACCGGACTGACCCCCTTTGAACTAATGACAGGAAGAGCCATGAGGCTGCCAGAAGTGCTGGTTACTGGAAGTGATGATGAAGGGCCCTACAAGGATAAGATACGGAGATTTGTGATGGAACTCTGTAAACAATCACATGAATTACGAGCACAAGCCAGAGACCAACAAATTATTAGGGATCGAGAAAGGGACACGAAGGAACAAAGGGTTCAGGTACCTCAAATAGAGAGCCAGGTCATGGTAAAGATCCTGAAAGACCCGAATTCTCACTAAAATGGACCGGACCCCACCAGGTAATTATGGTTAGTGACACATGCGCTTGCATAGACATAGGAGGTGTTGGCAAATGGAAACACTGGACCCAGTTGAAGCGATTTGGATCCTAACCAACCGGTGGCCACCAGAAAATGTTGTGTTTTACAGGATCCTATCACTCCTTGGAGTCCGACATCCACTGATGAAGAAAGTAACGGACCTCAAGGCCTATATTATATGACATCGGAAAACGTTAGCTGTGATCCCGATTCAAAAATTCTAATGGTGGTAGTCGGCACAACGGTAGATTTAAATTGTAGCATTGGACTAACGAGCATAGCACAACTTAACAGAGATTCCAACTGACAATGGGGTGGACCAATAACAAGGGCATAACATTAGCAGTAAATGAGACCGCAGTATGCTTCATGTTAGAAGAAGAACGAGGAAGTTGCATTCGTAGGGAGGGGATACAGATACTGTGCACACCCGTCTTCACTCAATTCTCGGGAAGGCCACAACAAAAGAATACCAGGTGGAAGATATGTCCGGCCTCCCCGTGCATGGGTAAGGACCAGTGGTGTTGGGACATCCTTGTCCAAGATAGACCCCCTACCACTGCCCCGACAACCACCATGGGGACAACAACTCTTCCCAGCACAACCATGCAAGCCCCCCCCATATGCCTGTCCATAAAGACCGGAGCCAAAGGGGGGCTAGTAATAAAGGAATCTAAGGAAAGGATATATTTTGGAGTACGTCAGCGACTACTTACAGTAGTTCTAAACCTAACGGATATCATCCTTCCTAGCTTCTGTGGGAATAAAACTATAAGTCTATACCAGAACCGGATACAACAAATCCTCGAAGGCCCGGAATCCACTACCCTGAGATTTAATGTCAGAATGGGAACAGAACAAAGTCGAATGAAAAGGGGAATACTGGAAACACTAGACACGGGTTATGCGGCGGGGGTTGCGATGATGAATTCCATAGACCTGTATGCAATCGATGACCGGGTTAACACCTTAACACAAATCTTAAGGGGTTTATTGGGGAGGGAAATAGATAGCCAAGCCCTACAAGCGCAGTTGGGAGGTGGCGCGGAAGGGGAACTGTTACAAGTGGCCCACACATTACAGGAACATGCCAAGATCATAAATTTGATCCACGCAATGGGGAACGACCTAAGTAAACGATTACAAGCTGAGATAGTTTGCTCCGGATATGGGGCCTGGATACTGAGTGAGGTACAACATAACCTGGAGCAACTCCAGAATGGGTACATACCAGATTGGATCCCGAACGGCATATTTAATAATTGGACTCTAGACAAAAACATGAACAACACGTGTGAGGTACGTAAAAATAGTCACGCGTGGGTGCCAAAATTTAGATGTATTACCGGACATGTGAATGTGATCGGATTCGTGTTATCAATACCACAGTATAACGTAACAAAGGGAGACCCCTTATACCAAACCGACAATATCGGTGAAGTAAGAAACCGAACACGGTTGCTTTACCATCAACCCTCCAGACAGGCGATTAAAATTAACAATAGTACCAAAGGCATTGACATAACCTACTGCTATAAAAATAACCAAGTGGCTTTATGTCGAGGTATGCTAAGAATGATGGATGATGATTGCGGATTCTACCAAACAAACGGATGCATGCTGAGTATCACTCCTCTCGAACGCGTTTCCGAAACAATCGCTGCTCCACAAGGGAATGGAGATTGTTGCGTGAACACAGGAGCAGCCAACCTGACGATTAAGACCAGGGGAGGAGTCACCCCCTGTGTCATCACCAACCCTAACTTCTGTTTCAGGCCCATGGGATAAATAGACATAAATGGATACCACATACATCCTGAGACAACGAAAAATATCCACGGAACGTCACGGATACCCTCTGAGAAGGGTACAAGGAGGCGGTATGGGAACCGCAAGGAAAACAGATACCTGAATTAAGTGAGGAACAATTACAATTGGTGTAAGGAATCCAAAACCAAAGATGGCAGTATATCCGGCTGATGGAACAAATAGACAACCTACAAAGAGACACTAACACGATGCTGGCCGAGCTGTGGAACATTGAACTTAATATTCAGATCCACCCATGGAAAAGGATTATATCACATGTACTTATAGTAATACAGGGCTGGTCCTGATGGTACTGGTAGGGTTAACCTGTGCACGAATTAAACAGGCCAAACGTCACGCTAGGGCATGCACTATGATTAAGACAATACGGGACGAAAATTTAAACAGTCCTGCAGGAAGGACTTACCTTATATAGCCCTGCGGGAGAAGTCACAGGAGATCCTGAAGTTTGGGAGATGGCCACCCAGGCGAACAGATATATCTGGAACTTGTCCACAGTGAAGCAGTTTCCGGGGAATATGGCCTACTTGGTGTATAGCCAAGGGCCAAAGGATGGAATTGTAAGAGAAAATTGGCATTCGGGGTATAAGCAAAATAAGGTTTAAAGTGCCAGCTTCTACATTGGCTCAGCAAAAGGGGCAGAAGGTCTGTGGCTGACCTCACATTCTAATATATTCTAGTACCAAGGACCCAGAGGCCTCTGATTCAACAGTGATGTACCAAAACACCAGATAACATTAAGGTACATCCAGTCTGACAAGATAAGACTCTGTGAAAAGACTCTAAACAGATTTTTAGGCGCTACGTACGATCAGCAAATTCTAACTCAATGAGGTCATCCCAGTTAAGGTCTAAAGATTGCCTTGAGGTCCTGGTCTGTCAATCCAAAATATTACTAATAAGATAACCCAATTAGAGATCGAGGGAGGTCGTACGGGGGCGGGGGGGGGGGGGGGGGCGAAGGGATCTATGAAATGTATAAGTGATGTACAATTTTGCTATTCAGGGAACATCTCCACTCACAGGCAGCTGTGATGAGAAGTGTTCCCAGACGTCCGTAATTAAAGATCGTTATACCTTGCCATCCATCTCCTTTTAATACTTCGAGGGCTGCTACGCGGGTTGGGAAGAATGTCGACCCTTTATATCAAAGGGCCCGCTCGTGGGAAGAGAAGCCTTCCCATTTTCCCCTTCAGCCCATCATCCCAGATCTTACGTTTGTGTATTCTGTTGATGGCTCCTGATGGCTTCTGCTTCCACTGGGTCTGGGACTTAATGGCAGTTCTTTGTTCGGTTTCCCACCTTTCGGGGTTATCTCATCCAGGCAATGGCGTAAATGGCCGTTGATGGGTTTCTGCTTTGCACCTGATCTTGGGCTGAGCAGTTTCCCATTACTGAACAATCCTGCCAATTGCCTGGGATGAGTTTTTTCTCCTAGCTATTATTGCCCAGAGACTTCGGTCTGCTCCAGACATTTTCAGCAAATAATGAAACACAATATGTCCAAAACTCCCAATCTTTGGGAAACAGTGCAGTGTCCAGCAGGTTCTTAAATTAAAAACCTTCTGGCATAAGCACTTTGTCCAATATCCTTTAATATTTTCCTGGGGCCTGCGCCGATGCTTACAGATCTTATGTTCTCATTCATGCAATCTGGAGGGATTGATCTATCAGAAGGAGCTGACATTCTTTCCACTCGACTTTAGATAGCCCTACAAGCCAATGCTTTAACGGATAGGATGGTCCTAGCAGGGCAAATTGCATGCTTTTAACTGGCAAACCTCCAGTAATAACCTTGCACACACTTGGGGTTTGCTCCTCCAACCTGCACCTAAGCTCCCTGGACCTAGGTAACTGGGATGTATTTTTATGGAGACCAAGTATACATTCCATATCGGGCACAAATAAATTCTACATCTGTCAATTTCTCTGTAGATCAGTTCAGATATATTTAAACACACTTTCTGCCTCAGATACCCGGCTGACCAAAGTAAATGTTGTTGGAAGACCAGAATGAATTCGACTTGGGATAGTTTCATAATCAGCATTGATGCTGCATTAATAATGATCCAAACGATGATGAGTTTCTGCATTGTGAGGTGTTTTTAATAGCTGTTTTATGTCTTCTTCCCCATTCACCATCACCTTCACCCCACCCACCCCACTAAAAATGCATTGTTCTTTCTAGAGATCACCATGGAGACATACAAATTTCTCAATCAGGACAATTTCTCAATATCATCCAAAGCTTGGGTCATTTGATTTTCTGTCCAGTGCTTTATCACTGAAGCTAGATGCTCAACCTATTGCCAGTAAATTTTGATTATTGGTCTTTGCATAACACAGAAGGGACCTGTCTTGTTTGGCAAAGCATATAATACAGCAAACATGTCTTGGTCACAATAGTAATTGATGTTACATGGAAGCTATAGAATTGGCAGTTTGTGCAGAGAGAAAGCAGAGGTTAATGTAAATATGATGTCAGGGACGGGAATGAAGCAGACATCAATATCAAGGGTTCTGGAGCTATGATTATGGAATCCGAATTTTGAATTGAATCTGTCAACAGAAAGGACATATTGTTGGATATAGACAGCCCATCCAATAATACACATTCTCATTTACTGCAGCTTCACCAATTTAATAACATAGCCAAAGCATTAAACACAGGGTGCGATGTGTTTGTATTGATCTGTGCAATAGAGATTTCTTAATGTTGATAAATTATAGAAATGAACAATACATATAGTTTTAGTCAAGATACCATCATCAAATGTAAAGTGCCTTGCAGTGAATATTTTTATTATTTGTCAATGAATGAAGATATAAGAAATAAGAAATGCATTTTTTAATTTAACAGCCTAAGCAAGTAAATTGAAAAGTGTAGTGGGATTGTTTTTCCCCGAGTTTAAAGATTGAGCTGGGGAAGACAAAGACCGCAGGACTGTCACCTTGTAGCATGCCTCTCGACATCTACAAGTACATTTCACAAGTAATTGTTTGTGTCAAAGAGGCTTTTTTACTGAGGGACATTTCACCTTTGTTTCTGCTGTGTAAGTTGTTTTCTCCTCAAGCGAGGTAACTGCTGTCAGTGGCTAAGTAAGTTTCATTGGATGAATGTATTGCTATTATTTCCCACAACACTGCTGAGAATCAATATATAAAGCATCTATCAAAATGTATGACATAAGTTAATTCCTAAATATATATAATAGAATATAACTTTAGAGCAAGTCACAACATAGTTTTGGAATGGACTTATTCAGCCTCAGCCATATCAAAAATAAAGATCCAATATTCATAATTATAATAAATTAAATTAATAATGACAAAACATTAATAACAAAACAATTTTTTTAAGTATGTCTAGGGTGAAAAGGGCAACAAAAGCAGGATGAATACATTCACTAAAATAAGCTATGCTATTAATTTGTCAGATAAGTGACATTGTTTTACTCAAGTATTTCCTCAAGGCCATTATGCAGTCAATTAATTTAACTGACAAAAGTGTACCACGGGTACAAAGTACTTAACTCAGAATATTTAGGTTTGCTTTGTTCGCAGCCAGAGTGTGTTGGGTAAGTAAAAATTCTGCAAGGACCAGGCTCTGAAACTAAGATGGCACCTGTGGTGTTCTCCAGTGCTGACCTTGTCAGATTGGTTGGATCAGTAGGAGGGCAGCTGCTTGGCATGGGGCTGACAGGTGCACGTACCACTACAGGCACATTTTTGGCACCAGCCTGCATCTTTCAGCCAGAAAATTCAGCACCTTATAGAAATGGACCTTCTTGATTCATTCCACTGACCGCATAGAGTTCCCATGTGGGCCCTCTTCTGCCTATCTGGAGGCAACTATATCATGTCTCTCTCTCTCTCTCTCTCTCTCTCTCACACACACTGCTTACAGACCTCCAGTTCTTCACCGGATCCAACCGGGGCCAGGAAAGTGCTAATTCCTGGCATCACGGATCTGAATTGATGGAATAATAATGTGTTGACATTTCTCCTCTCAATCCTAAATGGCCGAACCCTTATTCTGAGACTGTGGGCTAGACTTTCCACTTCACATCGCCCATCTATGGCCCATATATCGTCCAAAACGGACTTCTCGCACCCATTTTGAGCAAAAAATGGAAACTAGGCCAGAAAGATCTCCGGAAAAATAAGCCCCCAAGCTTCTGTAGACACAGGGTGGAGGTTTCCCATGCACACCCAGTGTCAATTCTGCCCACCTGACATGCACCTCATTCACCAGGGCCTCGTTCACTTCGTCGCTGAAGGGTTTAGCCCTTTTCTTGTCTGAATTGAAGTCAGCAGACATTTTTATAGTACTTTTTATCGTACTTATATTTGTATTTGTATTTATATTGATATTTGTATTTATATGATCAAATTCCCTCTCCTCTTACTTTCTGGCTTCCTCCTCTCTCTATCTCCTCTCCTCTCTCTCTGTGGCCCTTCCTGTGCCTTCTGCGCATGTGTGGATGACCCCTGACCTCCCGTAACATGGGAAAGCCAGTCGGCCGAAAAAAACCTAACACATGCGCAGAAGCCCATTGCTAGGAAAGCTTTTGACTTCCTCGTTCAGTGGGCGAACGTGACATTGCCGAACTTTAAGATCACCCATTCAACATCGCCGACCTAAGGCCGAGTGCAAAATTGCAAAAAAAATGGGCCATGTTGTAGCGATCATTAAGTCTGAGATGTCGTACATCGCTGGAATAAGGCCCATTTTTTGGGGTCACGTAGTGGAAAGTCTAGCCCTCTGACCCTGGTTCTAGACTCCCCAGGCAGGGGAAACATCCTGCCTGCATCTACCCTGTCAAGCCCTGTAAGAATGTTATATATGTCACTGAGATCACCCCTCATTCTTCTAAACGCTAGAGAATATAGGCAAAGTCTACTTAATCTCTCTTCATAATACAATCCCCCCATCCCAGGAATCAGTCTGGTGAACCTTTGTTGCACTCTCTCAATGGCGGGACGGGACAAGTTAGATGCAGGTAGAATGTTCCCGATGTTGGGGAAGTCCAGAACCAGGGGACACAATCTTAGGATAAGGGGTAGGCCATTTAGGACTGAGATGAGGAAAAACTTCTTCACTCAGAGAGTTGTTAACCTGTGGAATTAACCGCCGCAGAGAGTTGTTGATGCCAGTTCATTGGATATATTCAAGAGGGAGTTAGATATGGCCCTTACAGCTAAGGGGATCAAGGAGTATTGAGAGAAAGCAGGAAAGGGGTACTGAGGGAATGATCAGCCATGATCTTATTGAATGGTGATGCAGACTCGAAGGGCTGAATGGCCTTCCCCTGCACCTATTTTCTATGTTTCTATGTGTATCCTTCTTTATGTAAGGAGACCAAAACTGTACACAATACTCCAAGTGCGATCTCACCAGGGCTCTATATAATTGGTCAGATAGTCTTGTTACAAGTAGAGTTCCAGTAGCAAATCCTATATCAGATGTACCAGAAATAATTAACCCTTTCCTTCAATGACTATCTGTCCCATCTATGATTCCCGTATTGGACTGTTCAGTCAACTAAGAACTCATTTTTAGAGTGGAAGCAAGTCTTCCTCGATTTTGGGGGACTGCCTATGATATAATTGCAGTAAGACATTTTTACTAGTTGGTAGAATTTTGTATAAATATCTGATAAATGTTTCAGGTCAATAATTAGTACAATATTGATAGATGTTATTTGCTACAGAGCAATGCTAATAAGGCAAGAACACAAACATGTTTACTGCATGTGACTTTTTCAGGCCATTTGATGTGATGCCATATTCAGTTTCTTAAAGTATCTGAGTAAAACAATATGCTTGATGTGATATCTTGAGACACAGTAAACACTAAGAACTGCACAACATGACTCTCGGTTGAACTGATGCAGAATATGGCTTTATTGTTATTACATCAGTAGTCCACTAGGTGGCTCTACAACACTTCTTCCTCCTCATTGAAGAAGTTAATCATAGCAAATAATCATTGCACATGACTTGCATGGTATACACAACTCTTGATATACATTTCTCAAACGGAACTCATTTACGTTTTCAAATTCTACTAAAGGATTCGGTAACACAAACAAAAGATATGAACTTATTTTCCATATTTACAGATTAAACTTAACCACTGGTTTTCTGTTTAGAAGTGGATAGCTCCTTTTTTGAACAGAACTTTGCAATCTTGTTCTAGGCTGAGCCTGAGGAAAGTTTTTCTTCACGAGCTGACCTTGATCTACATTTGGACTCTCTACAACTTCAGGCTGTTTGTCTGCCTGACTCGGACTCGGACTTAAATTCTGACTTTCTCTTGGACTTGTTTCTGGTATATCTGGTATATATTTGTTACTGGTACTCTACTTGTAACAAGACTATCTGACTCATCAGAATAAATTGAATCATCCCAACTTTCAACTCCTTCCATATCTGTAGGTAAGATATGATCAATGTGAATAAACCTAACCTTTCCATGATCAAACATCTTGACCAAATATGTGCGAGGGCCACATATCTTCACTATTCTTCCTGCTAACCACTTTAACCATTTCTGGTGATGGTTCTTCACTCTAACCTTTTGGTTCAACTTTACACTTCTCTCTCTTACTCTACCTCTATCATGGCTCACTCTCGGCTTTGATTGTTTCTCTTCTACTGACTGCCAAGTTTGGCTTTAGCAACAAGAACCTGGTTCGTGGCTGTCGTTTGAGAAACACCTCTACTGGTTATCTACCAGTAGTGGCATGAGGAGCATTCTGAAAAGTAATCAGAAAATTTGCCCATTTGTGGTCCAACAATAACTGACGTTTCTTTGAATTGGCTTGATGAAGGCATGTTTTACAAATTGTACTACGTGCTCTGCTGCTCTATTTGAAGCAGGGTAGTACGGTGGAACATTGATGTGTTTCACACCATTTCTGCTCATGAACTGTGTGAACCCTTCTGAACAGCCCATTATCCGACACAATTTCTTCTGGGAGACCGTATGAAGAAAAAAATCTTCGCCAATTGTCTAGTGTTTTGCTTGCTGTTATTATCACTGTGCACAATTGCTGTCCTTTTAGCTCAGCAAAATCTACATGTAACCTTTGTCGCATCCTGGGAGGCCATTTCCATGGCTGTATTGTATTGATGGTGGTTTCTTGCTCACCGATTGATATGTTGTACACTGACTCACGATGTAATCTATCTCTTTATCTAAACCTGGCCACCATAAGTAACTGTGTGCAAAACGCTTGGTCAAGCTCATTCCCAGGTGCTGGTCATGAAGATCTCCTAACAATTTACCTGAACCTGTTTGGGATAACCACTCTTGCTCCCCACATGATACCATCTTTATCCACTGACAATTCATTCCTACAAATGAAGTATGGATGAATATCTACCTCTGATACCTAGTTTGGCCATCCATTTGCTATGTCGTCATACACCATTGACATAACTGGGTCACGTTTTGTTGCCCTATCAATCTCTTCAGCTGTGACTGGCAGCTCATCAATGTATGAGAAACAGAACACATCTTCCCTATTGGGTGTAATTTGTGATGGGGATGGCAACCTGGACATAGCATCAGCATTACTGTGATCAGCTAATCGTCTGTACTCAATCATACATATATGCTGACAAATTCAAAGCCCATCTCTGCATTCAGGCTACAGCTAATGTTGGAACTGGGGACTTTAGATGGAGGATTGCTATCAGGGGCTTATGGTCAGTAACTATGGTAAACTTCTTGACCCCAAAAATCAATGGCAAAGCTTCTCTTTCGATCTGCGCATAATTCCGCTCACTGCCACTGAGAGTGCATGAAGCAAAAGCAATTGGTCTCACCTCCCCGCTATCTAGTACATGAGAGGTCACTGCCCCAACTCCGTACGGAGAGGCCTCACATGCTAGCTTGATCTCCTTAGATATGTCACAATGAACTAATATGGTACTCTCGACTAACTGGCTTTTACTTTCTTTGAATGCTGTGTTGCATTCTTTTGACCACTTCCAAGGGACCTGTTTACTCGACAGTTCATTCAGGGGATGTAACTTTGTAGCCAAATTTGGGAGGAACTTTCCGTAATAATTTAAAAGACCCCAAAATGATCGAAGTTCAGAGACATTCGTGGAAATGGGTGCATTTCTGATTGCATGCAGCTTTCCCTCGGCTGGATGAAAACCATCTTCATCTACTCTGTGCCTTCAGTACTCCACTGAGTTTTGAAACATCTCACACTTGTGAGCAGTCACTCATACTCTATGCTTCTCTCGTCATTTGAGCAATTCATTCAACCTTATCATGGATTTGCCTGTTTAGTGCTGAAATGTGTATGTCATCTAAATAACACACTACCCCTTCAATTCCTTGCAAAATTTGATTCAGCAACACCTGAAATATGTGGAGGGCAGAAGACACTCCAAATTGTAGCCTATTGAACTGATATGGGCCCAGGTGAGTATTTATAGTCAGGCATTTGTTAGATCTAACTTTGAAAGGATCTGGCCACCTGTCAGTGTTGTGAACAAATCTTCCACATTTTGCAATGTATTGGGTAGATTACACTCTACGGTTACTTTGTAATCACCACACAACCGTACCCTACCATCTGACTTAGGTACAACAACAATGGGTATGGCCCAATTACTCAGATCTACTTGCGAGATAATGTTCTCAGTTTCTAGTCTTTTGAGTTCTTGCTCAACTTTCTCCTTGAGCGAGTATGATACAGGACGTGGCTTGCAGTATAGTGGTCTTGCATTCTTCTTCACTCTGACACTCACCTTGAAATCTTGGATCAGACTGCCTGTTTCACAGAACACATTCGGATACTGTTTGATGACATCATCTATCGATGCAAATTTTGTTTCCCATGAAAAATCTCATTCCAATCCAGCTTCAGTGATCCCAACCAATTTCTACCTATCAAGGCAGGGTTGCCTCCTGACACTACTATGGGAGGTAAGCTCTGATACTGATCCTTGCATTTCACCGGTATGGTGACACTTCCTACGACAGGGATTAGTTCTCATGAGTAGCCTCGCACCTTTATCTTCGATTTCTCTTGTCGATAATCATCCAACTTGTCGAGATATAGCGATTCCAGTACTACGCTCACAGATGCACCAGTGTTGATTACTATGGGTATTCTGGTTCCTGCGACGTCTACTTGGATGATGATACTTTGCGAATCGCTGTTAGATACCTTCATGCTCGTTATGACATGAATCTCCAGAACCTCCTCGTCCTGCTGCTTCTTTCCAATGCTATGTAGTGTCTGATGATTTCTACTTCTAGCATTGCCAATTAGTTTACTCTTCTGTCAGCATGCCTTCACAAGATTCCTAGTTTTCTTGCACTAGAAACACTCTGCCTTCATATATGAACAGCTTTGAGCAAGGTGTTGTCCCAGGCACCAATAGGACGACTTCAATGCACTGTTACCTTGGCCAGTTGCTGAGGCCTTGGGGCCCAACAGCCTTTTAATTTTAACCTGCAGGCGATTCACCTCGGTTGTCTGATGACTGGCAATGGCGTGAAATTCTCAGGAGTATTGGTTGACCATATCCATCAACATAACTGTCTGACAGGCTAATCAAAAGTCAAGTTAGGGTTGTCAACAATTTATTTCTGATTTTTAAATTTTTCAACCCACAAACAATGCGGTCACGCAAAGCTCGATCCTGGAAGTTTAAAAAATGACAATGATTGGCTAGCTTTTTTAAAGCTGCAATGTACTCACTGATAACCATGTCATTTAATTGATCACAGGTTCCAACAGAATAACTTTCAGCAATTTCCAGTGACTCAGGACTGTAGTGCTGCTCTAACTTGGCTAGAATTTGCTTCAGTGGCGTATTCTTTGGCTTGGTGGGAACAAGCAAATATTTCAGGATTTCATACACCTCGAGGCCTGCTTCAGGCAGGAAAATAATCAGTTTCCTTTCTAAAACCACCCGGTTACAGTTTACATCATCGGGGACTTCCACGATACTATTCGTGGTGAAAAACATTTCTAGCCTCTCCACATACTCTCTGAAAATCTCTCGGTCGCAATAGAACTCACCCAAGCACCCTATTATTCCCATAGGTACGGCCATCTGGACTCTGGCAACATGGAAGATTTTAACCTACATGTCGATTGGTCAAATCAAATCGCACGAGGTAGCCTTGAGGAGTAATTCATAGAATGCATATGGGATTGTTTCTTAGAACTGTATGTTCCAGAACCTACAAGGGAGCAAGCTATCTTAGATCTGGTCCTGTGTAATGAGACAGGAATAATAAACAATCTCCGAGTAAAAGATCCTCTCGGAATGAGTGATCACAGTATGGTTGAATTTGTAATACAGATTGAGGGTGAGGACGTAGTGTCTCAAATGAGCGTACTATGTTTAAACAAAGGGGACTACAGTGGGATGAGGGCAGAGTTAGCTAAAGTAAACTGGGAACACAGACTAAATGGTGGCACAATTGAGGAACAGTGGAGGACTTTTAAGGAGCTCTTTCATCATGCTCAACAAAAATATATTCCAGTGAAAAAGAAGGGCGGTAAGAGAAGGGATAACCAGCCGTGGATAACCAAGGAAATAAAGGAGAGTATCAAATTAAAAACCAATGCGTATAAGAAGGCCAAAGTTAGTGGGAAACTAGAAGATTGGGAAAATTTTAAACGACAGCAAAGAATGACTAACAAAACAATAAAGATAGGAAAGATAGATTACAAAAGTAAACTTGCGCAAAACATAAAAACAGAGAGTAAAAGCTTTTACCGATATATAAAACGGAAGAGAGTGACTAAAGTAAATGTTGGTCCCTTAGAAGATGAGAAGGGGGATTTAATAATGGGAAATGTGGAAATGGCTGAGACCTTAAACAATTATTTTGCTTCGGTCTTCACAGTGGAAGACACAAAAGCCATGACAAAAATAGCTCGTCACGGGAATGTGGGAAGGGAGGACCTTGAGACAATCACTATCACTCGGGGGGGTAGTGCTGGACAGGCTAATGGGACTCAAGGTAGACAAGTCCCTGGTCCTGATGAAATGCATCCCAGGGTATTAAAAGAGATGGCTGAAGTTATAGCAGATGCATTCATTATAATCTACCAAAATTCTCTGGACTCTGGGGAGGTACCAGCGAATTGGAAAGCAGCTAATGTGTAACACCTCTGTTTAAAAAAGGGGACAGACAAAAGGCAGGTTACGATAGGCCAGTTAGTTTAACATCTGTAGTCGGGAAAATGCTTGAAGCTATCATTAAGAAAGAAATAGCGGGACATCTAGATAGGAATAATGCAATCAAACAGATGCAACATGGATTCATGAAGGGGAAATCATGTTTAACTAATTTACTGGAATTCTTTGAGGATATAACGAGCATGGTGGATAGAGGTGTACCGATGGATGTGGTGTATTTAGATTTCCAAAAGGCATTCGATAAGGTGCCACACAAAAGGTTACTGCAGAAGGTAAAGGTACGCGGAGTCAGAGGAAATGTATTAGCATGGATCGAGAATTGGCTGGCGAACAGAAAACAGAGAGTCGGGATAAATGGGTCCTTTTCGGGTTGGAAATCGGTGGTTAGTGGAGTGCCACAGGGATCGGTGCTGGGACCACAACTGTTTACAATATACACAGATGACCTGGAAGAGGGGACAGAGTGTAGTGTAACAAAATTTGCAGATGATACAAAGATTAGTGGGAAAGCGGGTTGTGTAGAGGACACAGAGAGGCTGCAAACAGATTTAGATAAGTTAAGCGAATGGGCTAAGGTTTGGCAGGTGGAATACAATGTCGGAAAATGTGAGGTCATCCACCTTGGAAAAAAAAAACAGTAAAAGGGAATATTATTTGAATGGGGAGAAATTACAACATGCTGCGGTGCAGAGGGACCTGGGGGTCCTTGTGCATGAATCCCAAAAAGTTAGTTTGCAGGTGCAGTAGATAATCAGGAAGGCGAATGGAATGTTGGCCTTCATTGTGAGAGGGATGGAGTACAAAAGCAGGGAGGTCCTGCGGAAACTGAACAGGGTATAGGTGAGGCCACACCTGGAGTACTGCGTGCAGTTTTGGTCACCTTACTTAAGGAAGGATATACTAGCCTTGGAGGGGGTACAGAGACGATTCACTAGGCTGATTCCGGAGATGAGGGGGTTACCTTACGATGATAGATTGAGTAGACTGGGTCTTTACTCGTTGGAGTTCAGAAGGATGAGGGGTGATCTTATAGAAACATTTAAAATAATGAAAGGGATAGACAAGATAGAGGCAGAGAGGTTGTTTTCACTGGTCGGGGAGACTAGAAGTAGGGGGAACAGCCTCAAAATACGGGGGAGACAATTTAAAACCGAGTTGAGAAGGAATTTCTTCTCCCAGAGGGTTGTGAATCTGTGGAATTCTCTGCCCAAGGAAACAGTTGAGGCTAGCTCATTGAATGTATTCAAGTCACAGATAGATAGATTTTTAACCAATAAGGGAATTAAGGGTTATGGGGAGCGGGGGGGTAAGTGGAGCTGAGTCCACGGCCAGATCAGCCATGATCTTATTGAATGGCGGAGCAGGCTCGAGGGGCTAGATGGCCTACTCCTGTTCCTAATTCTTATGTTCTTATGTTCTTATGATCAACAGTTCAGCCACGTGCGCTCGAAATTTATCTTGGATTTTTAAGTTAATCTGCAAAACGAAGAACCTCTAACAGTCCTTCTGTCAGTTGGCAGGAATATCCTCCAACAGAAATTTCAGTTGCAAAATCCAAGACCCCATCTTCATCGCCAATTCTGTGGTATCTTGAGACACAGTAAACACAGAGAAATACACAAGGCTCCCGGGTAGAACTGATACAACACATGTCTTCACTGTTGTTACATCAGTAGTCCACTAGGAGGCTCTACAACACTCTACTTTAGCACAATATTAGATATCTATTTTTAAGGATATTGGTGACTTTTTTATAATAATAGATTTCAAGGTGTGGAATACAGGTTGAACCTCCATTATCGGGCACCCTCGGGACCTGGAATAAGGGATTTTGTCAGATGAGAGGGGGTCAGTGGCCCGAGGTCAGGGAGGGGTGGGGGGATGGAGCTCAGCGCCCTGGGCAGGCCTGAAGTGTCAGCGGGTAGAGTGTCGCTGCGGCCCCAGTGGGTGTCGGAGCGGACCATGTGTTGGAGCGGCCCCAGTGGCCCGAGTGTCGGAGTGGCCCCAGCGAGTGTCGGTGCGAGCCGAGTGTCGGAGTGGCCCCAGCGGGCAGAGTGTCGCCACGGCCCCAGCGGGTGTTGACGCAGGCCGAGTGTCAGCATGGGCCCAGCGGGCCAAGTGTCGGAGCGGCCCCAGCGGGCCGAGTGTCGGAGCGGCCCCAGTGGGCTGAGTGTCAGAGCAGCCCAAGCGGGTGTTGGTGAGGCCCCAAAGTCGGGGTGGAGGTCGGCCGCATTCTGAGCATGCGTCCCCGGCCGCCGGAATTATGCCAGACGAGGGGTGGTGCCAGATCAGTGAGTCCCGGATAAGGGAGGTCCAACCTGTTGTAACAAATAACAATGTACCCCTCAGATATCATATCTAGCTATAAATTATCTTGTTCAGTAATGATTATATAGAAGTTTGAAGAGAGAGCTTTCATAATAGCCATATTGTGGTGAGGTTATTAAAATGCCTTCTCTTTAACCAATGGGAGATGAATAATTACAATAAGTTCATCGATTCATAGAAACCTACAACACAGAAGGAGGGCATGCAGCCCGTCGTGCCTGTGCTGGCTCTTTGAAAGAGAAGTCGTACTTAGTCTCATATTCCCGTATCCCAAAACTCTGAGTGAAAAACATTCTCCTCATCTCCCCTCTAGATCTTTTTCCAATGATTTTGAATGTATGACCCCTAGTGTTTGACCCACTTGCCAGAGGGAATATTTTTCCCCTATTTACTCTATCAAAACCTCTCATCATCTTAAAAACATCCATTAGGTCACCTTTTAACCGTTACTGTTCCAAGGAGAACACTCCTAACTTTTCCAATCTTGCCTCATAACTGAAGTCTCTTGTTCCTGGTAAACATCCTGCATTGCGGCACTGGAGCTGCGGGTGGATTCACTCTGGAGCATCCACGATGCTGAGAATGACGTGAATAGCACATTTAATGAGTTGGTCTTACTGCAGGTAAAGGTTACACAGCCAGATAGGGAATGGGTGACCAACAGGAAGAACAGTGCAAGGAAGGTAGTGCAGGGGGCCCCTGCGGTCATTCCCTGAAAAACAGATACACCGCTTTGGGTACTGTTGGGGGGATGACTCATTAGGGGAGGGCAGCAGCAGCCAAGTTCATGGCACCGTGGGTGGCTCTGCTACACAGGAGGGCAGGAAAAAGAGTGGGAGAGCGATAGTGATAGGGGATTCAATTGTAAGGGGAATAGATAGACGTTTCTGCGGCCGCAACCGAGACTCCAGGATGGTATGTTGCCTCCCTGGTGCAAGGGTCAAGGATGTCTCGGAGTGGGTGCAGGGCATTCTGAAAAAGGAGGGTGAACAGCCAGTTGTCGTGGTGCATATAGGTTCCAAAAATACAGGTAAAAAATAGGATGAGGTCCTGCAAGACGAATTTAGGGAACTAGGAGCTAAATTAAAAAGTGGGACCTCAAAAGTAGTAATCTCAGGATTGCTACCAGTGCCACATGCTAGTCAGAGTAGGAATCGCAGGATAGCTGAGATGAATATGTGCCTTGAGGAGTGGTGCAGTAGGGAGGGATTCAAATTCCTGGGATATTGGAACCGGTTCTGGGGGAGGTGGGACCAGTACAAACTGGACGGTCTGCACCTGGGCAGGACCGCAACCAATGTCCTAGGGGGAGTGATTGCTAGTGCTGTTGGGAAGGAGTTAAACTAATATGGCAAGGGGATGGGAACCTATGCAGGGAGAAGTAGAATAAGGGCAGAAGCAATAGATAGAAAGAAGAAAAGTAAAACTGGAGGGCAGAGAAACCAAAGGCAAGAAGCAAAAAGGGCCACATTACAGCAAAATTCTAAACGGGCTAAGTGTGTTAGAAGGACAAGCCTGAAGGCTCTGTGCCTCAATGAGTATTTGGAATAAGGTGGACTAATTAACTGCGTAGATAGCAGTTAACGGATATGATGTAATTGGCATCACGCTGACATGGCTCCAGGGTGACCAAGGCTGGGAACTCAACATCCAGGGGTATTCAACATTTAGGAAGGATAGACAGAAAGGAAAAGAAGGCGGGGTGGCATTGCTGGTTAAAGAGGAAATTAATGCAATAGGAAGAAACGACATTAGCTTGGATGATGTGGAATCGGTATGGTTGGAGCTACGGAATACCAAAGGGCAGAAAACGCTAGTGGGAGTTGTGTACTGACCACCAAATTAGGGATGCATGCAATAAACGTACAGCAGTTATCATGAGTGACTTTAATTTACATATTGATTGGGTGAACCAAACTGGTAGAAATGCGTTGGAGGAGGATTTCCTGGAGTGTATTACGGATGGTTTTCTAGACCAATATGTCGAGGAACCAACTAGGGAGCTGGCCATCCTAGACTGGGTGTTGTGTAATGAGAAAGGACTAATTAGCAATCTTGTTGTGCGAGGCTCCTTGGGGAAGAGTGATCATAACATGGTAGAATTCTTTATTAAGATGGAGAGTGACACAGTTAATTCAGAAACTAGGATTCTGAACTTAAGGAAAGGTAACTCCGATGGTCTGAGGCATGAATTGGCTCGAATAGACTGGAAAATGATACTTAAAGGGTTGACGGTGGATAGGCAATGGCAAGCATTAAAAAATCACATGGATGAACTTCAGCAATTGTACATCTCTGTCTAGAGTAAAAATAAAATGGGGAAGGTGGCTCAACCGTGGCTAACAAGGGAAATGAAGGAGAGTGTTAAATCCAAGGAAGAGGCATATAAATTGGCCAGAAAAAGCAGCAAACCTGAGGACTGGGAGAAATTTAGAATTCAGCAGAGGAGGACAAAGGGTTTAATTAAGAGGGGGAAAATAGAGTGCGAGAAGAAGCTTGCCGGGAACATAAAAACTGACTGCAAAAGCTTCTATAGATATGTGAAGAGAAAAAGATTAGTGAAGACAAACGTAGGTCTCTTGCAGTCAAATTCAGGTGAATTTATAATGGGAAACAAAGAAATGGCAGACCAATTGAACAAATACTTTGGTTCTGTCTTCACAAAGGAAGACACAGATAACCTTCCGGAAGTACTAGGGGACTAGGAAGTACTAGTGAGAAGGAGGAACTGAAGGATATCCTCATCAGGCGGGAAATTGTGTGAGGGAAATTGATGGGATTGAAGGCCAATAAATCCCCAGGGCCTGATAGTCTGCATCCCAGAGTACTTAAGGAAGTGGCCCTAGAAATAGTGGATGCATTGATGATCTTTTTCCAACAGTTGATCAACTCTGGATCAGTTCCTATGGACTGGAAGGTAGCTAATGTAACACCACTATTTAAAAAGGGAGGTAGAGAAAAAGCTGCTACTTATAGACCGGTTAGCCTGACATCAGCAGTGGGCAAAATGTTGGAATCAATTAGTAAGGATGAAACAGCAGCGCATTTGGAAAGCAGTGACAGGACCGATCCAAGTCAGCATGGATTTATGAAAGGGAAATCATGCTTGACAAATCTTCTGGAATCTTTTGAGGATGTAACTAGTTGAGTGGACAAGGGCGAACCAGTGGATGTGGTGTATTTGGACTTTCAAAAGGCTTTTGACAAGGTCCCACACAAGAGATTGGTGTGCAAAATCAAAGCACATGGTATTGGGGGTAATATACTGACGTGGATAGAGAACAGGGATAAATAGGTCTTTTTCAGAATGGCAGGCAGTGGCTAGTGGAGTGCCGCAGGGCTCAGTGCTGGGACCCCAGCTCTTTGCAATATACATCAATGATTTAGATGAAGGAATTGAATGTAATATCTCCAAGTTTGCAGATGACACTAAACTGGGTGGCGGTGTGAGCTTTGAGGAGGACACTCAGAGGCTGCAGGATGACTTGGACAGGTTAGGTGAATGGGCAAATACATGGCAGATGCAGTATAATGTGGATAAATGTGAGGTTATCCACTTTGGGACAAAAACGCAAAAACAGAATATTATCTCAATGGTGGCAGATTAGGAAAAGGGGAGGTGCAATGAGACCTGGGTGTCATGGTTCATCAGTCACTGAAAGTTGGCATACAGGTACAGCAGGCGGTGGGGAAGGCAAATGGTATGTTGGCCTTCATAACGAGGGGATTTGAGTATAGGAGCAGGGAGATCTTACTGCAGTTGTACAGGGCCTTGGTGAGGCCCCACCTGGAATATTGTGTTCAGTTTTGGTCTGCTAATCTGAGGAAGGAATTTCTTGCTATTGAGGGAGTGCAGCGAAGTTTCACCAGAATGATTCCCGGGATGGCTGGACTGTCATATGAAGAGAGACTGGATCAACTGGGCCTTTATACATTGGAGTTTAGAAGGATGAGAGGGGATCTCCTGGAAACATATAAGATTCTGACGGGACGGGACAGGTTAGATGCGGGTAGAATGTTCCCGATGTTGGGGAAGTCCAGAACCAGGGGACACAGTCTTAGGATAAGGGGTAGGCCATTTAGGACTGAGATGAGGAGAAACTTCTTCACTCAGAGAGTTGTTAACCTGTGGAATTCCCTGCCGCAGAGAGTTGTTGAAGCCAGTTCATTGGATAAATTCAAGAGGGAGTTAGATATGGCCCTTGTGGCTAAGGGGATCAAGGGGTATGGAGAGAAAGCAGGAAAGGGGTACTGAGGGAATGATCAGCCATGATCTTATTGAATAGTGGTGCAGGCTCAAAGGGCCGTATGGCCTACTCCTGCACCTATTTTCTATGTTTCTATGTTTCTAAACCTCCTCTGTACCTTTTCAATTCCTTTACATTTTCCTGAAATGTGGTGCTCCAGAATTGTCCCCAATACTCCAGCTGAGGCCTCACCAGTGATTTGTAAAGTTTTAGCCTGATCTCTTTGCTTTTATATTCCATCGCTCTAATTACAACACCAAGTAACCCACATGCTTTTTTGATCAATTTAACAACTTGACCTGCCACCTTTAAGGATTTGTGTATATGGACACCAAGATCTCTCTGTTCATCTACACTTTTCAAAATTGTGCCATTTATAGTATACTGTCTTTCCATGTTAGCCCTCCAAAAGTGCATCACTTCACATTTCTCTGTATTGAACTCCATCTGCCAAGCTTCAGCCCATTTCATCATCTTGCCAATATCATCCTGAAGCCTATAATTATCTTCATCTTGATCTACTACTTTTCTAAGTTTTGTATCATCTGCAAACTTTACAATTCTCCTCCGACAACCGAGGTGAGGTCATTTGTAACAATTGCACAGAGTAATGGACCCAAAACTGACCCTTGGGGAACACCACTGCAAACCACCTTCCTGTCTGAAAAACATCCATTCACCAACACCCTTTGCCTCTTACGGATGTTAAGCGTAAGGCATGGGCCTTACGCTTAACATCCGTAAGACAAAGGTCCTCCACCAACCTGTCCTCGCCGCACAGCACTGCCCCCCAGTCATCAAGATTCACGGCGCGGCCCTCGACAACATGGACCAGTTCCGATACCTCGGGAGCCTTTTATCAACAAGGCAGACATTGATGCGGAGATTCAACACCGCCTCCAGTGCGCCAGTGCAGCCTTTGACCGCCTGAGGAAAAGAGTGTTCCAGGACCTGGCCCTCAAACCTACCACCAAGTAATACTCGCCCTCCTGTATGGATCAGAGGCATGGACGATGTACAGAAGACACATCAAGTCGCTGGAGATTTCTCACCAGCGATGTCTCCGCAAGATCCTGCAAATCCCCTGGGAGGACAGGCGCACCAACATTAGTGTCCTCGCCCAGGCTAACATCCCCAGCATTGAAGCACTAACCACACTCGATCAGCTTTGCTGGGCAGGCCACTTAGTCTGCATGCCAGACAAGAGACTCCCTAAGCAATTGCTCAACGCGGAGCTCCTTCATGGCAAACGAGCCAAAGGTGGGCAGCGGAAACATTACAAGGACACCCTCAAAGCCTCCCTGGTGAAGTGTGACATCACCACTGACACCTGGGAGTCCCTGGCCAAAGACCACCATAGGTGGGAAAAGTGTATCCGGGAGGGCGTTGAGCTCTTCGAATCTGAACGCTGCGAGCGTGAAGAGGTCAGGCGCAGGCAGCGGAAGGAGCGTGCGGAAAATCAGTGCCACTCCCCCCTTCCTCCGACAAATATCTGTCACACCTGTGACAGAGTCTGTGGCTCTCATGTTGGACTGTTCAGCCACCAAAGAGCTCATTTTAGGAGTGGAAGCAAGTCTTCCTCGATTCCGAGGGACTGCCAATGACGATGATGATTTGCTTCTTACCGCTGAGCAAATTTTGTATTCATGCTGCCACTTTCCCGACTTCCATGGACTTCCATCTTAATAAGTTGATGAAATCTGTTAGAAAACTAAAATGGCTCGAGGTCCTGAGAAAACCACACAGCAATCATTGTTACATCCTGATTATTCTTAGTTCATGGACAGTTTACTTTGTATTTTCTATTCAGACAAATTTGTGCAAGCCTATTTGCTCTGAAGGTTAGTTTAAAAATCTATTTATTAGTTGAATGGTTTAAATGACTTTGATGCGTGAACTATTGATGTTTTGCAAAATGTTCAGCAGCATGTTGAATACACATTGTGATGAAGGTTACAGAAATTCAATTCTGTATAGTTTCTTTTGCAGCAAATAACACAAAACCATACAATCAAGAAAAATAATGTTTTTTGTGATTCAGAACTTTTGGCATGGATGAATCTACCAAGGTTGTATTGCCTCTTCCTTTGTTCTTCTAACAGGATTGCCTGCTGGACATTGTTGCTTACTCAGTTAAACCTGAAGGTCGAAAGGCTAGAAGAACTAAAGCTAGCCCCGAACCTAGTTTATCCGGGGGCAGCTCAGGTGTGCTCAGTGGAAGGAGTGTGGGATGTAGATGTGGGATTCTGAGCAGGGGAACATCCGACAGGCAGGGACATCTATGTGTAAAGTCCTGTCCCCTCAGTACAGATTCACACGAGGCATGTAGTGAAGTCAAGGTCACTCTGCACCTGCACCTTTATTTCACAGCTCTGGAATGCTGCACTTGCCTGAGACCTGTCCTTATATACCTGTCTCTTGCAAGTGCACCCCTGGTGGTAAGGTATGCTGGTGGTTACAGGTCATATCTTATTACAGTCATGTATAGCATGTTAAGATACAGTTATATATAATAATGTAAGATACATGACATCACCCTCCCCCAAGGTCTTATTGTCTTTATAGGTTCAGTCTCTCAGGTGGTCTACACTCTCGCGTGGAGCGTCTGACTTGTGGTTCAGTTGTTTACCTTGGTGTCTGTTTTTCTTTGGGTGTGGTTGCTGGTATCTCGCCTGGGCTGTCTGTTTCGATTGATGTGATTGTTGTTGACTCGCTTGGGCTGTCTGTTGGGATTGCCCTTTCCTCAGGTTGTTCCCTCTGTCCTGTCCACCAAGTGTGGTGTGAGTTCCACATTGTAGTCTGCCTCTGGTTCCGCAGTGTTTTTAGTAAATCTGCTTTTGACTTGGTCGACATGCCTCCGGCAGGTTTGGCCATTGTCCGTTGTTTCCTTCCTTGCCTGTTACTGTCCCTGCAAGCCATTTGGGACCCCTGCCATAGTTTAGTACAAACACTTTGTCCCCTATCTCATTCCATCTCCCCCTCGAATTTCTGTCATGGTACTCAGTCAGCTTATGGCGCTTTGCTTCAACGATTTCATGCATGTCTGGGAGGATTAATGAGAGCCTTGTTTTTAAAGTCCTTTTCATCAATAGTTGCGTGGGGGGAATCCCAGTCATTGAGTGCGGACGAGATCTGTATACCAGCAGCAGTCGCGACAGGTGACCCTGCAGCGTGGGACCTTGGATTTTAAGCAGGCCTTGTTTAATGATTTGCACTGCTCTCTCCGCCTGGCCGTTGGAGGCCGGCTTGAACGGTGCAGTCTTGACGTGATTTATGCCGTGGTCAATTATAAAATCTTGGAATTTTGCGCTGGTGAAGCACGGACCATTGTCACTGACCAATATGTTAGGGATTCCGTGCATTGCAAACATGGTTGCAAGGCTCTCCACAGTGGTGGAGGTTGTGCTTGAGTTTAAAATGGCGCATTCGATCCACTTTGAAAATGCATCTACAACTATGAATGGGCCCGCATAGTCTACATGCACCCACAACCACAGTTTGGTAGGCTAGGGCCAGGGGCTCAGGGGAGCCTCCCTGGGGGCATTGCTGAGTTGGGCACAAATGGTGCACCGTCGGATGCAGAGCTCCAAGTCCGCATCAATACCAGGCCACCAGACGTGGGATCTGGCTATGGCCTTCATGAGAACGATCCCCGGGTGCTCGCGGTGAAGCTCCCGGACAAATGCCTCTCTGCCTCGCAGAAGCATGACTACTTGGCTGACCCACATCAGGCAGTTCGCTTGTAGTGATAGCTCATGCATGCGCCTGTGAAAAGGTTTAAATTCCTTGGGGCAGGTATCGCGAGCCTCTGCTCAGTCACCGGTTAGGACACATCTTTTTACTAAGGATAACGTGGGGTCGCTGGCCGTCCAGGCTCTGATTTGGCGAGCCGTCATGGGCGAACCTGTGGACTCAAAGGCATTGATTGCCATGACTATCTCACAGCCCTGTTCGTCAGACCCTTCCATGGTCGCCAGGGGTAGCCTGCTGAGCGCGTCGGCACAGTTGTCTGTGCCTGATCTGTGCCTTATGATTTAGTCATAGGACGCCAGCATGAGTGCCCACCGTTGAATTCGCGCCGAGGCGTTGGCGTTTATTGCCTTGCTCTCGGATAGGAGGGACGTGAGCGGCTTGTGGTCGGTTTCTAATGTGAACTTGGCCCTGAAAAGGTATTGGTGCATCTTTTTGACACTGTACACACACGCGAGCGCCTCCTTCTCTACCATTCCGTACCCGCGCTCCGCCCGCGAAAGTGACCTGGAGGCATAAGCTATGGGTTGTAATTTGCCCACACTATTGACGTGTTGTAAAACACATCCGACCCCATAAGCTGACGCATCGCATGTGAGAATTAACTTTTTATCTGGATCAAAGAAAGTCAAAACACTGTTGGAACACAGAAGATTGCGTGCCTTATTGAAGGCACGTTCCTGGGTGTCCCCCCAAAACCAATCACACCCCTTTCTGAGTAGCACGTGGAGAGGCTCCAGCAGCGTGCTTAAGTTCTGCATAAAGTTCCCAAAGTAATTGTGTAGCCCGAGAAAGGCGAGCAGTTCTGAGACATTCCGGGGCCTGGGTGCCAGGCGAATTACTTCTGTTTTGGACTCTGTTGGGCGGATTCCATCAGCGGCAATCCTTCTGCCCAAAAATTCAACCTCGTGTGCGAGAAACAGGCACTTGGATTTCTTGACTTGTAGGCCTACCCGATCCAACCGCTTTAGTACTTCCTCCAAATTACGGAGATAGGAGTCGGTGTCCCTGCCCGTGATAAGTATGTCGTCTTGAAATACAACCGTCCCTGGAATGGACTTGAGCAGACTCTCCATATTGCGCTGGAATATGGCAGCTGCCGACCTGATGCTGAATGGGCATCGATTGTACATGAAAAGGCCTCGATGTGTGTTGATGGTGGTGAGTAGCTTGGATTCCTTGGTCAATTCTTGCGTCATATACACAGATGTGAGGTCCAATTTTGAGAAAAGTTTACCTCCAGCCAATGTGGCAAATAAGTCCTCCGCTCTGGGCAGCGGGTACTGGTCCTGTAGGGAGACTCTGTTTATGGTAGATTTGTCATCCCCACAGATTCATACGGATCCATCAGGCTTCATGACTGGGATGATGGGACTTGCCCAGTCACTAAATTCCACAGGTGATATAATGCCTTCCCGCAGAAGCCTGTCTAGTTCGTGTTCAATCTTTTCCCTCATCACATCGGGTACAGCTCTGGCCTTGTGATGGACCGGTCTAGCATCCTGTGTGATGTAGATTTTGACTTTGGCCCCTTTGAAAGTGCCCACACCTGGCTGAAAGAGATGTTCAAATCGCTTTATAACTGTTGAACAGGAGGTCCGTTCCTCTAACGACATGGCATGGACATCAACCCATTTCCAGTTTAGTTTTGCCAGCCATCTTCTCTCCAGCAGTGCTGGGGGGTCTCCGGGGACAATCCACAGGGGAAGTCGGTTCACTGTCCCTTTGCGGGTGACGGAGAGCATGGTGCTGCCGAGGACTGGTACGATTTCTTTGGTATAGGTTCTTAGTTTGGTGTCGACCCTTGTGAGTTTTGGTCTGTCTCTTTTATGCGGCCACAGTTGTTCAAATTGTTGAGCGCCCACGAGAGATTGACTCGCTCGCGTATCCAGCTCCATGTTGACAGTTATCCCATTGAGTAGGACCCTCATCATTATAGGAGGCGTCCTGTTGTCAGAGCAGCGGCCATTGATCATGTTGACCCGCTGTACATCGGTGTCCCGGGTACTGTCCCCACCGTCTTCTGGTCCGCTTTCCGACCCATCCAATTCGTATACCAGCCGAGCTGCCGTTTTTTTTGCACATGCAGGCCAAATGCCCTGTATATTCACAGTTCTTGCAAACAGCCTGCTGAAATCAACATCCCCTTGATGGGTGCCCACCCCCACACCTCCAGCACAGACTGCTTCCATTGTTTCCAAAGAATGGGCTGTGTCTGGCTGATCTCTCTTGAGCTTCTCTCAGTTTGTAGCTGATTGCTCGCATTGTGGGTTGATGAAGTGTGAACGGCCGTTCCTGTGGCCCTTGATGGCTTCTGGCGTCACTGCCTGCTGTTGAGGGCCTGCTCTCCTGCTTTTGTCTGTGTGTGGGGGTAGCAGCTTGTTTCATGCTGTGAACTCCTTGTTCCGATATTTCGTTAGTTGTCGTACCTGCATTGTAAATCAACCCCGTTTCTTCTTCCCCTGCCAAGAATGTCTGTGCAACTAGTGCTGCTGCCTCTAAGGTCAGGTTCTTGGTCTCTATGAGCTTTCGGAATATGCCTGTGTGGCCTATTCCTCAATGAAAAAGTCTCTCAGCATTTCTCTCCTCAGTTCATCGGAGAACTCACATAAACTAGCCAACCTCCGAAGTTCCGCCATGAAGTCGCGTATGCTCTGGCTCACACAGCATCTGTGGTTGTAGAACCTGTGTCTGGCCATGTATAGGCTGCTCGCTGGCTTCAGGTGGTCTCTTACCAGTGTGCTCAATTTTTCAAACGACTTGCTTACTGGTTTCTCGGGTTCAGCAGATCCTTCATTAAAGCGTATGTTTTCGAGCCACAGCTGGTCAAGAGATGGGCTCTTCTCTTGTCTACTAGGGGGATCAAGGGGTATGGCGAGAAAGCAGGAATGGGGTACTGAAGTTGAATGTTCAGCCATGAACTCATTGAATGGCGGTGCAGGCTAGAAGGGCCGAATGGCCTACTCCTGCACCTATTTTCTATGTTTCTATGTTTCTATGTTGTCTCCTAACCAGTCTTCGGTTACAAAGCTTTGCTGGAGCCTTTCTATAAAGTCCTCCCAATTGTCTCCAGCATTGTATTTTTCATCTGATCCGTTGTTCGCCATTCTGTGGATTCTGTAATCCCGTAACTCGTCGCCACTGTAAAGTCCTGTCCCCTCAGTACAGGTTCACACGAGCATGTAGTGAAGTCAAGGTCACTCTGGACCTGCACCTTTATTTCACAGCTCTAGAATGCTGCACTTGCCTGAGACCTGTCCTTATATACCTGTCTCTTGCAAGTGCACCCCTGGTGGTAAGGTATGCTGGTGGTTACAGGTCATATCTTATTACCGTCATGTATAGCATGTTAGGATACAGTTATATATAATAATGTAAAATGCATAACACAATGTAGTCTAGTTTAGTGACGAACGGAGAGAGAAAAACAGGCTGTGGGATTTACGATCCTGAGGCAGGGATAGAAAAAGCCATAAAACTCTCCAACATTTTACGTGCACAGCAGGCCAAACTGGCAACTGTAGCTTATGTGGTCACACACCCTATCAAATTCCCAACTCCCTATACGATATGTTCGGACTCCATGTTCACTTGTAACTCCTGTGCAGAGTATTTAGCAATATGGGCTAGGCGAGGGTTTAAGTCCTCATGCAGAAAGCCGTTGGTGATGGCTCCTTTGTTAAAAGTCATTTTGGAAGTCCCGGGTAGGGACCAGGATTTCTACATCCAAAAGTTCAAAGCACACTCTAAGACAGAGCCCAAGTGGAAAGGGAATGAGAAAACTGACACAATGGCCAAAACAGAGGCAGGAGAAGGGACACCTTGGGATCCATATCACCGTGGACAGATCATGGTTGTAACAGGTAGAGAGGGGCCCAAAGAAGTATCATTGCCGCCTGGTTTAAAACCGGCTCAGCTACGAGATGCAGACCTTAGAGCAGTGATTAGAGACAGGATAGATGCGAAGTTTGTAGCAGGACCTTTGGGAGCTGCAGACATAGCAGTCAGGCAGGGAATGCTGTTTAAAGGAGACAGTTGGATTGTGCCTGGGCAGTGCAGGGAAGAATTCTTGCAGCTAGCTCATGTCCAGCAGCTGGACATCCAGGGCCAGAAACGACGTGGAATAAAGTCGAGGCCATGGGATGGTGGCCCGGGCTTAGAGGCGATGTAAGGGATTTTTGTCAGAATTGTCTGGTATGTGCCGCAAATAATCCAGAGCCCCACCAGAGGAAGGCTCATTTGGGACCCATGAGGAGGGTAGAGGGGCCATGGCAGTCTATACAGATAGATTTCATAGGGCCACTGCCCACCTCAGGCATAGGCAATAAATATTGCTTGATGTTAGTCGGTCTTTTCACGAAGTGAGTAGAAGCTTTTCCTTGTAGGGCAGCTACCGCAGTAGTCACAGCAAAGATTCTGGTGCGAGAAGTATTTTCTCGATGGGGACTGCCCCATCATGGAATCAAATCAAGGGAGTCATTTCACCAGAATGGCAATGCAGGCCAACCCTAAAGCTGTTAGGAATACAGGGGAAATGGCATGTGGCGTATAACCCCCAATCGTCAGGTCCAGTAGAAAGGACAAACAGGACCTTAAATGAGAGGCTTAGGAAGGAGATAGGAAGTACCCCAAAGAAATGGGATGAGATCCTACCCCTAATACTGATGAGCCACCGAGCCAGTCTCTTTAAGAGTATGGGACACTCCCCACATGCGCTGATGACAGGGAGACTTATGAGGACCCCGACCCATATCCTAGCACCAGTCCTGACCGAAACACAGGTTAAAGAGGTCACACCGGACAGGTTTGTCAGAGATCTGTATGATACTCTGAAGGGGCTGCATTGGGAAGCAGTTAACAATATGGGCAGACAGCACCAGCAGAATAAACTGCTGCTGGAACCCCAGGTTACACAGGAATGGAGGGTAGGAGATCAGGTAATGGTCAGGAATTATGCCAGAATAGGGGCATTTGAACCATTGTACAAAGGATCATATAGCATCATAGACAAGGCAAGCCCTATGGTCTACGCGATCCAGCTGCCAAAATGAATAAAGTGCTTTCATATAAACCAATGTAAGCTGTACAACCCCGGAGAGAAAAGTAAAAAGCGGGCCAAGGCCCAAGGAATAAGGAACTGTGATGAGTTTGATCAATGTCAGCCTTCCACCAATGCTGTGGGATGACGATGATGGAGATGTAAGGGTCAGAGCAGTAAGGCGGAGTGGTTGGGTGCTGCCACCAAGGGTGCCCTGGATGCCTCCCTGTCTTCACCCCCGAGCCTCCGAAAGCCCAAGCATCGGGATAAAAGAAGAGCGAAGCAGTGATCTTAAAAAGGGAACATGTACATATGTGAATAACTGAAGAAGGACCTGTGAGGGGGAGTCCCCCACAGAGCAAAAGTATTTATTTCATTTTGTCTTTATAGGAGTGAATCGAGCCAGGGATACGAGATGAGGTGGACGTTGTGGATAGGTTTGTGGATGGCCATGATTATTAAAGGATGGGGAGATCGGGGAGACACCGAGACATTCCTTACATATGGATGTATGGGAGGAATTGGCCCCACCATAGCTCAAGGGGGAGCGATACGGAGAAAAAAGGGCACAAACGCCTATGCACACACTGGGAGTTGGCCAGGTGGTTAGGGTCAAATTTGACCAAATACGCCAGACAAACCGGAAACAAACTTGGGGAGGTATCAGAGTCCTGCCCAAGGGTAAACATCATGACCAGAAAGGTACAGGTGAGAGAGGGTAGACGAGTTTGTCTGTAATGTAATGGGAGGTTGGTGGTGGTTACAGAAAACAGACAGGGGAAAAACTAATGCATCCACAGAATGGGAGAAATTGGGTAATAGCTCAAACAGGCGGATCACAGGAACAAAAGAAGGGGCGAAATTGTGTTGGGAGAAGTGGTAGAAGGAGAAACAAGGGATTTATGTCTGTGTGGTTGGATCTAGCCATATGTGCAGGGAAGCTGTGGCGATTGTTTTTAAACGACAGTGGCAGGATTCTGGATCGGGTATGAATTGGACACAGGGTTTTGATTCCTGTGTGATCTTGAACCCTCCAAAAACAGTCAATTCAATCGAGCTGATCGCGAGCAGATTAAAATCTCTCCCTAAAATGCTGGAGATTCCAAATCAAGAAATTCCATGTCCTGTCCTAACACCTGGGCCTAAGAACGGGCTAGCGTTAATCCCAACAGGGAAAATGTTGTATCATACTGTGTATTACGAAGTAGCGTCGGTTATTCTGAATTTAACAGAGTTACAATTACCTCGGTGGTGCCCGCCAGAAACAGAAAAGTTATACGAACGATTGTTAAAAGAAATGTTTAAACAATTCTATCAGAAGAATTATGGGGATGAAGGTCAGGGGGAAGCGTACAAACCGAGACAAAAAAGGGGACGAATACCTTAAGGGACCAGTTAAAGAAAATATTAGAGGAGGGTAGTGACATAGAGGGTCACGGACTACAGGAGGACCAAGTAATGACAATCCATTTGAAGGAGATGGTAGCCGAGGTGGAGACACACGCTCAGACCATCAATGCTTTAACAAAGGAGGGTAGAAACGCGTCAGATCAAGATGCTCAGAATGACGTGTGTGTCATGTATGGAGCTTGGTTGTTAAATGAAGGACGCAGTCATTTAGAGGATTTAAAACAAGACCACGTACCATCGTGGGTCAGTAACAAGCACCTAAAAGTTTTGAGTGTCTACAACAACCTCCTGAATTCGTGCCAACTACGGTCAGCCTCCAAAGCGTACCCAGTCCCGGTCAACTGTGGTCAAAGTAAACAATTTATAATGGGATAGTGCTTAGAATACCGGTGATGGATCAGTCGCAACGACCCATACCGGTATACCGGATGGAAAATATTGGCGTAATTCGGAACAGGGTACATGTGAAGCATCATAGAACCCCTCAGTATGTGGTGAAATTGGGAGACTCAATAACCAGTGCTAGTCTGGAGGGATGCCAGAGAGGGGCTACACATGTGGTATTGTGCCCCATCATCTGAATCCTTTCGACCGGCTGGTATGTGGGTTCAAGTACGAAGACGGGCAGCCTATATTTGTATCATGGAAGTGACGGCTCACGACCATGTCCCGCTACAGGTGGCATACAAGGGAAACGGGACATACTATGTCACCACCAGTGAAAGTCGATACAGAGTATACCAGGACACTTGGTGTCCAGTGACAGATTCTATCTTTTATTTTAAATCCCAGGTAGAGACACTAATAGCACAAGAAAGGATAATTCCTATCTCAGACCACAAACACATAAGTATCACAGTCAACGGTACTTAACCGAACCTCCAGGAACATATATTGCGTTTTGGATACGATATCCCACCGTTACCCAAGCATTTGACCGAGCTAATAAAGGACTTCGAGCTACACCACAAACATTATTACACATTACACCAAAAGAACAAAAATGGAAGGGAGGAAATTGAGGAAATGATAGCCGCTCCACGATGGGTTTTGGGACTCAATATTGAGATCCCCCTCTGGGTTTGAATCGTATCACACGCACTAGTAATTGTACAGTTGGTAATAGTGTTGTATCTATTTATCTTATCCTGTAAGTTAAAACAAAAGATGAAGGAAGGGAATCCTGAAGGGTTATTAAAATGAACCAAGGCCAAAGTGTTTGTAAAAAGAACTGAAGTCAAATGGATCAAGGCCGAACATTATGTTGTTGTAAAAAGCATTGCTTTGTCGGGAAGTTTTGTTGTAAAAAGGGATGTAATCTGGAGTTTTGAAAGAAGGCTGCAATACACCCAAAAAGGCTCATGGAAAAGAAGAAGTCACTGAGAGTAATGAGCTTATAACAAGAGACATTAAAGAGGGGAGTGTAAGGGTTGCACGCTTTTACAGAAGGCACAGGAAGAGGCCACAAACTAAAAATGATTTAATACAAGCTTTTGGGATTGACTGGACAAGGGAGAAAAGTTGCCAGCCTAGGGTAATTAAAAACAATCTCTATGGCCAAGAGCCAGACCTGTTTATGCATAGAAAAAAAAGGGATTGATACATTCCCACAGAGGAGCCCCTGGATTGATTGGCTGGATGGGGAAAAACAATTCTCTCTAGAGACTACAAGTCTGCAAGAAACCAGGACAAAAAAGGATCCCACAAGGCGTGCATTTTTGGAGAACGGGGCACTTAATATAAGGAGTTATCTTTTGCCCTGTAGATTCCGTGTGCAAATTGTGGCTCTCAACGTCCATCATGGCAGCTAGTCAAATGGATCACCACAAACAACGAATCGATATATACACGAGCTGGAAGCAGCTCGGCAAACAAAAAGGAATGGAAGAGCACAGAAGAAATGGAAGGGAAGAGAATGACCAGAAAAGGGAACATTGAAGAGAAACAACCGGTCATGGTACCAACGACCACGAACCTACAATCTACGGTTACAACAACTAACTGGACGGGTGATTGTATGTCTTCGATCAATTCTCTCAGAAGTCTTGTTGTGTAGTTTTTAGTTCGTTTTTGCATAATAAAACTGACAATTGGGTTAAGTCTAAACTTTGCGTCATGTGTAGTCTTTTTTCCTGTAATTTCTGAGGTCTACGAATCAAGGTAGAGCTACAGGGAAATAGGGCTTTTTATCCCTATCCTATTTTAATCTATATTCGATCAATCTGTAATATAGTGTAAAGTTACATCACCCTCAATAATATCAATTGGCTCTGCCATATCCTCCCCTCCCTCCAACCCTTAACCCCCAACCTCCCCCTCACACCCTCTCTAATCTTGAATCCTTCTGTTTCTGTAGTTTCTCCCATCTGCAATGTCGAAGCACATCTTGTCCATGATACCCACAGTATGCTCCCTCAGTCCTTCTTTCCATAATACGATAGTTGACATTGTTAATGATTCCCTTTCCTCAGGGGCCAGCCCACTTCCCTTCAAATTTTCTGTCATCATCACTTTCTTCAAAATCACACTGTTGACTACCATCCCATCTCCAACACCCCTTTTCTCGCTAAAGTCCTTGAATTCCCTATTCCCTGTGTGAACCCCTTCAGTGCAGCTTCCACCCTGCTCACAGCATTGGAACAGTCCTCGCCAAAACATAAATGGCATACTCTGTGACTGTGACTGTGGTGCATTAGTCCTCTTCAATATTGTTGAGCAATCCATCCCCTTCCAATGTCTCGCTTCTAACATCCAGCTCCATGGAACTTCCTTTGCTTGGTTCGGTTCCATTCCTACCAACCAAATGCAATTCATGCATTTCCTGTAGTACCTTCTCTTCCTTCCCCCACACCATCACTTCCAAGATCCCCCAAGGATCGATCATGTTGATATATCTACATTCACAACCATCCTTTTTTTTCTCTGGTTTAGCTATTTTTCACTATACTCACAGGTTAATTGTAACATGTTAAGTGGTCATGTGACCAAAGTTTCTTTAGTGACTTAGATTTCCTATTGGCCAATATGCAGAAGCCTTTGATCACCAGCATGGTCTTTGGTATCAACCTTTTTTTGGGGCGGGAGAGCGAAGCTCACCACATCAATCAAATGAAGAGTTTTGCTGTATGCTGTGTGGTTGAGAATGAAGAGGAAAGTCATGGACTGCAGGAGGATATCATAGAAACATAGAAAATAGATGCAGGATTAGGCCATTCGGCCCTTCGTGCCTGCACCGCCTTTCAATAAGATCATGGCTGATCATTCCCTCAGAACTCCTTTTCTGCTTTCTCTCCATACCCCTTGATCCCCTTAGCCGTAAGGGCCAAATCTAACTCCCTCTTGAATATATCCAATGAACTGGCATCAACAACTCTCTGCGACAGGGAATTCCACAGGTTAACAACTCTGAGTGAAGAGGTTTCCCCTCATCTCAGTCCTAAATGACCTACCCCTTATCCTAAGCCTATGTCCCCTGGTTCTGGACTTCCCCAACATCGGGAACATTCTTCCCACATCTAACCTGTCCAGTCCCATCAGAATCTTATACATTTCTATGAGTTCCCCTCTCATCCTTCTAAACTCCAGTGAATAAAGGCCCAGTCGATCCAGCCTCTCCTCATATGACAGTCCAGCCATCCCGGGAATCAGTCTGGTGAACCTTCACTGCACTCCCTCAATAGCAAGAATGTCCTTCCTCAGATTAGGAGACCAAAATTGAACATAATATTCCAGGTGAGGCATCACTAAGGCCCTGTACAACTGCAGTAAGTCCTCCTTGCTCCTATACTTAAATCCCCTAGCTATGAAGGCCAACATACCATTTGCCTACTTCAACGCCTGCTGTACCTGCATGCCCACTTTCAGTGACTGATGAATCATGACACCCAGATCTCGTTGCACCTCCTGTTTTCTTAATCTGCTGCCATTCAGATAATCTTCTGCATTCGTGTTTTTGCCCCCAAAATAGATAACGTCACATTTATCCACATTATACTGCATCTGCCATGCATTTGCCCACTCACCTAACCTGTCCAAGTCACCCTGCAGCCTCTTAGTGTCCTCCTCACAGCTCACACCACCACCCAGTTTCATGTCATCTGCAAACTTGGAGATATTACACTCAATTCGATCATCTAAATCGTTAATGTACTTTGTAAAGAGCTGGGGTCCCAGCACTGAGCTCTGCGGCACTCCACTAGTCACTGCCTGCCATTCTGAAAAGGACCCTTTTATCCCGACTCTCTGCTTCCTGTCTACCAACCAGTTCTCTATCCACGTCAGTACATTACCCCCAATACTATGCGCTTTGATTTTGCATACCAATCTCTTGTGCGGGAACTTGTCAAAAGCCTTTTGAAAGTCCAAATACACCACATCCTCTGGTTCTCCCTTGTCCACTCTGCTAGTTAAATTCTCAAAAAATTCCAGAAGATTCGTCAAGCATGATTTCCGTTTCATAAATCCATGCTGACTTGGTCTGATCCTGTTACTGCTTTCCAAATACGCTGCTATTTCATCCTTAATAATTGATTCCAACATTTTCCCTACTACTGATGTCAGACTAACCGGTCTATAATTACCCATTTTCTCTCTCTCTCCTTTTTTAAAAAGTGGTGTTACATTAGCTACCCTCCAGTCCATAGGAACTGCTCCAGAGTTGATAGACTGTTGGAAAATGATCACCAATGCATCCACTATTTCTAGGGCCACTTCCTTACATATTCTGGGATGCAGACTATCAGGCCCCGGGAATTTATCGGCCTTCAATTCCAACAATTTCCCTAATACAATTTCCCGCCTAAGAAGGATATCCTTCAGTTCTTCCTTCTCACTAGACTCACTGTCCCCTAGTACATTCGGAAGGTTATTTGTGTCTTCCTTCGTGAAGACAGAACCAAAGTATTTGTTCAATTGGTCTGCCATTTCTTTGTTCCCCATTATAAATTCACCTGAATCCGACTGCAAGGGACCTATGTTTGTCTTCACTAATCTTTTTCTCTTCACATATTTATAGAAGCTTTTGCAGTCAGTTTTTATGTTCCCTGCAAGCTTCCTCTCGTACTCTACCAGAGTATCAATCTACTGGTCAGGTGGGCAGAGCAGTGGAAAATGGAATTTAATTCAGAGAAGTGTGAGGTAATGCACTTTAGGAAGGCTAATAAGGAAATGGTATACACATTAAGCGATAGGCCACTTAAAAGTGTAGATGAACAAAGGGACCTTGGAGTGCTTGTCCACAGATCCCTGAAAGTAGCAAGCCTGGTGGATAAGATGATTAAGAAGGCATATGGAATGCTTGCCTTTATTGCTCAAGGCATAGAATACAAGAGCAGGGAGGTTATGCTTAAATTGTATAATACTCTGGTTAGGCCACAGCTGGAGTACTGCATGCAGTTCTCGTCGCCGTATTATAGGAAGGACGTGATTGCACTAGAGAGGGTGCAGAGGAGATTTACTAGGATGCTGCCTGGAATGGAGAATCTTAGCTATGAGGACAGATTGGATAGGCTGGGTTTGTTCTCATTGGAACAGAGGAGGCTGAGAGGAGACCTCATTGAGGTGTACAAAATTTTGAGGGGCCTGGATATAGTGGATAGCAAGGGCCTATTTCCATTGGTGGAGGGGTCAATTACGAGGGGGCATAGTTTTAAGGTGGTTGGTGGAAGGTTCAGAGGGGATTTGAGGGGGGGCTTCTTCATGGAGAGGGTTGTGGGGGTCTGGAACTCACTGCCTGGAAGGGTGGTGGATGCAGGAACCCTCACCACATTTAAAATGGATGGGCACTTATAGTGCCATAACCTGCAGGGTTATAGATCTAGAGCTGGTAATTGGGATTAGACTGGATAACCTCTTGTTGGCTGGCGCAGATACGATGGTAAGTATTGCAGGGAATCGAATACAGCCAGGATGATCTCCTGGACTAGTTTCGATTGCCTGGATGGGTCAGAGAGGAATTTTCACTGATTTTTTTTCCCCAATTGGCCTGGGTTTTTATCTGGTTTTTGCCTCTCCCAGGAAATCACATGGCTCCGATTGGGGTGGAATGTAGAATGTTCTAGTGTAAGGGGTGTTGCAGTTGTGTGGGGCGGACTGGTTGGACTGGATGCTCTTTGCCTTTCCGCCATTGTTCATTGTTCATAGGTTTATATGTAACCTTCAGAGCTGCTGACAGAGGGCCGTGCGGCTCTTTGTCGGCTGGCACAGACACGATAGGCCGAACTGGCCTCCTTCTGCGCTGTAGATTTCTATGTTTCTATATTATTAATCGAATGTGCATAAATTAGCATATGATCAGAATGAAAAATGCAGCTCAGCCATGTGAAAGGTCACATATGCAGCACACATAGTTTTTAAATATAAACTTTTGTAATGATCACAAAATGAACAGAGAGATTGGATGTGTTTTGTAAGCACTCAGACAAGTAAATGAGCATTCCTGGTGGGAATCTAATTTTACAGTAGTACTTCTACTGCTCCTATGATAAAATATTCATTAATTATTTTGTGGATCTCAAATGTGAAATTGAAGTAAAGGATGGTTTTTTGTTCTATATATTTGCAAGTTCCTTAGGCACATTTTTTCAATTACTGAACAAAGAAGCTCATTAAAACAAACACCTTCTTGTACTGTATTTTTTGAAAAGCCTTTGAATTGAGCTTGGGGTTTCTGGAAGTAGATTCAAGTTCATAGAAGTAAGTGGCTTGCGAAAATAATTTTAAATGTATGTTTGCATCTGATCCACTTACACCCGTAGTTGAGCATGTCATTCCTGTTGTTCTTGAATGATACATTCTGACATTAAACACCTTGGCCTGGAAATTCCGGCCTCCCCGGGTCTGTACTAAGTGTCTACGGACCCGGGAAGTTATCGCAAAAGCCGGTTTTCAGCGCACAATGCACATGCACTGAAAACTGGCTTGACAGATGTAACACATATCGAGAGTGAGGATATTCGCATGGGCAAGATTGCGGGATTTACCCTTATCGTGCCCAGCAATTGTCCTCAAAACTCATGTGCCTGATAAAAGCAGGTGCATAGCCTACTTTTACAGCCGTGAGAGTTTTAAAACACACTTAAAATATACAAAAATATAATAAAATAAAATGTTAAAAATGCATTTTATTTTTAAAATCACTGTCCACTACGTTAAATTTATTTTAAACCATAATTAAAAAAAAGTTTTAAAAACTCAGAAAATTTTTTTTCTCTAAGATAGTTATTAACTTTAATTTCAATTAATTTTAATTATGTGAGGTGTGTTTTTTAATTTTTATTTGGTGTTATTGTGTTTGTTTTTTTTTCAATTAATAGCAATGAGAACTCGTAGATACGTCGTTCCCATTGCTATTAATTGAGAATACTTTACCTGATTGGTTGAGCAGTCACATGTGACTGCATCTTCTGCATGGGAACCTGGAGGACGGGAGCGCGCTTCGCAGCGTGGGAAGAGAAGGCCTCCCCAACAGAATCCCATGCTCCTCCGGGACCACCAGGTATTTGCATAGAAATTTTTCAGGTCGGAGGCATCCGCCGACGGGAAGCCTCCGACCACAATTTCTGGGCCCTTATTTTAGTCTGGCAAATTTCATCCGCAATTTTTGTAAAATGCAACATAGAAATCTTTAATAAATGTCCTGCAGTTAAATGTAATAGCTATTTTTTAAAGATTTCATTTGTTTTCCTTTTGTCAGCGAAAACAAAATGTTACCTTAAGGCACACTGGTTTAAAGTAGAAACATTATTTATTATTTTTGAATTCAATAGTTTATTCACAAACAGAAATTGTGTTCTGCTGCTTTGTGCAGAACTGTAACTGGAGTCTCTATTTAATTCTGGATATTTTTCACCCTAACATCACAACCACATTTAATCTCCAGGCCACTTTACAACTTTTCACATTTTAACTTAAAAAAAATGGTCTTGAAAGATAGCTATTCCTGCTCATCAGGGTTAAGGTGGATCCATGACCATTCCAGTGTAACTCCTACTGTAGCTTTGGCTGGGCTTGGCCTTGTACCAAAGAATCCCGATAATCCCGTCAAGGCAAAGAATCTACCTATCCCAAACAATGTCATTGTCACAAGAGGGATCGGTAGGACTTACGTCAGGAGTTCCAGCATCCAAGCTCCTCAAAGGGACATGAAAAAACTGCCAAAGACTATCTAAGCTTCACTTTGCAAAATAATTCATGCGCAAAAATGTCAAACAATACTATGATGTCGTTGGAACAGTCATTGTCAGCATGAAAAGAAAATACATTTCTATGTGGCCGATTTTCAGCAAGGCCTCCGTCTGCCCATGTGCTGTCCAAAGTGCCGCTGATGGCTGGCAAGATACCGGACGGTACTTTGGGTGGGTTTTCATGAAGAAGGTCCCTCGAAAGTCAGCGGCAGTGGGCAGGAGGTTGCATTCTCGGCGACAGAGCTGCTTGCCGCCCAAGTGCTGCCGAGGATGGAGTTGGGCCCACAGAGGGTCGAAGACCTGAAAATAAAAATCACAAAAAAAATACAAAAAGTATCCGAAGACCTTCAGGGGACCCCATGCAGATAAATCGTTGTTCAATTTTGTTTTAAATGTTCACTTAACTTTGTTTTAGGTTCTTCAGACTTACCGTCAAGGACAGACCAGCCTGCAGCCAGTGGTCCACCCTCTTCTGCCACTGACTCCCGCCGACTCCCGCCCACAGGAATCTGGAAGCTCGGCGGGCGGGAGTTCAGTTACGCCACTCAGCCGTCCGCTGACATCAGTGGGTGGTTCCCGGCGGCTCTCCCCTCCCGCCCGCTCCAGGCCACCTCCAAAGTGGCACTGGGCAGATCCTCAGGAGGAATGCCGGCGGGAGTGGGTGGCAGTCGACGGCAGCAGGCGGTGGGCTGCTGGAAATCGGCCCCTATGTCTTTGTCCTATCTACCTGCATGTTCCAAATATTAAGTAGCTTGTATTCAAACATTTGCAGCATTGACACTGGCCATACAAAGAAGCCTGTATTGATAATCAAAACAAATTGTTTACCTTGAGCATTTTGCTATATTTTGGCCGATGTAATTTCTATTGCACCAAAGAGTTCTCATTGTAAATGTTGAGAGAGACTTAATAAAATAAGTTAGAATTTGCAATCCTCCAGTTCCTATGGACTGGAGGGTAGCTAATGTAACGCCACTTTTTAAAAAGGAGGGAGAGAGAAAACGGGGAATTATATGCCAGTTAGCCTGACATCAGTGGTGGGGAAAATGTTGGAATCAATTATTAAGGATGAAGTAATAGCGCATTTGGAAAGCAGTGACAGGATCGGTCCAGGTCAACATGGATTTATGAAAGGGAAATCATGCTTGACAAATCTTCTGGAATTTTTTGAGGATGTAACTAGTAGAGTGGACAAGGGAGAACGAGTGGATGTGGTGTATTTGGACTTTCAAAAGCTTTTGACAAGGTCCCACACAAGAGATTGGTGTGCAAAATCAAAGCACATGGTATTGGGGGTAATATACTGACGTGGATAGAGAACTGGTTGGCAGACAGGAAGCAGAGAGTCGGGATAAATGGGTCCTTTTCAGAATGGCAGGCAGTGACTAGTGGAGTGCAGCAGGGCTCAATGCTGGGAACCCCAGCTCTTTACAATATACATCAATGATTTGGATGAAGGAATTGAGTGTAATATCTCCAAGTTTTCAGATGACACTAAACTGGGTGGCGGTGTGAGCTGTGAGGGGGACGCTAAGAGGCTGCAGGGTGACTTAGACAGGTTAGGTGAGTTGACAAATGCATGGCAGTATAATGTGGATAAATATGAGGTTATCCACTTTGGGGGCAAACACGCGAAGACAGAATATTATCTGAATGGTGGCAGATTAGGAAAAGGGGAGGTGCAATGAGACCTGGGTGTCATGGTTCATCAGTCATTGAAAGTTGGCATACAGGTACAGCAGGCGGTGAAGAAGGCAAATGGTATGTTGGCCTTCATAGCTAGGGGATTTGAGTATAGGAGCAGGGAGGTCTTATTGCAGTTGTAAAGGACCTTGGTGAGGTCTCACCTGGAATATTGTGTTCAGTTTTAGTCTGCTAATCTGAGGAAGGACGTTCTTGCTATTGAGGGAGTGCAGCGAAGGTCCACCAGACTGATTCCCGGGATGGCTGGACTGACATATGAGGAGAGACTGGATCAACCGGGCCCTTATACATTGGAGTTTAGAAGGATGAGAGGGGATCTCATAGAAACATACAAGATTCTGACGAGATAGGACAGGTTAGATGTGGGTAGATTGTTCCCGATGTTAGGGAAGTCCAGAACCAGGGGACATAGTCTTAGGATAAAGGGTAGGCCATTTAGGACTGAGATGAGGAGAAACTTCTTTACTCAGAGAGTTGTTAACCTGTGGAATTCCCTGCTGCAGAGAGTTGTTGATGCCAGTTCATTGGATATATTCAAGAGGGAGTTAGAGATGGCCCTTACGGCTAAAGGGATCAAGAGGTATGGAGAGAAAGCAGGAAAGGGGTACTGAGGGAATGATCAGCCATGATCTTATCGAATGGTGGTGCAGGCTCGAAGGGCCAAATGGCCTACTCCTGCACCTATTTTCTATGTTTTGTATGTCTATATATGTATAAAAATATACAGTTCCCACAACCAGTTTCAAATAAACTAGAAATGTACACAGCTTGATCAAAGATGAAGACTTGTTGACCTGTGTCCTTGTCCTTTCCAGGTTCTGGATCTGGTAAAAACTGTATGAAGTTGCACATATGCTGCACTTCTTATAAAGTATTAATTTAAGTTGGAAATGTAGCCTATATGCGATTACATGTTTTTTAGAGAGAAAGAGCCCAAGTTTGGGGAGTGGCTATATATTCATCAAATATTCCTCTCTGGCATCAGTTGGATGAAGAAATGAGGCTAGTACTCTTTATTAAATAAATGGTCGGTGTTTGAAATTTGGAGATAGAGGGCAAATGTGCATTTTTAATTAATTCTTTTTGACAATTCTGGAATTCTGGTTGTAAAAGTATCTATTATCTTAACACTCAATAACAATGCAAATTCTAATAGCAGATCATTGTAATAATAAAATTGTGTTAGACTCTTGGGATTTCAATCATCAGAAAATTAATATTCACTTTAGAAGTGGCAAAGTCATCTTTTGCTTTTTTGGTTAATTTGAATGCATTTTATTGTCAATGCAATATAATTGGTGACTAACAGTGGTCATTTTCTTTAAAGAATGGTAAGTCAATAATGAATTCAATGACAGAACTGAATCAGACTGCTTACACGCTTATCTTTAAATGCTGCATGCCATATGCAAATATGGAGCAACACTTGATCATTCAGCACATCAGGCCTATTTCTTTCAGCATATTATATAACTTACATGATTTATACAGTGGCATAATAATTAGGCTTGTCGACTCTGGTTGGAAGTATTCCTGGAGGCTTCATCACATGATCTCTCACCTCCAATCGCCCCACTCAGTCAAACCGCCTTTTTTGTCCATATCTCCAATATTTTTATAACTTACGGTAATAAACAAAAGTCTTCAAAGAAAATGAACGAGACACACAATTTTTTCTAATTCTCCTATGATCCTGTGTTGCTTGCAGCAGTGTCCAGGAAATTCATCTTTAATTCCTGGAGACTCCAGGACAACTCTGGAGGGTTGGCAACCCTAAATAATCATCAATAAAATCATGTTTGGGACACAAGACATTCCATGCAACCCCATGCGGGCAATTATATAGGAGTCACAGATTTCACTGTCAGAGCCTGTCGCTTTCAGAAAGCTTATCACTTGCACAATCTTGAGTGCCTGCTTAATTTGCTTCAGTCTGCCTGAGCAGTAAGTGCTCATTGTTAGAAATGCAATTGACTATGCTTTTCCTGAGCCATCTCTTGCAAACTTCTCTCCTCATGTTCGATAGCCTTGGTTACTGCGTAATGACAACAGAAGTATTTAAGAGTCACAACTAAAGCGAGTTAATACACGACAATAGCAAAACAAATTGAATTGAATTATATAAATGTATTGGGGCCGATTTTGATCAAGGCCTCCGTCCACCCAAGTGCCGCCCAAAGTGCTACTGATGGCCGTCGAGGTACCGGACAGTACTTTGGGCGGGATATTCATCGCCGAGGTCCCTCAAAGATCAGCAGGCGGCAAATGGATGATGTACACCACCAATCTGGGTGGCAGTGAGCGGGAGGTCTCATTCTCAGCAGCAGAACTGCTTGCCGCCCCTGTGCTGCCGAGGATGGAGTCGGGCCCACGGAGGGTCGAACAGCAGGAAAACAAAATCATCAGTAAAAAATAAAAAAAACTATCAGGGAACCCCATCCAGGTAAGTCACTGTGGAAAAATATATAAAGGCCTAGAAATCCCGGTTTCTCCTTCCCACGGGCGTTCGACTGAATTCTAGAGAAAAGAAGCGCACCTACCTGAATCTGCTGCGTCCACGCGAGATCCTGGTCTGGAGGCCTCTCCTGACTACGCGTCGCAGCGGGTGCACATCGGGATGTGCGCAGGCCTGGAGCTGCAGTCAGTCCGAAACTCCGATTACTATGAATGGAAAACATCTCCAAACACCCAAACACTATGTAAAACATTTAAAAAAACACTTCACATAAATACAATATAGAAATTAAAGTAGATAGAAATGTTTTTGAAAAATAAAATTGCCGATTTTTTAAAAACGTTTTAATTATGGTTTAAAATAAAATTACCTGAGTGGGCAGGGTTTTTAACATAAATATGTATTTTTAAATTTTACTTTAATATGTTTTTGATATGTTTTTAAACTCTTACACTGGTAAAAGTTGGCTATGCACCTGCTTTTACCAGGCGCAAGAGTTTTAAAGACATTCGCAGGGCAAGAGATGGGCAAATAGGCCAATCGCTGCCGTGGAAACGTCCTCACTCCTGAGCTGCGTGCGATCTGTCAAGTTGGGAACTTGACAGATGGGAAAAGCCGATTTTCAGTGCATGCGCATTGCGCACTGAAAACCGGCTTTTCCGATGCCTTCCCGGGTCCGTAAAAACTCCGTACGGACCCGGGGATGCCGGAATTTCTGGGCCATTATGATCACTAACCTTTTTTTCAGGATCTTCATACTTACCGTCAGGGACAGACCAGCCTCCAGCCAGCGGTCCACCCCCGTTCTGGCGCTGACTCCCGCCCGCATGAATATGGGAGCTCGGCGGGCGGGAGCTCAGTTGCGCCACTTGGCCATCCGCTGATGTCAGCGGGTGCCTCCCGGCGGCTCTCCCCTCCCACCCGCTCCAGGCCACCTCGAAAGTGGCACTGGCCAGATATTCCAGAGGACTGTCGGCGGCAGTGGGCGGCAGTCGGCGACAGTGAGCAGTGAGTTGATCAATTTTGGCCCCAGAGATTATAATTACCTCGCATACTCACGAACCATTGAAAATCCTGATAATAGTTTTGTTCAACACAATATAAATTAATCAAGCCTGTCTAATTGACTGAGTTGCTTTATAGTTCCACATTTATGGTATGAATTGCTTTATAGTTCCACATTCTTCATTCCTGGATTCCTTTTGTCTGAGTTACTAAGCCTGGATTTCCTTTTTTAATTTATATTCACTGTTTCCTTTTACTGAATCTTTTCACTCCCATTTTTTACTTTCCGCTGTTTGCATCTTTAACTGATTTCCTTCTGCAACTTTCATCCATTCCTCTCTCTCTTGACATGCATAGGCTTGGTTCAATGGTGCTGACCACAAATTGTTCAATGTAGAAAATTCCGCAGGATACTTTACAGAGAAGGAAAGAAAAATTAGATAGCAAGAGAAGTTATCGAGCTATGCTGGAGAGTTTCGGGGCCTGAAATTGGTCGACATACTGCCCTATACCGCCTGCTTACCGCCCAAAAATGTGTTTTTGGTCAAAAAGCACCTACATGCCGCTGACATACCGCTCGCCGGAATATTCATCTACCATACAGGACCGCCCACATACCGCCCAAAAAGTCTGATTTTCATCGCATACCGCCGACATACCACCAGAGCTGCATACCGTCCTGGAAAAGGTGGTTTTACGCGATCTTAAGTGGGCTGGAGTGGGCGGGAAAGGGCGGAGTGCACGGGTCCACCATTTTGGAAATCGGGAATTGTCAGCTAAAGCAGCATCTCTGTATTTCTGAGGTGAACAGTGATTTTACAGTGTGATTTAGGGTGGAAAAGGTATTTATTATTGTTATTGAGTAACTTATTTAGATAGAAGGCATTTTAGCTATATTTGTTTAATTGAAAAATAGTGAAGATTTACAAAGAATGGGGCCTGTACTATCGCAGCCTGTATTCCTGACAATCTGTCTAATGGAAGAACCAGATGTGAGAAGGTTAATTGAGCAGAGTGATAAGGGTAATGGAGGAGGTCACAGACTGATGATGAGGAGGAGGCCTTAGCCTGATGACTGTTACCCCAAAAGTTTGGCACTGTACAAGAGTGCTTAAATTAAATTTAAACGTTTATGTAAAAATCTCAAAAATATACAACAATTTTAAAACTTTGTAAAACTTATAACTATAAAACAACCCTAACAACTTTGTCAACTTTAATAACAACTTTAACAAAACTTCAGCAACTTTAATAACAACCTTAACAAAACTTTTCAAATTTAATAAACTTTTACAAATCAAACTTCAATTAATTAATGCACGAGTACAACAAAAAGACCCTTTACTGGCCTCAGCCACAACCTTGCCTCCGGCCTTGACCGCGTGCTACACCACCCTTGGGACGATTCCCCTCTTTCTTACTCCCGCCCTTCCCTTTCCCAGTACTCCTGAGTCTGGACCTCCCAGTGGTCGTAGTAAGCCGGCGTGCAGCACTGCACCCCAAGTGCTGTTGCTGTCATTGAGGGGTCAGACATTGCAGGCGCAATAAATGGGGCCTCAGGAGAAGCTCGCAATGTGGAAGACGCGGTTTAAGGGCTGGAACATGATGTCAGCTCCCCACCCTCAGGTGCTGTCAACCTGACTACTATGGCGTCATGTCTCCATCCCGTCGATTGCCGCATGGCTTCGACTGCGTCGGCGGTTCACTCCACCGCGGTGATCATTAGCAACCTTTCCTCCGACTGCCGCTCTGATAGAGCCGCACTGTTTGCGGCTATCGTAGCCATGGCCTTGAGCAACTCTCGACCTATGTCGACGCTGGTCTGTGACAGACGCACCATGTCCTGGTACACGCCTATCTGTAATGCAGCAACTGACCTTTTCTGCACCAACCTCCGTCGCTGCGGCAAAGGCGCTGCAGCAATGGAGGTGCCTTGCTGCACACCGCTTAGTCCCACAGAATCAGAGGAGCCATAGGGGAATCCCTGAATACAGACTCCGTGGTGGGGGATGTTCCAGCTGGTCCACATGGAGCTGGTGTATCCTCCTCCGTCTCCACCCCCACCTCCACCTCCAGTGGATGCAGGATCAGTGGCACTTCCTCTTCCTGTTCCTCTTCATCTTCCTCATCGCTGCCAGTGGTGAAGTCGGGAGAGGGCTGGGTGATGACAGAGGAGGAGGCAGTGGGTCTGTCGTCTGGTGTGGTCTGAATCATCCGAGTCTGGAAGTGCAAAACAACATTTAAAAAAGCTTGGCACCAGGGGAGAGGCCAGGCTTACATGAGTACATAGTACGGTGACTTATCGCAGTCTTATTTAAAAGTCCACCACTGCTGCAGTTCTGCATTACATATCACAGACAGACAATACATACATGCATTGCATGTCCCCAACATTACATGAGGCCAACATTACAGTTCAATAAACTTACATTATATAACATAAGGCCAACATTACAGTTACAGTTACATTATATGACATGAGAGGATTGCAACACAGACTGGATTGTATTCAACTTACCATCCTTTGTGAGTGGGTCAGCTCCAATGCCGGTGGTGGCACGATTGCTATCCCCAACCAGGGACAGGGCATGGATCTCAATGTCAGTCAGAGGCTCCTGGGTTGTGGGCCCTCCCCCTGTACGCTGCTGATCAGCTGCTATTGCAGATGTCTTCTTCTGCAGAAAGTAAAGTAAATCAAAGTAAAAATCTTCAATCCATTTAACATCGCAGACACTCAAGGTCACACACACACACAGGATCACACACACAGGATCACACACACACACACACACAAATAAAACCATTGCATTGATCCTCTTGTCATTGCCTGCAAGCACGAATACATCGCCGTAACCTAAGATAAATAACATCATCCATGTGACACGGAACCTACATTTACATGGTACATGGCACATGGGGGTTGCATAACTAAAATCATTACTTACTCTTGCTATCCTCACCAGGTCGTTCCACCTCTTATGACACCTTTCCCCATTGTGTACCATGGTACTTGTGGAGGACACAGCCTCCTCGATCCCATCCCATATCCTATTGTACTCCTTTGCGGAGGGCTTTCCATGACCACCCTTCGTTAGCTCGGAGTACCTCTCTGTCATATGCTCCAGAAGGGCAGGTAGCTCCGTCTTATTGAAGGCGGGCGCCCTCAACCTCTTGTCCTTTTCGATGTTCCTGCGCTTTGATTTTTTTTTAAACATTTCCATAATATTTCTGTTGTTACGATTTTTGCTTGGTAAAATATGTCTTCTTATTCTTCAAACTGTAGAATTATTAGTTGTTCGGAATATTTTTTAACTCTGCAATGTGTTTTTCAAGTAACTGCCCGTCGACAAGCTTGCTGCTCCTTCTCACCCTCTCTCCCTCCTCATCAAGTCACTGCGCATGTGTGGGTGACCCCTGACCCCCGAAATCGCGGGTAAAACGCTTCAGGAAAAAAAACGGGGAAAAGAAATTGCGTATGTGCAGTTCAGTCATCTTTAGCAGTAGCCTCGCTACCATCCCTTGCACCTCCAGAGTCCCCCAAGATTCTATCAGTGCCGCCCATCGAAGCGAAAGTCGATCTGGATCGACCAGTAAATTACATACCGCCCACTGCAAACCGCTGGCATACCACCGACACAACGGCGAAAAAATTCGGACCAATTTTGCCCTCATCAGTCTCGGCGGTATGCTGGCAGTTTGAAACGACGCACCGCCGAGAAATGGGCAGACCTTATGCATCAACCAATTGCAGCCCCTTGGAAGGATGATCAAATGCTTGGTCCAACAATCACTTTATGGAAGGCTTTTAAAGGGAGAGAAATGGGTACAGAGGTACAGAGGTTTAGGGAAGGAGTTCCAAAGGGTGAGGCCGAGACAGCTGAAGGCTCTGCCATCAATAGTGGGACAAAGGGATGGGGGAAGAGATCGGAGGGGAGGATTCAAGGATGTAGGAGGGGATGGAAGGCTGATGGGGGATGTAGAGATTGGGTAGGGTGTGGTCATGTAAGATTGGAAAAGGAGGACAAGGATTTTAAATTTAGTATATATTGGAGGGAGGGAGCCAATGTAGACCAGTAGACCAAGGGAGTAATAATTGAGCAGGATTTGGTGTGGGACTAGATATTAATGGCTTTGTTTTGGGAAAGTTGGAGTTGATGGTGGTGAAGCAAGTTAGGCTAACATGAGAACATTGGAAAAACTATTTTGAGAGATGGAGTGACTGAGGTAGGAGTGAATGAAAGTAGTGTTGTGAAGTAGCAGCCTCAGTGATGGAAAGGATATGGGGTTTGCTGACAACTTGCATTTTCACAAAATATTTAATGTAGAAAGGGAAGGAAAAGCTAGACAACAGGAGCAAACAGAATGCCAATGTTTTACACAGTTTAGTTCATCCTGAGCAAGTAGCCTGGGAGGAGGATGGAGTCAGTAGGAAAGGAATGAGTTCATGGTGGGGACTGAAGAAGATCACTTCAGAAATACCAATATTTAGATGGAGGAAATTTTGACTCATCCATAACTTGATGCCAGACAGATAATCTGACGGCATGCTGGTTTTGTAGGATTAAGGGAAGGGATGAGTAATAGAGCTGGTTGTCATCAGCATACATAAAGAAGCTGCTCTTGTGCCTGTGATGATGCCTTTGAGGAGCAGCATGCAGATGACGAGAGTAGCTGAACAAGGTTAGATCCTTTGGTGTTTAAAGAGGTGACGATGCACAAATGGGAAAAGATGCATTGGTTTCATTTGACTAGGTAGGAATGGAACCATGCAAGAGTAGTCCCATAGGTCTAAATGATGGAGGAGAGGCAATGGAGGTGGATAGTGTATTTAACCATATTAAACACTGTGGAGAGATCGAGGAGATCAAAGAGGGGGAACACACCAAGGTCACAGCCAATGAGGAATTCATTCATGATTTTGGCAAAGACAGTCTCAGTGTTGTGAGAAGGATGGAAGCCAAAGTGAAGTGAGTTTAGGAAGTAATGGGTATTGGCTGGTAGGCAACACCACAATCTAGGACCTTAGAGAGTCAAGGGAGATTAGTTGGAGAGGACAGATGTGTCAAGGATGCCATATTTAGAATGGAGGTGATAATGACGAATTTAAAAGGGAGAAGGTAACTACTGAGTAAAGTGTACCATTAATAATGCTGGCTAGCATGAGGGCCAGATGGGGTAGTTCATTGGTCAGGGGCTGAGTAGGGAGGGGATCACTAAGTAGGGAGAGGATTATAAGCACACAATGTGGGTCTGAAGGAAGAATAACTGGGATTAGGGCTAGAATTGAGTGGGAGAATGGGAGGAGATTGGAGAGGCGAAAGGAAAGTGACAGAGACAATTGCATGGATGATCTCAATATTAGAGACAATGGAGTGCATAAGCTCATTACATGTGAGATTTGAAATGAGGGAGGAGGGGGTGGGGTACAAGGGGTTTGAGAAAATTAGCCATGGTTAAGAGAAGCCTTTTCCTTCTGGGATGATTTTGGAGCTTTAGGATGTTTCCACTGCAGAGAGCAAAGTTGATAGTGCTCAAATTTGGTGAAGCCAGATCTGGCAATCTATGTGTCCTTTCTACAGAGAGAGCATGGCAACAGTTCAATAGCTCTTTATTGAAATCTCAGGACTATTTGGGGACTATGGACAAAATAATATTTAAAAATTGCAAAAAAAGATCAAACGTGATTACCAACTTGTACACAGCTCTTTAAGGCTCAAATGTTATGGGAGTCCTACAATTCTTTCATTAAGTGCTATCATGGTACAGTTGGAAGCATTCTTAACTCTCAATTACAAGGTTGTGGGATTGAGCCCCATTCAAGGATTTGAGTGTCGTATAATCCAGGCTGACATTCCACTAGGCAGTATTTAGTGAGTGTTGAATTGTTGGAAGAGCCATTCATTGAGAGGGACATTAAATCAGGGCACTGTTTGCCTATTCTGTTGAGATAGATGTCAAAGATCTTACGATGCTACTGGAAGAAAAGCAAGGTGCTGGCTGACCAATCCTGTCAAAACCAGATTACTTTTTTTATGACGACAGCGCCACTACTTAGGAAGCATCTGAACTCATCTGCTCTCGGAAGCTAAACAAAGTCAGGATGGGTTAGAATGGGAAGCCACCTGGGAATGTCAGTTCAGCAGGGGTTTCTTGCCATCAGTTGTTGATTACAGCTCTGTGTATTTCCACTCCTTTGAATCAGCATTCTCTTCCTGCCCGCCGTAAGAATAAAAGTGTTTATTAATGATTGATTCTGTGTATGTATAAATGTTAAAAGTGTAGATTATACAGAAAGGCCTGCTTGTGTTGAAACAAAATGAAAGCCCACAGGTTGCCAGCATGGGCTGAGTTTTGAAAGAAACCAAATGGAAGCCCACAGAACTGTCGCATGGGTCTTGTGTATTGGAAAGGCATTTAATCTAATCAAGAGATGGCTGGCCCAGGTTAGACAGCCACATGTATGAGGAGAGCCAATAAGGAACTGCCCTGGAACCAAGGTCCAATCATGAGGCTTTCTGAGGGACAATGGCTTTGAGAGGTATAAAGAACTCAGCCAAAGACTTTTCTCTCTCTCAGCTGGACACATGGCACAAGATCTACTGAACCTGCAGCCAAAGGGAAGTAACGTATATCACTCTTTATTATAACCTCGTTGTATCTGTTGTAACTAAGGTGGATGTGCTTCTTGAATAAACTGTTCCAATTGTTTTAAAAGAATTGTCTGACTGTCAAATTTAATGCCAGAGATTTAGAAATCTTACATTTGGTGGAGAATGCGGGAAACTGGCGAGACAGCTTTTTGATGATTCTTTTGAACAATTGGAAATCTCGGGAGTTGCGATTCTAATCTGTGTTGCGAATTATAAGCTAGAAACGATTAAATGGATCAGGAGAAATTGTGTCTTAAGGAGCGGTCGTCTCGATAGTTGTAACTGTTTAAGTGGGGACCCACCAGTAGTTATATTCAAAAGACACAGGATGAAGGCATCGGTAATGGACAAAAAGCCAACAATAAAAAGAAATGTTGAGCTAGTTTATCAGGAGAAGTTGTCCACAAAGTTCCCGATACAAGACATAGAAGAGTTAAAGGCACAGGCACGGCACATCCATGAGGGTCAACCTGCGTCATTTGGGGAGATGGTGAAACTTATCCAGGAGAGGGTAGATAAGGGAGAGCTAAGGCTAAAACAGGCAAACAGTCTCATGGCATTCAGCGCATTTTATTGATGCCCAGAGATGAGGAATTAATGAGACAAGATGCCAAAGTGATACGAGATTTGAAAGAATTGCAAGTAAAAGAGATTCAACTAAAAGAAAGAGAGAATGAAGGTATAAAACAACAAAAGGAAGAAGGCCTCCAACTTGTGAATCAGTTAAAAGAGGGAGAAATACAGCATTAAAGACAAGAAATTGGCCAATTAAATCACAGTATTAGGCAATTAGAAAGAGGGGCCGAACAAGCAGAACAATGTCTATCAAACTTAAATGCCACAGCAGCCGTTGTTGAAGCAAATGAAAACAAATTAGAGTTAAAAAAATATAAATTGGAAAATTTGAGGGTCCAGCAAGAGATAGAAGATGCTAGGAGGGAATAAAGGGAAGTAATTAAGAAGCTACATAGGGAGGCAGATCACTCCCAATGCCAACTAGAAATAGCGAAGCTAAAAAGTAAGTTAGGGGAGCAGTAACACAGGGAACCATAACAGAGACAGCAGAAGGGGACGAGGGGAAGACAGATTAGGATGAGGAAGGAAGTCAGTATAATCCCCAGGAGAGTGGTGCAGAATGGCATACCTTGGAGACACAAGAGCCAATTGTAGCCGTAGTAACCAGTTTTTCACAATGTAATGCGCATGGCCACATCACCAGTAACCATACCGACTCACAGCCCATATCTGGTGCTGATGCCACGGCATATAGCCACGAGTTGGGGCCCATTAATGATGGGGATGACCCATTGGAAGTTAATAGGAGGTGGGCAAATTTCAGGAGGGATCACCCCGAGTTGGAAGAGAGAGACTTAACACAAGTTCTCTTCTTGGCCTGTTCCACTTCCCTAAAAGATAATCTGCCAGAAGCAGTCCTCCAGCCTGGCACAGCAGCCGATGCACTCATGACCTGGATCCTAAAACATTTGGGGATCCAAAACTTGAACTTAGTGGCTCTGCTTAATCAGACCAAGCAGCGCCCAGAAGAGACTCCGAGAGCCTTCAGTAATCGCCTGTACGATATCTATCAACATACGCAGAACCAGGCACCCGCAAATGCTACAGTAGGAAAGAATCAGGAACAATTTAAAATGATGTTCCTGACACAACTCCACCCTTCAGTTAAAACCCCCCTGGGAATAGCCATGAGGCCCATCAATTAGTGGACAGATATAGAGACCAGTGCTCAAAGAGCCTGGGAAATGGTAAAAGACCAGTTAAAGGTGAAGTCACCATCCCCTGCAAATAAACCAGTGTCAATTGTGGCGGGATCTCGAAACTACCCCTTTAATGGACAGTGCTTTAATTGTAAGAAGGTAGGCCACCTAGCAAAAGACTGCAGCAGACCCTGACCAGCACCGAACCATGATGCAACGCATAGATATCTCCCACGGAATCCAAGCCCTCTGGGACAGATCAACGATTGGATCAATTGATAATCCTCATACAAACCCAAATTGCCACGGGGAGGATGCAAAATCATTTACTGGTGCACGCAATCGACAATACACACTCATTAGAGAGACCCATTGAAGGATCGACCCTATGAGAGGGTTCGGCCCCCAAAGATTGGTTGGAAGTGGGTTTCCGACGTGACAGTAGTGGGAGACCAGTAGTCCTTGTTGTCTTAAAAGGGGGCAGGCAGCAGACTTGCTTATCAATACTGGCTCAGCCGTTATCATCATCCACAGCCCATACCCTTAATGCCTAGCGGCGGCGGGCAAGGATTGTATGACCCTTAAAGGGTTTAATGGTGATACAACCACCGCGTATTCAGGAGAGGTCACTGAAATTCAGTTGGGAGGCCTCACCTGTAAGGTCCCAGCACCTATGCTGATGACCATCCCCGACAGAAGGGGAATTTTAGGGACTGATGTATTGGATCAGTATTGCGCGGTGATAGATTATAATCAGGACTGTGTTTCGATGGGATTGGGAGATAAGGCAGGAGTGATAGAAATTTCAGATGCTCACTCGGTTTTTGCTATTATAAAGCCATCTGAGTATGACCCTCCGGGGAGCGAAAATGAAACTGTGGCAAAACTAATTCAGGAACACCTCGTGGTGTTTGCCTGACTGTGGAAAAATGGCAGGCGAGGAATCTATTGAGGGACCTCCCCACCCCTCTCATTCACTAAACAGTACCCATCCCAAGGGAGAGTCACCCTTACATCCGAGACACCATAAAATCCCTAGTCGAGCAGGGTGTTCTAAGAATAGGCACTTTCACGACCAATTCACCCACATGGCCGGTTAAAAAGCCTGATAGCAGCTGCCGACTGACTATTGATTACAGAAAGTTAAATTCTGTAACAATAGCCTGCTCACCAGTAGTAAGAGAAACTCCTACCATATTATCTCAAATTCCTGCTGGTTCCAAGTACTTCTCGACCTTCGACATCGCCAATGGATTCTGGAGTATCCCTGTTAAAGGGGAAGACCAGTTCCCCTTTATTTTCATTCACATTTGAGGACCAGAGGCACACCCTGGACATGCTTGCCTCAGGGGTTCCACAATGCCTGGACGATTTTTCACAAAAGAATGGCTGCAATTTTAAAAGACGTTTCCCGCCCTACCTGCTTGCTACAGTATATAGATGACCTACTGTTGGCAACTGACAGCATGGAAGAGCATCTGTCCATTTTGCACAAACTTTTGACATTGTTGGCTCAGGCGGGACTAAAGGTGAATCCCCATAAGGCTCAATTAGTAAAAGAACGGGTCACCTTTCTAGGAGTGTCCATTTCTCCAGAGAGATTATCTTCCGACTCTCACAAGGTGGAGATAATAATGCGACTGCCATTACCCACTTCCAAAACAATCCTATGATCATTCTTGGGTTTGGTTGGGTACCAAAGAAACTTTATTACCAGGCTTTGCAGAGTGTGCAAAGCCCCTGTATGATTTAATAAAACTGGTGATGACATATGCCCGACATGGACTGATGCCCACACCCAGTCCATGGCTAAATTAAAAACTACAGTGATACAGGCCGCATGTCTGATCCCTCCTGATCCCACGCAGCCCTTCCATTTGGAGGTCGGGGCCACAGAGCAAAGCCTCACTGCAGTTCTGTGCCAAATGCGAGCTGATTGACTACAGCCCATTGCATATGCGTCTCGAATCCTGCAGGGGGCAGAAAAGATGTATACTGCATGCGAGCACCACCTACTGGCCGTCTTCTGGTCGGTACATCACTTTACCTTTATCACTGGGTTACAGGCTACAATCCTGCACAGCGGACACACACCTCTGAAACTACTGATGAAACCTGGAGATTCGCTAGTTTCCTCGCAGCACCTCAGCAAATGGACATTGGAATTTATGGAAAGAGACATTGATACCATTTACAAACCCGCCATCTTGCTGCCACAATTTCTGATCTATGAGGGGTACCCGCATGAATGTCCCTTACCCCTGATTAACTTTGAGACCCATCCTGTGCAGAAAGAGCCCATACAGCGTGCCCCAGATGTCTACACCGATGGGTCCTCATATCACATTGAAGGATCCCCTCACATCGGGTATTCTGTGGTATTGCCAGAAAGAACCATCTAGCGAAGATACAACAGACAGTCTTCACAATATGCAGAAATCACTGCACTTCTAACTGATATAAAAGAAACCTCAGATAGACCCTGAATATTTGGTCTGATAGTGCCTATGCTATAAACACCATGCTCTCCCTGCACCTATACCACAAAAATGACTAATGTACAATAGATGGTAAGGCCCTGGTCCATGGGCCCTGGTTACGCCTGCTCTGGTCATACCTTAAACAGCGATCCCAGCCCTGCTTCATAGGAGGTAGCAGCCCATAGAAAAGAGGGTCCTCATAGTGAGGGAAATTCCAGAGCAGACAGAGCAGCCAAGGATGCTGCGATTGATGAAGAGATAGAGGATATAATTGTTGAGCCCTGCAATGCTGTTAGCAAGGCCTCCCCAACAGAACACCTAGATTTAAAATCCCTGCAGCAGCAACACTGGTCACATGCTGTTGTAAGCATCTGGCATGAGGAAGGCAAACCCCTTCCTCAACCAACAGCCTGGGCTCCCAATACCATACTAACCACTGCCCCTGACTCAGATGAGCAGTTGCTGATGTTCAAAAGAAAGCCAAACACCTGCCCGGTGGTGTGTGTTCCACCAGAGATGGGTCAGGAACTGCTCTCCCACTTTCACTCCCACCCCACAGCAGGGCACCATTCGGCTCTGGTAACTTTCTGTAAGGTAGCATCCACAGCTTGGTGGCCTTCCATGAGGGTAACAATCAACCAATACGTGGCACGATGCCTACCGTGCCTGCAACACAATCCTCCTGCATGCACTAACCGAGCCTTGCTTCAAAGTGCACCCCCACCTCAAGGGCCATGGACTCACCTCCAGATAGACTTCATTGGGCCACTTCTACAGGCGCAAGGCAATTTTCAGCATGCCCTAGTGATGGTGGATCAATTCACTAAATAGATCGAAGCATTCCACTGCCGCTCCAACACCACAATCACAGCAGCCAAAACACTATTGAATCATGTGTTTTGTAGGTGGGGAGTACCAGTACAAGTGAACAGCGGTCAAGGTTTACACTTTACCGGTAACATTTTTACACACCTGCAGGAAATGTTGGGGATAAAACACAAATTACATATTGCTCAGCACCCCCAGTCATCTGCAGGGGTCAAAAGGGGGAACTCAAGTAAATGTTAAAAAAAATTGTGCGTGGACCACCCCACTCAATGGGCTAACATGCTGCCAATGTGTTTAATGGCAATGAGGTCCACACCTCATAGAACAACAGGGGTCTCCCCATATCAGGCCATGACGGGGAGGCTCATGAGAACACCAGGCCAGCTAACACTAAAAGACATAAGTCCCCTGACAATGAAAACATGTAGTTCCAAGTGGCTGGAACAAGTGGTAGATCACACTGATCAGATCAATCGATTTGTGGCCACCAAATTGGGGAAGTCAAAAAGACAAATTAAAAGGTACTTTGACAAGAAAGTACGTCCCTTTGAATACGAGGTGGGGGACTCAGTAATGATTCCAAATTATGGGGAAAAAAAAACACTATGCCTTTGAGGACTGCATAAGATTATAGACCGATTGAACCCTGTGGTTTATTTGATTCAGTTACTGGGGAAAAAGGGTGTTAAGTATAAGAAGTGGTTTCACATTAATCAGTTAAAAATTGCCAAAGAGTAAATACTGCACTGATCTTGTTTCCCACAGACCATGTTACGGATCCTCACGATTATCAGGACGATACCGGCCAAGACCAAAGCCAAGGGAAGATGGAGAAGTGGGAGCTGCAGCATGACTCACGAACATCATCAATCATCAATGTGCTTCGAGAAGCAACGGTGCATCGAAGATACGGGAAGGAGCGAGTCTCTGCTGGAGATGTTAATGGACTATAGTAAATCCCCTACGTGGCCTACACCTTACGAGGTGGGGACCAAGTCAGGCCATCCCATTTTCTCTCCCTCTCAATGTTTATGATATGTGATCCCTGAGGAGATAAACCATATGAGAGGTCAATAGAATATTTCCCCTTCAAGGTGGGGAGTTTTGTAAGAATAAAAGTGTTTATTAATGATTGATTCTGTGTATGTATAAATGTTAAAAGTGTTGATTGTACGGAAAGACCTGTTTGTGTTGAAACAAAATGAAAGCCCACAGGTTGCCAGCATGGGCTGAGTTTTGAAAGAAACAAAATGGAAGCCCACAGAGCTGCCGCATGGGTTTTGTGTATTGGAAAGGCATTTAATCTAATCAAGAGATGGCTGGCCCAGGTTGGACAGCCACATGTGTGAGGAGAGCCAATAAGAAACTGCCCTGGAACCAAGGTCCAATCATGAGGCTTTCTGAGGGACAATAGCTTTGAGAGGTATAAAGAACTCAGCCAAAGACTTTTCTCTCTCTCTACTGGACACACGGCACAAGCCGGCCAAAAGGAAGTAACGTATATCAATCTTTATTACAATCTCATTGTATCTGTTGTAACTAAGGTGGATGTGCATTGGTGTGTGTTTCTTTAATAAACTGTTCCAATTGTTTTAAAAGAATTGTCTCACTATCAAATTTAATGCCAGAAATTTAGATATCTTACACCGCTCTCCATTTCCTGTCCAGCTGCTGCTCGAGAAAGAGAGAGACTTCCTGCGCTGAGGAAAAATGGATGGTTTTACCAGATTTTACTTGATCTGTTTAGGATTATTTTCAGTACTAAATGGAGGATCTCTCGAAGAAAAATAAAATCTAGCAATGTGAACAAAACAAATAATAAATGCGAATACAAAGCAAAATACTGCGGATGCTGGAATCTGAAATAAAAACAGAAAATGCTGGAAATCTCAGCGGGTCAGGCAGAATCTGTGGAGAGAGAAACAGAATTAACATTTACCTGAAAAGTTAACTCTGTTTATCTCTCCATAGATGCTGCCTGACCTGCTGAGATTTCCAGCATTTTCTGTTTTTATATTAAATAATAAATGCGAGCATATGAAGTGATAGTTTTCAGTTTTTAAGCTCTTTGCTGTGTTTGCATGGTTATAGAAACGTAGAAAATAAGTGCAGGAGTAGGCCATTCAGCCCTTCGAGCCTGCACCACCATTCAATAAGATCATGGCTGATCATTCACCTCAATACCACTTTCCTGCTTTCTCTCCATACCTCTTGATCCTTTTAGCCGTAAGGGCCATATCTAACTCCCTCTTGAATATATCCAATGAACTGACATCAACAACTCTCTGCATTAGAGAATTCCACAGGTTAACAACTCTCTGAGTGAAGAAATTTCTCCTCATCTCGGTCCTAAATGGCTTACCCCTTATCCTTAGACTGTGTCCCCTGGTTCTAGACTTCCCCAACATCAGGAACATTCTTCCTGCATCTAACTTGTCCAGTCCCGTCAGAATTTTATATGTTTCTATGAGATCCCCTCTCATCCTTCTAAACTCCAGTGAATACAGGCCCAGTTGATCCAGTCTCTCCTCATATGTCAGTCCTGCCATCCCGGGAATCAGTCTGGTGAACCTACGCTGCACTCCCTCAATAGCAACAACGTCCTTCCTCAGATTAGGAGACCAAAACTGAACACAATATTCCAGATGAGACCTCACCAAGGCCCTGTACAACTGCAGTAAGACCTCCCTGCTCCTGTGCTCAAATCCCCTAGCTATGAAAGCCAACAAACCATTTGCCTTCTTCACTGCCTGCTATACCTGCATGCCAACTTTCAATGACTGATGAACCATGACACCCAGGTCTCGTTGCACCTCCCCTTTTCTGAATCTGCCGCCCTTCAGATAATATTCTGCCTTCATGCTTTTGCCCCCAAAGTGGATAACCTCACATTTACCCACATTATACTGCATCTGCCATGCATTTGCCCACTCACCTAACCTGTCCAAGTCACCCTGCAGCCTCTTAGCGTTCTCCTCACAGCTCACACCACCACCCAGCTTAGTGTCATCTGCAAACTTGGAGATATTACACTCAATTCCTTCATCTAAATCATTGATGTATAAGGTAAATAGCTGGGGTCCCAGCACTGAGCCCTGCGGCACCCCACTAGTCACTGCCTGCCATTCTGAAAAGGACCCATTTATCCCCACCCTCTGCTTCCTGTCTGCCAATATTGTGGTCTTCAGCGAAAATAGATCTCTCATCTGAAAAGAAAAAATAGTCAGTACAACGGTAATCTAATCGAGGTATTTAAGATAGTTCCTATGATCCTATAAGTAAGGCATTTGAAGGGTTAATACAGAGAAACTATTTCCTCTGGTGGAGGAATCCAGAGCAAGAGAGCATAATCTTAACATTAGACCAAGCCATTTAGGAGTGGGATCAGGAAACATTTTTCACATAAAGGGTAATGGCAATCTGGAATCCACTCCCTCTAAAGGTTGTGGATGCTGAGACAATTTAAATATTCGATAGATTTTTGTTAGCTGAGGGTATCAAGAAATATGGAGCAAATGTTGGTAAATTGAGTTGAGGTACAGATCAGCCATGACCTAAGTGAATGGCAGAACAGCCTTGAGGGGTTGAATGAATTATTCCTGTTCCTATGTTCCTAATATGGCAGTCTGGGAGATAATAAAATGTTGGTCAGAACTTTCTTGAGCATTGTTTGCAGCATTGAATTTATATAATGTTTAAATGCCTGAAGAAGATGAGCTATTGCAGTTAAAGCTTCCAAGAATATGAAACTTCCAATTTCTCCTTGACTTCCCCGCCGCTCCCTAAAAAAAACTCTTAACAAAACTCTGGGCTATCAACCTAACATTGCCATGTACATTGTTAAATTTGGACTTATTGTATCCCACAGATGATATGGCCATGATCCCAATCAGGCAGAAACCAATCTACTCCATCTTTTTAGTGCCATTTGCTGCTTATTATCTTTGCGATAATCGATTTGGAATTGGCTTGGGGGTCAGTGATAAAGATCTTTTCATCACAATTAGCTGGTAGATTTCACTAATATCACGAGGGACAGGAAGCACTTCCTGTATTAGAAACATGTATCTTGAGTTTACAATATATTCAGAATCCTTGAGTGATTTTGTTTGTCACTGATTACATAGATAATAGAAATGGTCATAACAGAATATCTTTTCTACCAGAGAAGCAGAAAAATAAATTTTGGGCATGAGTAAATTAGCACCGGTTGTTAAAAGAGATGCAGGCATGGAGTGTCCTCAATGTAGTTCCTAGAAACAGCCTGGAAGAGTTAATTTTATGGATTGCGTAACTTTTTTGCACATTCTTCTATACTTTATCTGTATTTTGGTGACAGTGATATCAAAACACACAAAAATAATTCTCAGACACCAGACCAGTACTGATAAATTTACTGAGGACTCACATGAAAAAAAATCTCACAGAACTTGTAAACCACAATTAGTCCTACCTCCTCAATTCCTTATCCTTGCTTATTCTGTGAATATCTTGTAAAAATGTATGCATAATCTAGGGCTATCCAACTACAATGGGACCCAATTGTCATGAAGTCAGGTTTAGGGACATTCCATTATTAATGATAATGTGGTCCATTTCTACCCTCAGGTTCAGTTTCTGCTTAATACTTAATTTATTTTCAGCAGTAATTGCAAAAGTAGAAATTTGGATTTGGAAGGGGTCATGAGATTGTATAAAACTCAAACATAGCTAATGACATTCCCTGCCCTTTAGAAAGTGAAGTAATCTATTCTCACTTTCTGACTCCAACAAATATTGTTAGTTAAATACTAGCAAACCTCAGTTCAACTAGCTTACCCTCAATAAGTGCTTGAGTTGCTTAACTGTTTACAAATGAATAAGAGACAGCACCAGTCATCATAGGCAGTCCCTCGAAATCGAGGAAGACTTGCTTCCACTCCTGAAGTGAATTCTTTGGTGGCTGAACAGTCCAATACGAGAGCCACAGACTCTGTCACAGGTGGGACAGACATTTGTCGAGGGAAGGGATAGGTGGGACTGATTTGCTGCACGCTCCTTCCGCTGCCTGCGCCTGACCTCGTCATGCTCTCAGTGTTGAGATTCGAAGAGCTCAATGCCCTCCCGGATGCACTTTCTCCACCGAGGGCGGTCTTCGGTCAGGGACTCCCAGGTATCAGTGGTGATGTCGCACTTTATCAGGGAGGCTTTGAGGGTGTCCTTGTAACGTTTCTGCTGCCCACCTTTAGCTTGTTTGCCGTGAAGGAGCTCCGCATAGAGCATTTGCTTCGGGAGTCTCGTGTTTGGCATGCAAACTATATGGTCTGCCCAGCGAAGCACACAAGCAGCTCAATAAATTGCATCCCTCTTCAGTCTAGCACTGCATTTTATCATTTAAATGACATGAGTCAGTAAATTGCCAATAGATCAGACAATGAAGACTGTGTTTCATGTAAATGTAATGCTGAAAGTTCCACGAACAATACAATCCTAACAAATGAAAAACAGAACCCAATAGAAATTACCCTAAATGTTCACTGAAGCAAATGATTAAGAAGTGCATGAATACATACATCTATAAGGGTGAATTCTAAGGCAATAAAAGTAGTAATTAAAGGCATCAATTAAAAGGTTTATCGTCAGACCAACCCCAACTGAATTCTTATAAAGCTGACATATGAAGTAGCCATACACTTCGATCTCTAAAACTCAATTATTTGCCACCTCTGATTAATTACATTGCATATATAAGCATAGTTCCTAACAGTATATTCAATCTTGCTAACCTTTTGTAGTATCAAAATGGAAATTAGCTGGGCAAGCTGGTTCATTAATGAACATTCTGAGTGACATTTCCTCCACTTTTGTACTGTGTATTTCCTCTGTCTTTCTTTATTTGTGTCTGTCTGTTCCTCTCTCTCTTGTATATATATTAGAATGTTTTGCACACTACATTAATTCAGGATATAAGAACATAATGTATCGGAAAAACAGGATATTCATTAATGAGGCCTGTTCTTGCCACAACCTGTTTGAGTTGAACTGTGACAGAATTCCTGTATGTGCCCTCCATGTATTCTAGTTCTGCATTTGCACTCCAAATCAAATCATCATCATAGGCAGTCCCTCGGAATCGAGGAGGGCTTGCTTCCACTCTTAACATGTTCTTAGGTGGCTGTACAGTCCAATTGGAGAACCACAGTCTCTGTCACAGGTGGGACAGATAGTCGTTGAGGGAAGGGACGGGTGGGTCTGGTTTGTCGCATGCTCTTTCGCTGCCTGCGCTTGATTTCTGCATGCTCTCGGCGACGAGACTCGAGGTGCTCAGCGTCCTCCCAGATGTACTTCCTCCACTTGGCCAGGGACTCCCAGGTGTCAGTGGGGATGTTGCACTTTATCAGGGAGACTTTGAGGGTGCCCTTGCAACATTTCCACTGCCCACCTTTGGCTCATTTCCGTGAAGGAATTCCGAGTAGAGTACTTGCTTTGGGAGTCTCGTGTCTGGCATGCGCACAATGTGGCCTGCCCAACGGAGCTGATCAAGTGTGGTCAGTGCTTCAATGCTGGCCTGGTCGAGGACACTAACGTTGGTGCGTCTGTCCTCCCAGGGGATTTGTAGGATCTTGCGGAGAAAACGTTGATGGCATTTCTCCAGTGACTTGAGGTGTCTACTGTACATGGTCCATATCTCTGAGCCATACGGGAGGGCGGGTATTACTACAACCCTGTAGACCATGAGCTTGGTGGCAGTTTTGAGGGCCTGGTCTTCAAACACTCTTTTCCTCAGGCAGCCGAAGGCTGCACTGGTGCACTGGAGTTGGATCTCATCGTCAATGCCTGCTCTTGTTGATAGGAGGCTCCCTAGATAAAATCAAATAGCCTGAACATGGATGACATTCTCCGTCCCCCACCCACATCAATCTTATTCTATTTTTCTTCAATGACAAGTTCAGATCTACAAGTCTGTCCTTGTAATTTAAAGGCAGAAGCCCCAGATTAATCTATGTCACTATTTTCTAAATTGTCGCGAATGCATTAATGTCCTTTTGAAAATAGGGGCTGAGAAATTCATCTCGGGCGGTGGCGCAAATCGGGCGGCATCGGATTAGTTGGGCCATTATAGGCAGTGCCTGATATTTAATTCCATTGACTGCAGTGGAACTGAATACCAGGAGCTGTGTATAATAATCATCGTCAAGAAATGTGACAAGTGACAAGTCCGACTGCGGTAACTACAAAGGAGTTTCCCTGCTGTCGGCCACGGGGAAAGTCATCACAAGAATCCTCCTCAATAGCCTTCTCCCTGTGGCTGAAGAGCTCCTCCCTGAGTCGCAATGCAGATTCCGCCCACGAAGGGGCACAATGGACATGATCTTCACCGTGCAGCAAATACAAGAGAAATGTAGGGAACAGCACCAACCCTTGTAACTGGCTTTCTTTGACCTCACAAAGGCCTTTGACACTGTCAACCGTGAGGGATTATGGAGCGTCATCCTCAGATTCGGCTGCTCTTTAAAGTTTGTCTCCATCCTCCACCTGCTTCACGATGACATGCAAGCCGTGATCCTGACCAACGGATCCACCACAGACCCAATCCATGTTCGGACCAGGGTCAAGCAAGGCTGTGTCATCGCACCAACGTTCTTCTCGATCTTCCTTGCTGCAATGCTCCATCTCACCCTCAGCAAGCTCCTCACTGAAGTGGAGCTAAATTACAGAACAAACGGGAATCTGTTCAACCTCCGCCATCTCCAGGCCAGATGCAAGGTCATCTCATCCTCTGTTATCGAATTACAGTACGCAGACAATGCTTGCGTCTGCGAACACACAAACACCGAACTCCAAGCCATCGTCAACACCTTTGCCGAGGCGTACGAGAACATGGTCTTACACTAAACATCCGTAAGGCAAAGGTCCTCTACCAAACTCATACCACCACACAGCACTGCCTCGCGATTATCAAAACCCATGACGAGGCTTTAGACAATGTGGACCCTTTTCCATACCTTGGGAGCCTACTGTCAGCAAGAGCAGACATTAATGATGAGGTACAACGCCGTTTCAGTGCACCAGCGCAGCCTTCGGTTGCCTGAGGAAGAGAGTGTTTGAAGACTGGGACCTCAAACTCAATACCAAGCTCATGATCTACAGAGCAGTCGTGATACCTACCCTCCTATATAGCTCAGAGACATGGGGGCCAAAATTGATGGCCTTACCGGCAACTGCCACCGAGATCCGCCGAAATTCCTCTTCGGGTTCCACCCTGTGCCGGTTTGCACTTGGGCTGGAGCGGGCCGGAGATGAGAACCATTGCGAATCGCCCGCTGATGTCAGTGGATGGCCAAATGGTACAAATTACTTCCTGCCTGCCGAGATGCCAGATTGGTGTGGGCGGAAGTCGGTGGGAGTCGGCGCCAGAACGGGGAAGGACCACTGTGTGGAGGCTGGTCTATCCCCGACGGTAAGTACAAAGACGTGCAAAAAAAGTTTAGTGAACATTTTTTTTAAATTCTTACAGTCACTTACCTGCATGAGGTCCCCTGAAGGTGTTCCATTTGTTTTTTTTGCATTGATTTTTCTTTGCAGTTCTTCGACCATCCGTGGGCCCGACTCCATCCTCGGTGCACTTGGGTGGCAAGAGCCTTTGCCGCCGAGATTGGGAGCTCCCGCCCGCTGCCGCCCAGATTGGCGGGGTAAGTCCTTCTTTTGCTGCCGGGCGCCCTTTCCAAAACCTTTTTGCCGAAACTCCCGTCGTTGGGTATCTCGGTGGCCATTGAACGTCCTTTGGGTGGCACTTGGGCAGTCCTTGGCCTTCACCAATTTTGGCCCCTTGGATTATGTACGGCAAGCACCTCAAAACAATGGAAAAGCACCACCAACGCCGCCACCGCAAGATCCTGCAAAACCATTGGCAGGACAGGCACACCAACATCAGTGTTCTCACTCAGGCCAACATCCCCAGCATCGAAGCATTGACCACGCGCGATCAGCTCCATTGGACAGGCCACATCGTCCGCACACCTGAGACGAGACTCCCAAAACAAGCGCTCTACTCAGAGCTTCGACATGGCAATCGAGCCCCAGATGGGCAGAGGAAACGCATCAAAGCCTCCTTGAAAAAGTGCAACATCCCCACCAACACCTGGAAATCCCTGGCTCAAGACCGCTCAAAGTGGAGGAAAAGCATTCGGGAAGGCACTGAACATCTCTAGTCTCTTCGCTGGGAGCAAGCTGAAGCCAAGCGTAGACAACGGAAGGAGCGCACGGCAACCCAAGCATCCTACTTCAACCACCTTCAACCACCGTCTGCCCCACCTGTGACAGAGACTGTGGATCCGGCATTGGGCTCATCAGTCACCTGAGAACTCATTTTTTTAGTGTGGAAGCAAGTCATCCTCGACTCTGAGGGACTGCCTAAGAAGGAGAAGAAGAAGATCTGATACCACCGGTTTTGCGCCACCGCCCGAGATCGATTTCTAACACACAGTGTTGAATTTTCGGCTCCTTTTCACCGCTGGTAGTGCCCCGGAGGGGCGGTAAAGCGTGTTTTTAATCGTAATGGTGGGCGACAAGCTTTTTCGCCCAGTCTGCAAATTCGGCACAGGGTTTACGGCGGCACAAAACCTTACCGCCCGCTCTCTATTTTCAGTGATATTAAGACGTCAGTTGTCGTGCAAAGCTCCACTAGCGTCCCAGATGTTTAATTAGGCCCTAACGCCCCATTATACGCCCGCCCCAGGAAAGGTCTGAAAAACCAGGTGTTCCCAAGGTGCAGCAGACATTTATGTGGCGTATTGAAATGGAGGGAGGAGCATCCTACATCACAGGTCACATTGGTTGCGCTCAGCACGCTGCGTGAAGCTGTGACTTGAAAGCGGCAGTTTTATCTGCCATTACAGTATCCTAACAAGGTCAGTGAGAGAATTTAATGGGGGCATTACTAGTTCGCCATGTTATTGCTGGGTGGCGTCAAGATAGAAGAAGGGCTTTTGGCCATGTTGGCCCACAGATGAGGAGAGGCCAAAGACGTCTGGGGAGGAGTGTTTACCCCGCACGGGTTTACAGGCACGAATGCTCATACCTCCAGCTCTCTGAGGAATAGCATGTGAGAAGCTGCGCTTCCGAAAGGAAGTGCTGACGGAGATATGCCATCTCCTCCAGGCTGACCTGCAGGCTTCCAGCGGCAACAGGACTGCGCTGCCCGTCGCAGTAAAGGTGACTGTGATGCTGGTCTTCTATGCCTTCGCCGCCTTCCAGGCAGCAGCTGGGGACTTATGCAGCATCTCTCAATATGCTGCACATCACTGCATTGGGCACATCACAAAGGCTCTGTATGCCCACAGAATGGACCATAAAGTTCCCAATGTGCAAGGATAGCCAGAATGAGTGGGCATGTGAGTTTGACAGAATTGCGGCCTTCCCGAGGGTTCAAGGAGCCATTGACTGCACACACTTGGCCTTGTGAGAACCATTCCACAACGCAGAGGTATTCACAAACCGAAAGGGATACCACTCCCTAAACATGCAGCTAATGTGCGACCACATCCTCGCAGTGAATGCCCGCTATCCAGGGAACGCATATGATGCTTTTATCTTGCCTGAGAGCAGTGTCTCACGAATGTTTCAGCGACAAAGAGAAGGGCAGGGCTGGCTGATTGGGGACAAGGATATGGCCTATCCATCTGGCTCATGACTCCTCTCCGCAACCCCACCACAAGAACCGAGGAATGTTACAATGAGAGCCATGCAGCCACCCGCAACGTCATCGAAGACAATTGGGGTGCTCAAGCAGTGCTTCTCGTGCTTGGACCGCTCTGGAGGCAACCTTCAATATTCCCCTCAACAAGTCTCTGAGCTCATTGTGGTGTGCTGCAACTTAGCCATCATGAGGGGCCAGGCATTGCCAGTGGGGATTGCAGGGCCCCTTCAGGAGGAGGAGAATGATGAAGAGGAGCCTGGCGAGGCCCCGATTGCATAGTCACCCTATCCATGGGGGAGGCTGCGTCGAGATGCTGCTGGACCAAGAACCGCACGTCGCCAGCTTATATGGACCGATTTGCTTGAATGGAGGCAGCTAAAACTAGCCACACTATGTGCCACCATAAAGGCATATCTCCAGTGAACTTTGGAATGATACACATGACACCAATGGCAAACGGTCAAAGTGACAATTTACTCCAACAAAGTATCAAACAGTTCCCCCCACCCACCCCCGCAACAAAATAAAACCATTTAAAAAAACAGCGTTCTGTTGCAAGGCACTCAAGAACAATGCATTGCATTACTTCAACTAAACTATTTACATACATGAGGGCATCTCCACAACATTCTCACACCTCTTAAAGGGTCTTGACCTGAGCTTTCCTCCCCCTCCCTTCATCCCCCTCCTCCTCATTGAGGCCTCAGTGCCTACAGCAAGGCTGCTTGAGGGCTGCTGTGTTGGTGTGTCAAACAGTGCAGATGGCCTAAATTACTTCCTGGACCAGCTCTGGCCCTGGAAGGCCCAGCTCAGCATCGGTGGCAGCAGTCTCTGATGGCTCGGGAATGGACCGTGTAAGGTGCATGGTGGGAGAGTCAGTCATGGGAGCCGGAATGCTGTCATGTTGAGGAAGAACAGCAGCTTCCATTTCCTGGGAACCAATGACACTCAAATGGGGCTGGGCCTCAGCATCTGGAGCACAATGTGTCACCACATCTTTCTGGCCTGCTTCGGCACTGTCACTTCCCCATTGGACAGTGGGGAAAACAGAGGATGGCAGCAGTCAGTGACCACATGACATCACCAAGCTGGAGCGTAGCATGTGTCTGCGATGCGATCGCTGCTGCAATCTCACCCATGGCACGCGCCACACACTCTGGAACCCCACTGTTGCTGCTGGAGCCCATCTGCCTCTGTGAGCGGCCAAAGATGGGCTCGTTGGAGTATTCAGATGTGCGAGCAATGCATGAGGCGGCCTCTACAGCAAGTGTGTCTATGCTCTGTGGGACCCTAGCCAATGCACCCATGAGCTCGCGGTGCATTTCTGTGTTCTCCCTGGTCATTGCCACCAAGTCCAGGTCCACATTTGCCTGTTCTTGAGCAGGACTACTATGCCGACTCACCCTCTGGGGAGCTGGCCTCCGAGTTTCCCCTCCCGCTCGGCATTGATGCAGGCCACTGGGGCCAGGAGCCTCAGAATCCATAAACCCCTCGAAGTTCCCTTCATCCCTTGATGTTATGTCCCCAGACAGTTTAACTGGTGGGCTCTGATGTTCAGGCAGCAGACTATCATTCCCTCCTTCATCATCTGCCCTGTGGCCAGATGTCGATGGTTCATGGGAAGGCTCTTCTGGCTGGTCATCTGTAAGCACAAGTCAACGGACGTATGGTTAGCAGCAGGGGAGTGGGGCAAGGTGATAACAGGCAGGTGGCATTGGACATGTATATGTAAAGGAGCTAGGCCACTTGATATTGGAGTCAAGGAAGTCACATCAGTTGCAAGTGCCATTCATTTACCGTCACTACCCGAAGGGCCACTGCGTGAACTGTGGTGCCCATGAGGGCCGACACTCGCTGCTCGACCTCGGTGAGGTCCAGCAGTTCCAGCTGTCCACCTCCGGTATGATGTTGCTCTCTTCTATTATAGGAATGCTTGGCCTGCAATAAGAGCAAGAAGAAGGGTTCAGGAAGGGTCCACCTCCTCTTGTGCAACATGTGCTTTCCATAGTTCAATAGCTGTCACTGTGTGGATGTACAAATGTGTTCAGTTCAATCTATGTGGCTGGTAACTGAGGTGTTTCAAAGACTGGGAGGAGATGAGAGCCAGGTAGCATAACGGCTCAGGGTGATGTTTGGACAACGCATATCAACAGTGGAAGTGGAGTGCGAGAAAGGTTGCCAATGATTAGGGGACAAGAGGGTACGTGCATCCTGAATGCAGAGGCCTACATAACTGTGAAGGGTACTCACCCTGACGAACCTCATGAGGTCGTTGAACTTCTTGCAGCATTGTGTGACGGTTCCGGCCACTGTGTCTGCCGCTGCCACCTCCTGGGCAATCTCCCTCCAAATTCTCCTAAAGATGCTGGGCACAGGCCTCCTTCCCCCAACCAGATGGAGTGCAGGCCACCTCCTCTCAATGGCCTGCACTAACACCTCAGCAGCTACTGGAGAGAATCGCGGTGCACGCTGCCTGCCCTCTTGCTGCGCCATCTCTCCCGCTATGTTGGAAGTGGGCCGGGTCATCTGTGCATGCGCGAAGGAAACCACTGTGCCATAAAGTACCGTCTGCGCCTGGGAAAATGTAAACATGTCTGCGCATGCGCGAATTTTGAAACATTTTTACTGCCGCAATTTTCGGCTGGGGCGCAAAAACTTCCGTGTGTAACGGCTGATTTTGCGCCCCTGATCATTGTTCCTCCTTTTTTACAGAATTTTTCAGACGAGGGCCCAAACTTTTCCCAGGCGGTGTCAGAACCACCCCGCCACCATTAACGTCCCCGAAATCACAAAAGCCGAAAATCCAGCCCTCAGTGTCGAAAATGGCACACAATGTTCCAACTGTGGCCTCCCCGGTGAATGATAAAGGGTTACAATAACTTGAACCTGCAGCATTTTGCTTTTTGCTTGCAGCCAAGTGCCATTGAAATCTATCCGTAGTACTTATTAACTTGTAACACACAACATCAGAGATAGATAACTGTGTGATTGCAGGTTTCAGATTCTGCAAACAAAATTTTACAATAATTAAAGGATGGATAAATAGTCTAATGTCTGTTTGTCTTGAGGCCCATTTTGATCTGGTAAAGTACAGTAAAATGAGTAGTGACAGCTCAGTCCTGGTTGAGCTGGACTATATTACTTATAATACCTGTCGCTATCACTAACATAGAAGTAATAAAAACAGAAAATTCTGGAAATACTCAGCAGGCCAAGAAGCATCTGTGGAGAGAGACACAGAGTTCGTGTGTCAGGTCGTTGACCTTTCGTCTGTTCTGACCAGGACAGCGGGGAAGGGTTCCCCTGCTCTTCTTCGAAATAGTGGCATGGGATCTTTTACATCCCCTTGAGAGTTTAAATTCTCATCTGAAAGACGGCACCTCCAACAGTGCAGCACTCTCTCAGTACTGCACTGGAGTGTCAGCCTGGATTATAAGAACATAAGAACATAAGAAATAGGAGCAGGAGCAGGCCATTCGGTCCCTCGAGCCTGCTCCACCATTCAATAAGATCGTGGCTGATCTTCCACCTCAACTCCACTATGCCCAAATCCCTTGATTCCACAAATTTGAAGCATCTCCACACTTCCTTCCCCTTGAATGGTGTGGCTCCTCTTCATCATCCTCCTCCTCCTCCTCCTGAGGTGGGCCTGCAATCCCCACTGGCAATGGCTGGCCCCTATTGATGGCCAAGTTGTGCAACATGCAGCACACCACAATGAATTCAGATACCTGTTGAGGTGAGTATTAAAGGCTGCCTCCAGACATTGGTCTGCATGTAGGAGATGGCATATCTCTGTCAGCACTTCCTTTCAGAAGCACAGTCTTCTCACACACTGCTCATCAGAGAGTTGGAGGTATGAGTGTTGGTGCCTGTAAACCCATGGGGGGTAAGCACTCCACCTCAGACGTCTTAGGCATCTCCTCATCCGTGGGCCGACATGGCCAAGAGCCCTTCTTCCAGCTTGACGCCGACTGGCAATAGCATGGAGCATGATACGCTGGTGAACTAGTAATGCCCCAATTAAATTTTATCACACCTTGCAAGGGCACTGTAATGGCAGATAAAAGTGCCGTTTGCAAGTTGGAGCTTCACACAGCGTGATGGAGTCAATGTGACCTGCGAGTTAGGATCCTCATCCATCCATTTAAAAATGCTGCCAATACTGCCTGCTGCACCCTGGGAATGCCTGGTTTTTCCAGACATTTCATGGGACGGGCATTAAATGAGGCGTTAGGGCTAAATTTTGCATCCAGGTGCAAACGGAATGTTGCACGATGATTGACGTCATGATCTCCGTGAAACTAGAGGGCAGGGCGGTAAGTTTTTGCGCCACCACAAACTATGAACCGAATTTGCCGGCTGGGTGGTAAAACCTGGACGCCCAGCGATACGTCTTGAAACACCGTTTACTGCCCTCTGGGGCGCAAACAGAGGCGCAAATGAGTCAAAAATCCAGCTCTCTATGTGTATTCATGTGTCATATGCCAAACACTCAAGTTTATGAGTTTCAATCGGATGTGAAATAATTAGGATACTATTAAAACTTTTGATGCTGGAATCTTGCTTTTGTATTAAAACTTTTGAGTTTGCCTTAGATATTCTCTTGGATTAGTGTTAATTGTTTGTTCTTTAAGCAGAGCTCAAGATCATGAGTTTACTTTCACTAGCCAATATTTAGACGCACAAGAGTGTATCCTGGGGAGTGTAACAATGAGACCCTATTATTTTATAAACTAGATATTGTAATGATCATAAGTGCTCTCATGTGCATTTTGATAATATTCTGAAAGGTGGACTGATTAGCACTTTACTAAAATGAATTGCTTTATTTTGCAGTCAGTTAGTCAACATCTTAATTTCAGTCCCTCCTTCTTAATAAGTACAATAATAAAAATATATCTCACTGCCCTGGTTAGTAGTCCAGGTAATCATTTCTTTTGGTTAGCCCCGTCATTGAATCAGACCAAGACTACAACAAGAACAAGTTGCATTTAAATAGTGCCTTTAACATAGCAAAACATGCCAAGGCACTTCACAGGAGTGTTAAGGTTAGGGTTAGAGTTGAAACCAAGGCACATAAGAAGATATTAGGGCAGATGACCAAAAGCTTGGTCAAAGAGGAAGGTTTTAAGGAGCGCCCTAAAGAAGGAAAGAGAAGTAGAGAGGCGGAAAGTTTAGGGAAGGAATTCCACACTTTAGGGCCTTGGCAGCTGAAGGCACGGTCATAAAATTGGGGAAGCTCAAGAGCCCAGAATTGGTGGGATGCAGGGATTTTGGGGGTTGTAGGGCTGCAGGAGATTACAGAGATAGGGAGGCCGAAATTCAGCCTCCCGATAAGGGCTGTTACCATCGGAAAGCGACGGCCACGCGGCAGTGTTGAACAGCCGCTGATTTTTTGTCGAATGGCCGCTGCTCGCGAAATTCTCCTCGGTGGTTTTTCCAGTAGTCCCCACTTCGGCCTCGCTGCTGCCGATCCCTCCTAAGTGCATCATCAAAGCACGCACTGCCGATCTCCTGCCCCGCAAGCAAAATTCACGTAAAAACACATCTTGCAGCTGCCGCGTGGTTCCCCCGACAGTTTTTTCTGTCGGTACACTGTGTTTGTAGTGTGTGCAAAATGACAGTGTGGTGCAGCCGCCATTAAAGGAGGGCACGCTGCCATCTTATTTTTTTTGTCGGCCAACTTCTGGGTCGGCCCGACAATTAGACCCCGGGTTCGGCCAGGCTGCCAACAGGCACCTCCTCTTGGATGCCAGGCCTCTGGCACGGCCGAAACCCTCCCTGGTGGCCGAGTGGACCGAATTAAAAGAATCGCAGAGCTCGCAGTGGCTCTCCCCTTTCAGTGAAGGGGAGAGATGTCATGATGCAGGTAAAGCAAGTAATCAGGAAGGTAAATGGAATGTTGGCCTTTATTGCAAAGGGGATAGAGTATGAAAGCAGAGAAGTCCTGCAACAACTGTACAGAGTATTGGTGAGGCCTCACCTGGAATATTGCGTACAGTTTTTGTAGTGTCCCTGCAACTTAGTACAAACTCACACGAGGCATAGATATATCAGACACGGTCCATCTGTGACCATCACCTTTATTGCCAGGACCAAGGAGTGCTGACCCTGGGTGGGATCTCCCCTTTTATACCTGGAAACCCAGGTGAGGAGTGTCTCCCGCAAGTTCACCCCTGTGGTCAGGGTGTGCATTTCTATGGTATAGGTACAGTGTACATGAGTTACAGTTACATGACTATGTCATTGCAAGATGGTTAAATACGTGACAGTTTTGGTCTCCGTACTTAAGGCAGGATATACTTGCATTGGAGGTTATTCAGAGAAGGTTCACTAGATTGATTCCAGAGATGAGGGAGTTGACTTATGAAGATAAGTTGAATAGGTTAGGCCTATACTCATTGGAGTTCAGAAGAATGAGAGGAGATCTTATCGAAACATATAAGATGATGAGAGGGCTTGAAAAGTTGGATGCAGAGAGGTTATTTCCACTCATAAGGGAAATAAAAACTAGGGGGCATACTCTCAGAATAAGGGGCCGCCCATTTAAAACTGAGATGAGGAGAAATTTCTTCTCTCAGAGGGTTGTAAATCTGTGAATTCTCTGCCCCAGAGAGCTGTGGAGATTGGGTCAGTGAATATATTTACGGCAGAAGCAGACAGATTTTTGAGCGTTAAGGGGATAAAGGGTCATGGGGAGCGGGCAGGGAAGTGGATCCATGATCAGATCAGCCATGATATTAAATGGTGGAGCAGGCCCGAGGTGTTAAATGGCCTACTCATAAGAACATAAGAAATAGGAACAGGAGTAGGCCATACGGCTCCTTGAGCCTGCTCCGCCACTCAATAAGATCATGGCTGATCTAATCATGGACTCAGCTCCACTTCTCTGCCCACTCCCCATAATCCCTTATCCCTTAAGAAATTTTCTAGTTCTGTCTTAAATTTATTCAATGTCCCAGCTTCCACAGCTCTCTGAGGCAGCGAATTCCACAGATTTACAACCCTCTGAGAGAAGAAATTTCTCCTCATCTGATTTAAATGGGTGGTCCCTTATTCTAAGATCATGCCCTCTAATTCTAGTCTCCCCCATCAGTGGAAACATCCTCTCTGCATCCACCTTGTCAAGCCCTCTGCTGTGCCTTTTACAGGCCTCTCTCCGAAGTCCCGACTGCCTCCCCACGCACCTCTCGCCGACTCTGGGCCCCGGACTCCCTGCTGTGCCTTTTATAGGCCTCTCTCCGAAGTCCCGACTGCCTCCCCACGCACCTCTCGCCGACTCTGGGCCCCGGACTCCCTGCTGTATCTTTTATAGGCCTCTCTCCGAAGTCCCGACTGCCTCTCCACGCACCTCTCGCCGACTCTGGGCCCCGGACTCCCTGTTGTGCCTTTTACAGGCCTCTCTCCGAAGTCCCGACTGCCTCTCCACGCAACTCTCGCCGAATCTGGGCCCCAGACTCCCTGCTGTGCCTTTTATAGGCCTCTCTCCGAAGACCTGACTGCCTCTCCACGCACCTCTCGCCGACTCTGGGCCCCGGACTCCCTGCTGTATCTTTTATAGGCCTCTCTCCGAAGACCTGACTGCCTCTCCACGCACCTCTCGCCGACTCTGGGCCCCGGACTCCCTGCTGTGACTTTTATAGGCCTCTCTCCGAAGACCTGACTGCCTCTCCACGCACCTCTCGCCGACTCTGGGCCCCGGACTCCCTGCTGTGCCTTTTATAAGCCTCTCTCTGAAGTCCCGACTGCCTCTCCACGAACCTCTCGCCGACTCGGAGACTTCCATTCTGTCTCAACATCCGTCCGTCTGTTCCATTCCAGAGCCGTAGATCGTTCTCATCTGTCACGGATTGTATGTCTGCTATGTCTATCTTAATCATGTGTTGTATCTGATTGTGCTGTAAACTGCCGCTCCTCAATAAAACACTTTCTAACTCCGAAGACACTTTGGGTAACCTGGGATCCAAATCGTACAACATGTTAAAAATAATTATTTACACATTTGAATTGGATCCATGATAGACAGATATTACATTATGGTAAACATTTAACAACCACCACTTTCCTGCTGGAATGACACTTAGGTAACAATATCACTCATTCATCTATCTCACCAGCATAAATAGATGCTTCCAGATCAGCCGCAATCAAATAATACAGGGCCACACAGATATAGTAAACTCATCAGCATTTAAGAATGTACAAGTTTAGTTGCTGGTTGGATTTTTCAATGCCATTTGCATTTACAGGTAGAGAGGTTTGTTACAGCTGTTGGTATTAAAAGGCTATACCATCATATGACAGGCATAGGCGATATGATGAGAATTTTTCAGTACATTTAGATTTATTCTTGATGTTAATATTTGTGCAAAAGTCATCCAGTACACAACACAAAGCAAATGTTTCCTAGAATTTAGATTTTCTTATTTTAAAAGATAAGGGAGTCAAGGGTATGGGGAGTGGGCGGGGAAGTGGAGTTAAGGCCAGGATTAGATCAGCCATGATCTTATCGAATGGCAGAGCAGAATCAAGGAGCCAAATGGACTACTCCTGCTCCTATTTCTTATATTCTTATGTTATTATGTTCTTAGCAATGTACTTTGCTATCAAAGCACCAAAAGCCAGGCTTCCACATAAATAAGACTGGCAAAATAAAGACTAAGGGGTTGAAATTGCCCCTCTGAGAAAGGCCTGTGGGCGCTAAAGGGTTTTCACCTGGACGTGGCGGCCATCTGCCCCCGGAATTGCCCCTGGGGTTCGCGTGTGTAAAGAGCTTTGCACATGCCCCGCGATTAGCGGCCAGATGCACCGGCCCCTTATCACCCCGCACCGACCCCTTTGCGCTCCGTGGGGGAAATTGCCCCGTGGAACGCGAGATTGCAGTGAGGCGATGCCACTGACAGCTTCGCAGGATAAGAAGCTGTAGTGGCTGGGGCACCCAGCTGCCCTTAAAGGGGAGGTGATAGCGCCGCCGCTGCCATCTTTTCATTGTCGGCCAACTTTTCAGTCGGCATGACAATGGCAGCTGCCGGTGCGGCCGGGCTGGCAACATGCAGCCCAGCACCCCCTCTTGGGTGCTGCCCGCTGGCCTGGCTGACACCCTCCCTGGTGGCCCAGTGGGTGCCACTAACGCAGCTGCAGTGTTCGCAGTGGCCCTTTCCTTTAAAAGAAGGCACGGCGCTGAGAGTCACGCTCCGTTACCGCCCCACACATTTTTTTTGCCCCAAGACCCCAATTCCGTGCAATCTAGTAGCCCAACTTGCCAGACACTAAATTTTCTTTTAATTCAAATGATGCGCCCAAAACCGGGCACAGGGCAAATTCGCCTCCTAAAAGTAGAAACAGTTAACAGTAATGTTATAAACAGGTATTACACAATAGCATTACAGTATACAATATTCCCTTCACAAGCCACTTTTCCAGCTGGACCAATGGGGTCAATTATGTGATTGGGTGTACCAGTACTACCTGCGCTGAGCTCGAGGAATATTATATGACACTTAGACTTATTTCTTGCCTGATCCACTATGCGTCACACTGCAATTTAAGACCACAGGCTAATCACACATGTTTTAATGCTCAGTTCCACAAACGTGCTGAAATCTGTCAGTGCACCTTTAAAATGGGTGCTGCTTTAATGGTCTCTACAGCCATTTTGGTCTTAGTACTCTTAAAGGGGAGTGCAATTTTTAGCAATGCAAATTATTTTCCTGGAGTATTCATTGTTCATTATTTTGCATTGTTTGCATATGTACTTCCGCCGAAGTTATGGTGGCAAAGCGGGAGCAACTTCGAGGAAATTGTAGGCCTATGAATTTTAGCAAAACTTTCCATCAAATCTAGAGCATAAGAAAATGTAAATAGATTCCCCTATTCCTGATTGCTAGCTCAACTTGAAAGTGTGCAAGAATGACACTTGGTGTAAATTATAATAAGTTGAATCAGAGAAGCCATATAAAAATGAGTTCCACACAGTGAACAGAAAAAATAGTCCAATGTTGGGGGCAAGTTGTATAGCTTTTAGTGATGTAACCTGAAAGGATTTTTTCAGTATTGCAGTGTTGCAGATAGCAAACTGATGGTAATGTTCATGTGGTAAATTATGAACCTGCCACGACAATATGAAAGCAGCAAGACAATGGAGCAGTGGAATAGCAGAACTCTGACATCTACCTGTGCAAACACAAGATAACTCCATATGTTGCATCCTGCAGCATCTGTATGTTCATATGTTCGAATGGTCCAATTAAACTGACACAGCAAGTTTCCATTGCTCATTCATTACTATCTTAGCATTTAAAAATTAATGCCCTGTGGTTTTGTAACATTAATTAACTGGTAAAAGTCATTATGGAAGTAGAATAGAATGTCAGGCAATAAAAGATGACTGCAGTGGTTAAATGCCAAGGCATAAATGGCTATTATGAGGTATTGTGGAATGATTTCAGACCAGAAGACATATTAAAGCTGTATGGTCAATGACTCATGATTCTATTTGTTTTATTTGCAATTATCTCTCAATCTTTTTTGCCTGTTACTGATGAAAGAAATCAGTATTAGTGCAATAACCATGAACTTGAGTTATATGTCGAGGACAGGTTGGCAGTAGACCTATTATTTCACGTTGTTTTGGCTATCGCACAGTTTGCCAAGAAAAAATCAAAGTTGTCGTTTTCATCCTGTAATACTTGGGTTATTCCAAATCTTTTTAAAAATTGTAATCATCATAAAAATTCCTCAAAGGTACATGTTTGCAATTGGACAAACAGAAGATTACTGCTGAGATTCTCCTCAGTTCCAGCTACACCACAATAAGGATGGGGTGGGACTATTACCCACCTGAGGAACGTGCTGCTGAGCTCTGGGAATTTGCAAGGTCAAACTCATTAGCATGATGCTATACCCTGTTCTGAACAACAGGCAGGCAGCACTAGTCGATTAACATGCATTCAATGACCTCAGTGGTCTTACAAGTCTTTTTAATGAGAAACCAGCTGCAGGAAGACTTTTATATAAAAGTCTGAATCAGAGTACAGTAAAGAAGTACATTAATTAATGTATCCAAATAAATATTTCTTAATTTACCAATTTTCTGAAATCAGAGCATAAAATTTGTCAGTTCTGATGAAAGGTTATTCGATCCAAAAATTTAACGGCCCAAAATTCCACATGGACTTTTTTTGGCGCTGTTGTAGAAGTACGTCCGATTTTCTAGTGACCCGACTGCGCCAAAAAAAAAGTTCCAAGTTTCGGCGGCATAACCTTTCATTTTGGAGTGGCGCAGATTGTCCTTAAACTCGGTGGGTGGAACTTAAGGTCTGCACCGAAAAACTGAGGTTGCCAGGGTAACAAAGGGCTGAGGCACAAATAAAGCAATTTGCAAAATAGATCACTAAGTGAGACTTGACACAACAGATTGAAATTTCAATATATGAAACATGATGAAATTCCTTTATTCCTTGATAGCATTGATAGATTATTTTTCACCTCTACAGTGCCGGTGCTGCTACAATCCCTTTCCAAAAGGCAATCCCCTCCCCCCGCTGGTGCCATTACTATCCTGGGCCGAAAGGCCCCCGCACCGGCCACTTCTATCCAGCCCCCCCCCCCCTCCACCGTGTCTTCAACTCCGCTGAAACAATGGCGTCTTCTCTCATCCAAGTTTTTCTTCTCTGCGCCGATTTTCTTAAGTGTAGGGAAGGTTTTTCAGAAGGATGCAGTGCGCCATTTTCAAAAAAAATCGTACTTGGCCAACTCACTTAAATGGGCAGAAATGACGCACACAGCAGGTTCTTCCCCCAGTGACGTCAAAAAATCGTAAACTAAAAAAATCGGACGTACCTACTTTAGAATGGCACAGAAACTTTGGCGAAATTTGCAGATTTTAGTCTGCTCCAATTAAAACAGCATAGGCCAAAAAGATAGTGCAGAATGGTGGCGAAAATTTAGCCCATCAACTCTGTTTCTTTCTCCACAGATGCTGCCTGACTTGTTGAGTATTTCCAGCATTTTCTGTTTCTTATTTGAAGTAATATTGTTAAATTTGAGCAGAAATGCTATTGTACTTCCACCTCCGTAACATCGCTCGTCTCTTCCCCTGCCTCAGCTCATCTGCTGCTGAAACCCTCATCCATGCCATTGTTATCTGTAGTCTTGACTATTCCAATAATTTCCTGGCCGGCCTTCCATCTTCCAACCTCTAATAAATTTGTGCTCATCCAAAACGCTGCTGCCTGCATCCGAACTTGCACCAAGTCCCATTCATGCTGACCTGACTTACACTGGCAACATGTCTATTTAAAAAAAAAATGTCTTTGTTTGCAAATCCCTCCATTACCTCACCCCTCGCTATCTCTGTAACCTCCTCCAACCCTCTGAGATCTCTGTGTTTTTCTAATTCTGACCTCTTGTGCATCCCTGATTTTACATCGTTCCACCATTGGTGGCCGTGCCTTCAACTGTCTCGGCCCTAAACTCTGGAATTCACCCCTAATCCTCTCCACCTCTTTACCACTTTCTCTCACTCCTCCTTCAATACAGTTCTTAAAACGTACCTCTTTGACCAAGCATTTGGTCATCTGTCCCAATATCTCCTTATAGAATCATAGAATGGTTACAGTACAGAAAGAGGCCATTCGGCCCATCAAGCTCATACCAGCTCTCTGTAAGAGCACTTCAGCTAGTCCCACTCCCGTGCCCTTTCCCCGTGGCCCTGGAATTTATTTTCCTTCAGATATTTATCAAATTCCCTATTGAAAGCTATGATTGATTCTGCCTCCATCACCCTTTCAGGCAGTGCATTCCAGATCATAACCACTCACTGTGTAAAAAAGTTTTCCCTCATGTCGCCTTGGTTCTTCTGCCAATCACCTTAAATATGTGTCCTCTGGTTCTTGACCCTTCTGCCAATGGGAACAGTTTCTCTCTATCTACTCTGTTTAGAGCCCTCAAGATTTTGAACATCTCTATCAAATCTCTTCTCAACCTTCTCTGCCCTAAGGAGAACAACCCCAGCTTCTCCAGTCTATCCACGTAACTGAAGTTCCTTAACCCTGGAAACATTCTTGTAAATCTTTTATGTACCCTCTATAAGGCCTTCACATCCTTCCTAAAGTCTGGTGCCCAGAATTGGACACAATACTCCAATTGAGGCCAAACCCAGTGTTTTATAAGAGTTCATCATAACTTGCTTGCTTTTATACTCTATGTCTCTATTTATAAACCACCAGGATCCCATATGCTTTTTGAATCGCTTTCTCAACCTGCCCTGCCACTTTCAACGATTTGTGCACATATACCCCCAGGTCTCTCTGTTCCTGCGCACCCTTTAGATTTGTATGCTTTAGGTTATAGACTTGGTGTCAAATATTGTTTGATAATGCTTCTATGAATCGCCAAGGGACGTTTTACTATATATAAATGCAATGTTGTTGAATTCCTCCAAAGGCTAAATAATTAGAACAAAGGTACCATGAGATTTAATGCAAGACCCTAAGTTGATGCTGTGGTGGTCCCATATTGTATGATGAACACAGGATTATAAATGTGAAGTATCTGTTCCAGTAACTGGTCTGGTATTGGGAACTCATATATCACTACTACCCCTGCAGGCCCACTGAATGTGGAACTGGAGCTTAAGTAGCAAACATTTTTTTCTCCATTAAAATTCAAAAGCAACACGACTTTCTTGGCTCAGTGTCATATTACAGCCTCAAAAAATTGCCCTGTGAAAGGAAATCTTTCCTCATCTCAGTCTGAGCCAAATAAAGTCCAGTCAAACCAACCAAATTCAGAATAACTTGTTTGTAACCTAAATTTGTGACTATTACACCATCGAGGCATTTTAAGGAATGATGTTCTGCACGTTCTGCAACATTCATTATTATATGACAATTGTGATTATACTATGCAGAACTTGTCCAATTACATTTCAGAGAATTGAGTAGTGTATTATGCACTGAGGAAAGGCTCAGCTTTTAACAGCTAAGGTTGAAAATTGACCCAAATCCACTTTGCAATGCATTTGTTTTTGCATGCTTCATTCGAAAGCCATTGCTACAGAAGTATTCATTGGAAACCTCAGTGGTAGCATTACTTTAATCCCAGTAATTTTGAAATCCAAAAATTAAGACTTGACGTGCTGGGTTATCTTTCCTGCTATTGAGATTGAACAAGTACTTCTCCATTGACAGAATAATTTTGTACACTGTTCCGTGGATATAATGAAACTGTTCATTAAAAATAACGATCAAACCATATAATGAGCCCTGCTCTATAGCTTGATCTAACAATGTGTCTGCTTCAAGTAACTGCATTGGAAAGATAATTAAAATCAATTTAAGCCAGAGAATTACTATATGCAAAGGAAACAATTGCACTTATCAATTTCCATTAACACTGCTTTCAAAAATCAGAAATTACTGTAGAAACTACATATTTATAGAAAAGTGCAACAAAGGCCATTTCATTTGTAGGCAGTTTCTGTGCTACAAGTGGTGATGGAGTAAGCTTCCCTGATGGCTTACTTGGTGAAGACAGTGTGTAACAGACTCGGAAAGCCACAGACTCAATCTTTGCTTCGTGCTGAATTAGCATATCTCAGCCAGGGTAGCAATAGGTGCACTAAAATTAGCTTCCGTGCCTCCGAGTAAAGCAGAGGAAAAATCAACCAGGGCTCATGCTCCCATTTGCTATCCAGGGGCCCATTGGGTGTGGCTATGATTTCCGCCATTGTTAGTTAGCGTTGCAGCACTTACTTTCTAGAACGACACATGAATGACCACATCATCAAAATACTGGAGGCTGTCTTGGCACCTGTGGAACCTTGCATCATCACAGGCCATAAAAGTTGTTGACAGTGATGTAATATAAAGACTGGAACTCCGACATACTTGCTTTTGAGCTGCAGGAAGCAGGTTCAATCCCAGATTCCAGCGAATTTCCATTTCTTGAAAGATCAAACCTTCCTCGCAAACAGTGGACAACCATCAACCGCCTCTGAACTGGTCATGGTAGATGATGCCACCTTCTCCATACATGGACCATATACAGTAGACACCTCAAATCGCTGGGGAAATACCACCAATGATGTCTCCGCAAGATCCTGCAAATCCACTGGGAGGACAGACGCAACAGTGATAGCGTCCTCGATCAGGCCAACATCACCAGCATCGAAGCACTGACCACACTTGACCAGCTCCGCTGTTCGCATGCCTGACACAAGACTCCCAAAGCAAGTGCTCTACTTGGAGCTCCGACACGGCAAACGAGCCCCAGTGGACAGAGGAAACATCTCAAGGACACCCTCAAAGCCTCCTTGATAAAATGCAACATTCCCACCGACACCTGGGAGTCCCTGGCCAAAGACTGCCCTAGGTGGAGGAAGAGCATCCAGGAGGGTGCTGGGCACCTCAAGTCTCGTCACCGAGAGCATGCAGACGGCAGGCACAGGTAGCGGAAGGAGCGTGCGGCAAACCAGACTCCCCTCCCACCCTTTCCTTCAACGACTGTCTGTCCCACCTGTGACAGAGACTGTAATTCCCATATTGGACTGTCAATCACCTAAGAGCTCACTTTTAAAGTGGAAGAAAATCTTCCACGATTTCGAGAGACTGCCTATGATGATGATGATGACATGGAAGATTAAAGCATCTCCATCATGCAACTGCAGAGCTCCTAATTAGACCCTGGAGCACATCATCGAACACTGCCCTCAGACGAAATTCGCAGGTAGCCTACAAGATATTCACACTGTTACACTGGAAGCTTTGCCCTGGATATCTGCATTATATATTGATATTTAATGTATTTTTTGCTACTAAACATAGAAAATAGGTGCAGGAGTAGACCATTCGGCCTTTCAAGCCTGCACCACCATTCAATAAGATCATGGCTGATCATTCACCTCAGTACTCCTTTCCTGCTTTCTCTCCATACCCCTTGATCATCTTAGCTGTAAGGGCCATATCTAACTCCCTTTTGAATATATCCAATGAACTGGCATCAACAACTCTCTGCGGCAGGGAATTCCACAGGTTAACAACTCTCTGAGTGAAGAAGTTTCTCCTCATCTCAGTCCTAAATGGCCTACCCCTTATCCTAAGACTGTGTCTCCTGGTTCTGGACTTCTCCATCATCGGGAACATTCTTCCCGCATCTAACCTGTCCAGTCCCATCAGAATCTTGTAAGTTTCTATGAGATCCCCTCCCATCCTTCTAAACTCCAATGTATAACGGCCCAGTTGATCCAGTCTCTCCTCATATGCCAGTCCTGCCATCCTGGGAATCAGTCTGGTGAACCTTCGCTGCACTCCCTCAATAGCAAGAATGTCCTTCCTCAGATTAGGAGACCAAAACAGAACACAATATTCCAGGTGAGGCCTCACCAAGACCCTGTACAACTGCAGTAAGACTTCTCTGCTCTTATACTCAAATCCCCTAGCTATGAAGGCCAACATACCAATTGCCTTCTTCACCACCTGCTGTACCTGTATGCCAACTTTCAATGACTGATGAACCATGACTGCCAGGTCTCGTTGCACCTCCCCCTTTCCTAATCTGCCGCCAGTCAGATAATATTCTGCCTTCATGTTTTTGCCACCAAAGTGGATAACCTCACATTTATCCACATTATACTGCATCTGCCATGTATTTGCCCACTCGCCTAACCTGTCCAAGTCACCCTGCAGCCTTTTAGCATCCTCCTCACAGCTCACATCGCCATCCAGTTCAGTGTCATCTGCAAACTTGGAGATATTACACTCAATTCCTTCATCTAAATCATTAATCTATATTGTAAAGAGCTGGGGTCCCAGCACTGAGCCCTGCGGCACCCCACTAATCACTGCCTGCCATTCTGAAAAGGGCCCGTTTATAATGACTCTCTGCTTCCTCTCTACCAACCAGTACTCTACCCACGTCAGTACATTACCCCCAATGCCATGCGCTTTGATTTTGCACACCAATCTCTTGTGTGGGACCTTGTCAAAAGTCTTTTGAAAGTCCAAATACACCACATCTAATGGTTCTCTTTTGTCCACTCTACTAGTTACATCCTCAAAAAATTGCAGAAGATTTGTCAAGCATGATTTCCCTTTCATAAATCCATGCTGACTTGGACCGATCCTGCCACTGCTTTCCAAATGCGCAGCTATTTCATCTTTAATAATTGATTCCAACGTTTTCTCCATTACTGATGTCAGGCCAACTGGTCTATAATTCCCCGTTTTCTCTCTCCCTCCTTTTTTAAAAAGTGGTGTTACATTAGCTACCCTCCAGTCCATAGGAACTGATCCAGAGTCGATAGACTGTTGGAAAATGATCACCAATGCATCCACTATTTCTTTGGCCACTTCCTAATGTACTCTGGGATGCAGACTATCAGGCCCCGGTTATTTATCGGCCTTCAATCCCATCAATTTCCCAAACACGATTTCTTGACTAATAAGGATTTCCTTCAGTTCCTCCTTCTCACTAGACCCTCGGTCCCCTAGTATTTCGGGAAGGTTATTTGTGTCTTCCTTCGTGAAAACAGAATCAAAGTATTTGCTTAACTGGTCTGCCATTTCTTTGTTCCCCATTATAAATTAACCTGAATGTGACTGCAAGGGACTTATGTTTGTCTTCACTTATCGTTTTCTCTTCACATGTCTATAGAAGCTTTTGCAGTCAATTTTTATGTTCGCAGCAAGCTTCCTCTCATACTCTATTTTCCCCCTCCTAATTAAACCCTTTGTCCTCCTCTGCTGGATTCCAAAATTCTCCCAGTCCTCAGGTTTGCTGCTTTTTCTGGCCAATTTATATGCCTCTTTCTTCGATTTAACACGATCCTTAATTTCCCTTGTTAGCCACAGTTGAGCCACCTTCCCTGCTTTATTTTTACTCCAGACAGGGATGTACAATTGTTGAAGTTCATCCATGTGATCTTTACATGTTTGCCATTGCCTATCCACCGTCAACCCTTTAAGTATCACTCGCCAGTCTATTCTAGCCAATTCACGTCTCATACCATCGAAGTTCCCTTTCCCCAAGTTCAGGACCCTAGTCTCTGAATTAACTGTGTCACTTTCCATCTTAATAAAGAATTCTACCATATTATGGTCACTCTTCCCCAAGGGGCCTCAAACAACAACATTACAATTAGTCCTTTCTCATTACACATCACCCAGTCTAGATTGGCCAGCCCTCTAGTTAGTTCCTCAACATATTGGTCTAGAAAACCATCCCTCATACACTCCAGGAAATCCTCCTCCACCACATTGCTACCAGTTTGGTTAGCCACGTCAATATGTAGATTAAAGTCGCCCATGATAACTGCTGTACCTTTATTGAATGCATTCTTAATTTCTTGTTTGATGCTATCCCCATCCTCATTACTACTGTTTGGTGGTCTGTACACAACTCCCACTTGCATTTTCTGCCCTTTGGTATTCTGTAGCTCCACCTATACCGATTTCACATCATCCAGGCTAATGTCCTTCCTTACTATTAATTTCCTCTTTAACCAGCAACGCCACCCCACCTCCTTTTCCTTTCTGTCTATTCTTCCTGAATGTTGAATCCCCCTGGATGTTGAGTTCCCAGCCTTGGTCACCCATGAAAGAAGAAGAAGAAGTTGTTTCCTGTTACAGCTATAATTCTATTTGGAGGAACCAAGCAGTGACCAAATATCTCCCCACAGACAGGGAAGGAAAATCAATGGGAAATATCAGGGTAAAAATTGAGAGGGTAGATGCAGTTATGTTTGTACTCTTCATTTAAACCTTTTTGCTATGTGAACAGCTTGATTGTTTCTGTAAACAAACTGCATTGCTTATAGACTCAAGTCTGCAACTTTGACTTTATGCTGCACTGAGGTGGCGTAACTCCCATTTCACAGGTCGAACATATGTAATAACTGTGATCATTTAAATTGTTTACTGGAGACTGCACAGGTTGCCCATAACATACTTGTCAATGAGAATATCAATGAGAATTATATGATTTTATAAAAGAAAGAAAGACTTATATATCCCGTTTATATAGCGCCTTTCACAACCACCAGATGTCTCAAAGTGCTTTACAGCCAATGAAGTACTTTTGGAGTGCTGTCACCGTAGTAATGTAGGAAAGGCGGCAGCTAATTTGTGCACAGCAAGCTCCTACAAACAGCAATGTGATAATGACCAAATAATCTATTTTTGTGATGTTGATTGAGGGATAAATATTGGCCAGGACACCAGGGATAACTCCCCTGCTCTTCTTCAAAATAATACCATGGGATCTTTTACATCCACCTGAGAGTGCAGACGTTTAACGTCTCATCCGACAGTGCGGCACTCCCTCAGTACTGCAATGGAGTGTTACCCGAGATTTACGTGCTAAAGTCCCGAGAGTGGGACTTGAATCCACAACCTTCGAGACCTAGAGGCAAGTGTACTATTCACTGAGCCAAAGCTGACACTCAGATAAAATGATATGCAAATGTAAAATTTATTCAGCTGTATCTACATTACCTTTAAGTCGGTTGACTGTTTCAAAGAACATTCTGTATTTCTCCAATTTCCTTCGACAAACTGATGGTTATATAGCAGTCACTCCTTATCCAACCTCTTCCATAACACAAAGCGCTGAAGCTGAGTAACATGAAAAGATAAGTTTGCTTTCCTCTGCAGTAATTCATCACACCTGACTAATTTAAACAAGCAAGCCTGTGACAATGACACCAATTCTCAACCATAATTTACAATGAAGGTCCATTCACTCAGCAATCAAGAAAACTATATGCTTCCAGCAAATTTTGCTGTAGCCATCCTGCTATCATTATTTATGCATTTTGCAAACAATTTTTTCATTTAAAAGGTTGATGACAGAATTAATACTTAAAATGAATATTTAAAATACCCTTTCCTCCGACTAAGATATTATTTGACTTGACCAATTCTCAATTAAAGCTCTATGGAGTTCTAATAAAGTCTCTTGTGTGAGACATCCAGTAAAAGTCCAGGTTATACCATCAGCATCTACAGCCTAGCTTCGCATCAGTATTATCAGTTTTAAATAATCCGTTTGATCCAAGTGTAGGGGCTGAATATTAATGGGAAATGCGGGGCAGCTCCGAGGCAATCGGGAAATCAGGAGTGTGAAACCCGATTGATCCTTCTTTTCCCAACCCAAAAGCACCCAAAAATTTATAATGAAACCTGGCACAAATTCACAGTTTTTGCTAATTTGAATATTTTAAATGCAAACTTAATAAAGATAATCGACAGTAATAAAAATTGCCTTTGACTTCGCTGCAAACTTTAATTTTTCTTGGCTCTCAGAAATATCAGCAATTGTTAAACCTGTTTTTAAAATATTTTTCAAGGTGCAATCTTCAAACTACAAAAGTGTGCTCCTCATTGCAGTCGCAGAACGTGCTCTTGTAATTGAGGAATGACTTGATTGGATCGGATTGTGAAGGATTGTAATAATGCTAACTATGAAAGGCCTTGGAGCAAAGAGACAGAAAAGCAAAATCAGAATATTGGGAAATTAGACGTGACCTGAAAAAGATAGCAGCAGATCAACATTTTATTATTTTAAAACTTTAATTGTGATCATACTATTCTAAAATGTATGGCGATGAAACTGCAGCATCTGAGTTGTCCTTCAGCCATGACTTCTTCATGCAGCTGATGGATTGGTTACAATTACAATGTCTGCTTACATATTTTCATTCCTGCATTTTAACACAGTAAGATCACAGCTGAAGTGTTAAAAATAGAAGGTAGGCCTGTCACGGCTATTCAATGAAGTGATTAATTATAATAGCAGAATCTGCCACACATTAACTAGGAAGACTTTAGTGTGTGATGGTCTCTGAAATTGCTCAGTTGCTGCATGTTGTTGGGAATGATTTAATGGAGAGTGCCTAAGTCTCAGAAATAGAATCAGAAACAGAATGAAGAAGTAAAAGTGCTCGTGGCAGACCAGGAGATGCACTAAGCCAGGTATATTAAAAGTAAAACACTTTTGCAACTCCCACTTGCATAAAAATAATGAGCATATAGCACTGTACAAAAGAAGAAAGTTACCTAGCAACAAATCAGTTTTATTAATTTAAGGTTCGTCAAGTAGAATATGATAAACATTTTAAACAAGTCTGAGGCAATGTAATTTAAGTCACAGTAAAGTAGGGGGGAGGCCATCTTAGACTGGGTGTTGTGTAATGAGAGAGGATTAATTAGCAATCTCGTTGTGCGAGGCCACTTGGGGAAGAGTGACCATAATATGGTGGAATTCTACATTAGGATGGAGAATGAAACAGTTAATTCAGAGACCATGGTCCAGAACTTAAAGAAGGCTAACTTTGAAGGTATGAGACGTGAATTGGCTAGGAGAGATTGGCAAATGATACTTAAGGGGTTGACTGTGGATGGGCAATAGCAGACATTTAAAGACTGAATGGATGAACTACAACAATTGTACATCCCTGTCTGGCGTAAAAATAAAAAAGGGAAGGTGGCTCAACCGTGGCAATCAAGGGAAATCAGGGATAGTATTAAAGCCAAGGAAGTGGCATACAAATTGGCCAGAAATAGCAGCGAACCCGGGGACTGGGAGAAATTTAGAACTCAGCAGAGGAGGACAAAGGGTTTGATTAGTGCAGGGAAAATGGAGTACGAGAGGAAGCTTGCAGGGAACATTGAGATAGGACTGCAAAAGTTTCTATAGATATGTAAAGAGAAAAAGGTTAGTAAAGACAAAAGTAGGTCCCCTGCAGTCAGAATCAGGGGAAGTCATAACGGGGAACAAAAAAATGGCAGACCAATTGAACAAGTACTTTGGTTTGATTTTCACTAAGAAGGACACAAACAACCTTCCGGATATAAAAGGGGTCAGAGGGTCTAGTAAGGAGGAGGAACTGAGGGAAATCCTTATGAGTCGGGAAATTGTGTTGGGGAAATTGATGGGATTGAAGGCCAATAAATCCCCAGGGCCTGATGGACTGCATCCCAGAGTACTTAAGGAGGTGGCCTTGGAAATAGCGGATGCATTGACAGTCATTTTCCAGCATTCCATAGACTCTGGATCAGTTCCTATGGAGTGGAGGGTAGCCAATGTAACCCCACTTTTTAAAAAAGGAGGGAGAGAGAAAACAGGGAATTATATACCGGTCAGCCTGACCTCAGTAGTGGGTAAAATGATGGAATCAATTATTAAGGATGTCATAGCAGCGCATTTGGAAAGAGGTGACATGATAGGTCCAAGTCAGCATGGATTTGTGAAAGGGAAATCATGCTTGACAAATCTTCTGGAATTTTTTGAGGATGTTTCCAGTAGAGTGGACAAGGGAGAACCAGTTGATGTGGTGTATTTGGACTTTCAGAAGGCTTTCGACAAGGTCCCACACAAGAGATTAATGTGCAAAGTTAAAGCACATGGGATTGGGGGTAGTGTGCTGTCGTGGATTGAGAACTGGTTGGCAGACAGGAAGCAAAGAGTAGGAGTAAATGGGTACTTTTCAGAATGGCAGGCAGTAACTAGTGGGGTACCGCAAGGTTCTGTGCTGGGGCTCCAGCTGTTTACATTGTACATTAATGATTTAGATGAGGGGATTAGATGTAGTATCTCCAAATTTGCGGATGACACTAAGTTGGGTGGCAGTGTGAGCTGCGAGGCGGATGCTATGAGGCTGCAGAGTGACTTGGATAGGTTAGATGAGTGGGCAAATGCATGGCAGATGAAGTATAATGTGGATAAATGTGAGGTTATCCACTTTGGTGGTAAAAACAGAGAGACAGACTATTATTTGAATGATGACAGATTAGGAAAAGGGGAGGTGCAACGAGACCTGGGTGTCATGGTACATCATTCATTGAAGGTTGGCATGCAGGTACAGCAGGCGGTTAAGAAAGCAAATGGCATGTTGGCCTTCATAGCGAGGGGATTTGAGTACAGGGGCAGGGAGGTGTTACTACAGTTGTACAGGGCCTTGGTCAGGCCACACATGGAGTATTGTGTACAGTTTTGGTCTCCTAGCTTGAGGAAGGATATTCTTGCTATTGAGGGAGTGCAGCGAAGGTTCACCAGACTGATTCCCGGGATGGTGGGACTGACATATCAAGAAAGACTGGATCAACTGGGCTTGTATTCACTGGAGTTCAGAAGAATGAGAGGGGATCTCATAGAAACGTTTAAAATTCGACAGGTTAGATGCAGGAAGAATGTTCCCAATGTTGGGGAAGTCCAGAACCAGGGGTCACAGTCTAATGATAAGGGATAAGCTATTTAGGACCGAAATGAGGAGAAACTTCTTCACCCAGAGAGTGGTGAACCTGTGGAATTCTCTACCACAGAAAGTTGTTGAGGCCAATTCACTAAATATATTCAAAAAGGAGTTAGATGAAGTCCTTACTACTAGGGGGATCAAGGGGTATGGCGAGAAAGCAGGAATGTGGTACTGAAGTTGCATGTTCAGCCATGAACTCATTGAATGGCGGTGCAGGCCAGAAGGGCCAAATGGCCTACTCCTGCACCTATTTTCTATGTTTCTATGTTTCTATGTCTCGGAATGGATCCCGAGTTGGTGGAGGTGTTTGGCTGAAGCCAGCGTGAGGTCCATCTCAGACAAGACTCTTTCCCCGCCCCCACCCCGTTTCTTTCTTTCGGTTGCCCATTTATAAACCTTATTTCGATGAGCCGGTGGATAGGATACCTCATGCCAATCATTTTTAGCCGTTACATTGTCCAATTACAGGAGAGTGAGTGCCTATGATAGCCCCCTCCTATCCTCCTGAGATCATCTTCTTCCTTATTTCTGTTCTAAATGTCGTGTCCTTCCATAGACAGTTGTTTATTCTACACCTCCTTGCTACCTTCTTTATTGGTTTAGCCTGCTTGATGGCCTGTATTTCATGTCCTGACCTCATAACTGTTATATATGTGGACTTGTATTTACTCTGTACAGCCACCAGAGGGCTCATCCCCTGGAGTCCCAAGGAATCTCATAATCCCTTGGGAGAACAGGTATTTAAGGAGGCGTCACAGGTTGACGAGGCACTCTGGAGACCTGCAATAAAAGACTAAGGTCACACTTTACTTTGAGCTCACAGTGTTCGGTCTGACTCTTTCTCCATACACAACAACTGGCGACGAGATACAGATAGCAAACCCAAACATGCAGAAAACAGTGGGCATCCTGGTGACATTTTTGGAGGGAGATGATTGGGAAGCTTTTGTGGAGTGACTCAACCAATACTTGGCCAACGAGCTAGATGGAGAAGAGAGCGCTGCCAAATGAAGGGTGATCCTCCTCACCGTCTGTGGGGCATCAACACATGGCCTCATGAAGAATCTGTTCACTCCAGCGAAACCCACGGAGAAATCGTACAACGATTTGTGCACACTGGTCCGAGAGCATTTGAACTCGAAGGAAAGTGTTCTGATGGTGAGGTACCGGTTCTACACCTGCAAAAGGTCTGAAGGCCAGGAAGTGGTGAGTTATGTTGCCGAGCTAAGACACCTTGCAGGACATTGCGAATTTGAAGGACATTTGGATCATATGCTCAGACTTTTTCGTACTTGGCACTGGTCATGAAACCATACTTCGCAAACTTTTGACTGCAGAGACCCCAACCTTGAGTAAGGCCATAGCGATAGCCCAGGCGTTCATTGCCATCAGTGACAATACGAAGCAAATCTCTATGCCCACAAGTGCTGCTACAAGTACTGTGAAAAAAGTGATGTTGTTTTCCAATCGTAACATACAGGACAGGTCACACATACCTGCAGCTGCACGTCCGCAGATGACTCAGAGTCCACCATCAAGGGTGATGAATGCAAGGCCATTAACACCTTGTTGACGCTGTGGGGGTGATCATCATTTCCATTCATGCCGATTCAAAGAGTACGTTTGCAAGGGCTGTGGAACAATGGGACACCTCCAACGAATGTGTAGGCAAGCTGCTCGGCCTGCTAAATCTGAAAACCACCATGTTGCAGAGGAGGACAGATCCAGGGAGGATCACGATGAACCAGAGCCTTAGATAGAGGAGGCAGATGCAAATGGGATGCACACATTCACCATGAATTGTCCCCCGATAATGCTGAATGTTGAACTAAATGGACTCCCGGTGTCAATGGAGCTCGACACAGGTGCGAACCAGTCCATCGTGGGCAAAAAGACTTTCGAAAGGTTGTGGTGCAGCAAGGCCTCAAAGCCAATCTTAACTCCAGTTCGCATGAAACTAAGAACTTACACAAAAGAACTGATTCCTGTAATCGGCAGTGCTACCATAAAGGTCTCCTACGATGGAACGGTGCACAAGCTACCACTCTGGGTGTTACCGGGCAATGGCCCCACGCTGCTCGGCAGGAGCTGGCTGGGAAAGATACGCTGGAACTGGGATGACATCCGAGCGCTATCGCCCACTGACAACACTTCATGTGCCCAGGCCTTAAACAAATTTCCTTCACTGTTCGAACCAGGCATCGGGAAATTCCAAGCAGCAAAAGTGCAGATCCACCTAATTCCGGGGGAGCGAACCATCCTTCACAAGACGAGAGCAGTACCGTACATGATGAGAGAAAGGGTACAGATCGAGCTAGACCGGCTGCAAAGAGAGGGCATTATTTCACCGATCGATTTCAGTGAGTGGGCCAGTCCTATTGTCCCAGTTCTTAAGGGAGACGGCACCGTCACAATCTATGGCGATTACAAAGTAACTGTCAATCGTTTCTTCCCGCAGGACCAATACCTGCTACCAAAAGCCGACGACCTCTTTGCAACACTGGCGGGAGGAAAGACGTTCACGAAGCTGATCTGACTTCAGCCTACATGATGCAGGAACTGGAGGAATCATCAAAGGCTCTCACCTCCATCAACATGCACAAGGGCCTGTTTGTTTATAACAGATGCCTGTTTGGAATCCGATCAGTGGTTGATATTTCAGAGAAACATGGAAAGTTTACTGAAGTAGGTCCCACACAATGTTGTCTTCCAGGACGACATCTTGGTCACAAGTCGGAACACAGTCAAGCACCTGCAGAACCTGGTGGAGGTTCTTAGTCGACTCAAACACGTGGGGCTCAGGTTAAAATGCTCTAAGTGCGTTTTCCTGGCACCTGAAATGGAGTTCTTGAGAAGGAGGATTGCGGCGGAAGTCATCCGGCCCACCAACGCGAAGACAGAGGCAATCGAGAACGCACCGAGGCCACAGAACGTGACAGAGCTGTGGTCATTTCTGGGACTCTTGAACTACTTTGGTAACTTCTTACCGGGTCTCAGCACCCTGCTCGAACCACTGCATGTCTTACTACGTAAAGCGGGTGAATGAGTTTGGGGCAAAAGCCAAGAAAATGTCTTTGTAAAAGTGCGAAAATTGTTATGCTCAAAGAAATTGCTTGTGTTGTATGATCCATGTAAGCGTTTGGTACTAGCATGTGATGCGTCGTCATATGGCGTCGGGTGTGTATTGCAACAGGCTAATGATTTCTTGAAACTACAACCGGTTGCTTATGCATCCAGGAGTCTGTCTAAGGCCGAGAGAGTCTACAGCGTGATTGAAAAAGAAGCATTAGCGTGTGTCTATGGGGTAAAGAAAATGCATCAATACCTGTTTGGGCTAAAATTCGAATTGGAAACTGACCATAAGCCACTTATATCCCTGTTTTCCGAGAGTAAAGAGTTAAATACCAACGCATCGGCCCCCATTCAGAGATGGGCGCTCACGTTGTCCGCATACAACTACGCCATCCGCCACAGGCCAGGCACAGAAAACTGCGCTGATGCTCTCAGTAGGCTGCCATTGCCCACCACGGGGGTGGAAATGGCGCAGCCCGCAGATCTAGCCATGGTTATGGAAGCATTTGAGAGTGAGCAATCACCCATCACTGCCCGGCAGATCAAAACCTGGAAAAGCCAGGACCCCTTATTATCTCTAGTCAAAAGCTGTGTGCTTCACGGGAGCTGGTCCAGTGTCCCAGTGGAAATGCAGGAAGAGATAAAGCCATTGCAGCGGCACAAAGATGAAATGTCTATACAGGCAGACTGCCTTCTGTGGGGCAATCGAGTAGTGGTCCACAAGAAAGGCAGAGACACCTCCATCAGTGACCTCCACAGTACCCACCCAGGCATCGTAATGATGAAAGTGATAGCCAGGTCCCACGTGTGGTGGCCCGGTATCGATGCGGACTTAGAGTCCTGCGTTCACAGATGTAATACATGCTCGCAGTTAAGCAATGTACCCAAGGAGGCGCCGCTAAGTTTATGGTCTTGGCCCTCCAAACCGTGGTCTAGGGTACACGTCGACTATGCAGGCCCGTTCTTGGGTAAAATGTTCCTTGTGGTTGTCGACACGTACACCAAGTGGATTGAATGTGAGATAATGTTGGCGAGCACGTCCGCTGCCACTACTGAAAGCCTGCGGGCCATATTTGCCACATATGACTTACCCGATGTCCTGGTGAGCGACATCAGGCCATGTTTTACCAGTGCTGAGTTTAAAGAATTCACGACCCGTAACGGGATCAAACATGTCACATCTGCCCCGTTTAAACCAGCGTCCAATGGTCAGGCAGAGAGAGCAGTGCAAACCATTAAGTAAGACTTGAAGAGGGTAACTGAAGGCTCACTGCAGACTTGCCTATCCAGAGTCCTGCTTAGTTACCGCACAAGACCCCACTCAGTCACTGGGATCCCACCTGCTGAACTGCTCATGAAAAGAGCAGTTAACACAAGGCTCTCATTAGTTCACCGTGATCTACATGAACAGGTAGAGAGCAGGCGGCTTCAACAAAGTGCATACCATGATAGCGCAAATGTGTCACGCGAGAATGAAATCAATGATCCTGTATTTGTATTAAATTATGGACAAGGTCCCAAATGGCTTCCCGGCACTGTCGTGGTCAAAGAGGGGAGCAGGGTGTTTCAAGTCAAATTTTCAAATGAACGCATTCGCCGGAAGCACTTGGACCAAATCAAACTCAGATTCACGGACTATCTTGAGCAACCCACCTTGGACCCTACCTTTTTTGATCCCCCAATATATACACCAGTGGCAATCGGCACCACGGTTGACCACGAAGCAGAACCCATCATCCACAGCATCCTGCAGGGCCCAACACACCAGACAGCCTAGCAAGGCCAGCTGCACAGCAGCCCAGCGAGGGCCCAACAAATGATTCAACAACACCAGCTTTCACACTGAGACGATCAACCAGCGCAAGAAGGGCCCCAGATCGACTCACATTGTAAATAGTTACACTATTGACTTTGGGGGGGGGGGGGGGGGGAGTGTTGTTATGTATGTGGACTTGTATTTACTCTGTACAGCCACAAGAGGGCTCATCCCCTGGAGTCCCAAGGGATCTCATAATCCCTTGGGAACACATGTATTTAAGGAGACTTCACAGGTTGGAGAGGTATTCTGGAGACCTGCAATAAAAGACTAAGGTCACACTTTACTTTGAGCTCACAATGTTCAGTATGACTCTTTCTCCATACACAACTCTCTGTGTGGTTCTTATCTGATGTGGCTGGAAATTCTCCTGTGTCATCAGTCTGTCTCATCTGTTGAGTTGGGATACCTACTTCTTTTATAAAATCATAATTTCTTTTATAATTTGCAATTTCTTGATTCATGATTTCTCACAGTGTTGCAGTTAAAAATTGAACATATTTTGCATTATTTGCATCTTCCATCTCTGGCTTAGGATGTACTTCAGAAACAGTGTCCTAGATAAACTGATAACCATTGCAAAGTTAATACAGATATTTTAAAGAGAAACCGTATGTGTTGTCCTTGCAATCAAAATCAGTAATTCACTGTTATTTTTATGCAATCATTTCCCCAAAGCACATCTCCTGATGAAATGGCAAGCATTTGGTTAAAGCAAGGAATTATTGGCGGTGTTCAGTATTCCAAAGTTAGTGAGCATCAAAGAATTTAGATGTCACATTGGATACTACAATGGCTAATGGTGGGTTTTAGACTGACTCAGATGGAAATGAAGTGTTCTAATTTTCTGAAGGCCGCTTATTAGCATAACTTCAAGTGAAGCTTTGAGTGGATGTAAGGAGCACACTATCACCAGAAGCAAAATATTGCCTTATGTCAAACTTAAAGTGATGGGAACAATTAAAGGAGGCTGTCACGAAAAGGGATCAAACATTCTGAAAATGTTTCAGTTCTCGAGCCTCATGAGACATCTTTTCTATTAATAGCTTTTGCCAAGTCTAAAAAGGTAGCGAACTAAGTAGAGGCTGGCATTAATGAAGGGAAGGGAAATCCAAGTTGCAGGCAAGAGCCTGCAGTATGTAATAGAGCAGGCCAACATGTGATCCATTGTTTGATACTGTATTAGAGCTGGAGCTACATGGAAGGGAGGGAGGTGGGGAATTGCCTTCCATGCCACTCCATGACACCATCCCCATAGTGCACAATCCGAGTGTGGGTCTATAACCACTTGTAAGGAGGTGCAATATATTTTTGGGCTACAGCTAATATTTTCACTGCATATGCCAACTTGTGATGGATTGTGGCAGTCTTTGCTGCAAATGGCACAATACTTCATCTGTCTTCTCCTGACCCAGCCCCTGAGAAGACAGATGCCCATAACCATTGCCAAGTAGTTGTGCCAGGGTCTGCAGAAATGGCTGGTGGCCAACTAGGCTATACTGACTCTTGAGCACCCTGACATAACTGTCTTCCTGCAGTGCCACTGTATCACGACGTACTGTGATTGGGGTGCTTTTGAGAAAACGTCCATCATTATGGTTAGTCAGGTATTCAAATATGTTAGTGATCCCATCGGGTATGGTCTTCCATCTTCTTTTGGGAAGATGAGACTCTACCCACATTAATTACCTGCCAAAGTGAGATATTTTAATCTCTGTCTGCAGATGCAGGTAGGCACAAAGCTCTTCTCACATAACCTGCATGACATCGGTCCAAAAGGTTCTCCTCTTCTTGCAAGCCTATCAGATGGAGGGATTTCCACTGGTGGCTCCAATCACTAGGGGGAAAAAAGTGCTGGTGCACATAAATGGTCAGAGTTCTGGTAGGACAGGACTACCACCCATCTTCTTCCTCCACCTGCCTGAAAATTCAGCAGTTTTAATAGGACAATACGAGTCAGTATGTTTTGTCAGGACTGATTTTGAAATGCTGTAATAACATATGTCGCCTGTCATAACATATGGAAGATAGATGAAAAATAAGGGTAGTCTCACCTAACAAGGTGACAAACACCATCTCAACACCACTGGAATTGTTTTTTTTTGCAGTATGTTTTCAAAAAGGTGAACAGATTAACAGAGAGCGGCAAGGTGAAATTCTTCACTTCATTTATTTATTTAATATAACCACCTTTTATAGAGTAACTCCATATACCTCAGTTCAGAGTAATACATTGATATGTTGCTGGAGAAAGTTGCTAAAGATCAAATTGGATTCCGATGGTATTCCAGCAAACTAGTCAGTATTGGTATGAAATTGGCAAAGTATAAGGGGATAGAGTTTCCACTAGGTGTGTTGGTTTTTCCAGCACTAATTGCCCAAAATCAGACAAACCAGTGCAAAAGATGGAGGATATCCAAGTGCAAATTGCGCCCAGTGCAAATTGAGTTTCCGTGATCTTTTATGCTGGTTTTTTAAAATTGCGCTGAAGTGACTCTGCCCACTAAACTGGCCATGCCCCCAGATCAAATTAATCACCATTGTAAGTTTCCACTAATTGCATCTGTTTATGGGCCTTCAAGGATTTTTTTTTAGGTGCAAGGAGACTTAGGCACCTTTTAAAAGCTTTTAAATATTAAAAAATATTGAGCTTACTAGGAAACTGACTATTGCACACCAATGAAATTAGTAAATTATTCTGTCTAGTTTTTTTTAAAGCTATTTAAAATTATTTAAAATTCAGATTATTCACAGGTGGTGGATGAGTCACTCTTATTAAAAAGGCTTATTTTTGTGATAAATCCATTTTCAGCTGCATTAATAAAACTGGACAAAGTTAATCACTCTAAAATATATCGAGGAATATTTTTAATGCAAGAAAACAAAACAATCACCGGAGGTTCCAAAGCACATTACAGTCAATGAGGTACTTTTTGAAGTGTAGTCACTGTGGGAAACACGGCAGCCAATTTGTGTACAGCCAGTTCCCACAAACAGCAATGTGATAATGACCAGACAATCTGTTTTGGTGATGTTGATTGAGGGAAAAATATTGGCCAGGACACCAGGGATAACTCCCCTGCTCTTCTTCGAAATAGTGCCACAGGATCTTTAACGTCTACCTGAGAGGGCAGACAGGGACTCGGTTTAAAATCTCATCTGAAAGATGGCACCTCCGAATGTGCAGCACTTCCTCAGTACTGCACTGGAGTGTCAGTCCTAGATTTTTGTACTCAAGTCTCTGGAGTGGGACTTGAGCCCACAACCTCCTGACTCAGGAGCGAGGGTGCTACCTACTGAGTCACGGCTGAGCAATTGCATTCTAAAATGCTGGTTCATGGAAGATTTTGTGTTTGGCAATATGTAAATTAATTTGATTGGGAACTTGAGTCAAAAATTCATTTTGGGAAACTAGCTCAATTTTAAGCACAAATTGCGCGTGAATTGCTGGTTGGGCCTAAAGTGGAAACTCTAACCCATAATATTCTAGCACATCTTTTGTCTTGTACAGCATAACAATTGGCATCATGACTCAAATTTTCTATTGATAAAACAACAAAAAATTACAATTGAACAGGTGTGGAACATATCAAATATTGCATAGCAACTCGGGGTGAAAATTAATCATTAACCATTCTAAAAAACCTCCAACAAAAAATTATCAGTCAGAAACAGATGCCAGTAGCAAAAGGCAGAAGCAGAAGCAATCCAATCACTGCAAATAATGTATTGGTTGAACATCCTTTCGGTCGTCATCTTGAATCCTTCACTAACCTAAGAAACAACCATCTGGGAATGAAGACGATGCATTAAAAAACTGATTGCAAGTACCGAGGGAGTCACATTTTCTGGTGTTTGATATGGCTTTAATGATGTATTCTTTGTTCAAAATGCCTGTAATTACATTTTCTATCACAGGCCTATGCAATTCTGGGAATCCTAGGACCTTGCGTTAATATTCTTTCAAGAGCCATCAGAAAAGACGACAGCTACAAATTTCAGCCTGCAATTTCCAGCTTGCTGTATTCTGAGCATGTGCGGCATTTACAACTCTCCCAATAGGCATCACTATAATTCTCTGCCCAGAATCTGAATGAGTTTCTTTTTCCTAATGACCTGGGAAAAAAGTTAACTCATTTATTAACTTTAGCGTTTTTTGAGAAGTTAAATATTTTCATGAATTTATTTTACAGAAAGAGATAGACTGTGATCTAGGCAGAGAGAGAGAGTTTTTATGTAATCATATACTTGTATTGGAGGCTGTTCAGAGAAGGTTCACTAGGTTGATTCCAGAGATGAGGGAGTTGACTTATGAAGATAAGTTGAATAGGTTAGGCCTATACTCATTGGAGTTCAGAAGAATGAGAGGTGATCTTATCGAAACATATAAGATAATGAGGGGGCTCGACAAGGTGAATGCAGAGAGGATACTTCCACTCATAGGGGAAATTAAAACTAGGGGACAAAGTCTCAGAATAAGGGGCTGCCCATTTAGAACTGAGATGAGGAGGAATTTCTTCTCTCAGAGGGTTGTAAATCTATGGAATTCTCTGCCCCAGAGAGTTGTGGAGGCTGGGTCATTGAATATATTTAAGGCGAAGATAGACCGATTTTTGAGTGATAAGGGAATAAAGGGTTATGGGGAGCAGGCAGGGAAGTGGAGCTGAGTCCATGATCAGGTTAGCCATGATCTTATTAAATGGCGGAGCAGGCTCGAGGGGCCAAATGGACTACTCCTGCTCCTATTTCTTATGTTCTTATAAAAGATTAGCTCTTCAAGTTTTTCTTAGGTAATGTTAAAAGCAGATTGACAGCAAAGAAGCATCTACTCATATTATATGCAGATATTTATTTTGCAGCTGTGTTAATTATGCATTGTAAGTACAGTGGGATCAATATCCTGACAAGAATATTCATCAAGGGCACCAGACAAATTCTTAACCCATCATCCTAATTTTTTGTCAAGAACTATCTGTGGTTTACTGCACAATTTAAACATAGGAATTAATGATGCCTAAATTTGGCCCAGTGAACTGTCTTACATCAACCAGTTTTGTTTCTATTAGAATTTACACCACCAATCTTCCATTAGGATCCGTTCAAGCTTCTGAGCAAATGAATTAACCGTTCCTTGCCAACAAAGAAAGAGGAATTCAGACAACAAAGTCAAATGTTTATTAAATCTAGAATCATAGTTAGATGAACTTAAATATAAATATTATGCAAATAAGCAATATATGGGGTTAATTGACAAAATAAGTAACAGAAGTTGGAAAGGCAGTTCAATTATGCCACAGTAATTAAGCATTAACTGCTTGCTGATTATAAATTCATAGTTGAGATTGGTGTCTGGCATTAATATAAATTGACACGATTAATTTAGAATTAAGAGACCTTGGATAGTTGGCAAGATAACAGCAGCAGATAGTCAGTCCATTGAATTGATGAAAGTCTATGGCCTAGAAATTTGTTGATGTCACACCCATTTACAGGTGTAAAACAATAACTTGTATTTATATAATGCCTTTAATGTAGTAAAACAGTCCATGGCACGTTGCAGGAGCATTATCAAATAAAATTTGACAACAAGCCACTTTAGGGGATATTAGGACAGACGTCCAGTAGATAGGTGATCCGGGCACCTAAGCATCCAATATGCAGTTTCCGAAGACCACTGCAGGCACCCGCTCAGCCCCTTCCCGATCGGCCCCTCCCTCCTGATTGACTCCTATCCCCTCCCAGAACCTATTTGTGCGCCATTGCCAGGGAGGCAGTCAGCCCCACTTCGTCCTCATGGAGCTGCCTCTGGATGCCCAATTTACATCCGTAATATGTCAGAAAAATGCTGATCAGGCTCAAGGCCCAATTTTAGGTGCGCCTCAGGCCTCCAACATCTAGCGTACTCCTGGTGCATCTTTTATTTCAGGCTTGAAAATGAACTAAAAATAATTTCTCCATCCGCCCCCCAACTCCCAACTATGGTCACGATTTTACTTACCTTGGCCGCAGTTAGCCCACCTCAGTAAGTGGCGGACTGTGCCCTGCCCCCGCTTCCATCGCACTCTGTTGAAGTGATTTTGCCTTGATGGGGCTTGTTAAGCCCACCCTGCGAGGTTCCCAGACAATTAAAAGGAAGCATGACTGATGATGTAATTTGATGATGTGTCATCAGCCAGTTTCCTTAAAGGGACCATGCCCACATTCATTTTGACAGTTGTGCTGTCAGTGTTCTGCAGCATTGAGGCACTGCAAACACTGACAAGCACTGTACAAAGGTGCACGGCTGCACCCTGGTTCTCCCATCATTCTCGCTATATGCTTACGGAATGAGTTACAGCATGCAGGGAGTTTCTCTTCCCTTCCAATGGGCAGAAGAGACCTCCCCAGGACACCACGCAGCCTGGTTGAACATTGCACAGGAGGGCACAAGCAAGGATGTCATCAGGAGGACCTGGCTGCAGTGACGCAAAAGTTTCAATGATTTCAGTAGATCACGAAACGTTACTGCAACGCCACAGTCAACCTCATGCTGCTGTGCGACTCATCATGTTCTCATAACTCTGCCTTCCCGACCCTACTCCTGCACATTCTTATACACGCCAACTTACATTGCACCTCCACTCATCCCTCTCTGTATATCTACATTATCACATCCCCATCTTACTAGCCACTCCTCACACTCACCCTCATCCTTGTCCAATCATACCAACTAACAACACACAAGGGTAGGCACTTGAAATTTTAGCCAATTTTCATGTTCATGTCAAGTTTCTGTTAATGTGTTGTCAAACATGGAAATCTTTATTTTCAAAACATTGCCTTCCTGGGCAGATTGGTGTGCTCTTTTGGAAGTGGCTTAATAAGTTGTAGTGAATGGTGAGCCAAAATGGTAACCCCCATAATAGAAACATCGAAAATAGGTGCAGGAGCAGGCCATTCGGCCCTTCGAGCCTGCACCACCATTCAATAAGATCATGGTTGATCATTCCCTCAGTACCCCTTTCCTGCTTTCTCTCCATACCCCTTGATTCCCTTAGCCATAAGGGCTATCTCTAACTCCCTCTTGAATATATCCAATGAACTGGCATCAACAACTCTCTGCAGCAGGGAATTCCACAAGTTAACAACTCTCTGAGTGAAGAAGTTTCTCATCATCTCAGTCCTAAATGGCCTACCCCTTATCCTAGGACTGTGTCCCCTGGTTCTGGACTTCCTCAACATCGGGAACAATCTACCCACATCTAACCTGTCCCGTCCCATCAGAATCTTGTATGTTTCTATGAGATCCCCTCTCATCCTTCTAAATTCCAATTGATCCAGTCTCTCCTCATATGTCGGTCCAGCCATCCGGGGAATCAGTCTGGTGAACCTTCGCTGCACTACCTCAATAGCAAGAACGTCCTTCCTCAGATTAAGAGACCAAAACTGAACACAATATTCCAGGTGAGGCCTCAGCAAGGCCCAGTACAACTGCAGTAAGACCTCCCTGCTCCTATACTCAAATCCCCTAGCTATGAAGGCCAACATACCATTTGCCTTCTTTACCGCCTGCTGTGCCTGTATGCCAACTTTCAATGACTGATGAACCATGACACCCAGGTCTCATTGCTTCTCCCTTTTTCCTAATCTGACACTATTCAGATAATATTCTGTCTTTGCGTTTTTGCCCCCAAAGTGGATAACCTCACATTTATCCACATTATACTGCATCTGCCATGCATTTGCCCACTCACCTAACCTGTCCAAGTCACCCTGCAGCCTCTTAGCGTCCCCCTCACAGCTCACACTGCCATCCAGTTTAGTGTCATCTGCAAATTTGGAGATATTACACTCAATTCCTTCATCCAAGTCATTGATGTATATTGTGAAGAGCTGGGGTCCCAGCACTGCAGCACTCCACTAGTCATTGCCTGCCATTCTGAAAAGGACCCGTTTATCCCAACTCTCTGCTTGCTGTCTGCAAACCAGTTCTCTATCAACATCAGTATATTACCCCCAACACCATGTGCTTTGATTTTGCACACTAATCTCTTGTGTGGGACCTTGTCAAAAGCCTTTTGAAACTCTAAATGCACCACATCCACTGGTTCTCCCTTGTTCACTCTACTAGTTACATCCTAAAAACATTCCAGAAGATTTGTCAAGTATGATTTCCCTTTCATAAATCCATGCTGACTTGGACCAATCCTGTCACTGCTTTCCAAATGCGCTGCTATTTCATCCTTAGTAATTAATTCCAACATTTTCCCCACCACTGATGTCAGGCTAACTGGTCTATAATTTTAAAAAGTGGTGTTACATTAGCTACCCTCCAGTCCATTGGAACTGATCCAGAATTGATTGACTGTTGGAAAATGATCACCAATGTATCCACTATTTCTAGGGCAACTTACTTAAGTACTCTGGGATGCACACTATCAGGCCCGCGGGATTTATCGGCCTTCAATCCCATTAATTTCCCTAACACAATTTCCTGCCTAATAAGGATATCCTTCAGTTCCTCCTTCTCACTAGACCCTCGGTCCCTTAGTACTTCCGGAAGGTTATTTGTGTCTTCCTTCATGAAGACAGAACCAAAGTACTTGTTCAATTGGTCTGCCATTTCTTTGTTCCCCATTATAAATTCACCTGAATCTGATTGTCTTCACTAATCTTTTTCTCTTCACATGTCTATAGAAGCTTTTGCAGTCAGTTTTTATGTTCCCGGTAAGCTTCTTCTCATACTCTATTTTCCCCTCTTAATTAAACCCTTTGTCCTCCTCTGCTGAATTCAAAATTTCTTCCAGTCCTCAGGTTTGTTGCTTTTTCTGGCCAATTTATATGCCTCTTCCTTGGATTTAACACTATCCTCAATTTCCCTTGTTAGCCACGGTTGAGCCACCTTCCCCGTTTTATTTTTACTCTCGACAGGGATGTACAATTGCTGAAGTTCATCCATGTGATCTTTAAATATTTGCCATTGCCTATCCACCGTCAACCCTTTAACTATCATTTGCCAGTCTATTCTAGCCAATTCACGCCTCAGACCATCGAAGTTACCTTTCCTTAAGTTCAGGACCCTAGTTTCTGAATTAACTGTGTCACTCTCCATGCTAATATAGAATTCTACCATGTTATGGTCACTCTTCCCCAAGGGGTCTCACACAACAAGATTGCTAATTAGTCCTTTCTCATTACACATCACCCAGTCTAGGATGGCCAGCTCCCTGGTTGGTTCCTCAACATATTGGTCTGGAAAACCATCTCTAATACAGTCTCGGAAATCCTTGTCTACCGCATTGCTACCAGTTTGGTTAGCCCAATCAATATGTAGATTAAAGTCACCGATGATAACTGATGTACCTTTATTGCATGCATCCCTAATTTCTTGTTTGATGCTGTCCCCAACCTTACTACTACTGTGTGGTGGTCTGTACATAACTCCCACTAGCTTTTTCTGCCCCTTGGTATTCCGCAGCTCCACCCATACTGATTCCATATCATCCAAGCTAATGTCCTTTCTCACTATTGCATTAATTTTCTCTTCACTGACCAATGCCATCCCACCTCCTTTTCCTTTCTGTCTATCCTTCCTAAATGTTGACTACACCTGGATGTTGAGTTTCCAGCCTTGGTCACCCTGGAGCCATGTCTCCGTGATGCCAATTACATCATACCTGTTAACTGCTATCTGTGCAGTTAATTCGTCCACCTTATTCCAAATACTCCTCGCATTGAGGCACAGAGCCTTCAGGCTTGTCTTTCTAACACACTTTGCCCCTTTACAATTTTGCTGTAATGTGACCCTTTTTGCTTTTTGCCTTAGGTTTCTCTGCCATTCACTTTTACTTTTCTTCTTTCTATCTTTTGCTTCTGCCCCCATTCTACTTCCTTCTGTCTCCCTGCATTGGTTCCCATCCCCCTGCCATATTAGTTTAACTCCTCCCCAACAGCACTAGCAAACACCTCTCCTCGGACATTGGTTCTGGTCCAGCCAGGTGCAGTCCGTCCGGTTTGTACTGGTCCCTCCTCCCCCAGAACCAGTTCCAATATCCCAGGAATTTGAATCCCTCCCTACTGCACCACTCCTTAAGGCACATATTCATCTCAGCTATCCTGCGATTCCTACTCTGACTAGCATGTGGCACTGGTAGCAATCCTGAGATTACTACTTTTGAGGTCCTACTTTTTAATTTAGCTCCTAGCTCCCTAAATTCGTCTTGTAGGACCTCATCCCATTTTTTACCTATATCGTTGGTACCTATATGCACAACGACAACTGGCTGTTCACCTTCCCTTTTCAGATTGCCCTGCACCCACTCCGAGACATCTCTGACTTCCCACATAGTACAGGAGGAGCATAACACGTGTCCAAGCTCTCCTGCCATGTCTTAACCCCTAGATCAACTTAATTTGGCAACAAGGCTAAAAGGTTACTTACTGTTAAAGAAAAGAAAAAGAAAAACTACTTACCAATCACTTACCCCCTTGGCTGTGACGTCACCTTTCGATTTCTTTCTACTACTTTTTTGCCTTTTCACCCTGCTGCAGCTGCACCAGCTGGCCTCCTTGACAAATGCTGGACCTTTTATAGGCCTCTCCTCCGACCTCCCGGCTCACCACGCTGCTCCCCGCTCGCTTCCTCGACGAACGCTGGGCCTTTTATAGGCCTCTCTTCTGACCTCCCGACTCACCACGCTGCTCCCCACTGGCCTCCTCGACAAATGCTAGACCTTTTATAGGCCTCTCCTCCGACCTCCCAGTGATGAGTATGAAAGGAATGGCTTGGGCATTACATAAGAACATAAGAAATAGGAGCAGGAGTAGACCATTTGGCCCCTCTGGCCTGCTCCATCATTCAATAAGATCATTGCTAATCTGATCTTGGCCTCAACTCCACTTCCCTGCCCTCTCCCCATAACCCTTGACTCACTTATCGCATTGTGGGGATGTTTTATGGTGTTGGTGTGGGGTGGTGCCAACCTGACGCATCATGTGGCAGCCAGGGTGTACACCATCAAGTGAAGTAAATTGGGGCATGGTGCAGCATATCCCTGGCCTCCTGGGCAGCATTGTGGTCATGTGTTGATGCCCTGTGTCCTGTCCAGCATTATGTGATTGCGGAGAAGATTTGTGTTGTTGGCGTTGCTGGTGTGACTGGTTATATTTGTGTTGGGGCTGATCGTAGTCGGATTCAGATGACAAAGAGGAGATTTTTTCAAGGGCACCACTGCTGATGAAATAGATGGCAGATGAGTTTGAGATGACAGAAGCGATCTGTCAATGGTGAGATAGGTTGTTCCAAGGAGGTGACAATGTATAGAGAATTCACTGCAAACACTTCTAAACAGCATAAAGCTCAAAAGTGTATTCCAAATTCTGAAGGCTCCAGCTTCTAACATTGGAAGTGATCAGCTGTGAAATATTAGCTTTTGTACCAGTTTTGCAGCTGTCATCTATTCAAAGCAATGGAGAGTTGTTGAAAACCCGACATAATTATTGATGTGATCCTAAGCGATGGGAACCTCATGAAAAAGTTGGGAAAAATGGTTAGTGGCTGATAAAATGTTGTTTAAACCCGCTTAAATATTTAAATTGGCTCATCCGCCGCTCATTGCCAGGTCTGGAAAGCATAGACAGAGCCGGCACTTGGGAAACTTACAAGGAGGCGGATTTAGAGCAGGATCCCGTCCCACTGTCAATCTTTTAGATTTTGACAGCGAACCCTCCTCTAAACCCGCCCTCTGAGTACCAGCAAAATCCAGCCCCATATGTTTGCAGTTAGCAATATTTCCAGAATGTATATGATCTAATCCTTGTGAGCTGTGATGGCTGAAATGATTGCCTTGCCTTCCTCTGTGAGGATGGCATTAACCTTCTGAGACATCAGCGTGATGAACATCCGCCTGTAGAGAGAGGTCCTGGGTAAATTTGCCTTCCATGCTGGTAGCTGGACCAGGACTATCTGACTTAAATCTCACTTTCCTTGATCTTTGGGAAACAGTCAGGGATGCACTTTCTGATTTTATACAGGCACCCTGCTATATATTCTGGACAAAACCTTGTGCAGTTTCTACTACAAAGACTCAAAGACTACGATAGGAACTACTAAAATAATACAAATAAACCAAGAACTGAAGGTGTGATTGTATATGCTTAGTTTCTAAAGAAACTTTCTCAATTCTATTAATCAGTCTGAGTAACACATGCCTTTGTGGTTTAATTTCTTTCCCAGCATTCAGTCTGACTACTGATTTCGTTTTGAGAACAAATCCTTTGGGGAATTCTCTTACAGTGTTTTACTGGAACTAACCAAAAACACTTTTAATTCCTTGTCCCTGGGGGATTTCTTCTAAACTTTCCAAAATCCCTTCAGTAGAATTGTTTACCCTTCCTCTATGATTACGGGATCCTCATTGCAACAGTGTAGCTCTTCACTCAACATGAGACACACAATTTGCTATAAATAAATAGAAAAATTGGAGAGATTTTCACCTCAGTACTGCCCCATTTTTCAGTGTGAATGGGCAGCAGCATGAGACAAAAAACTCACTGCTTAATGTGATTTTCAAATGGGTCTCGATTTAGGCTCCTCTTGGCTCCACAAACACCGTGAAACCTGCTATTGTCTCTCTGCATACCCCTTCTGCTATTGCCTGCCCCCTCCCCTGTAAGGTATCCCTGCTGGCTCTGCTCACAGAGAAGTCGCTAAATTCCCCACCCCCTCCCCATCACCAACATGCATGATAGCACTGACAGCGTGCAGATTTTATTATATCATTCTGGCACCATCTGTCAGAAGGTGTGATCTGAATCTAAAATAATCTCCTTCATGTCTAGCGTGTGACAGTCAGTGAAACAATGTGAGTTGTCTTAAAGTCTTCATTAACCAATCAAAAAAATACTTCACTGTTTCTGAGCTAATCTCTCGCAAACCTCTCACAAATCTCTCATAAATCTCTTTCTAAATCCTTTCAGTGGCCACGTGCATAACTACCCATTCCCATACTCCTACATTCTCTGCATCAGTGCAACCTCTGACTTACTGGAGTATATATTTAAAAACTTCTAGTGCACCTTTTGTTCATCATACTTCCTGTGTCACATCTTCGGAATCACATTTGCTATGCAAAGTATATACCGAATTAACTTTAATTTCATACTCCTAGAACAGCAACAAATCACAACCAAACTATTAGGGAATGTAGTGAACAGAAATGAAAAACAATTTGCCATCTGCCTTGGCCCACGCCTGCACACCTCCCACCAAGTGTATCGATCCAGGCTTAAGTGTACAATTGTGTCATGGTATAATGTGCAGAGTGAGTTTTCAGTGTTCAACGTAGCAAAGGAACAAAACTTGGTTATGAGTCGAGATTTTCACCTATTTCTCCTCTTTGTTTAATGATTCATTGATTGAGGAAAAATATCCTAACGGGTTGTGTAGACATTTTTTCTCGTGCTCTGATGCTTTAACCGCAGAATACTATTGTGTCATATTGATAATGTTTCCTTAAGAATATTCTGGGATGGTTGCATCCTGTCTAATAATTACAAGGGTAATTCAGACTATTCTTAAATATACAATCAGAAAGCATAGGTTGAAAGCCATTATACATGAGTGGAAAAAAGGAAAATAAAACATCCAACCATCAGAATTTGTGTATATTTTTTATTAACATGTCTCCATAAAATACAGATAGAGACATTTCAATGACAGCCTGAAACATGTGAGTAACATATTCAACCATTGATCTATAATTCAGTGTTGAGGCACTGAATAATTTTTGTTAACATAGTGGTGTTAAAAATGTTAGTGCCAACATACATTATAAATCTAGTCCGATGTGACATCCAAGCAAGGGTAGGAAGGAAAAAGTGGCACTCCATGAAAATCAGCTTGTGTCACTCTTTGTACAGAGAACTCAGCCAGAAGTTACTGAGAGGACAGGCAAGATATGATCTCAAGCAATGATGGACTTGCATTCCTATTGAGTCTACCATCTAATGACTTAGATACATAGCTTGCTGACATGTGCCTGTAATGTCTCAATAAATTGGCCGTGGCAGTCAAGTTACACTCACAATAATTGAAGCATCAGTGGGAAGTGCTTTTGTTTTAACAATACTGCAGTTATAGTGTAAATGCAGTATGAATCTGGAGTTGGTTCCTGACCTAACCTTGGAATAAAGAGGAATGATATTCCCTGGAAGAGGTAGTTTCTCTCCACTTTACCCAAACTGACTCTGAAGCAATCAAATGCCAATTTACTTTCCAACAGTTTAGCATTGGTGCAAAGTAAGACGACTTAGCACCAACACTACATTTACAGCAAGAACAAAGGAGACTAAGAGCCAGATTTTTCTGAAAAAATAACAGTCAGAACGACGCATGCTGTTATTAATATGCAAATCAGCCAGCAACTTGTAGTGTCCCATAACTGCACAAATAATTTGGCTGGCATTCCAGTGCAGTACTGAATGAGTGGTGTATTGTGTGGAGATGCTGTCCTTCAGATGAAATGTTAAATCTGAGCCCTGTTTGTCTGCTGATGGATCTAAATAATCCATGGCCCTAATCAAAGAAGATCAGTAAGTTCTCATGGTATCCTGGCTAATATTCAGCCCTCAACTTACGCCACCAAATCAGATTCAGTGATTATTCACCTCATTGTTTGTGAAGTCTTTGTGTATTTGTTCACCTGCACAACAACAATCACTACTCTTCACAGCAATTCACTATATTTAATGTCTTCAGAGATGATACTTGGACTTCAATGATTACATAGAGCCCTTGTTTCCCCAGGAGTTGCTCCTTTTTTTTTTGGAGCAACTTGATTTTTCTGGACTATCTTTTTAGTTGCAATGCTGGCCATTTAATTTGCGCCAGTGCAAGTGAGTTAGTTAGGTTCTTTTCTAGTTCCGTGTTTTTTTTCAAACCACTTACCCCTATTTTAGGTGTTTGGCCAGCAAATAGTTGCTTCAAACTAACTTAGGCCTGCGTATGTTGTCACTTGTGCCCGCACAAAAAAACATTACCTAGAGTTAAAGATGAAATAGCGGCGCGTTTGGAAAGCAGTGACAGGATTGGTCCAAGTCAGCATGGATTTATGAAAGGGAAGTCATGCTTGACAAATCTTCGAGAATTTTTTGAGGATGTAACGAGAAGAATGGACAGTGGAGAACCAATGGATGTGATGTATTTGGACTTTCAAAAGGCTTTTGACAAGGTCCCACACAAGAGATTGGTGTACAAAATTAAAGCACATGGTATTGGGGGTAATGTATTGACGTAGATAGAGAACTGGTTGGTAGACAGGAAGCAGAGAGTCGGGATAAATGGGTCCTTTTCAGAATGGCAGGCAGTGACTAGTGGGGTGCCGCAGGGCTCAGTGCTGGGACCCCAGCTATTTACAATATACATCAATGATTTAGATGAAGGAATTGAGTGTAATATCTCCAAGTTTGCAGATGACACTAAGCTGGGTGGCAGTGTGAGCTGTGAGGAGGATGTTAAGAGGCCGCAGGGTGACTTGGACAGGTTAGGTGAGTGGGCAAATGCATGGCAGATGCAGTATAATGTGGATAAATGTGAGGTTATCCACTTTGGTGGCAAAAACACAAATGCAGAATATTATCTGAATGGCTGCAGATTAGGAAAAGGGGAGGTGCAACGAGACTTGGGTGTCATCAGTCATTGAAAGTTGGCATGCATGTAAAGCAGGCGGTGAAGAAGGCAAATGGCATGTTGGCCTTCATAGCTAGGGATTTGAATACAGGAGCAGGGAGGTCTTACTGCAGTTGTACAGGGCCTTGGTGAGGCCTCACCTGGAATATTCTGTTCAGTTTTGGTCTCCTAGTTTGAGGAAGGACGTTCTTGCCATTGAGGGAGTGCAGCAAAGGTTCACCAGAGTGATTCCCAGGATGGCAACACTGACATATGAGGAGAGACTGGATCGACTGGGCCTGTATTCACTGGAGTTTAAATGAATGAGAGGGGATCTCATAGAAACACATAAAATACTGACGGGACTGGATAGGTTAGATGCAGGAAGAATGTTCCCGATGTTGGGGAAGCCCAGAACTAGGGGACACAGTCTAAGGATAAGGGGTAAGCCATTTAGCACCAAGATGACGAGAAACCTCTTCACTCAGAGAGTTGTTAACCTGTGGAATTCTCTACTGCAGAGTGTTATTGATGCCAGTTCGTTGTATATATTGAAGAGGGAGTTAGATATGGCCCTTACAGCTAAAGTAATCAAGGGGTATGGAGAGAAAGCGGGAAAGGGGTACTGAAGTGATGATCAGCCAAGATCTTATTGAATGGTGGTGCAGGCTCGAAGGGCCGAATGACCTACTCCTGCACCTATTTTCTATGTTTCTATGTTAAGGAATCGGCATAAGTAACTACATTTAAAGCACCACCAAGCACCAAACAAAGCACAAAAAGTAATAAGCAATTAATTAACAAATAAAATCGAAGGAACCCTGCACCTAAAGCACAAAGACCAAAGTAATAAGCAATCAATAAATAACAAATAAAAAAATCAAAGGAACCCTCTACCTAAAGCATCAAAATCAATCAGTAAATAAAAAATAAAAAATCAAAGTCCTACCTTAGGGAATGCAGCGGGCTGCCTATGAGGGAGCCCATTCCGCCAGGGCTAGGGACGTTGTGCTTCGGGCCCCTCCCACACTGCCTGCAGTGCATACTCAGATTCAGCCTGCCAGGAGCTAGTGCACATGCGCGCAGATTCTAGCGCACATGTGCAGAGGTCCCGGCACTGTTTTCAGTGCTGGGACTTGGCTCCGCCCCCAATCCATTGGGCCACGCTGCGCCACGATCGAAGAGAGGCTGGGGAGCGGCCAGAATACCGACTTCTTTTTTCTGCGCGCTTGGAGGTGGACAAAAATGGCGCACCTCGGGTGAGGGCGTCAGAAAAACAGGTTGGGGAAACTCTAGCCCATTATAAGGAGAGATTAGATAAATTAGGGTTGCATTCCTTAGAAATTAGAAGGTTAAGGGTGATCGCATCGAAGTTTTCATGATATTAAGGGGAACAGACAGGATAGATAGAGAGAAACTATTTCCACTGGTTGGGGATTCTGGGACACAGTCTAAAAATTAGAGCCAGACCTTTCAGGTGTGAAATTAGGAAACTATTTTTCACACAAAGGATGGTCCAAGTTTGGAACTCTCTTCTGCAAATGGCAATTGATGCTAGATCAATTGTTACTTTTAAATCGGAGATTGATAGCTTTTTGTTCACTAACGGTATTTAGGGATATGGATGAAAGGCAGGTGTGTGGAGTTAGGTCGCAGATCGGCAATCAGTCATTGAATGGTGGAACAGGCTCGAGTGGTTGAATGGCCTACACCTGTACCTATATTTCCATGCTCCTAATGCCTCGCTGTGTTGCCTGTTGATTCTTTGCCAATAGATTTAACTTTTAACCCTTTGTGAACTGTTACATTAAATTTCATTCACTCTTAGCATTAACCTTGTATCTTACTGTCACAGTAATCTATTCCATAAATAACTCAGTGTATTTGCTTATAGTAGGAATTTAGACATATCTTTCCTGTGATTTTATTCCAGCATTGCTAGCTTTCCTGTCCCTTGCTCCCCATCTCTGTGGAATCATCATCATCATCATAGGCAGTCCCTCGAAATCGAGGATGACTTGCTTCCACTCTAAAAGTAAGTTCTCAGGTGCCTATACAGTCCAATGTGAGAATTACAGTCTCTGTAACAGGTGGGGCAGACAGTGGTTGAAGGAACGGTGGGTGGGGAGTCTGGTTTGCCACACATTCCTTCCGCTGTCTGTGCTTCATTTCTACATACACTCAATGATGAGACTCGAGGTGTTCAGCGCCCTCCCGGATACTCTTCCTCCACTTTGGGCGGTCTTGGACCAGGGATTCCAGGTGCCGATGGGGATGTTACACTTTATCAAGGAGGCTTTGAGGATGTCCTTGAAGTGTTTCTTCTGCCCACCCAAGACTCACTTGCCGTGTAGGAGTTCCGAGTAGAGCACTTGCTTCGGGAGTCTCGTGTTGGGCAGGCAGACGATGTGGCCCGCCCAACAGAGCTGGTTGAGTGTGGTCAGCACTTCGATGCTGAGGATGTTGGCCTGGGCGAGGACACTGACGTTGGTGCGTCAGTGGATTTGCAGGATTTTGTGGAGGCAGCGCTGGTGGTACTTCTCCAGCGCTTTGAGGTTTCTGCTGTATAACAACAACAACAACTTGTATTTATACAGCCCCTTTAACGTAGTAAAACGTCCCAAGAGGATGTGGTATAAGACAAAAAAAATTGATATCGAGCCACATAAGAAGAAATTACGGCAGATGACCAAAAGCTTGGTCAAAGAAGTAGGTTTTAAGGAGCACCTTAAAGGAGGAAAGAGAGGTAGAGAAGCAGAATGTTTTAGGGAGAGAGTTCCAGAGTTAAGGCCTAGGCAGCTGAAGGCACGGCCCCCGATGGTTGAGCAGTTTTAATCAGGGATGCTCAAAAGGGCAGAATTTGAGGAGTGCAGATATCTCGGGGGCAGGGAGGAGGGCAGGCTGGGTTGTGAGGCAAAAGGAGATTACAGAGATAGGGAGGGGCGAGGCCATGGAAGGATTTGTAAACAAGGATGAGAATTTTGAAATCGAGGTGTTACTTATCCGGGTGTCAATGTAGGTCAGCAAGCACAGGGATGATGAGTGAAAGGGAATTGGCGCGAATTAGGACACGGGCTGCTGAGTTTTGGATGGGCTGACGTTTACGTATACAGTACAATACAAAATGTGTGACTTGTTTCTGTAGCCCTGGTTTCGGTCCCAATCTGCCGTACATTTCATATATTAAAATTACTTTTTTTCTCTCCCTGAACTTCGTGTGGAAGTACCATAGGTTTTGCTGGCAATTATCATTTACAAGCCATGGGGTTCTTGTTGTCAGTACTGTTGTGATATTTAAAAACCATAATCGTTTCGGGGGAACAAGATGCTGCAACAACAAAAAAGCTTTAAGGCCTTAAACAGTGCTGTTGTAAATCCGACCCATACAAACTCTTTCAGTGCATTAAAACAGCTTTTCAAATTGTAAATTGGTACAGAATTAAAGGGGCTCTGTCATTGTGTTGTGTTGCAGGCTCAGTTCTTGGAGAAACAGGAAGAAAATCTGCCAAAAAGCTACAATGATGGCCACTGGCAAGAACAATCGTCCTGGAGCAGCAGCTGCTGTTGCATGTTTAATTAGATGAATTCTTTTGCTAACTGACTCAAGATAATCCAGTGACCGTGCACACATTCTGGGCTTTATCTAATGATAATACATTAGTGCTTTAACAACTGACATTTTTATTGTCTTTTGTGTACAAAATGAAAAAGATGCACATAAAGTAATGATTTCAATCTTCATTTTCAAAAGGATGCAGATGGTCTGATTCACTTCTATAGGGCAGGGTAGCAGGAAACAATTTTCTCACAATAAAGGACATCAGTGCTGAGAATTGAATACATACTTTTCCATTTTATGTTCCTTCCACGAAGTCTGGCCCAATAACATGCCCTACAGCTACCTAGAGTGACAGAATGGATATGATTGGGTAATTCCCCTGTCAATTACGCCTGGACACAATACTGTTGTAAGTGACTTGGATTGAATTTTCACACATAATTTGTATTATGTAACTATCCTCCACTCACTACAATTTGCTGGAAAAATATTCCTGCTTTTATCAGAAGCCTGTGTTAGTTTTGGTCATGAGTTATGTTTGCGGTTCGTAGATTCTGTTTAAATAGACTTTGTTGGCTGACGCAGTGGTGTCAATACACACTCCAAAAAATATATTGGACTTGAAGATTTGGCCCTGGATTGCACAGCACTGAGCCATTATCTAAGTTGGGGGCTACCGCTTGGGCTGCAATATTTCTTTCTCACAGCAATACATTGTATTATGTCAGTGAGGACTGAACATGTCAGTATGACATGACATAGTCAAATTTAATGATTTGGCTTTTCTCTTAATCATTGCCAATCTCTTTCAATGTAGTCACTCTGTCTAATACCTTATGCTCCCAATCATCCTGGTACTCACAGTTTCTTCACCACAACAGTAGCACACAACAAGAGATCTTCTGAGGATATGTGGAACACTACAATGTACATATCATCTGCATCATGAGTAACTAGTTTCATTAATGAAAATCAGAACCTGAGATTCATCCAATTGCAACAGATACAATGTGAAATGAACAATAGAATAGCCGATTTTAGTGAGTGTAAACTTTTGCTTTGCCTGTTAACTACTCATCAATGCATTTGGCATAATTTAATACTTTGGTTCAAAATATTTCTGCTTTTTTCTATTTATGTGCTTTTGGCAGAATGGTGCAATATTGACACTTGATGTAGATGTGCCTTCTAATGCAGTCGGCCATTTTACAGACTTGGAAGTTCTCAATTTTGATCCATATGATCCCCATTCTATGCTGCATTACCTGATCTGATCTGAGAAAATTGGCCAGCAACCCCCACTCCTAATCTCCATCCAACAGCACTTACTGGGAATGCATCTGTGTCTGAATGTCAGATGAGCACAGGATCAGATTGGGCTGTGATGCCTAAGTGAACAATGTCCACTTGGACAAAATCGCCAGTGTTTCTGGGACCGCAGCCCAACAAGAAGTAAATGCCTTCAAGGTTGGTGGGGTGAAAATTGATAGGTAAAACTGATTTTGATGTAATTAAAAAAAGACATTTAAAAAGTGTATTTTTTTTTCAAATATTTGTTTTAAAATAAGAAAAGGATAAGTAAACTTGCTTGTATGAAAGGATTACAGCTGTGCCAAAAAAACTAGGCTGTATACGCACCCTCAAATTTGGCAGTTGCACCTAAAATAGGCAACATGGTTCAGAAATTCCAGCACTCACACCAGGACAGCTGCTGACTCTATCAGAGTGTGCAGGGTTCGGGGGAGATCACTTCATTCTCCTGCAGGCAGTGGATACCTGCACCACAAGGGGCACATTACGTGGGAACCAAAACCCTTGGGAGGCCGCAGATAACGGCATATAGTGCAAAGTTCTGGGGGATGGGATGCCATGAACTACTCTGGAAAGAACAGAATATTGCCCTTGTCTCAATTTGTCTGAAGACCAAAAATTCCCTTGCGGTCCTTTTCGTTATTTGATGGTCCATAACCAAGATCCCCCCATGGCCCCCACTTCTGCCACTGAAGAAGCCAGCACTCCTCTCCCTTGCAGACTTCGAGAGGCTGAGGGCACAGGAGCTCCAAGTGTAGGCAATCCCTAGCCCTTTCCCAGTCCTGTCCCCTCTTCATCACTGGCCTTGGTGGACTGTGGCCCTGACCATTACAAGAGCCCCATGGGAATTCCCAGCACAAGCCAGAACCCAGGCCATTTGGGGAGCAGGTAGGGAAGTGGACCTGAATCCATAATCGGATCAGCAATGATCGTATTAAATGGCGGAGCAGGCTCGAGGGGTTAGATGGCCTACTCCTGCTCCTATTTCTTATGTTTTTATGTTCTTATTTTAATTTCCTGGCTCTTGCACCACACAACCACTGGAGTTCTGGCAGGAGTGCACTGCAAGGGGTGAGCAATTTCAGCCCTGGTATCCTTTACAGTGAAAATCCTTCTGCAGGTTTAGTAGTGGCCTCAAAGCTCCTCGTCCCAAGGTGAAAAACAACACCAAAAAAAATTCGACTTATGGTTTTAAATTTTTGTCACAATTAATATTTCAAATTTTTCTATTAGTTTATATATTAATTTTATACAGGATGAAGGTAGTGTCAAAAATAACGGTAACTAGTGAGTTAGCTGTTACTGGAGCCCTGTAAAACAATCAGCCCATAACCAATCTGTATAGAAAACAAAGCAGCACATCAAGTAAAACTCTGCGCACACAGTGACAATAGACAATTAAAAATTAAAAAGAGAAAAGAATAAAGCAAAGTGATCATAAAACAATAGAATGAGTTCTGCTATATCTTATTTAATTAACAATTCAAATTTTTTAACGATCTTGTGCTATAATGAGATAAAAATACACTTCAAGTGTATATAAATAGACTGATACCAGGCATTGACGCATTGGTACATCAATGAAGCAAGGATTAATCAGCTTGCCCTTAATAAAGGTGATTAATTAATAACAAAATGTAACAATGGTGTTAATATACTACAGGATTTAATGTACATACCTGTCTTCGGGAAAGTTCACTGATGACTTTAATCGCAGTAATCACTGCAAGGCAGTAAAACACAGGGCCCAAGTTTCCCCAGGAGTTGCTCTGTTTTTTTTGGAGCAACTAGATTTTTTTGGAGTAACGTAAAAATCGCAATTCTCCCCATTTAATTTGCTCCTGTGTAAGTGAGTTAGTTAGGTTTGTTTTTCAAAGTGGGGTGTTACCAGCCACTTATGCCTGTTTTGGCTATTTAACCAAGTTTAGCCAGCTAAAGTTATGCCCAACTATCTTAGGCCAGCATATGTGGCCACTTGTGTCCGCTCAGAAAAACCTTGCTGTGAATTAAGAAATCAGCGCAGGTAGCCAGAGATGGGGGTGGGGGGGGGTGGTGGAGGGAAGTGAGAGGATTTTGCAAAGCACTAAATACCTTCACAACAACATTAAAGAAGCATAAAAACCATCATCAATAATAAATTTAAAATAAATCAGTTACTAAAAAATAAAAAGTCCTATCTTGCCAACTGCAGCATGCACTGGCAAGCCCTTCAGCCAGGGCTAGGGGCGGGAGGCTCACAACAAGCAGCAGGAAACCCCTCTGAGGCACAACACACCACAGCGGCAAGCCCTTCAGCCAGGGCTAGGGGCGGGAGGCTCACAACAAACAGCAGGAAACCCCTCCGAGGCACAACACACCACAGCGGCAAGACCTTCAGTCAGGACTAGGGTCAGGAGGCTTGCAACAAGCAGCAAGAGAGCCTTCTGGGGCACAACACACCGCACCAGCGAGCCCTTTGGGCAGGGCTAGGGGCGGGATGCTCTCAACAAGTAGCAGGAGAGCCCTCCGGGCTGGTTACCCTGAGAAAGTGGTGGTGGACCTTCTTGAATGGATGTGGCGATGGTGCTCCAGCATTTATGGCTTTCTTTTGTCTCTACTATATGACACTAACATGAGGCGCTGCAAAATCTAACTAAAGCAGTGGGTCAATTCATTCTTGTTGAACAGTATAAATAGAAATAAATATGTTGGGCTACTTTGTAGTAGCAGTCTTAGCCAAAAGGGATCCTGGAAACTGCTATTTCTTCATGTGAAAGAGTTACATTAACTAGTTTGTATATTAAACTGAGACACGGGGGAGTGGGGGTCGGGGGGGGGGGGGTGAGAAGGCAGCGGCCGGCCTGTGCAGCAGGCCAATTGGCCCGGGATAGGGGCGGCGAGCATCGGGACGCACTAGGAGGGTGAAGAGCTACTGCGCAT